>NC_090447.1:976895697-977520697 GCF_031143425.1 Pleurodeles waltl
GCTGTTGCTTCAGAGGAAGTAATATGTGTTTTGCGTAACGAAAGGCTGAAATTCACTCAATTTAATTACCAACACCAAACCTATCTCACCTTCCACTGACTGCATGCTGTGTTCCTGAGTACTTCCTCGACTTGCCCACACTGCGGACAGGCTGATGCTACATTTATACACATGGTCTGGAACTGCCCACCATTCGTACGTGCCTGGACATAAGTTATGGACCGTATTTCAGTGGTAATAGATGTAGGCCTGCTACCTGATCTGCTTCTACGCCTACTTGGAATTACTAGGCGCACCAAGCGCAACAAAAACGACCTCAAATTGGTGGACCTTGCTTTAGCCATTTATAAATGCTTGATTACAATGGGATGGAAGGCCTATCTACTGTGGTGGTTGACCGCTGGCTTCAGGTCATGCACCGGTGATCATTGGGTGAGGCAGATGCTATATCGCAAGATCAGCAACGATGAGGAGGAGATGGAGTGGCCAAACTTTGGGTCACTTATGTCCTCAAATTGTATGATAAGCTGGCTCCACACGTGCCCTTGCACCTGAACTCCCTCAATGTATGATGCACACAAATGCTGGGAGTGTCCTTCCCAAAAACTCATGCACATGAGTTTAGAGCACACAGCATGTTCAGATGCACTCTGGGGGATGCTGTTGGCAGATGTTTTCTATAACCTGCCCCACCAAGCACGACTATTGCTTGACTATACAACTCAATAGTTTAGCTTGGCAACAAAACACCTCACCCAACCGCTCACTTTGCAATCGCAGCTCCGGCTGAGAATTTAATTTTGTCTTTTTATAGTAAATTGTTGGAACTTCTCATTTCTAATAGCTGCTACACTCTCTGATGGTTATACATGTACTAACAGTTTGTACTATCCCCATGCCATCACATGGCTCATTTTGTTTTTTCTTTTATTTACTGTCTAGTATCTGTGTCTAGCCATTCATGCAGTTACGGTGTTGGGGAAATTGGGATAATTGAACTCACTGGCTCAATGGTAAAAATGTTTGATATCTTCAAAAATGTAAATGGAAGTTTGGTTCTTGAGATGTCAATAAAGAAATTTTAAAAAAAAATAGATAGGGAGTGCGCATGTACAAATTGATTCTTCCAACACAAAACCTTTAGAAGTGCAGATTAGGGTGTTTAAGTTATGTGCATTTTTCAATTGCAATACATTATCAGATGCCCATGTATGAAGTTGTATGTGGGCCAAGCAACACAGATGGCCAAGCAACAGATTGCACAACAGAGGAGCAGAATCAGTTGCAGGAGGAGGACCTTTGGCATGATACTTCATGGAACACGAACATGCTGAGGATGAGATATATTGGAAAGTGGTGGAAGTGGTGTCCTTGAACACTCGAGACAGCAACATCAAAGACATTTTGGACAAACATGAATACAAGGAGGTGGACATGTTAGACAGCACTCAGGAGGCCTAAAGGATGTTAATGACTTGAGGTGGCTCTCAGTTATGCCATAGTGAACGATTTAGAGTATTTGGACTTAGAGACCACCAGGGACACCCTGCCACTTTGCTTTGCAGGACTTTCAATGTATTGTTCTTACTTTTTGCCTTTAGGAAACTCAACTAATCTGTTCATATTTGTACTATATAGAACATATGTCACAGTGGTTGTTGAGATGCTATTTTTCTCTCTCAGGGGTTACACCAACAGGAATGTAGTAGTTGGATTAATTTTCCCCCTCTTGTAAAAAACTTGTTTTCTTTTTGCCTTTTCCCTTCTTCCCCTTACCAATGTCTTAAAAAGAGATGAATGCGTTCTTTGAGATTACACTTAGGGCCTCATTACGACTTTGGCGGTCAAACTGCCAGACCGCCATAGTGGCAGCCACAAAAAGACCGTCATTTTGGTTGTCACACAGACTGCTGTATTATGACTTACACAGCCAGGACCGCCAAAACCCCTCCAAAAAAACAACACTGCCAGAAAGTTGGAGGGCGGGAAATAGGTGGTCTGACCACCAGTACCGGCAGCCTGTCAACCAACCACCGAACCTATTACTAGTTCAAAATTGCAGTGTTGGTCATGCCGTGGCGGTCCTCCAACGGTGGTCTGAACTGCAGCAGTTTGCAGCCACCACAGTAATACACAGCACCACATTGGATGATTTTAAAAACACAGCTGACAAACATTCACACACGACATGCCTACAAACCACACCCCTTCACACACCACAATCCTTTGCAACTTACCCACAAAATACACCATCCAGAGCACCCAAAAAAAGAACATTTCCAATTTAATTGGCAACCCCATCTCTCACTGAGTAAATATCCCACACCCTCAACACACCCGCATCACACCCATTTGCACCCCTTCACTCCATTTACTACCTGTCACCTTCTCAATTCCCAGCACCTATCTTTATAATTGATTATTGCATTTCACCGCCATGTCACCCCATAAAAATTCCCGTTTCACCAAAGATGAGTTAAGAGTCATGGTAGATGAAATCATTATTGTAGAGCCACATCTATTTCCAGCCCAGGTCCAGCACACTACTATCACAAGGAAATGTGGCAAACGATGGTCGGCAGAGTAAATTCTGTAGGCCCCACCCCGCTCACAAGGGATGGCCTCAGGGGGAAGGTCCATTCCATGGCATCCAAGCACCAGCTGCATGTCCAGAAGACAGGCGATGGGCCCCCATATCATCCCTTACAACTCACATCCTGGGAAGAGAAGATCGTGGTCATCCTGCATCCTGAGGGCTTGACAGGAATACCTTGGGGAGTAGAGTCAAGTAAGTCACAACAATACAAATGGCACCAAATATATTGGTATACATGCTCACTGCTCACATTTTGCCACTCTCATTTTTGCCCCACTCAACAGTCCAGTGTCCACCTGTTCACAGACCAATATCTGGTCTCCAACATGTCTTACCTGGGGGAACAACATCTCTACATAGTGGGTATAGTACAGGGATTGACAGCACTAAAAATCGCAGCAGGCACTGTTCCACCATTGCTAAAACCAGAACAGTGTAGCCTACTCAAATGTAACATTTAGTACAAACTCCACATTGGGGTGTACTCACCTGAGGGGATGGCATCTGTATAGTCTGGGTGTAGGACAGGACACTGCCACAATGCTATGTCCAGAGGCTCTGCTACTCTCACTCTACTCAACCACAACACGGTCCTCTGCCACTATGACCCTTCTCTCTCCACTCCATCATTACATTGTACTCACCTAAGAGGATGGCATCTCTATAGTGTATGTGTAGGACAGGCACTGACAGCCATGCTAAAGCTAGGAGACCCTGCTACTCTCACTCCACTCAGCCACAACACTGTCCTCTGCCGCTATGGCCCTTCTCCCTCTCCTCAACCATTAAACTGTACTCACCTGAGAGGATGCAATCTCTACAGTCTGTGTGCAGGACCGACACTGACAGCAATGCTAAGGCCAGAGGCCCTTCTACTCTCACTCTACTTAACCACAACACTGTCCTATGCCACTATGACCCTTTTTCCTCTACTCAACCATTACACTGTACTCGCCTGAGAGGATGGCATTGGTATAGTCTGTGAGTAGGACAGGCACTGACAGCAATGCTAAGGCAGGAGGCCCTGCTACTCTCACTCTACTCAGCCACAATACTGTCCTCTGCCACTATGACCCTTCTCCCTCTACTCAACCATTAAAATGTACTCACCGGGGAACCTGGCATCTGTATAGTCTGTGTGTAGGACAGGCACTGACAGCAATGCTAAGGCCAGGAGCCACTGTATACAACATGGCAAACATCAGCCCACTGTGCACCTGTTCAAGTATCCCTGTACGTGAACTTGTAAAAGAATTGCAATCACCTGAGAGGATGATCCATGTATATTCAAAGCGGGCCTGTCCCTGTAACTCCAAGAATCAGGCCAGTGTCCATTTTACAATATGCCTCTGCCTGTGAACTCACAGATGAAGTTTACCCATCTGGTAGGGACCAAGATACATATCATAGTACACTCTGTGATGTGGCTAACCACCTAGATCCATCTTGAGCAGCTATGTGAAGATGCCAAAAATTTAGACAAGAAGGACAGCACAAACTGTGTGCCAAAAACCATTAAAGACAGATCAAAGGCACCAAAATGCATCATCTGAATGGTATTGGCAGCAGACATATTCCCAAAGCACTGACCACATGATGATAAGTATCAAAAATACAACAAGGTTCTGGATCTGCCTGCATGACAGTCAACTAGGTCTTAAGCTGGCCTAAACCCCATCCTGCCTTGCCACTGTCTATGACCATCCCTCCAAGTGCTAATAAATTCAGACATCCTGAAGCTAGTTGACTGAAATGAAATTGGTATGTTACCCAAATGTCAGGTCGACACAGTTGATAGCATATGTGCCTGTCACATAAGGCAAATCGGCAAATCAACATGTCCTTAGTCAAATGTTACTGTTAACTGTTGGAGCTAGATGTCACAATACAACCTGTGACATTCTGTCTCTCACATCAACAGGTCTACCTGCTACTTGGAACACAGAGACCACTCAAGAGACTGCCACTACCTCCATGGATGAAGCCCTCAGTGAGGACAACATTCCTGGACGTGTGGACGTTGAGGACGGTTCTGGCCCATCCAGGCAACCTGGTCAGACGACACTTGTCAGCCTCATTGTGACCACATTGACTCCTCCCAGCCTGGTTGCGTCACACCTCAGGCAATCAGTCGCCTCCAAACATGTGTCCCAAGGACAGTGACAACAATCTAGTGCCCCAACAGTCCAGGATCCTGAGTCACAGCAAGACAGTTCCAACAATGATTGTCCTGGAACCAGTAGTAGGGGCCAAGCTGTGACAAGGGTGCAGGCAATGATGCATGGGAGGGATGTTGTGGGCCAGTGGCATGTGGCTGCTGGGAATGGTTCTGGCCAGAACACCATCACCCAAGTCTTGGGAGCATTCCAACAATCCCAAGGCGTGATGGGCCAGGTACTTGCCGAACACAGGGAGGTCAAGGAGCTACAGAGGAACTTCCATCAGGAAATTTGTGAATAGTGGGAGGCCCACAATAGCAACATGGCCTCTCTAAAAGGGGTGCTGAGAGGCATCAACACCACCCTGAGCAGGGATTGTCAACAACACCAGACCCCTTCCATTGACCATTATATTACAGCCCCTCCTACATCTGTAGCAGCCGCTGGAAGGGAGGCTTAGCCAGGGGAAGTACCTGCCTCAGACACCCCTGCCTCTGTAGCTGAAGAACCCCCCGCAAGCAGAGACAGCCACCCACGCATCCAGAAGGTGTGGATGGCAAGACACAAACCACTGTCAGGAAGTGAGCCCTTTCTGATTAAACTCCATTGTGTGTCACTGATTCACTCTCTTGACTGTTCTCCAACCACTTTGCATTTTCCATGCTAGTAGGACACTGGACTTTGGACTTCAAATATTGTGGCATCTACCATAATGATTACATCCACCATGACAGATTCCATCACTGTCAATTTCTTTTTAGAGTTTTACCTTTATTTCGTGTGCACATGTAAATAAACACACCTACGACTACAACAATGCCTAGTAGTAATATGTCACAGGTAGTGGCATGCAGAGGTTTACTACTAACTAAATGACACAAGTGACTAGTGACACCAAACATTTTATTGCTCTGTACAGCACATAGGCTGCCAAAATGACTGGACTGTCATAGCCAAGAATGGCAGAACTATGTTGAGTCAGGCTAGACATCTCAAGGTACCGTCCCCCAGAGCACAGAAGAAAGGGCTATGTCAGACCTTGTCCCGTAGAATAGGCTAACAGATTAGTGGATTTTGTCACCAGCTTGTGACTTAGCACATACCAAACCCAGGCCTACCAACTTGACATACGCCGTGACATCTGGTGGTATGATACAAATCTATGTCAGTGCTGTTGCACAGGCACTATAGCCTGCAATGAGGGAACAATTCAACAGCTACACACAGGTCATACAGGATCATTGTCAACATAATGTGAAGGGAGAATGCATGGATTATATTGGATGACAACATGTATAAAGGTCATTTGATCACACACATGAGACAAGTGGATCAACACACCACATCAAACAAGTGTTTTGTGCACTTCAGAATTCCACCAACTTACTCTCCTAGCTGCTTTTGGCAAAGAACTGATAGACCCCAAAGCTGCAAACAAAATTACCTGGATCAATCATGGATTAATCTGTGTCCACTTCATATGTCAGGACAGCAACAGCTACATGTCAATGGCACACTCTGAAATGCCCACATGAGAATGGCATGGTGAGGAGATCTGAATGAAACACACTGCAAGGAGTTTAGGCAGGAAAAATACATACATATAACCATAACCTCATATTAGACTTCAGTAGATCCATCAACATTTCCATGGGACTGACACAAACAAAGAAGATAATGATGGTGTTAGCTTATTTTCAGTTGGAATTTTCAATCACACCTTGGCTGTACACTGCTCAACACGTCCTGTCAACTACAGTTTGCCATAGAATTCCAGGAATCACACATTACCACAACTTACACTCAAGTAAAGTATTGATTGATGAGATCTGCCTGAAAGTCTTCACTTTCCTCTTCATCACTGTAATCCTCACTTGGCATTTCAAGATGCTCACCCAGTGGGACTGCTAGCTCCCCCTCATCTGGTATATATGGGATGTTCCTCCTCAGAGCAATGTTGTGGAGCATGCAGCAGGCCACTATGCTCATACATTGTTTTTGGGTGAGTAGAGGAGGGCTCCACCAGTTTTGTCTATGCTCCTAAATTTGGCTTTCAGGAGCCCAAAAGCCTCCTCCACGACACAATGTGTTCTTCCATGTGCATCATTGAAGCAGACTTCCCTTTTTGTAGTTGGACTCCTCACCAGTATCAACAACCATGGGCTAGTCCCCTGAAATGGAATGGAACATATGTGCAACAATTAGTCCCTCTCATTGTTTCTTTTGTAGCACACTTTTGATACAAACACACATGACATCTGTGACTCTCTTGGTACAGTTGTGACATCAGCTGTGAAATTGCGCTGTTCCACATGATGAAGGCATCATGAACTGAACCCGGATAATGGGCACAGACCTGTGAAATGTAGAGATCTGCCAAACAAACAACTTGAACATTGATGGAATTGAAGTTCTTTCTAGACTTGTTCATTGCCATGCGATGGAACCAAGGTAACATGTGTACCATTAATGGCTCCCACCACATGTGGGATATGTGTCAAACCATAGAAGTGAGCCTTCACATGTGAAAAATCCTTATGTTGAGGAAACTAGATATAGCTGTCCAGGTGTTTGAATATTACTGAGAGTGCATTCTTCAATACAAGACTAAACATAGGCTGGGACATCCTAGCAGATAGGGCCACTTTAATATGGAACATAATTTGGAACTATAATTTGACGACAGAGAGCCACAATTGTTTGCCTACTCAGATGGTACATCTGGATGATGTGTCTGTTTTCCATGGCCTGAAGGCCTGGCAGTGGATGGTAGACCGGAGGATGTCTGATCATTCCCCTCCCTGTGTACCTATGTAAGATAAAAAATGAGTATAGTCATCATCCAATTATTTTCTTCCAACATAATGCATGTTATTGACATACTGTGACAAGGCATGCCATGATTTGATGACATGATGCTCAGTACGTTACCAATATCAATTCCATAGAAGTAAATTGTTTCCCCACTGCTTTACCACAAAGGTCTATAGATCATCTATCTGGACAGCAACTCATTTTTCAATGAAACATGCTACTCGGAATGGGGGGGTATTTGTGGCCAAAACAAACTTGCCATCTGTGCCTGGCAATGTATAAAAATGCTGTCAAAGTAGAAGGACATACAGGACAGAACAAGACTAGCACTTATCATTATTCAGAATTATGTCACATTTATTATTAGCCAAATACCACATAAAATGCTTTTAAAATGGCAGGTGCCTGACATACTCCACTGGACTCTAGAAACCTCTCACGTCTGCCGGCAGAAGTCATCATGGCAGTAGGCAGTTGCAACCACGGCAGACACAGCCATAGGCTAACGTTGTGGCCAGTGGTGGTCTTAGGCCAATGGCTGTGTACGCCAGCTGTGGCAGCCGCATATGAGGCAGGTGTGACCACCACTGCTGCCAGCAAGACCTCCTTGACCTGTGCTGCTGTGTACCACATCTGGGAGTAATCATGCCACGTCCAATAGGGCCCCTGCCTTCTCCCCGGAGGAGCTAGATCAGCTGGTGGAAGAGGTCCTACCCCTGTATGAACAGCTCTATGGTACATCAAAGGAGCAGGTAGGTGCCTCATGTCCACTTTTTACCCTGTACTTCAACATATATTCCCTCCTCACAGGCTAGATTGTGCCAATGTGTGCCACAATTTGTAGTAAAGGCCATGGAACTGCAGTGATAGTGGCTTAGGAAGACACAGAGTTGCGTTGTGTCCCATACTTTTTAAAATCTCTGTCAGAATGCCAGGGCATATCCCACAAGATGTCAGTTGACCAACCTAGTTAGTGGAGGGCCTGAGCAGGGTAGTGGCTTGGTCTGTGATTGGGAAATGTTTGAGGTCTTGTCCAAGTACTCAGTGACTGGTATGTGCCCCACTTGGGCATTTTGGGCTAAACAGATTGTTCATTGCAATGTGTACTCACATGTATGTGACTCTACCATTTTGCTTGTGATCTGGGGACATAATTTCCTGTTTTGTGTTTGTGCATCCATGGAGGTCAACACTCAACGAAAGAAAGGGATTTGGACAGCCATTGCCAAGAAGGTGCGAACTCTGGGGGTCCACAGCCAGGGGGGCGCCCACTGCAAAAAGAGGTGGGAGGACCTGAGACCCTGGGCTCGGAGGATCGTTGAGGCCCAGCTGGGTCTGTCCTCCCATTGGACATGATCTTCCTAATGGCCTACATTCTGGTGGGGGCCTACCCAGAGCTGGATGGGCATCTAAGGGCACCACAGAAGCCACAAGGTGGTGAGTAGACAGAGAATTCCTGCTTGTCCCATTGCCATGTGATTGTGTGGGGCACTGACTGCTCCGCCTGACAATTGGGGATGAGTTGTGTGTCACACAGTATTTGGGAGAGTATTTGTATTGACATGCCATGTGTATCTAATTGGTGTACATTGCCTTTTGAGCCTGGGAACTAGTACAGACCTTGGGGGAATTCATAAACCACTTACTTTACAGGGTCCAAAAATGTCTGTGTCCACTACTAATTGCATTATGAATCACTGTCCACTGCAATGTGTCTGGGTATATGTGTATGTAGACATCTGAGACCCCAAAGCAGGTTATCCTCAGTATATGATGGGTGTTGGTGCCTTGCTGCAGTCTGTGCTGCGCTGGTGCCCATCATATATGTGACATGGCTTACCTGGATAATTGTTTGCAGATGTAGCAAACCACTTTCCCTTTGTAAGTGGAGAATGCCCATTGACATGAATCATGTCCCATGACTGTTGCCAACATTCAATGTGTCTACATGTCAGCAGGTGTCCTTTTCCCTTTAGGAAATGTTCATTATCTGACATTTCAGGCATGTCATAGACATGTTGTTGGTATGATGTCTGTATCTCCTCATATGCATGTGCTAGGAAAACTGTTAGTGAAATGGTACATTTGCAATGGTGGTACATTCCATGTTGTGTCACAGACAGGAGTGTGTTGTCATTGTGTTTTGTCTGACAGATACCTTCATGTGTCATAGTATGTCATTTGACCTGTAGAACTGCTGTAGCAATGAGGGAAATGACAGATGACCTGAGATTGTGGGACCTATCTGTGTTTATCTATAACCTTGATGTTGCATCATGTAGAGGAGTTAACTGCACATGTGTATTGATTGAGGATTAGTCCCTGACTGTTGTCATGCCTCATGGAGTGCCTTGCAATTATATTGACATCACATGTGTTTGGGTTCATGAATTCATCTACAGAAAGCTACCATGTTTGGCATGTCCAAGATATGGGTAGTGATGTTGCTTCTCATTGGACAAGAAGTTGGAGTCCTTCTATTTGTGACTGTGAGTTCTGTGTCTCTATAACATTCATGGGACAGATATGTGCTACTGACATACTCAGATGTTGTCATTGTCATAGGTGTCAGACAATAGTGGTGACTACCCTGGGACTTACTGATTATTTGTTGTGTGTATCCTTGAGACGTTACTCCCTGACATATTGAACATGAAGTCAATGGTGTTCCTTTCATTGACACATGTAAGACCTCTCTGTGGTGCACTGATAGTACCTCCCTGACTCTATTGTGGCAGGTGTCAACTGCAGATCTGTACATTGATGACATGTGTCCATTATGACATGGGTATTTCCATTTCAAATGCTGTAGGATATTGCACTTTTGTATCAAGGTCAGCTAGGTGTAATTGGCTTCATCCCAAATTGTTGGTACAACATAAAAGTGCAAAATGGATGTGTGCAAAGGCTTGGGTGTGAAAAATGGGTGTGTACTTTACAATAGGATACTTTTGTTAGCTACAAGTTAACTGGAGTCTGCTGCATGTGGCACAGCTTTGGGGATGGAGAGGTCACCTAGTTGTAGTATGGTTGTAGGGTTTACCAGACTTCATCCGTGCAATTGTAGTAGTCTTACATCCTGATGTTCGTGTGGGTAACTTTAGGAAATCCCAATGGCATGCAAGCATATGTTATGGCACATGTATGTGCCACTTAGGTATATGTTTTTGCTGAGGTCTGCTTGACCTGATGGTATTCTTTGTCACTCAGAGTTTTGGTTGAAGTATTATCAGGTACAAGTTGTGACCCTATTTCTCTTTTTTTTGCAGCATCAACACTGGCAAGCAAAGGAGATGGGGCACAGTGGAGTGGGGAAGCATCTGGCCATGGGATTGGCAGGTCATCTTCAGCAGACCAATGCATTCCTGGAAGGCATTCATGGTGTAATGTCTGCCCTACAGAGATCATTTCAGGCTCTGGCCTCCACACTGACGGGAGCCAGTCACCCTCTACCTTCCATCCCACCTCCACCTCCCTCTTACCAGTCCAAATCCCCTCTTCCCCTACCTACCCAAACCACATAAACATATCCTCGGGCACCCAACTCAACAGACAAAGGTAGTGCACACAAACACAAGCACTACAAGACACACCACCGGCACGCACAAAAACAACATCAGCCCACAGACACAGCAACAGTCACTACTTTCACTGACGCCCCACCACCCCCAGCATCACACGCATGACATCAAGCCTACCTACAGACACCACCAGTATAGTCAGGCACAGTCACCACACCCATCCTACCTACAGATACCCCCCCAGCAGACCCGCAGACATCCACCCCAAACACTGCAACCTCAGACACCACATCTACTGACACACATACATCGGCACATCCACCATAGTTTCAATCACCCCACCAACATACAACGGCATCCCCCAGCACCACAATGCCCCCAAAGCCCAAGACACATAAACGCCCTCACTCACCTACCCAACAGACACACACCACATACAAGCATACCTCCTATAAGCATGCAACCAAGCCATCCACATGTACATGTCAGACCACTCCTTCAACCACCAAATCCTGACCCCATTCTGATGACCATCCGCATGTGTCCAAATTACTTATCCTTTGTAACCTTGGCCTTTCTCCTGTCCACCTGTACCACAACCAAAAGATCATCAGCCATCCCTTCTACCTCCAAGGCCTCTGCTGCCTCCAAAGAAACATATCCCTCCCCCCAAGAAGAAGCCCACCCTCCCAAAAAGGAGTCCCCCCCAAGGTCAAACCCAATCCCCACTCCTAAATCCGATGCCCCCCACATAATCCCTGAGGTGCCTGTCTGCCCTCTTGATACCCCCCACTGTGGAGATTACATGGCAGTCAGGAGTCAAGTAGGGGCAGAACACTGTGCCATGATTTGGACATTTATTGGACTGGCCAATGACCTTTGGGGTTTGTTTTTGCCATACTTGTTGTTGGCATTGAAGCCAAAGAGTTGACTTTGTTGGGTATACCTTTGTCCTGCAATTCCTTTCCGAGGTTGATGTTGTTCCTGAGTGACTTTGATTGTGTGCTTCCACTTGTGTGTGTTTGTACCTGCTTGCTGCTCCTTGTGCTGTTGTCTGCAGTATGTGAGTTTGTGTGCAGTGCTGTTGTCCACCAAGGGAAGGGTATATGTTGTGTGTTAGGTCTGTGTGTGTGTGTATATGCAATATTGGTTTCATGGCATTGTGCACTGTTTGGTGTGGTATTTCTTTTTGTGTTGTCCAATGTGGACACGTATGCTGTTAGACTAGTCCCCCCAATATGGATATTGTATGAATGTAATGTGTTTATTCTTGAGTTTTGTTATTGCAGACATGGAGTGTTTGAAGTTGTACTAGGTTACTTAGCATTTGGGTGTGCATGTGTCCATTTAGGTGTGTGTCCCTTGCAGCTAGTTCGTGTAGAGGTATGTCCCATGGTGTTGCAGTTGTGCGTGCTTTATTGACTTGCTCTTTACTATTGTGGAGCTGTGCATGACAATTGGTTTTGGTATTGTTTGTCCCTGAGATCCATGTGGGGCCATTTCCTGTGTGCACGTTGTTTGAGAGGCCTGTTCAATCTGATATGTGTCCCAATGCAGCCTCCTTCCATGTATGCTCCTGATGCTCCCATCCCAACTGTGCATTTATTGTAGGTATGGATCACTTTGTCTATTTTATCTATTTGTCTCTCTGTCTATTGTGTATGCCATTGTGCTTCCATTGTGGTGTGATGTGTGTGTCCTTTGCAGGGTTGTTTCTTGGTCGTGTTGTATGTATTCCATGCAACATCGATAGATATGTGTTTTGTATGTGTGGACAGTTCCTGGCCAGTGTTAAATGTGAGTGTGTGATTTGTATTTGTATGTGTGCTGTAAGTGTGTTGTTGCTATGTGTGACTATGTTGTACAGCCTTTAGTGTCCCTGTGTATGAGCTCTGTGGCTGTGTGTATTTGTGTATTGTTGCAGTGCAATGTGTGTATGCTGGTCAAAGTTTGTGTGTTGTGAGTTTGTCGGTGTCCGTGTTGCTGTATCTCAGTGAGTGTGTGTGGTTTGAGATGTGTACCTGCTGAATGTGGCATCCCCCCATTGAAGTGTTTGCCGGTACTACAAGCTGTTTTTAAGGGTAATGATGCAGGTAGGTGTGTGTACTTGCGGTTGCTGTTGTCCACATCAGTGTTGATTTTGTTGTCTTTCGGCGAGCATGAGCAGTGGCTTGATGTTTGCAAAGGGCCCCATGGCAGCTTCGGACACGTGCAGCTGTCTGCAGGTCAGTGTCTTCCAGCGGAAACACAGGCTGCACTGGCCTGTTTGTGCTACTGGTGACCATGGCGGTCTGTGCTGGCTGGATGACTGTTGGCGGTCTTCTGTTTTTGGGACCGCCATACTCGTAATACGGTGCTCCACTCCACCAAACAATTGGTGGTTGGATCACCACTGTCAACATGGCAGTCACGGGACCGCCAAACCCGTGATGAAGCCCTTAGACTCGCAGTGGAAGCAATATAGATAGGTAAGGAGGGAGTACCCCCAGTATGCCGATCAAGTTTAGCGGTCTAGTGTTCAGGAGACACTTGATGAGATCAGCTGGTCATGCCTGCTGCAGCTAATTCTTCTTCAATGCTGGATGTGGATGGCCGCCCTCATGGTGGATGTGTTCAACGTTCACTAGTAAGACGGGTTGGATAATTATTAGGCCTAGAGACAAAAGGCCAACTAGGGGGCCTCATTTGTCTCATGTTTTGTTATACTTTTTTCATTCAGAAGTTCAGAATAATTAGGGGATGATTGTGGTATATGGACTACACTTCAACAGCGATTAATGCCAAGTATCTGAAACACATTCTCTGGCCCAATTTGATTACATTGGGATGTGCATGCAGAAGATGAAGAATTACCTTATTAGTCGTGAAGACTCATGCATAGATACAGTGATGGATTATAAGTACACTGGCACTTCTGTTGTAATGGGCAATTTCATTAGTCACAGTATGGGCCCACTGGGAATAAAGAAAGATTTATCATGGTATTAAGGGCATGTTATACGTAGTGACTGCCATGTAGTGGGAGCTGGGCACACACGTGGGACAGTCCTATGCCGCATTGCAATAGTTATATCCTGAATGTGATAAGAATGTTTGGCCCACACTGGTGGTGAAACATCACACACAAGACTGTTTCTTGTGTGGAATTATATTGAGAAAGACATTCTTAACATGTATATTAAACACTCAAATCACGGTTGAGATCAGATTTCTAATAAATATTAAAGAAAAGATACTTTTATAAGGTTACCATTTCCGTCTCTAAAGTCACTGGCTCTAATTTTCATGAGCCTGCAGCTGCAGCCCTCTTACTGCTCAACCCCCAAATGAGGTGTGAAGACTGCTTCCAGAGTAGACAAAGGCCTAGGTGTGAAGAGATGCTTTCTGTTTCTCTGGTAGGATGGTTATTTGGCCAGTGCCGAAGACCTTAATTTATATCAAAGGGGCTTACACTGTCATAGGCAGCTGTCAGATGACATCTGAACAGGCCTCTTCTTTTGTTCCCCCTGTCAAGGTACAAACCTCGGTACGGAGGGACCTGCCCCCAGAACTGATTTTCTAGTGACTACAGAAAAGGGGTTGTCCACTTCCCTGGCAACACCTCTGGGGTGAACACAGAGGCTCTGCACAAGGGGAGAAGAATTTATTTTTGACGGCACACCAAACCTATGCCCACATTGATTTTTCTTCCCTCCCCACATGTCACTACTGCCAGGACATGGGTGGGGATTGGGGCTGCTTCCATGTCTGACCACGTCCCGGTTCTCCTTCGACATTTACCACCTAACTCTACCCCATGCCACGTACCTGGCATCTCAATGCCAGGCTCCTCACATATGACAAGACACTGAATGAAATAAAGGACATGATTAGCTCATTCTTGACTACTAAGGACACACTCAATGCATTATTGTGGGACACATTGAAAGTGGTAGGATGAGGCTAATTCATCGGCTTAGCAGCCTGCTTCAAGAAAACTCGATGGGACACCTGGACCCAGCTAGAGGCCGAGGTTTGGGAACTGTAAGAGTCCCACAAGAATACTGGTTCACTTGTAAGTCCATATCAGCTTTCGGTTGCCTGTAAGTAATTAAAGGCCCTAGACAGGGATAGGGCTGAATATGTATGAATGTATGTAATCATTCTATTTAGGTGGAAACAAGGTGGGTCATTAACTGGCTCATCGTCTCTGTTCCAAAGCGGTGCAGCAGTAGTGGGCTTTGACGGTGCCTCAAAACATCAAGTTGGACTGATTGCCCAGGAACTGGAGCACCTCTATATTTCTCTCTACTCGGCAGAGGTTCTCAACCCTGAATACATTGCTGCATACCTGGAATCAGTTCCCCTGACCTCCCTCCTCCCAGCCACTGCCTCTACCCTAGATAGAGATATCACCCCTGTGGAAGTCCTCAAGGCTATCCAGTGTCTGTAGCCCAGTAATGCTCTTGGGCATGATGGGTACAGCACTGATTTCTACAAGGTATTTGGGTCATTGCTGGCACCCACACTGACGAAGCCATACAATACTTTTAGCTTGACTAGTACCCTCACGGACTCAATGCAACTTGCAATGATAACAGTCATTCCTAAGCCCGGGAAGGACCCTAAACTCTGCTCCTCCTACTGCCCCATTTCTTTATTGAATGTGGATGCTTAGATCTTTACAGGTGTTTTGACAAACAGGCTAGCTCTGTATACGAAAGGGTTTGTGGACCCTGATCAGACTGGCTGCAGCCAAAATACCGGATGCATTTGCCACCTTATAGACAAGATCCAGCGCTCTCGTACACCGGCCCTTCTGCTCTCCATTGTTGCAGACAAGGACTTTGATCGAGTACACTGGCAAAACCTCCACTCAGTTTGGGTACAGTTTAGTCTGGCTTCCCATTTCTCGTAGTGGGTCAGGTGCAGTTACACCTCCCCTAGGACAATGGTGAGAGTTAACGGGAGGTTGTCCCAGCCTTTTAACTTTTCCAGGGGTACCAGTCAAGGTTGTCCCCTTTCACCCTTGTTGTTTACTCTGTACATGGAGCCCTTCGCTGAGCGGATACGTGTCAACCCTATTATAACCATTGCGATCATAGGGGGCAGGGACCATGAAGCCATGTTTGATCCCAATGATGTCCTACTGATTTTATCAAATCGTTCTGATTCCTTATCTGCTGTGACTGACAAATTGGCAGCTTTTGGTGCGGTTTTGGGCTTTAAAACTAACCTCCAGAATCATCCATCCTGAATCTTACCATTTCCAAAGCTGATCAAGATCAATTAGAGAGTTGCATCCCATTTTCTTGGGTCCCACATGGTATAGTTTACCTGTGCTTACAGACACACTCCACAACTGGTTGCACAGTGAAGCATAATTACACCGGGATTCTCATGACTGCCCACTCTGACTTGTCTAAATGGAAAGGGGGTGGCCTCTCCCGGCAGGGCCGTTTAGTGGCAGTCAAGATTACCCTTCTTCCAAAAATCCTCTAGGTTATGAACAACTTGACACTCATGGCTCCCCCAAAGGCACCAGATAAGTTATAGCGTCTAATGTGGGATTTCATTTGGGACGGTAAAAAGGCGAGGATGTAATAAAAGCAAGCACACTTGTCTGAAACAGACTGAGGACTGAGCTGCAGTACATAGCGGAGTGGTCACGACCCAGCACTGAAAGGCGCTGGCGCTTTATTGATCAAGGGGTGGTGGACATTCATATCTGGAAGGTCCCTTGGCTTCTGAGACTGCACCATCCAGTCAGAGTCTACATTTCACCTCGGACCACCATGGGCATTTGGGACAAGGTGCAGACCCAACAGGCCTATCTACCCACATCTCACCCCAAACACCAATCATAGGGAACCCTGATTTCCCCCAATGCATTGTGGTTCAGCATTCCTGCGGTGGCACGAGGCTGCTTGTAAGAGGCTGGGGGACCTCTATGACATGGATGGCCTTATAGACTTCCCTCAAGTTCAACTGCCTTATGGCCTGGCATCAAGTGCCCACTGGCAATACACTACTATTCGCCATTGGCTATCTCATCCTTTGATTTGCCCTCATGCTAGTAGACCTCTTACATATTCTGAAAAATAGATCCTTACCCCCTCTTCCATTAAGCGACTCCTCTCTGATATCTACAGATTCCTTGTTGCACCCAGAAGCTCCGCCAAAACACTTGCACAGCGCAGATAGGAAGTGCAATGTGAATGCACATTTGCTGATAAGGAATGGTGCAACATCCTTCATCATGTCTCGGCTCACAGCACCTCCAGTAAAGAGTTATTTTTTTAAATCTTGCATTACTGGTACTTTACACCAGCCAGAGTTGCCCACAGGCTGACAGGCAGTGACAAACTCCTGTTGCTGGCTCTACGGGCAGAGTGGTATCCTTATGCACATTGGCTGATAAGGAATCGTGCGATATCCTTCATCATGTCTCGGCTCGCAGCACCTCCAGTAAAGAGATATTTCTTGAAATCTTGTATTACTGGTACTTTACACCAGCCAGAGTTGCACATAGGCAGACAGGTAGTGAAAAACAGCTGTTGCTGGCTCTAGGGGCAGAGTGATACCCTCACGCACATTCTATGGCAATGTCTCAAAATAAATTCCTTCTGGGCTGAGGTCTTGGAGGCAGTATATGAAATGTATGATACTCCCATGCCTAGATTCCCCAAGTACATCCTATTGGGCCTCCTGAACCCATTAACTTACCCATTAAAATCTTCAAAAAGGCACTCCATTACATTGGCGCTGGAAGCGGCCAAACAGCTCTTGCTAGCTCGCTAAAGCTTGGAGGTAATCCTGACACGACTGGACTGGCTGCACAAACTGTGAGGACTATTGGGATTTAAGAAACTGATGGTGGTGGTGTCCCATAGGCTTCCTCTGTAGGAAGTTGGCTCTGTATGTACTATTTCAAAGTGAGAAATAGCATGCACATTGTCCAAGGTTTCCCCTTAGAGATAAGATAGTGGCAAAAAGAGATAATTCTAATGCTCTATTTTGTGGTAGTGTGGTCGAGAGGGTAGTGTTAAGCATTTGTTGTACACACACAGGCAATAAATGAGGAACACACACTCAAAGACAATTCCAGGCCAATAGGTTTTTATATAGAAAAATATATTTTCTTAGTTTATTTTAAGAACCACAGTTTCAAGATTTACAAACAATACTTTAAATGAAATGTATTTCACTCAGGTATCTTGGGAACTTTGAATTATCACAATAGCATGTACAGTTTTGGCAAAAATGGCAATAAGCTATTTTAGAAGTGGACACAGTGCAAAAATCAACAGTTCCTGGGGGAGGTAAGTAATTGTTAAGTTCAAAGGTAAGTAAAACACTTACAGGGTTCAAAGTTGGGTCCAAGGTAGCCCACCGTTGGGGGTTCAAGGCAACCCCAAAGTTACCGCACCAGCAGCTCAGGGCCGGTCAGGTGCAGAGGTCAAAGTGGTGCCCAAAACACATAGGCTTCAATGGAAATAGGCGTGCCCCGGTTCCAGTCTGCCAGCAGGTAAGTACCCGCGAGTTCGGAGGGCAGACCAGGGGGGTTTTGTAGGGCACCGGGGGGGACACAAGCAGGCACAGAAAGTACACCCTCAGCGGCACAAGGGCGGCCGGGTGCAGAGTGCAAACAAGCATCGGGTTTGCAATAGGATTCAATGGGGAGACACAGGGGTCTCTTCAGCGATGCAGGCAGGCAAGGGGGGGCTCCTCTGGGTAGCCACCACCTGGTCTAGGAAGAGGGCTGCCTGGGGGTCGCTCCTGCACTGGAGTTCGGTTCCTTCAGGTCCTGGAGGCTGCGGGTGCAGTGTGTTTACCAGGCGTCAGGTTCCTTGAAGCAGGCAGTCACGGTCAGGGGGAGCCTCTGAATTCCCTCTGCAGGCATTGCTGTGGGGGGTCAGGGGGGTCAACTCTGGCTACTCACGGGGTTACAGTCTCTGGGGAGTCCTCCCTGTAGTGTTAGTTTTCCGCAGGTCGAGCCGGGGGCGTCGGGTGCAGAGTGGAAAGTCTCATGCTTCCGGCGGGAAACGTGTGGTCTTTAAAAGTTGCTTCTTTGTTGCAAAGTTGCAGTTTTGTGGAACAGGGCCGCTGTCCTCGGGAATTTCTTGGTCCTTTTAGATGCACGGTAGTCCTCTGATGCTTCAGAGGTCGCTGGACCCTGGGGGACGCGTCACTGTTTCAGTTTTTCTTGAAGTGGGGCGACAGGCCGGTAGGGCTGGGGCCAAAGCAGTTGGTGTCTCCGTCTTCTCTGCAGGGCTTCAGGTCAGCAGTCCTTCTTCATCTTCAGGTTGCAGGAATCTATCTTCCTTGGTTCTGGGGACCCCTAAATACTCGATTTAGGGGTGTGTTTAGGTCTGGGAGGATAGTAGCCAATGGCTACTAGCCCTGAGGGTGGCTACACCCTGTTTGTGCCTCCTCCCTGTGGGGAGGGGGGCACATCCTTAATCCTATTGGGGGAATCCTCCATTTGCAAGATGGAGGATTTCTAAAAGTCAGAGTCACCTCAGCTCAGGATACCTTAGGGGTTGTCCTGACTGGCCAGTGACTCCTCCTTGTTTTTCTCATTATCTCCTCCAGCCTTGCCGCCAAAAGTGGGGGCAGTGGCCGGAGTGGCGGGCATCTCTACTAGCTGGGATGCTCTGTGGTGCTGTAACAAAGGGGGTGAGCCTTTGAGGCTCACCGCCAGGTGTTACAGTTCCTGCAGGGGGAGGTGTGAAGCACCTCCACCCAGTACAGGCTTTGTTACTGGCCACAGAGTGACAAAGGCACTCTCCCCATGTGGCCAGCAACATGTCTGGTGTGTGGCAGGCTGGCAAAAACTAGTCAGCCCACACTGGAGTCGGGTATGTTTTCAGGGGGCATCTCTAAGATGCCCTCTGGGTGTATTTTTACAATAAAGTGCACACTGGCATCAGTGTGCATTTATTGTGCTGAGAAGTTTGATACCAAACTTCACAGTTTTCAGCGTAGCCATTATGGTGCTGTGGAGTTCGTGTTTGACAGACTCCCAGACCATATACTCTTATGGCTACCCTGCACTTACAATGTCTAAGGTTTTGCTTAGACATGTAGGGGCATAGTGCTCATGCACCGATGCCCTCACCTGTGGTATAGTGCACCCTGCCTTAGGGCTGTAAGGCCTGCTAGAGTGGTGACTTACCTATGCCACAGGCAGTGTGAGGTTGGCATGGCACCCTGAGGGGAGTGCCATGTCGACTTAGTCATTTTCTCCCCACCAGCACACACAAGCTGGCAAGCAGTGTGTCTGTGCTGAGTGAGGGGTCCCTAGGGTGGCATAAGACATGCTGCAGCCCTTAGAGACCTTCCCTGGCATCAGGGCCCTTGGTACCAGGAGTACCAGTTACAAGGGACTTACCTGGATGCCAGGGTTGTGCCAATTGTGGAGACAAAGGTACAGTTTAGGGAAAGAACACTGGTGCTGGGGCCTAGTTAGCAGGCCTCAGCACACTTTCAAATCATAACTTGGCATCAGCAAAGGCAAAAAGTCAGGGGGTAACCATGCCAAGGAGGCATTTCCTTACATCCTCTATTTGACAAGATGTCGGAGCCATGCATCCAATACTTAGCAAAATAATTTAGGGAACTGACCTGTCCACGATACCTGAAGGTTCTTCGCATAATGCATTCCGAGTGCACACATATCTGAGCCACTGTCTGGGGCACTACAACCCCCTTTCATTCTTTCACTCATAAAGCTAGTGTCTTGTCCTGAGCAGGTTGTCATAATCCCACCCATCAGGATCCACCCTTTCCATCCTCCCTCCCTTTCTGCTCCCCTTCTCTCGTTCTCTGCTTTATTTATTTACTATTGACTCTTCAACACTCCCACCGGCCTGTGGATGTATGTGGGCAAATTGTTGTACCCTATTGAAAATAATACCAATAAAAAGATTACAAACCTCAATGTATTTTATTTGGAAGGAGCCTGAAATGTTTAAAACCACACTCTGTACTTCTTTCCTGAAAATGGTCCCTGCCATCCAGGAAGCCTATTCATAACTATAAACATGTCTGACAAATGAAGTGGGTGCATGATGAAGCATGACACTTAGATTGGTGTGTGAGGCTTTGCCATGCAATGTTTTTATTATTCCTGGGTACTTGTTACACAGAGTTAACACTGAAATCAAGGTTTCCACTATCTGGGCTATTGGCCCCTTTTTTGTGATCTAATTAAAACCACGAAATTTGAGGTGGGTAGTCACTCCTTAACAGCCCAATTTCATAAGAAGACTATGGCTAACAGTAATTGGATTCAGCTCGATGATGGTCTGGCATTTAAAATCTGGACTGATATTTGACCACAAGCTATCTTTAGTGATACAAGCTACAAATGTTTCATTAGCATTTTTATGTGTTTAGACTGCTCCAACACATTGTTCACCCCCTCGATACAAGTCATCCAGTTGCTGTTACCAATGTATTTATTCAGGGAAGGCTAGATCATGGATACACTATTTATTTAGGCATGCCATTACTGCTTTTACACTGTTTACAAAATATTTATAATACAATAGCCGACAATGTATCACTTGCATAAGCCACATTACATTGGCTACCTGTATCAAACAAAGATACGCTTATGTCTATTGTAATTGATCACAGAGCTGTATTTGCCAATTCACTATGTTTTCTGTTTTTCAGACATACATGCAGTGCTTAATTTGAGCCAGTGGTTTGAGATGGTACCCATCAGCACCCATTTTTGGGGACAGGCATTATTTGTCCCTATCAGACTTTGATCAGACTTTGATCCAGGCCATAGAGAGAAAAACACACTATGGGGAAAGATATAGCAAGGGGACAAAAAGAAAACCAATGAGAAAGTGAAAAAACAGAGAGAAAAAACCCAAAAGTGTGATATAAAGGGGCAAGGCATGTCAGGTGGTGGATAACAGAGGCATGAGGTGGAATCAAGGCTTTGTAGCCTTGATATTCGACACCCAGGCTTTCGATCTGACCCCGGGCTTCTGGCCAAAGCTTTCGGCCGTGGCACTTATGTTTTTTACAGTGAAGCACTGTTTAGATAGCATCAGCTTAGACACATTAGGTAAATTGCCACAGAGAACGCCCTGTAGTTGCCCCTAAAAGAATGATAGTGGAATATAGGAACCACAAAGACGTGCTGATCTTTGGATCTTAAAGTGTGAGTGAATCTTAAAGTGTGCCACTTAAAACACTGAGAAAGAGGTGTATGCTTTCGGCCTCATTACGAGGCTGGCAGTCCTAGGACCGCCAGCCTAGAGGTAGCGGTTGGACCGCTGCCCTCCAGGTGGTTCGACTGCCAAATTACAACATTGGCAGGCGGGCCCACCTAAAGACTGCTGTTCCCGCCAGGAACATCATTCCCAACGTGGTGACAGCTGTTGGGGTTGTAACCAGCCAGGACGGTGCTGAACTCAACTCTGCCAGGCTGATTACAACCCCATTTTCTGCCATCCTTTTTGTGGTGCAGACCCTGCCATGAAAATGCTGACAGAAAGCAAAGGCTGGGGGCCACAGGTGGGCCCTTGCCCAGCACCGTCAGAATGCACATTGTCTGCTTTGTAGACAGTGCGCATTCCTAGGGTACTGGTCGGCCGCCTCTGTGCTACGGTATAGGAATCAGATCCCTTAAGGGAGCTGAGTCTCATATTGTAGCACTGTTCCTGCTGGACTGTCTGGCGGGAATGAGTATTACAGTGTTCCCACTGGTCAGTCCGGAGGGAGCATTGTAATATGCTCAGAGGGGACGTCACTACCATGGCAGTAGAGTCCTCCCCGTGAGTTTCACAGTTCCACTGTGGGACTGCCAAACTCATAATGAAGCCCTTTGTGCACTAAGCAAAGGGATTTTTTTTTTTTAAAGTGCACGTGCTGACAGCTAACCTGTGCAAGGAAGCCAGTATGGAGGAGATGTAGTCACTTTATTTTTTAACCTATTGGCATAATTTTGGACCAGTTCGTTTTTTATCCACAGCACACTCAGGCTGGCCCAGTTAAACAAAATTACAATAAACCAGCTGTATGGAAATAATGACAACAAAATGTGAACCTTGTGAGGAAAAGAAAAAGAAGGGAGAATATGTTCAAGGGTGTGAAGCTGGAAAAAGTGCGAGATAACCACAGCATTGATTTGAATGAGCATAGAGAGGGCAATGCAAACTTTGCACTACACTTTTTCACATAGATTGTGGGGACTGTTTTGTGGTCAATAGAGGAAGGACATAATCATAATTGCCATACAGTGGAGGACTTAGCAGGGGGTAATACCCCAGACCATTCAACGTAAGATAATCATGACACAATCAAGCTTTGAGGTTGATTAGACAAGCATGAAAATTAGAAGGACAGATGGTAATGTCACTCAGGATTTTTAATATGATTTGCACGTTGTTGGCATACATAGATAGACCAAAGCTGAATGAATGGAAGATGTGGGCCAGTGGAATCTAATAGAAAATAAAAAGACGTGAAGACAGACTGGAACTCTGAGAGACTCCACTGGTAAGTGTTTTAACTGAAGATTTGAAGGAAGGAAGAGCAAATGGTTGCGATCTATCAGATAAAAAGTTTTCTAAAAGCCACTCCCTTGATCCCAAAGTTGTTAAGCCTAGGCCACAAAACTGTGTGGTCTACTGTGTGGAATGCTGTGTGCAAATTTTGCAAATTTAACACAGTTGGGATTCCAGCAAGAGCACTATGCCTTCTGCTCAGCACAGCTACAATAACTATGGGCCAGATGTATCATCAAGGCCATTTGCGATTCGGAAATAGCGATTTTTAAGAAATCGCTATTTCCGACTCGCAAAGTGCCATGTATCACATTTGCGAATCGGTAATAGTGATTTCTTAAAAATCGCAAATGCTATTACCGATTCGCAAATTGCGATACCGGCCCCATTCGCACGTATGGGCCTGTTGGCCCATATCTGCAAATTTTTTGCATTTCCAAAATTGCGATTTCTGAACCAGAAATCGCAATTTTGGAAATGCAAAACTCCAGGGTGCTGAGGGCCTAAGGCCCCCTCTGCTGCACCCCAAAAAAAATTTGGAGGACATGTAAGGTGCACACATGCCAAAAGGGCATATGTGCTTTATATGTACAATTTAAAAATGCATTTTAAATGCATTTTAAAATTTTGCACATGGTTACCACCAAGTTCAACTTGGTGGTAATTAGCGATTCCTAAATGCCAAAATCGCATTTAGGAATTGCTTCATACATGTGCTAAGGAATCGCAAATAAGGAATCCATATTTGCGATTTCTACTTTAGAGAGTCGCAATTTGCAACTCTCTAAACAGGGTCGCAATTTTAAGGAATCGCTATTTTAGCGATTCCTTAAAATTGCGAAATGGCATTTTGCATTCGCAAACGGGCATTCGCACTGTTTGCAAATGCAAAATGCTTTCATACATCTGGCCCTCTATCCTTGCCTCAGCCTGGATAAAATCCTACTGGGAGTGGATGAAGAAGATTATTATGTTTTACATGGTCTGTTAATTGGTTTACGACTGCAAGTTTTCTTAATTTAGCCAGACAAAGAGGTTAAGAAATGAATTGAAAACTTGTCAAAACCTCAGGATTTAGAGCAGGGATCTTCGGTAAGGGGGGTCATACGAGTGAGTCTGAACTCACTTGGGACTCGCATTGATGATAACAAAGAAGCTTTCAATACAGAGGAGTATCTACTAAAACTGGATTATGTTAGAGATTTAAATTGGTATCTAGTCAACTGCTATTTATCAAAAGTCTACCTTAGTCCATCAATTACACAACAACATTGACCTTCTCAATGTTATTAACTTCAATATAAACAAGTGAGCTGGGCTCTTATGTCTAGCTGAGAGATAACAGAGTGGCTAATGCTGCACTGGCAACATCGTAATGCCAATGTAAAAATCTAGTTTGAGTAGAAGTTCCATTCTTATTGACTCAAGTGTAGCAGCCACCTCCAAACCAGTGTTTCAATTGAATCCAAAGCAACCATGTTGCAGAGAATTTCTGCACCATGGCTCACAGTTGACAGTACCTTAAGCAGGTAGGTCTTTATGAATGCCAAGACTGGATACCCCTACAGAATTGAATCTTGCAAGGCTTCCGACTGAGGCTTCAACTGGCCAGCTCTTAAAATTAAATATAGTTTCCAATTACAAGTTTAATTAGAATTTCAAAATAATTTAAGGATGTCAAGCAATATAATCTTTTTCGATGACTAATCATATTCGGAAAAACAGTGCAGGTTGATGTTTACCTCTCAATGTTTTAATCAGATTCATCATAACCCATCTACATACTTTATCAAAAAACCTGGAGGGATCTCTTGAGGTTTTTAAGACTTGACCTACAGACAGGTTTAGTTGTCTCTTGTTGAAGACTTAGGGCCATATTTACAAGCGGCTTGCACCACTGGTACATCAATCACTTTTTTTGATGCATCAATGGCCCAGACTGCAAGCCCATATCTACAAAGCCACACAAATCCACTTTGCATGACTTTTCATTGCCTTGTATTTATAAGTAAGGCAACGCAGTGCAAGTTCGCTGATTTGCCTTACTCTACATCAAAAATATATTCCATTGGTGTTTCAGTGGGTGTTCCCCACTTTCTATGCATTCTGCAGCACACATAGAAACAGGAAAAAGCCTTTCATGATTGTTTTTGTGAAGAAAGGGTTCCCTTCCTGCACAAAAACAATCATCTCCGCAATACAAACACCTTTGCAACATGGTGCAAGGGTGCCTGCATTAGCGCATGGCAGTCCATTGTGCACTAGAAAGGGCTAAAGGGCAGGAATGTGTTTATCTTGTAGATATGGTGCATTCCTATTATTTTCTTTTGACACAGGGCATAGAGCAAGAAGTCTTGTGGCGCCGCCCTGCATCAAAAGATTGTAAATGTGCCCCTTATTGTCTACAATACAATATGCATGTACACATAGAGTGGGTTTTGGGTCAGGTCCTTGCTCTTCAGTGAATGGTTTTCTTGTGTATCTCGGTTCCCTGATCCTTATTCAATAGGTTTCCCCAATATTCTTGTTTTTACCTCACCCTTTTAGCATAATTTTGATGGTTGACTCGCATCCTTTCACTGCTGGTGTGCATGGATTATTTTTTTAATCGTGTTAGTATGCCAAGGGGGTGCATGGCTTTCTTGACTTCTTCTCTTATCCTTTTTTAATTTGTATTACTTTTTTTTTCCATGATAGCGTGGAAGCTGCACACAGCTACCAGACCACTCCCTCTTTGGCATTTATATCCTTGCCTCTTGAGCCTTCAATTTTCCTGATTGCTCTCAAGCTATTGTCTTTACATGTTATGGACCATGCTGTCAGCCTCCCTTCGCCCTTACATCATCATTAACCTGTTTTTGGATTAATTTTGTTTCCAGTGGCTTCTTGAAACAGCATACAGCATATGGGCTCACAGAGCTTCCCCCCTCTTTCTGTCCACCACAATGCCTCGTTATACCTGCTATATACCAATAGCATATTCGTAGTGGACATGTTTCTGTAAGTGTAGGATTGATATTTAGTCTGTATTGATCAATCAGTGTCAGCAATGATTAAACATAAATTTTAAATGGCCATGGTAAGAGTTAAATCCCTTAGTGACATTTGATGAGCATTGATATAAAGTCCTATTCTAACCTGTTTATGGCATTCTGCCAATGATGATTATAAGACTGAATATCAGCACGATCCACACCTGCACCACAGTTTTATTTTGTTTTCTATTTTAAAAAAGATTTTTAATATGAGATGGGATTTTTTTTTCAAAAAAAAAAATGCTTCCCTCAACATGGGAGTCATCTCTCATGGCAGTGAAAACTTCATTTACATTTTAGTGTCCCTCATCACGAGGGTTTGCATGGCGGTGAAGAACAGCAAAAAATAGCACATGTCCTCAAATCTAAATTGAGTGGGTGGATATGTAGCGATTTCTCAGATGGTCCTTACAGAGTGGGATCCGCCGTGGCCAAACTGAAGGTTCACCTCGATATAGATATGGCGGGCAGACCATTATGTTGGCAGGAAGAGAACTCCTTTTCCACTGCGACCCAGTTCCCTTTCTGCCAACATATAAATCGGGCCCATAGTTACCAACGATATGTTTCAAAATATTTTGTCTTCAATTTTGTCTCCCATCAAAATGCAGGGTGTTGAGATTCAGGGTGCACACCACCAGAGGATATTCAAGATCATTCTGTTTCCTCTTTCCTACCTACTTCCTCAAGAGCACTAACCAAGACAGGATGACTCCCAATATGGAATACAGTGAACAGAGCGAGCAAGACCTGTGTTGCAATCCTGTCTTTAGCCAATGAATCCCATATATTAATATAAACTATGACGCCTTAAAGGGCTTTCTGTGTACAGTAGCAAGGTCTGAAGCTAGGCTGGTGGGTCTCTATGATACTATTTTGTTTCAGACACAATTGAATCCAAGTTGATTTACAATTTGCAGGACGTTTCTGCCAATGAATGTTAAATAAACAGAAACCCATGATTTAATGCATCTTTCTTATGCTTTAATGTATTCAATTTTTCAGTTTGTTCAAAACAGCACTCTTCATGAATGATGTGTTATTAAAACATTAAACTGCCCACTTAAATAACCTAACTGCTTTAGAAAAAAGTTAGACTGGAACCATAGCAAAGGAATCAGGGACAGATTTATCATAGTGTTGCTTTTCCCCTGCATCCCTTTGACCATAGAATCCATTATCCAAATTGGCCTATAACAGCATGGGCCATTTGTACAGCCTTTTTTGTATACAGGAATAATAACGACAGCGTGCCAGGAGCATGGAAGGCCAACAGGGCTGCGTTTTTGGCCACATTGGTGATGACAGGAGCCCAGAACTCCACGTTTTACTTGTACGGGTTCATCGGGACCCCATCTGCACCAGGTGCCTTCCTTGAGGGACTGTCAATAATCACCTCCTAAATCTCACATACTTCAAATGTAATTGACAGTGGAAATTGCAGAGGGGGAAATCTTCAGAACTACAGCCCATAGGGCCCAAAATTGAATAATTGGCTTTAAAGTGATTGAGCCAGTGTTCGCCTCCTATATTAGACCTGAAGCCATCAGTCAGACCTTTGGTGTAATTCGGACAGTTGATAATTTTCCAAAAATCTCTTGTGTTCTTAGCTACATTAGTTGCACCCAAGCTATCCCACATCTCACGTTTCACTACCTACTTCCTGTCCCTAATAGCTTTTTTATGTGCAGCTCTGCAAGCTACTAAATTAGCCCTTTCCCAGAGGGCAGACTCTATTGCTTCCTGTAGCTGCTTGCTTGCAAGACTTCACTCAAACCAACCAGGTTTAGAGTTTATGCAGACTTGC
Organism: Pleurodeles waltl; assembly: GCF_031143425.1. Lineage (NCBI taxonomy): Eukaryota > Metazoa > Chordata > Amphibia > Caudata > Salamandridae > Pleurodeles > Pleurodeles waltl. Next base: position 976,924,142 of record NC_090447.1, read on the forward strand.
GCCAAACACAAAAGAATAACCGCCACCCCACCACCTAAACCATAACCCTTGATCATGTGAGGAAACTGCCATATGTCTAGTCACAGCATGGGAGTATGGTAGCTAAAGGCACTAGCCAGGGTAACAGGAGATTGAATTAATCTACCCATAAGTGGGGAAACCAAAACACAATCAAAGATGGAACCTTTCCTCAACCTGGTAAATGTAGGAATGCCAGAATCAATATCCTTGCATAGTTCCTTGATGTTGTACAGCCCAAGATCAAGTAGATACTTAAATATCTTTTCACCTCTACAATCCAAATACCTGGGTATGCTGCCCTCCTCAAATACCTGAAAAGGGATGAAGTACAGTGGGATTTTAGCCCAGCTTGGCATTTAAATCCCCCTATAAAAATATAAAAATAATTAAACATACAAAAATAACTTCTGCAGAGGCAGCGCACAAAATAAAACAAATCATCCACACTGCAAGTTGAGTCATTGGGCCTCACATCATTATAAAAATTATTAATACAAAATCTAAGTTAATTTGGAAGTACCACACATAAAATCAGAATATCACTATCCCTGAATGTTTTATGGGTACTGGGAATTTCTTGACATTACAGGTTGTGCGAGCAAGGGCCATCATGCCACCTCTAGCCCTGCCCATCTGAGATCCATGGTCAGGCATACAAAAACTTTGATATCCATCTCAGGTTGGATCAACCAAACACCAAGTTTCTTGTAAGAGAATCACGTCAAAGCTAGTAACATATGACAGCCAGTCTAAATCTTCCAGCTTTAAGGTTAGGCCAGACACTTTCCAGAAAATCAGTTTCATCATGAGAACTGAGCAATCATAATCATTAAATCTGGATAAGATAGCGGTAAAAGTTTAATGGTCATCCTAAGTAGCCCCCTTGGGCTCTCTACATGAAAGAGAAGAAGCTGCAATCCCTTTTTCTTGATGAGGATTCAGATTATGTACACCCCGTAGGGGTGTTGACCTCCCATGTAGACAGTTCAAAACACCGATGCACTGTTGTCATCAGTCCAGGTCATTTAATTTTATCAGGGGCCCAAAGTGATCAGTACAAGGAATGCTGAGATCTACCCCTGAGATTAAATATGTGGACTCATAGCATAAGCCAGAGCATATGCGGAAGCCATGGCTGGTTGTACGTGCCTGTAGAAGACACCTAGACGTACCAAACATATGTTTCCTTCTTTGGCCAAAGTTTGTAATTGCTGAAAAAGAACATGCCTAGCAAGTAGCAGAGATATGAAGTTTATGATTGTGCAATCTCCACTGACAAGCTTAGCAGTGAGTCGGACCCAATCCCCTTGATGAACCATCAAAATATTGAGGTAATCCTGCAACAGAAAATTTGAATGACCAATTAGCCAATGAGACAATGTGTTCTTAAGCCGAAAAAAGCACTCAGTTCTAGAATCCTCTGATTTTAAAATATTCACCAGTCCTGCAACACTGCAACAAAGGGGCAACTTTCAGAGGGTAAATTAATATGTGGCTGCAAATTGCTACTGCAAGGATTTGAATCAGAATTCGAGGGAGGGGGGTTACAATCCTAAGTGTTGGTGACATGGTCATTGGGATTAGTGGGAAAATGCTTCTTGAAGGTACCACTAGGAGTAGTTTGAGTTGTGTTTGTGACAGAGACAGGGCTGTCTCTTGTCACATTAATAACATCTGTTGGATCAACTGCTGAGGAAGTATCAGAAGAAATCTCAGTGTACAGCAGCTTAGGGTTAAAATGACAAAAGCTAGAAATCTTACTAACTGCTGCTTTGATTTTATCAATCTTGTGAATCAGAGGTGAAAAGCAATTACTGAGAGTGACTGCAAGTTGCTTTAAAAAAGGGGCCTAAAGGGAAACAACAAGGCTTGTTGTAGTTTGCCTCTATCACCTAGGCTGGGCACCCTTATTTTAGCATTAGGTCTGTAGCCTGTGTCTTTTACATTTGTATTAATTTTATTCACTTCAGATTTTTTTTAGCACAGCCAGCTTTCAGCTAGTTGTTTTTATATTTTAATCAGCTGCTTCCTTCCCAGAAGACATAGTTGTTTGTGCTGCACATTTTCATCTTCCATTTGTACAACGTGCACTCTGTGCTTTGCTCAAGGCCGTTATGTATGGTACATGGTATACTAACTCGTATTGCCACTCCAGGAGTTCAGGAGTCAGTCCCCATTTTCTAGACATATCACCATGTCAGGCCTGTTCTTGGAACTCTGCATGAGTTAATATATAAACAACGCATAGGACTAAGTGGGGCAGTGGGCATTCCAGTCATGGCCCTCTGGGATGCACACCATTCCACAGGCAGCTTTGCTGATCCTGACACTAACTCTTCAGCTTCCCAGGATGGTTGCCCTGTCCTACAACAGACAGACCCTTCCCATCCTACTCAGGTATGGGGTTAGGGTTACTCACTTAAATCAGGACAGGCAGAAGGGTTACCACCGCTATGGTTTCAGACTAGACATAGGGTGTAGGAAGGAATTTCGAGACTCTCTAGACTCATAAAAAATGGTTGGGTTGTTTATCTCCTTTACACAGCATGTAGTGATAATTACTGTACTATGTTTCATCTGCCTCATTATTGCAGCTAATGCGTTTCATACCAGGCTTCAATAAATGCATTGAAACCCAGTTTGCAACTCCAGTTCTGCCTAGGCATGTTTGAGGCACTGAGTAACTAAGCAAAAGGTATGGTGTGTTTCCATGACTTCCCTGAGGAGTCAGAATGTCAGGTTTAGGTTGCCACAAACCACCTTCTCCTTTCTAGGGTTAGGTGAGACACTGCAGGCTAGTCAGGAGTTAGGCCAACAGCTTCCAAAGTGGTATGGAGTTGCCTCAGTCTCCCACACTCAGTGTTGCTGCCACCCTAAACATGCAGTCTTATTGTCATAATAGGAACTGCACGACAGAGTGAGAGAAAGTTTGTCACCCAAGACACTAGGCTAATCAGGATCAGTGTCCTTGTTGATACCTTTCCTACCTGGAGTGGCATGTTTCATTGTTCTCTTCTGCTTAGCTGCTGGACTTTGATTGTGAGGGGAAGCCACACTGGAGAACCCTGGGCTGGGTTGGGGGGCAAAATGTCCTCTGCATCAACACAAAGCATTGACTCACCCTGTGCAGAAATATCAAGGTTGGAGTCAGCCAGCAGGGGTAAATGTGGTGAGCCAACAAGGTCTATAGAGAGCCATCTTTCTGCCACATCAATTTCTTGGAAATTACCCTTGCAGCTTGGGCCAAAAAGTTATCGATAGTCCCACAGTTAGGGACCAAAGAGGATTTAGATTTCACAGCTGTTTTTTTCCTCATTTTTAGGTAGAAAACCTGAGCTCACTGGGCAAAGGAAAACAAGAGAACTTGAAAGCAAGTAGACAAGAGGAGAAAAGCCAGAGAATGCCTTGCTTACTTTTAAACAGGGAAGAAGAATCTTCATGAAGAGCCAACAAACCAGTCCCAGCCCAGCCTCAGCCAGCCATGGAAAGGTGCAGATGGGTCTGCTCTTGGGCAGGTCTCTTGCTGGGCACACACCTGGGTGCGTCTCACATGCATCGGGCACTGCAGCAGTACTGACCTCCTTTTACGTGCCCACTTGGCGCTGAATATGTACAAATGCGGCCTCCCTATTGCGAGGTGTGCTGCGAGTTGTGCTGGTCAATGAAGTCCAGGCTTCCAAAGGGCTGAATTTACATCCTGTGCCATAGGAGGGCTGGCTTCCTTCTATGCGCATGTGTGACAATGATTATGTGCAAATGTGGCCTCCCTGCCATGGGGTGTGCTGTTCAATGCAGTCTGGGCATCCACTGGGCAGAATTCACATCCTGCGCCGCAGGAAGGGTGGCCTCCTTTTAAGCACCCGCCTGGCACTGTGTATGTGCATATATGGCCTCCCTGCAGCAGGGTGTGCTGGTCAATGAAGTCCAGGCCCCCACGGTGCTAAAATTGTGATATTAGGGTGCATAGATTATTTTTTTGGGGTACTGTCTTGGTTTCTCCCGTACCTCCTTCTCTCTTATCTCTGCTCCTCTGTAGCAGTTTATGTGCACTCCTCACTTCTTAGGACACCTGCTGCACTTGCGTCCTCTGGTTTCACTCTCCATAATAAAATCTAGCAAATGCTCGGAAAAGTTGGTGTCTTAGGTAGGAGACACGTTCAGCTAAACTCTACAAACTACTTGTCCTCGATGATCCTGGTCTCGAGAGTTAATATACCAAGAAAAGCAGAGCTTTAGGTTCCATGGATATGAGGGGGTGACAAACATACACTACAGAAATAAGCAACAATTGTGGCTGTGTCCGAATGGTGCGCACTTCCAAAGTGTCTGCTACAATCAGTGATTAAAGTTCATGTTGAAAAAATCATAGTTTAAGATGAAGAGTGCTCCAGTTGTATGACACCCACAGGGTGTGAGGGTTGTTTCCTAAGTAGGTCAAAGTCTATTTATGAAGTGAAGAAAACCACTGCACATCTTGAGGTCAAAGTCTAAGCCATTTATTCCTTGGTATGCCCAACTCTATCTCTCTCTTCTCCTTTCGTCTTTCTGCATGCTGCCACATGTTTTTCAGTTTATCTCGCGCACATCACATGGGTGACTTTTTTCACTTTCGGTGCAACTAGCACTACATCGAGGGGGTGGCTGTGTGATTTTGCATGGCTTCTCTTTCCAGGGCATCTCATGTTAATACACTGTATTGATATTCACCACCTCTGCCTGCGGAGAGTATAGGTCTATTTTCCAATCTTCTCACTACACACATAGTAAGTAGGAGGGCACTTCTCCTTCTGCTTGTATGGCAGCTGATATCATTTCACCACTTTTCTCTGATACTTGGTCTCTCATGTCCACTTATCATTGATATTGGTGTGTTTCACGGCTTACACCACAATTCAGTCTGTCACTAATCCATTGGCATTTTTTGTTATTCATACGTCCTATTTTAGATGTATTTACAGCCTTGAGAAAGTCCAGTTGGACGAAAAACGTGTCGGCTGTTTTCTTTCAACCACAAGAAATTGTATTGGCCTACCAATTACTTACCTAGTGTACTTCATTGGACCTAGGTCACCTACTTTGTGGTAACAATACCAAGGAATAAATGCCTTAGACTTTGACCTCACGATGTGCCGTGGTTTTCTTCACTTCACAAACATACACTAATTCACAGGATATAATACTCCACTGCTATGGTTTTTGAACTGCATAGCCTCCACTTTGTGAGTTGTACAGTGTTCTCAGGGTCTTGTTAAGCTTTTCAAGGATTGAGTACAAGAAACGTAACAGAAGTAGGTGTTTGGTTTTGGCATTTTAATTTAGCCAAACGCTTGCTCACCAAAGTGTGAGAGCCATTGCATTGTTTCTCATTGTTTAGCTTGAGCACCCACACATTTTCCACATTTGTTTCTATCTCATGCACTGCAGGCTGTATTCTATGATGACATTTGTTAACTCAATGTGCCTGATAGTTTTTCTGCACTGTTACATATTATACAGAAGTGTAGTACTCTTCCTTCATATTACCCTCTTCAAGCGCTGTTATGTACATCTCAGTTTTATTTAATGTGCTCATCTTACGCTTTCCACTGCAGAAAAATATGGTGGAGTAGAGACTCCTAACAAACAAAGACACATTTTCGGAGCAGACCAACGTATGTAAGCCAACTGGAGGACAGACACATGCTTTTGGAGTAAGGGATGCCCTGTATGCTTTTCAGGGATGCACATTTATAAGCTTAAACTGGCAAAGTGAGATTTCCTGTGGTAAAAGGTCAAAGAAGCCACTGACTGTTTAGTGTACAGACTTCAAACTACTCCATTTTTAAATTCATCTACATATTTAGGCGTTTATTTATGAGAGGCGTGTGCCACTGGAGCATCACTTTTTGTGATGCTCCGGCGATGCAAACCTCTCAACTGTATCTATAAGGCCATGTAAAGCCACTTTTACTGGATTTGAATGGCCTTGTAGATATGGAGTAGGCAAAGCAGCTCAAGTCGCTGTGTTGCCTTGCTCTGCACCAATGAGGTATTCCATGGGTGTTGCAATGGGTATTCTCACACAGCACCCATGGATTTTGATGCTACAAGGATTTGTAAACCTGGGAACGCGTCAAAAGCCTACGCCTCATAGGGGAGTCATAACGAGGAGACATAACTTTATTTCACCTTGTTTTTTCCGCTTTCTATTTGTGCTGCAGTCTGCAGCACACATAGAGAGAAAAAAATGCCTCCACTGATTGCTGTTTAGCAGTAAGGTGTCCCTTCCTGCACAAAAACAGTCTTTCTCACAATGCACATTCTTGCTCCATGGTGCAAGTGTGCCTGCATTGGTACAAGGCAGCCAACTGTGCCCCAGAACAGTGGAAAAAGACAGGAATGCACCACATCTCATAGATACAGCACATTCCTTCCCTTTTCTTTTGATACAGAACATCGCAGCAAGGTGACTTGATGTGCTGCCCTGCATAAAAAAATTGTAAATAAGCCCCATTTAGTATTTTGCATTCTTTTGTGTACACGAGTTTCGCCAATATTTGTGTTTGCCAGGCATAGGAAGTGCATGGCTGTCACCAGATAGTAACCAGAAGATTTTCTTAATGAACGGATCCTGTGTGTGGAATTTGTCACAAATATGAATATTTAACAATAATAACTATTGTTCAGTTTCTGATGTAAGGTGGGGTGGGCGTAGGCCTTGGATCTGGTGAGCATGTAAATCAGAAAAGATGGAGTGAAAACACACCTACATTTGAGCACTGCATAGGAGTAAGGGACGAATACCACCCTGCAATACCTCACATTGTACACACATACCTAAACATGATTAGCCTGTGCCTTTCTGTACTGTACATTTGTAACAGAAAGCAGTATAGGTGCAGTAATCTTTAAATTGAAGACTTTGCTTCTAGCCAGGAGAGACTCCTGGTTCCCTGGAGCAAGTTGTTTCTCTGATTACCCTTTGTAAGGCATAAACCCTTGTTCTTTAAGAAAACAAAAAGCTGTCTTCAGTGCAAGTCTTCAAAGAGTGCAGTCCTTTTACACGTCCCTTTCTTTCTTCGGGTTGGCCTTGAAGGCTTTCTTCTTCTTCAGATTCCCGGTAGAAGCATCAGCTGTCTATGAGCTATACACAGCATATATATTTGCTTGGATCCCTAGAAGGTGTGTGCGTTCTCACTAGCCTTGTCACTGCTGCATCGATGCACCTCTCCAATTCTAGTTTACACAAGCACTTTTAAATGTATTTTTGTATACAAGGTTTTATTTCGTGTGTTTTTTTCTTTTTACATGTTTTAGGTTTTCATAATATTAAACTAGTAATGGTTAAGTCAATAGCCGATCATAATTCTTTGTTTCCAAATATTTTTTATTAAACAAACAGGGCGTATTCAAGGGCAAAGTATTCAATGAATAAATCGGGTTTTACCTGTACGCTAACGTGAAGGTGTTACAACTGCCGAAATAATGCGTTTTTACACATACACTGAAGAGAAATTACGCTGTTTTTTTGTACACCTGTCCGCGCTTTCTCGTGAACCCCTGCTTCTATTCCCGCGATCATGTAAACAACCGCTCTGACAGGAAGCAAAGGAAGAATGTATATGCTCAATTAAATGTTAAATACGTAGTGTTTTATGAAAACCTCAAACCTTTATTAAAAACCTTCCTGAAGATACACGTGTCCGAAGGAAGACGAGCGCAGTTCGAAATTCGCTCCTATACCCAGCCTTCTGAATTGGGATCTGAAAACACGTAAGCGTGAAGCGTCTTTGAACATGTCCACTGGCACAAAGCAGAACAAAGTCAAAATTTCACTCCACGTGGGATTTGTTCTACTCTGTGGGCAACGATACATACGGCAGCCATTCTCTTTCTCGCTCTCTCTTATTATAGAAAATAACGAACGAATATAGAAATATCAAACATGTACACGCTGCACTCAGAGGGTCTTTATGTTAAACTTGGGTAAAAATGTACATCTGGACAAAGTGTTGGTGTCTCCATGGTATTTTTTTTTTAAAGGCCTTGGCTTGTTTTGTACTTGCTTTGTAGATATGACCTTTTACGTGGTAAGAGTGGGTGAAAAATAGTACCGAGTTGATAAATAACTATCTGGTCATAGCAAAACTGTACAAATGGAAATATCAAATTCTTAGTGTGTTGAATGGGCGTTTGCCTCACCCGCACTGGAGGCAGTATTAGGGATTTTATAGTTGATGCAATAAAGGGATAAATCAAGTAGCTATATTGACACAGATATGTAATTGCTATCTTGTTTCCTTTCACAATTTTACTCTTAAAAACGTCCTTGCCTCCACCACATTACATAAATTAAAGTAATGCTACTGAAATGTTGCACCGACATTTCTAGATTATGTATATGGTGCTTCTTTTGACATCTCTAGGATTTTTTTGTACAGACAACTGGTGCAAAATCTCGCTTACGCACTGGTCACTATAGTAGTGTTGTTACAAAATTGCACTACAGACAGTGCAATCTATATAATTTGGTCCAGGCAGCATACACCAAAATCACTTGTTTCAACTTGGATTTTTTACCAGGACCTGGAACAAATAAAGGGCCTTCTGTTATAGCACCATGCATCACCAAGATAGTAAATCATACCTTAGATACAGGCGAAATGCTCAAGAAGTTAGTTCTAGCCACACTGTGTAAAATAAAAAGAAATCACAAAATCCTGACACCCTTCAAAACTACTAGTTCTACTACAAGCTGCCCTGGATATCAAAAGCTATGGAGAGAACAGCAGTGTCTCAGCTTCAAGATGTCTTAGATTCTCATCAAATTTTTGTCAATGGTTTGATGCTTATACGTCAGGATTCAGACCACATCACAGTACCAAGACACTGCTGGTAGCACTGCTTGATGGTGTACTTCCTACTGCAGATGAAGGCATTATGTCACTGTACACACAGAAATGTTATTGGGAATGCTTGTAAATAGTCTAACCCCTGGCAATCACCCAGGATAGCCTTCCAACTCATTGTTTCTCACCCACTGTGCCACCCTAGACTGAGGCCCGCCTTACCTAAATCAGTACTGACCCTGCACATCATGGGAACAGTCCATCCTGAAAGATGGACGGTTCGCCTAAGGAGCATGGTCTGTATTGATGGACTGTCCCTAGTGGTTGGACTATTTCCAAGCATTCCTCCCATCACCTTTTGTGTCATTGGCATTATGTCACTGCTCATCTTGCTGGATCTTTCTGTGGCATTTGACGTAGTGCATTTTAACTTGTTACTTGAATAACGGGAGTCAGAAGCTGCTGTTTCAGAAGCGGAAATGAGGTGGTACCAATCATTTTTGTTTGGACGTACACAAAGAGTCAAACTCTTTCCATTCATCTTAAGCAAGGGTGGAATGCTCAGTGTTGTCCTTGAAACTCTTCAACATATTTATCAAACCACTATTTTCATTGTTCGTGGCTAAAGGAAAGCAATATGATAAACAGATATACATGCATCTCAATGGTCCTGATGACAACTTTAGCATACTGAGACAGCGTAACTTGGCTGTGCCATTATGTCTCTTAAAACATTAAATGAAAGGGTGGTTGTTTTCTGCGTAATATAAGAAATGCTTTCAATTAAAATGTGGTGCACTGTGAAACATATGAGTAAAGTGCACATATTAATGCAATGTTTCATGTATGCCATGTTTTATCACTGTTTTGAAAGAATGTTTATGTTATAGTACTTTAGAAATCTTATTATTTATAATTATTATATAATTGACGTAAGAGACATATATAATTTATTTAACCTGAAAGCATATTTGTGCTTAATTAGTTTTAATATATTAGCCAAATATTTTTTCCTGTGTTCTAACCTTCAATGTGAAGTTTGCTATTTGAATGTTTTTCTAAAGCTTCAGGTGTCAGGACGTGAGAGTTGTACTGGCAACGGATGAGTGAGTATTATTGCAGTTGCAGATTGTGGCTGTTGCGTTTAGTCACAGTGATTGTGTGAATAAGTGGTGTCTTGTGGAGAAGTTTTGCATGTTATGTAAGTGCGATGATTTATAATGAGGTTGAAGAGGTTGTCGGGACCGACATGGCCTAAGATCCCAGAATAGTTTAACAGGTGTAGAAGACATCATAATATATTGTCTGGTCAGAGATTGTGTTGTTGTGAGATGTCATCAACAGCATAGTTAAGATAGGGACTTATTTTGTGTGAATGTGAGATAATTGGTATATCTTAATGCGCAGAGTGAAGCTATACTGGTCTCGATGACACCCCACAAGTCAAGGTTTCATCAGAAGTGATTGCAAATTTCTTGTGTGCTTGAAACTATTCAGTTTAGCAGAGCAGACAAAAGTTTTGTATTTTGTGTGTGTGTGTGACACTACAGAGCAAGTGTGTGAGCAGATTGTAAAGGAGGGTGACTGCTGTGAGGAGCGAGGTCACTGTCACAGGGTACCATGCTAGCATAGGTCGGTTGGTCTATTTTCGCACTATTATTGGTGGACAACATCATACAGTGCCGCACTGCGATTGGTGGTTGTGATGGAGCAAGGAATTGTGGATACAATATTGTTTTTATTGAATTGAAGCCATGTGAAAATTGATGAAAAATGAAATGTTTTAAAGCTTTGCGAGACCTGCTCAGAGGTGAGGTTAGTATTCATAGCAGACGGGGGGAAAGGTCCTCCCCAAAGGTATTCCTGGTCATTATATGGCGGTAAATGTAGGACTTCGCACATGTGTTTGGATTGGTCAATGGTACAGGATGACAGAAAAGAATAGCCCATTCAGATTCCCACAGTACGGCACATTTCATTTGAGAATTTTTGATAAACTGAGGAGGGTGATGTACGAAATGAAGCCACAGCACAATTTGAAGCACTTATTGCTTGGGAACGTGCTGCTCATGCACGGGAAAGGAAGAGATATTAAGTCAGAGTGAAGAAAGCTATGCGTTCTTATGCAGATGCTAGATAGGATGCTGAGCAGAAAAGATGGAGAACGGACATGACAGAAAAGGTTAAGCTGTATCCAGCTTTGACCACATATGTGAGTGAAGGAGAAGGGGAAAGAAAGATGATCAGAAAACAAAAGGTGAAGAAGCAAAAAGAGCACATTGATGTGCAAAGATGGTGACAACGATTCTAGAGACAGTGTTTTGGATATGTTATTATCATATCTATATGTTATTATCTAAACATCTGCCCCCGTATAACGAAGCTGGAGGTGAAGGTGGGGACAATGGTATTGGAGGCAGTGGCATAATTGCCCTCCCTACTGCCCTAGATTGGAGGGCTCTTAGGGCCAGATGTAGCAACGGTTTTACGTGTCGCAAACAGCGATTTTCGCTGTTTGCGACGTGAAAAATTCACATCACAATGCCTTATTCCCAACCTGGTTACCGACTCGCAAAATGGGACTGCAAGTCGCAAATAGGAAGTTGTGTTCCCCTTCCTATTTGCGAGTCGCAGTGCGATGCAAGATTGCTTTGTGACCGCAAACGCGGTCGCAAAGCAATCGCAGTTACCACCAGTGTCACACTGGTGGTAACCCATTCGCAAAAGGGAAGGGGTCCCCATGGAACCCCTTCCCCTTTGTGAATGGCCTGGAAAACATTTTTTCAGAGCAGGCAGTGGTCCTATGGACCACTGCCTGCTCTAAAAAAATGAAACTGACACGTTTCATATTTTCATTTTGTAATGCATCTCGTTTTCCTTTAAGGAAAATGGGCTGCATTACAAAAAAAACAAACGGCTTTATTTAAAAGCAGTCACAGACATGGTGGTCTGCTGTCTCCAGCATGCCACCATCCCTGTGAGTGCTGAGAGTCGCAAATTGCAACCCACCTCATTAATATTAATGAGGTGGGCCTTTGCCACCCCCTTGCGAGTCGCAGATGGTGTCAGGGACACCATCATGCATCCTGAATTGCGACTCGCATATTGTGGGTCGCTCAGACTCACAATTTGCGAGTCGCAATTCAGGATTTCCCTACATCTGGCCCTTAGTCCTGTGGGACCTATTTCTACTAGTGTAACTTTCAACTAAGAAGTCAGAGTCTGAGAGAGTGTGTCCCAGTTGATCCCACCATGAGTACTGTTGATACTCTCACAGTATCAGTTACTATTGGCCCAGGAGTTCCTATGTATAAATCAGAAGGCTCTGGTAGAAATATGTACAATCTGGCAGTACCCAATAGTGTTGGGGCACCAACAAATGCTCCAAATAATTCAGGTAATAGGGAATGCATTCCGTTAATTCCAACACATACAAGCACTCCATGTGTAGCAAGTGCAAATACGACTTTGAATATGTCAGAAAGTTCTTCAATAGGAACATATCAGAAAATGCCCATTCATACAACTCTTGTAAAGGAACCACCATTAAATTTGGGGAATAGTGCTCAGAGGAACAATTCAACAGCTAAGGTTTCTGTAGTAACTCAATCTATTACTGTGAAGAAGATAGATAAATGGGTATAATATTTTTTTGGAAGCACTCCATCTAAAGAGAGTTTGAGTACAGAAGTGAGTCAGGGAACAATTCCATTGATACAGAGAGAAAGGACTCTGGATGTAGCAAAGTTGACAAAAGAATTGGATTCATTGCTTGTTGGAAATCTTGGCTTAGAACAATTGGAGACTTCCCAAGAGGATGAGCTCTTACATTTATGTTTAGGGACATCACTAAGTGAGCAGGTCAAGTTCATGATAAATTGGCAGAATTGGCTCAGAAACATGAGGTTGATTTAAATAAAGTTAAGGCTCTGTAGACGAGCTATCAAGTGTGCTTTAGTGAGAAGGACATTGCTGAAATGGGTACTCCAGGGTTGAAAACTTAGATTAAAGAATTAAATCAGGATGTTAGTAGATTGAATGAATTAGATTAATGTAGGACTAACTAAGTGAAAAAGAAGGAGCTAAATAAACCTTTAAATGAACCACCTCCAGTTGGAGCAGAGGCAGGAGTTACAACCTTTCCTTTAAGAGAAGTGCCTGGAGGAGGTTATGTGCCATGGAGCAGGAGTGATCTTGTATCATTCATCAATGATTCCCACAATTTCAAGCAAAGCCAGCGGAATGGTAAAGACAGGTTGAAAGATTTCTGAAAATTTCACAGGTGTTGTGAATTGATTTGAATATGTTACTTGACATTGTTGTTCCAAGTGACTTGCGGACGGAATGTAAGAAAGCTGTTCGATGGCCTGAGGTGAAACCGACTAGAAATGCATTTGCAAAGGGTCCTTCACCATTGGTAATGAAGAAATATTAGGGGGTCTTGACATTCCTGAAAGGGAAAGTGCATCCTCAGGATGTTGATTGGGTAAAAATTTACATAACGACTTACGAATCAAAGGAGTCGATCCATGCTTACTATGAGAGGTTGTTGCAGGCATTCAAACAATAGTGGTACGGAGACGCTAGAAGCAAAGGATATGGGACATTTTGTTTCAAGGTCTGTGAGAGCGTTGAAACCAGAAATAAGCATGATGATCCAGCAACATTTGATCTGTTAGCAGAATAAGACTATTGATGAAATATTGCATTACACAATATACTGCCATGATGAGATAGAGATGAAGCTGAAAACACATAAGGAAAAACTGATGGTCGCTCAAAGGAAAGCAGCCTAAGAACTAGCCAAATGCCTCTAACTTTAAATAGTGTTGGCAAAATGCAAGGTGTATACCAGCATCCACAAAATCCCATGCAAGGTAGAGTCGAGGAGTCTCTATAGATCCAGGTACAGGTATTGATGTAAATAGTCTAAAAATACAAATTCCGTGTAACATATGCCAAAGAGTGGGACTGTGGAAGTGAGAATGTTGTTTGAATCGAGCTAATCAGGTCCGGAATGCTGGATTTGTACCTTCTCAGAATAATAATCCTAATAAGATGCAGGATGTGTAAAGACCCAGAAGTAAAAAATTTAATATGCCCCAGGCTCCAGTGCAAGTCCCTCAACCTCCGATGCCACAGCAAACCGCTATTGGAATCACGTCAGAATATGAATCAGGGTTTGAGAATCAATACTAATCTGATGCAGGATAATAATCCATTTCAACAATCTTCCTTGTTCAATTTGAATGAGGGAAATGGCTCCGATCAATTAGACTGACAGTGCCTGACAGGGAGGAAGACTGAGTACTTGCCGCAGTGAAGTAGATGGCAATCCTGTGTCATTTTTGTTTGATACTGGTGCTACCTGTTCTACTTTCAGAACAGTAGAAGTCCCAAACCTAACCCTCTATGGAAAAACAATCCAAGTTGATGGTGTGGAGAATAAATAAATTACTTCTCAAGAAACTGTCCCAGTTAAAGTAAAAATAGGATCTTTTGAGGATAAACACAAGTTTATCATATGTGATTACAGTCCAGTAAATCTATTAGGAAGATATTTAGTTTCAAAATTCAATTGTGTTCTCTTGTGCACTCCAGCAGGAATAGAAGTTCAAACCCATGATGAGGATGCTGTCTTTAAGCAAATGAAAAATGAACTGTGTTGCATGATGCTGACATTGCTAACACTTGATGATTTGCCCCCAGACTTGAGAGAAACTGTCAAACATGAGGTGTGGGATTTTACGGGAAAGGATATCAGACTGATTAAAGGTGTAGAACCTGTCTGGATTTTTGTGAAGCCTAACATTGAATTTCCCAGAATGCTTCTACATAATTTGACATCATAAACAATTGCTGGGATAACTCCTGTGGTTGAATCCATGCTACAACAGAAAGTTCTGAAAGAGATAATGGGAAGTCCTTGTAACCCTCCCGTTATGGGTCTTCAGAAGCCAATTGGCAAATATAGGATTGTACAGGACCTGAGGAAAATAAATAACGTTGTTGTTCCTTGTTGCCCCATAGTACAGATTAAGCTGTAACACTGTTCCATGTGAGGGTACTGTACCATGCGAGGGTGAGTGGTTCACTGTCATTGATTTGTCTCAGGCCTTCTTTTCAATACCGTTGCATGAGGACAGTCAGTTCCTCTTTGCATTCCGGCTCAGAAACAGGGTCTTAATGTGGTGTTGTGTCCCACAAGGGTATACTGAACATCCATCTATTTTTAATCAGATTTTAAAGAAAACTTTGAAATCTTTAGTCATGCGTTTTAGCTCAGTCTTGATTCATTGCATCGATGACCTAATGGTGTGCTCAAATACCCAAGAAGCTTGTAAACAAGACACTATTGCATTGCTGAACGACCTGGCTAAGCATGGACATAAAGGTGCCACCTGAAAAGTTGCAATATTATTAAAAAGAAGTCCAATATCTTAGACTCCACATTGAAAAGGGAGTGAGAAAAGTGTCACAAGAGGGAATTTCAGCCATACTGAAAATGAGTCTGCCTACTACACAGAGGAAAGTCAGGATGTTTCTGGGAATGTTGGGCTACTGTAGGTAGTGAATACCCAACTTTTCCCTGATGGTCAAGCCTTTAAAGAGTCTGGCACAGAAGGATGTGTCTGATCTGGTACCATGGGATAACTATTGTCTTGCCATGCTTAAGGGTGGGCGATGAGTTCGGCTCTGCTGGTGGAGTTAACTGAGTTTTTGGCACTCTGAGCTCCACTTGGAGCTCATTGCACTAGTCTGCAGTCCAGCACACGTGTAGATAGTTTACTCTTGCGCTGTGTGGCCCATAACTGGGCTCCACTTTATTCTGCCAGTTAGCATGGAGCTGCTGCAAGCTGCTGCTGAGGGGCTGGACTGGCGCCAGCTCTGGATCCAGGCCTCTCTCCTTTCACTGTCCTCAGCAGCCCAGGAGTAGGGGGCAGAGGGAGGAAGAGAGGCAGGCCACTGGCAACAGGGACTCTCCTGTACACTGGCTGGACCCAGGCAAGACCCTCCTTTCACTTTCTCTTCTATGTGCACACGGGGGTCAGCATTGACATGGATAGTATTTGCATATGAGGACGGTCTGTGCTTGGAAAAAAGGAAACGTGCAGTCACAGCTCCACTTGAAAAAAACCTGTCTCCCCAGAGTCCCTGGGAAAGTAAGTGGTGTTTTGGGGTGTGGTGCTGAGGCCAGCAAAGAAAGCTGGAGATCAGCCGCTGGGTGCTAGTTCGGCAACCCTTGCCAGATAGAGATGTGTGTGGACTGAGAGAGTGCTTTAGAGCCCAGTGGCAAGCCAGGCTAGGCACTTTGTGAAAATACTAGGCTGCTGGGGATGAGCTGGTTTACTGCTGTCAGTGTAGGGCCTTTAGAAAGGGCAGTCTGAGGCTGAGTGTAAGTGCAATTGCAAGGCTGGTGCAAGACGGGTGGTGTGCTTGGCCCTCCGTAGCAAGTTTGTGAAGGAACGCAGTTGGTGAAGGGAAGAGTGCAGGTGTGGAGAGCATCAGGCTCCAGGCCAATAGGCTTAGTCAGCAAAAGAGGCCTGAAACTGCAGTTTTCGCTGCCTATGGCATACCACTTGTTGGACTTTTTTCCTTCTACAGGGTCATCTCCAATCTTTTTGCCTCCTGCCTCCTATTTTGTCTGACCTGTTTTTGTTGGCTTTTGAACTCTGAGCACCTTACCACTGCTAACCAGTGCTAAAGTGCATATGCTTTCTGTGTAAATTGTATGGTTGATTGGTTTATCCATGATTGGCATATTTGATTTACTAGTACGTCCCTAGTAAAGTGCACTAGAGGTGCCCAGGGCCTGTAAATCAAATGCTACTAGTGGGCCTGCAGCACTGGTTGTGCCACCCACATTAGTAGCCCTATAAACATGGCTCAGACCTGCCACTGCAGTGTCTGTGCAGTTTTAAACTGCCAATTCGACTTGGCAAGTGTACCCACTTGCCAGGCCTAACCCTTCACTTTTCTTACATGTACGACAACCTAAGGTAGCCCCAGGTAGCCCCATGGTCAGGGTGCAGTGTATGTTTAAGGTAGGACATATACTAATGTGTTTTATATGTCCTGACTGTGAAATACTGCCAAAGTTGGGTTTCACTGTTGCAAGGCCTATCTCTCTCACAGGTTAACATTGGAGCTGCCTTTAAAAATGATTAAAGCATAGAGTCCCTTTGGGAGCAGATAGACATGTGGAGTTTGGGGTCTCTAAGCTCACTAGTTAAAAATACATCTTTTAGTAAAGTTGGTTTTGAGATTGTTTATTTGAAAATGCCACTTTTAGAAAGTGGGCATTTTCTTGCTTAAACCATTCTGTGACTCTGCCTGTTTGTGGATTCCCAGTCTGTGTCAGTTTGACAGTTGGGCTGTTTGTACCTCCCTCTAGACAGTGGCACAAAGGGCGCTGGGGTGTAGCCTGCATATCCTAATGAGCCATCTGTGCTAGGAGGGAGGGGAGGAGTGGTCACTTACACCTGACAGGGCTGTGCCTGCCCTCACACAATGCAGCCTCCAACCCATGGTGTGTGTCTGGGCCCTGGCCTGGGCAAGGCAGGATTTCACAAACATGAGAGACTTTCCTTTGAAGGAAGCTACTTCAAAGGCCAAAATGGGTATAAGAAGAGCACCCAAAACCAACCACAGACTTTAGATCACTTCTGGGCATCAATAGGAACGTCTGTCTGGAGAAGAGCTGAAGAGCTTAGGTGAAATGCTGCCCTGCTTGTGCTTTGTGGAACTATCCTGCAGTTGCTGCTTTTGCCTGTGCAAGGGGACAAAAACAGGACTTTTTTGTGCATTCCTGCTTGTGAAGAAATCTCTAAGGGCTTGTCCTGAGCTTGCCTCCTGTTGTTGAAGTCTCAGGGCCATCAAAGACTTTTCCTGCCAGTACCTGGACTCTCTGCTGAGACTCCTGCCCTGCCAAGTGGTGCCGTATCCAGTTCCTGGGGCCTTGGAAGGTGAAGCTGACAGACCAAGACTGAAAATCCCCGCACAGACCGCCGTCAGGGAAAATTTTGACGCACCTTCTGATAAACAACGCGCCACCGGCTTCGCGGCTGAAATACACGCTCCGCCTGCATCGTGGCTAGAAGATAGACATATGCAGCTGGAGGAACGACGTGCAACACCCGCTGACGGAGGCTGATAACGTCGCAACCCACATAGTGCGGTTTTCTGATACCGTGCGGCAATATTTTTAAAGCAAACCTTGCCGCGTACGGAAAAATGACGCAAAGTCTGCCCGGACCAGAGTGCTTGCCCGGATCGACGCATCGCTCTCCTGGGGAGAGGAAAAACGACGCACATCGACCCCGACCAGAGGAGGAGAAAGACGCACGGTCTTGCTTGGGGGTAAGAAGTCGAACCATTGCTAGCCTCTTCTGATGCACACTCGCCCGTGCGTGTTATTTTGACGCTAACCATGACTCTTTTCAACGCTAACAGTGTTTTACTATTTTCTCAAGGATTTAAGACTCTTTTTGCTTTTTAATTCATAACTTGACTTGTTACCTATGTTTCTAAACCTGTGTTGTGTCATTTTGTAGTGTTTTCACTAAGTTACTGTGTGTGTTGGTACAAATACTTTACACCTAGACTCTGAAGTTAAGCCTGCCCGCTTGTGCCAAGCTACCAAGGGGGTGAGCAGGGGTTAACTGAGGGTGATTCTCCTTTACCCTGACTAGACAGGAGGTAACCTGACTGCCAACCAAAGACCCCATTTCTAACACCACCCGGGGCTTAATGTGCACGATCTTGGAAGCCCAACCCTGCTTAGTGCTTCTGAGATCGGGCGCATTCAGGCCAGAGTAGTAGAGCAGGCGGCACCCCGCTGAACATAGAACTTTATGGATTTCCACTGATTTGTTAGACAACTCCACTGAATTCAGAGGAGTTGAACTCTGTGAGCTCTGCTCAGGTCGTGTTTCTACAGCCGAGATAATGTCTCTGTCGTGTCCCAAGCCTGGGGGTGCCTGATTATAACAAATCTTTTGCACTTTTCTGCAGTGGGAGTGAGGGCTATGCTCTTTCGTGGCTAACTCAAATGCATGGAAATGCTAAGAGACCTCTGGCCAATTTTT
Source organism: Pleurodeles waltl (assembly GCF_031143425.1). Taxonomy (NCBI): domain Eukaryota; kingdom Metazoa; phylum Chordata; class Amphibia; order Caudata; family Salamandridae; genus Pleurodeles; species Pleurodeles waltl. The sequence goes on from NC_090447.1 coordinate 976,943,079, forward strand.
CTACCACATTAGATCCTGTTACTTCTGCATTGCCCAGCTGCCTTAAATCAGTAGCTGAAGTTAGCACTAGTATAGATAGGTGTGAAAATATCTTTATGGGTCACTCACTAACTGTGTACGTGCCACACACCATTGAGCTTTTGTTGACAGGAACCAGAACACAGCATCTCACAAGCAGTCAACTTACCAAATACAAGTAGGTGATATTGGCTGAAGAGAATGTAACTATTAAATGCTGTGGGATTTTAAATCCTGCCACTCTGTGTCTAATATTGAATCAGGAAAGTGCTGAAGGTTGTGAATGGGACCGTGACTGTTTTGATGTTACTGAACCATGCACCAAACAGAGACTAGGCATACAAGATGAACCATTACCTGAATCTGATTATGTCCTCTATGTTGATGGTTCATGCTTAAGAGACAATGGAGGAAGTCTGAGAGTATCTTATGCTGTTCGTACCCTTTCTGGAGTTGCTGATGCTCCCTGCCTTCTAGGAATATTCTCTGCCCAAGTGCTTGAATTGATAGCTCGTACTAGAGCATGTTGTGTTTCTGATCAATTGAAAGTGACAATCTTTACCGATAGTCAGTACGGCTTTGATGTTGTTCATAACAACTGTGGTCTCAGCAAAGCTTTATGACTTCTTCTAGATCACAGATCCGCAACGGCAAACAAGTGAGAAACCTCCTTGATGTACCACAATTTGGTGAGCAGATCGCAGTGGCTAAGTGCCTTGCACACCATTCTGGAGATAATTATGTGATTTTAGGCAATAGGTACGCTGATGAGGTCACAAAATAGTGTGCACACAATGTTTGTACATTCAATGGTGAATTCACAAATGATGTAATGGATGGGACTAATCTTAACCTCTTGTTGACAATGGTTGATACCTGGGATGAAGTGAAGAGGCTTCAGGAGGAAATGTCTGAGGAGGAACAACAAAGTTGGGTCAGAGCAGGTTGTGTCAATAGAGATGATGACATTTGGGTTTCAATGGATGGCCGACCACTGTTGCCAAATAGTCTGTTACATCCTACGGGTAGGCCTTTCCATGGCCCAGCTCATATTGGAAGGGACTCCATGGTGAAATTGTTTAAACAGACTTAGTTCAACCCTAAATTCAGATTAATAGCTGAAGTGTGTCATAGATATATTGTATGTCAACAGAAAATTGTTGGAAAAACTAGTGCAGTTACACTGTGTCACATAGGAAAGTCAGGAGGACCTTTTAACAGGATACAAATGGATTTCATTGAGATGGCTGTGTTCAATGGATTGAGGCATGTTCTGGTAGTAGGGTATGTATTTTCCCATTGGGTCGAAGCTTACCCAACTAGGTGAAATGATAGTCTCACTGTACCTAATCTGTTACTGAGGAAGCTCATTCCTATGTTTAGTATCCCAACCCCTTTGGAAATAGATTGAGGAGCTCATTTTAACAATGAGGTCCTGAAATTGTTGTGCGCAACTTTGTAAATGGAGCAGCAATTACATTGCAGTTATAGATCCGAGGATCGGGTCTTGTGGAGCAGGTGAATGGCACGCTGAAATCCAGACTGGCAAAATTGTGTGGTTCAACATCATTGAAATGGGTGGATGCTCTGCCACTAGTGTTAATGAGTCTGTGGAGTGTACCTGATTGAAAGACCGGACTGTCTCCCAATGAGATCATAATGGGGAGGGTAATGAGACTGCTAGCAATTCCTGCGAATGCACATGTGAATATTACTGATTATATGGTGCTAAACTATTGCAAAGGTCTAACTGATGTGGTGCGTTCTCTGTCTCATCAGGGAGGAGTAGCAACAACACTTCTGTACCAAGAATAATGCCATGACCTAGATCCCGGTGACTGGGTCTTGGTGAAGAAACATGTCAGAAAGACGTATTTAGAACCTCATTGGTGTGGACTTTGCCAGGTAATTCAAGTGACAACAACAGCTGTAGAGTGTGGAGGTCTCCCAACTGCATACGTGCTTCCCACACTCGCAGAGTTGAGTTTCTCCTCGACATGACAGTGCCTGTTCCAGAAGAACAAGTGGTAGGAGGGAGACAACAAAAGCAGGACAGATAGACTGTTGGGGCCCAAACTGAGCCAGAAACAGCACTTGATCATGCTGAAGGGGGTCTTGAACAAGTCACGTCTGAGACTGAAACAGAGACAATCGAACCTTGCCCTGTGGTGAATGAGTAAGACTCAGAATCAGAGCATGAAGAAGGGACAAGTGCTGGAAGAAAGCCAGTGGAACCTAGAGACCATTTGCCCATAAGCAAGGAAATGGGGAAAGTTAATCTGCCTTAAGAATGTGTTCCAATGACCATTGAGGAGTAAGTGAAAGCTCAGATCTGGTGAAAGTGATGACAAAGGGTGGCACTAAGAAGATCAACGAGAACAAGAGTGCTTAGTCGCAGCTATTCTTCACCAGAGTAGACCTACTTTGCAAATGACACAGTCACAAATAACAAATTCTGAGAGTATTGGAATGAACACACTGGTTCGACTGAACCTCTATGAACAGAACATTGTGGTTGAATTGTATTTTGAATTTTCTCTACAACCAATGTACTTGGTTTGTGTAAATATTAGAGGCGTTTATATTGATTGTGATAGAGAATTTTGAGTATTTCATGGGCCCCAGTAGAAGAAGAAAAAGGTTGTCATTTAGAAGAACACAGATTAGGCCTAGGGAAGTCTCATAAAGATTTATATGTTGTTGCTTAATGAACTTTGAACTCCATTGCTGTTCCCATTAGTGAAACCAACAAAGATATATTTTGCTGCTGCAGTACTTATTTTGATAATAGATCTGATTCTAAAGACATAATGGAGCCAAATAAGAAAAATAAAAGTAGATACATTATTGATGCCTTATTGCTTATTTCCCTTGTAGTATTAATGGTGTTGGTAATAGGAGTGTTTTCCTTTATGCTTTCTGAAGAAAAGAAGTTATCTTCTGGTGTTTCCCCACAAACTCTTAGCCCTAAGGATAATAATGTTTATATGTTAGATGAGAAAGCATTACATTTAAATGAGTCCAGAGAAGATTATGCAGACAACTGATATTTTAAGCTGCTGCACAAATATGTAAATGCAATAAATGCTAAGGACTGCTATTTCTGTAGGCAGTTACCTGCTTCTATGTTGAAAGGTATCACATATCATCACATGCCATTAGCATATGGTATTTCTTTTAGTTTGCTACTCAGTATATTTTGCAATGAGGGAGGTTTTCAATATTATTTTTCAAATTATGACATAGTGTTGCCAGAAGTTCGTTTGCTTAAGCACCTGAATAAGAACCAGTATTTTAGAGGTGCAGAGGCTGCAGGGAAATATTTTGTATCATTAAAACCTTTAGACACTGCATTTGCATATAGACATAATTTGACCTGTTCAATGACTGAATTAAAGAATACCCTTATGAATTTAGTGGAAGACCAAAGGAGGGAATTAGAAACCAAGGGGCATATTTACAATCCCCTACCCCTGACTAATGCCGTCCTACTGTCATTTTTTTTACACTGAGGTGGGTTTTAAGCAGGTGATTCCCCTGCGCCATATTTACAAAGTGGTACAATGCATGCATTGTGCCACTTGTAACCCATTGTGCCACAATATGCCTGCGCCAGGTATAATGCATGCAAGGGGGCGTTCCCCGCAGGGAGGCCCGAAAAAATGGTGCAGTAAGAATTGCAAGATTTGACTGCGCCATTTTTCCCATCATTGTCAATGCCTGTCCAGGGCAGGCGTTAAGTTGATGCTCCTGTATTGGCCCATGGACCTCCCTGTGCTTTTCTCTCTAGCGCCAACCTTTCTGACGCTAGTGCAGAAAAGTCCCACAACAGCTCCAAAAATGTTGACACTATTGTGGTAACGACTGCCATGGTGTACTATATTGTAAATACGGTGCAACCATGGTGTCGTTAGGGGGGGATGCAGGGGAACACAAAAAAAGTGGTAATTCAGGACAGATGTGCCACTTTCTTCTGAATATGCCCCTAAATCTAAAACAGATACAGATCTTAGAATACAACACAGATGGAAGAAGGAAGAAATATAACATCAAGTGCAAGGGAATTTACCAGCTTTAACTTTAGATTGGCAGCATAAACAGAAACTGTGCATACACATTGATCAGAGCCATACAGATCCGTTGTTCATAGGGAAGAGTGGCTGTGAGCATGTTTTTGATGTAAGAGGAAAGAGTGAATTCTTTTTGGATGGAAAGGATCTTGTGATTCTTGGAGTGTATTTTATTTGTGGACAGTATGCATATTTTAAGTTGGCATGGCAAAGAATGGCATGGTATATGTTATCTAGCAACAGTATTTCCAAAGATCTATCATGTGGAGCATCTTGAAGAACCTGCGTGGAAGAACAAGGAGCTAAAGCTGCAAAAATAGTGGGAGATATCTTTCGTGCATTGATTCCAACAGAGGGAGTGGTTTTTAAAGCAGTCTACAATAGTGGATAAATTGGCTACTAGTACAGCAAAGTTGTTGCTGTTGGTAAACACTGAGATGGTTGTGATAAGATTAATGGTTTTACAAAATCAGCTTGAACTAGATTTGTTGCTCACAAAAGAGGGCAAAGTCTGTTGGTTGCTGAATGTTCAACAATGTTGTACCTTTATTCCAGATAAAAGTCAGGATTTGGAGAAGTATATCTGGAACATTTCAGGGTTGATGAAGGATTTGAAGGAGTTGGAAGCAACTGCTGCATGGGGAGAAATTGGAAGTAGATTTTCTGCTCTAGGCAAGTGGTTTAGGAATTTTGGAAGTGGAATTGTAGGTTTTGTTTTGAGACCATTTTGATTATTTCAATAGTGGGAATAGTTGTGTTGGTTAGATACAAAATCTTCCAAAGAAGGATGATGCAGAGAGGTCAGAAGAGAAAGAGAGCAGAAATTGTATTGGAAGATAATTAGTGTGAATATTATGATGATATGAAGCGTTTGGAGGAGTTAAGGTGAAAAGTGTTTAAAACAACCAGGTTTTAGAGAGTTTCATTCAAGACTGAAAGGGATTTGTGGTGACTCTAAAAGTCATCAGAGGGAGGGTTGAGAGAGCGTAACTTGACTGTGCAATTACATCTCTTAAACCATTAAATGAAAGGATGGTAGTTTTCTGCTTATTGTAAAAAACAAATTCATTTAAACATGGTGAACTGTGAAACATGCAAGTAAAGTGCACAGATGAATGCAATGTTTCATATATGCCATTTTTATCATCATTTTAAAAGAATGTTTATATTATAGTACTTTAGAAATGTTATTCTTTATAATCATTATATATTTGACATAAAACATGTGAACACCTGAAATTGTATTTGTGCTTAATTGGGTTGGCCAGAGTGAGGGTCCATATATTGTTTCCTGTGTTCTAACCTCCAATGTGAAGTTTGATTTTTGAATGTGTTTCTAAATCTGCAGGTATAAGGATCTGAGACCGAGGTATTAGGGAGCACATTATTTGGAAAGATAAGAAAATCCCAGAGTAGAGGAGTACCACGGCCAGCAGCTGTAACTCTTGTGAAATTTCAAAGTGCTAGGGTGTACCAAGGTTGATGCTGAAAGTTCAGAGGGCTCAAATGTAAATTAGCAACTTGTGATTTGTGATTATGTTTTTGAATTGGGAAAGGTATTTGCCCATGAGATCACCCTTGGAAGAATCAATATTTAAGTGTGGTTTAATTAGTGGTAAGATTCCGATTCCCCCTACCATTAGGTGAGAGTGGACCTCAATTAGATACATCTCTTGAACTTTAATTTCTATGTGGCTCTATGCCGCCATACTTCTCTTGATAGAAATTTCTACAGAAGTTCTGTTGTGCTGCTAATATATGTAAGTTTGTCTTGGAGTCTGAAATAAAGCTCTTTGAACTATAAGTTGGTCCCTGGAATGTAATGTGTGACCATTGAGTTACACTGTAATTAATTTGAATAATTTGATGCCTTGTCTACTCACCCTTCTGAATAGAGAAGAAAAATTGATCGGACCCTGGATTAAGAAATAGTGCCCGGTACTGGATCAATACTTAGAAAAGGAATGGAGGAAGTATCCCTATGGATGAAAGAAAGCGGATTGAATATTGAGTCAACAACAGAGGCTACGATACAGGTTGCAAACAATAATCTCCAGTCTCATGAACTATTTGTCCTTCCCACCACCTTTTCAAACACAATAAGGAATTTGGAGGTGGTGTACAGTGAAAATAAAAATTAAGAAGCCGAAGAGGGTCAGTTCAACCCTTTTTGTCTGTAATAGTTAAAATAGGTAACCTTTTACGCACAATGATCATCATAAAATCAGTTGTATGCTTGCACATAAATTGGATACTGGATTAAGCCCACACAGTACTCATAACAGAAAGGACAGATTAAAAGACTACAATTTGTTCAAAACAAAGCAGTAAGACTAGTCAAATGATAAGATGAGATTGAAGCATCAGGGTTAGTAGCTGTGATCTCTACTGGCTTTAAGTAGCAAAGCATCTCTAGTTTACGCTGGCATGTATGTTTTTTAAATACTTAAAATGAAATGACCCAGTGTATATGAGGAGAAATTGTCATGGCATGTGCCGTACAAACTTTAGGCTCAAGCACTCATGTGTCACTGAGAAACCTAAGAACCTAGGGCTATATGTACGTAGCATTTTTCACATTGCAAACAGCGAATCGGGCCGTTTGCGACCTGCAAAATGCACTTTGTTATGTTGTAACCCATTTTTGCGATTCGGTAAACTATTTATCGAATCGCAAAAAGGGATTGCGAGTCGCAATTAGGAAGGGGTGTTCCATTCCTAATTGCGAGTCGCAGTCCCATGTATGATTGTTTTGTGACTGAGAATGCGGTCGCAAAACAATCGCAGTTAGCACCAGTGTCACACTGGTGCTAACCCATTCGCAAATGGGAAGGGGTCCCCATGGGACCCTTTCCCCTTTGTGAATGGTAGTAAAACATTTTTTCAGAGCAGGAAGTGGTCCTACAGACCGCTGCCTCCTCTGAAAAAATGAAACAAAAACGTTTCATTTTTTGTTTTTGAAATGCATCTCGTTTTCCTTTAAGGAAAACGGGCTGCATTTCAGGAAAACAAACTGCTTTATTTAAAAGCAGTCACAGACATGGTGGTCTGCTGTCTCCAGCAGGCCACCATCCCTGTGAGAGCGGCCATTCCCAAAGGGGTTGCAAATTGTGACCTACCTCATGAATATTCATGAGTAGGGCATTTGCGACCCCCTAGCGAATCGCAAACAGTGTCATTGACACTGTTCAACATAAGGTTTTGCGACCCGCAAATTGTGAGTCGTTCTGAATCGCAATTTGCAACTAGCAAAACAATTCTTTCATACATGTGACTAGAGGTTTGTGGTTTTGAGGTGACAAATTTGGAATGCCTTCCCTGCCAAAGCATTTTAAACATAAGTCCACCCTTCTGTGCTTCAGAAAGGAAGTCAAGACATTCTTGTACATCTCCTAAGTCTTCTCTTCCCAATGTCCCTTCAAAGATTGACACAACACAATTTTGTAAACTGATGAATTGGAAGAACTGGGTGAAAAGAGAAAATTACAATTGCAGTGTAATGTAGAATTTTTTTAGTACTGTCCCTCATGTTACAGTGATCATCTATACTTGACAGTTTATGCCTTATGTTAATCAAAGTATGAAACGTATGACTGTAAAGTGATGCAATGTGAGGTCATGTTAGTGTGCATTTACCATAGTCTAGACCTCTGAATGAGTGTGGTATTGATATTAAATTACATGTTTGAAGAATTAATCTGTCATTATGTTATATTTTAGAGTCTAAACTAATAGTCTCCTTTAAAAATGCTATCAGATTTCTGATGAGAAGTGTTTTACATTTGTATGGAAAAATAGAGAAATACAGTAGCATTAACAGAGTTATTTCATATAAAATAACTGTAACACGAATGCTAATGAAGGTTTATTAATTCTGACATTATAGTTTGAGTATTAAAAATATGTTTTATTTGAATTTATTAATGCGCTGATTGAATCCACTTCTATTAGCCTAAGTGAGGTTTGCTAGAGCCTGCATTTGTGACTGTGTAGAAAATGAAAGGTCATCTTGTTAACGTGTAACTTTCTTCCAGATTTAATTCCCATGGGAATACTAGCTGTTAATATATTTCTATTGTTTTACACATAGTTAGTTTAGGAAGTCGTCTTTGACGATGGAACATTTAGGACTGTGGATTGACAATTTATACAAATGTTGCAATCTTGCATGGAAGAGTACAGATTGACACCGTTCTCATGACAAACCATGAAAACTGTCTCAATGTTTCAAATTAGTGTTGCATGATTGGTTTCTAATGGATGTTACCCCTTCAACGTCAGGCAGACTGATGAACTGACAAATCATCTTGCCCTATGAACATTAATATACTGATCCCCAGCTGAACTTTGGTCAGAGAAGAAGAACTGAGAGAAGAATCCCAGCGATGTTAAGCCTGCACATCCCCACAGAATCCTTTTGCCCAATCAAATTTGCTTGCCAAATCCCTTTACAAATTCTTTTTGCCTTTTTTTTCCTTTTTGTCTTTTGCCTGCATGTGTTCCGCTCAGCAGATGTTATTCCCGGATTGGTTAATCTGTAGGATTTTTCCTTGTCCAAACTAAGATGAACCTTGATGATTTGAACTGCCTTATTAAAACTGAGCAATGCTTGCTTTCTGTTCATCAGATAATTCTGCTGATGTTCTGTGTCATATTTGTAGAGTGCCTAGTTCTCTTAATGTAAGTATACCTGAACTTATTTTCACCTTGGTCAACCCTTGGTTATACTGTATCTTTATAACTTTGGTGGTCATTACGAGTTTGGCGTTCTTTTGGGAAGACTGCCACAGTGGCAGCCGCCAAAAGACCACCATGTTGGTGGTAATCAGACTGTTGTATTAAAAGTTACACTTTGAAGTCCGCCAAAAAGCAGTAAATTTTCCAAAACCACCAGGACACTGGAGGCCACAAAAGAGGCTGTTCCACCCCCAGCACAGCCAGCCCGATAAACATCCTCCCATCAGATTATATCCATCCATAAATCAGGACAAAGGTTCTTCCATGGCGGAAAACCATTGGCGGTGCAAACAGCGGCGGTCTCAAGTCACATCACACTGAACACAACACCACATTGGAAAGTTTGAATACCCCACACCTGACACACATCCACACACTCAACACACCTACACACTCTGCTATATAATACACCCCTACACAACCGACAATCCTTTGCAAAGTGCCACACACAGCCACGGAGGAGCAATAACAAACATAGATTTCCTAAAGCAACTTCTGGCACATAGTCATATTTCACCACGCATACACCACACACCTGCACAACACACAATTTACTTTTCACACAACACCCATCACCTACTCACATCACAGCACCTACAGCTCATTACTTACATTTTTTGTCAGCCTTTTTCTCTTAACACTACCTCACCATCTTTACTACCACTAACATGTCCCCACAAAACACCCACTGGTGACTGATGATGAGTTGAGGGTCATGGTGGATGAAATTGTCAGGGTATAGCCACAACTGTTCGCACCACAGGTGCCGAAAAGATCAACTAGGAAAATGGAGTTGTGGCAAAGAATAGTCGACAGAGTCACTGCTGTAGGCAACTAACCTCGCACGGGGAGGATATCAAGAAGAGGTGGAATAACCTCAGAGGGAAGGTGCATTCCATGGCATCCAGGCACCAGCTGGCGGTACTGAAGACTGGTGCTGGGCCCCCAACTCCTCCCCCTACTTTCACATCTTGGTCGGAGAAGGTCTTTGACATTCTGCATCCTGAAGGCCTGATAGGAATACCTGGCGGAGTGGAGTCTGGTAAGTCCCCACAACATTCATGTCACCCAATTGTTTTGTCCTGCATGCTCACTCACCACATTACCCCACCTCAATTAACAAACCACCCACCACCCCTCTGTTCAAATGTCCAAACATCCCTCACTGGCATGCCACATTTCTAATAAACGTATCTAGAACCACAGCCCTTGGGAATGTCATGTGAAGTACTGGAAACTGATAGCACTACAACTCCCATAAGGCAATATCACACCATTATGAAAATCTGAACAGTGCTCCAAAAGTGAGATGTCATGCATGTAAAATCAACTACCAATCTAACCCATCATGAATGTCCAACTGTGAAACACTTTATGGCAATGACAGCAATGCAAAGGCCCACTCCCACTATCATTACAAACAAAACAAAGCTACAGCGGAGTGCCCCATCAAACTGCCCTTAGAAAAAAGATACCTAAGACTACAATTTACTCACCTTGGCTGGAAATCTAGATGCCAAAGTGGATGCATATGCAGTACATCCAGATAGAGGTCAATGTCTATTGCTTACTCCCAAACTGTGTCCCCACTCTGACACTATTGTGCAGTGTCCAGCTATTTTTGTGCCATGGATCATGCCAGACATTTCACTAGGCACCAAGGTGAACACCCATGTCAATAGTCAGACAACATTAGGTGGTATCAGCAGTTGTAGGATGCTGGCCTGGTTTGTAGTGGGTACCTAAGGTACTTACACCTTATACCAGGTCCAGTTATCCCTTATTAGTGAAATGTAGGCAGTGTCTAGCAGCTTAGGATGTCTAGGGGTAGCTGTAGCAGAGCAGCCAAGGCTGAACTAGGAGACATGCAAAGCTCTTGCAATACCACTATAGTCACCCAGTATTTATACACAATAAAAGACAATACTCAGTGTTACCAAAAATAAAGGTACTTTATTTTAATGTGGCACAAGGCCAAAAATATCTTAGAAGTAATACTCCTACTGGAGGTAAGTATTATACACAATATATATACTAGTAACCAAAATCAGGTAAGTAAACAGTCATAGAATAGTGCAAACAGTGAAAAACACAATAGATTGCAAAGGGCCTAGGGGCAACACAAACCACATACTGAAATAGTGGAATGCGAAAGTTGGATTCTCCCCTAGGCAAGTGTAGTGTGTAGAGGGGTGCTGGGAGTGTAAGAAAACACCAAAGGTAAGTAAAGGACCCCACCACAGAGCCTAGGAAAACAGGAGTAAAGTACGACAAGTTTCCTCAGAACACACTACAAGTCATGGTGAAGGATTATGCAAGAACCAAGAAAGACTGCAAGCAACCAATGATAGATTCCTGGACCTGAAGACCAGTAGAAAGATGAGACCAAGTCCAGAAGTTGATGAAGAGTTCAGGAAGAACACGATCCCCTGCCAACCTGGAAGAAGGTGCAAAAGTGGATTCTCCGGTCGGAAGAAAAGTAAAAAAATGCACCAAAGAAAATAGCTGTGGGTTGCTGCTTGGTGCAAGAGATGTCCCACGATGAGTCATTGGATGCCGGCTGTTTGCATCACTGGATTCTGCCAACAAGCCTTGGTTCACGCAAGAACCTGTTTTGTGTCAAAGAGGAGCTGCCCAGGCACAAGAGCGGCCTGGGGGGGCCCAACTCAGACTGAGGAGACAGAGGGGGCTCTCAGCACTTCAGAGAGCCCTCAGACTAGTAGGCAGCATCCACGGGAGTCCCAGAACAAAGGGGACAAAGGAGTTGCAAAGTGCGGTCATTGCAGCACTACACAGAAGGGTCCCACGCCGCTGGAGAACAACTTAGGTAGGTGAGCGTCACCGGATGGAGTACTGGTGACCTGGGCGACGCTGTGCATGAAGAATGTTTGGAAGAAGTGCACAGAAGTCCTAGGAGCTGCAAAGGACGTGATGCACAGGAGTACTATCTGGCATGGGGAGGCAAGCCCTTACCTCCACCAAATTTAAACAGCTGGACCTCTGGACAGTCAGGATCACTTCGGTCCACCACCTGTGTTCCAGGGATCACTCTCGTCGACAGGAGAGGAGTCCCGGCATACCGGTTGTCGTTGTAGAGAGGTGCCTGCTGAAGCAGGGAGGTGACTCTGTCACTCCACTGGAGATTCCTTTGATTCTTCTGGTACAGGATAAAGACAGACAGTCCTCAGAGCATGCACAACCTGGAAACTGTTGCAGTTGCTTCCTGGAGCTGAAGTTGCAGGTTACAGTAGCCTTCCTGGATACTTTGTTGCAGTTAGAGCGGTTCCTGGAGCACTCTGCAGTTGATCCAATGGTCAAAAGCTGAAGCAGAGGATGCAGAAGAGTTCTTGAGTCTTGCAAACCGAATCTGAGGAAAACACCCAGAGGAGAGACCCTAAATAGCCCTGAGAAGGGGATTGGCTACCTACCCAGGATTGCAGCTATCAGGAGTGGTCTCTGACGTCAGCTGCTGGCACTGGCCACTCAGATGTTCCCAAAGGGAGACACCTTGGAATCCAAGATGGCTAATGCTAGGGACACTCTGTCTGGGCACCACCCCTGGGGTGGTGATGGATAGGGGAGTGGTCACTCCCCTTTCCTTTGTCCAGTTTTGTGCCAGAGCAGGGACTGTGGGTCCCTGAACTGGTGTAGACTGGATTATGCAAGGAGGGCACCGTTTGTGTCCTTCTAAGCATTTCCAGGGGCTCTGGGAGGATACCCCTCCCATGCCTGTAATAGCTATTTCCAATGGGAGAGGGTGTAACACCCCTCTCCTAAAGGAAATGCATTGTTCTGCCTTTCTGGGATTGAGCTCCTCAAGCCCCAGGAGGGCAGAAACCTGTCTGTGAGGTAGCAACAGCTGGGGCTGCCATGGAAACCTCAGAGTGCTGGTTTGGCAGCATCGGGGGTCCATGGTGGAGCCCCCAGAGTGCATTGAATTGCCCCCCCATACCAGATTTGGATTGGGGGTTCAATTTCACAATCTTAGACACCTCACATGGCCATATTCGGAGTTACCATTTTGAAGCTACATATACGTATTGACATATATGTAGTGCACGCTTATATTGGTTTCCCCGCACTCACGAAGACCAGGGAATTGGCCCTGGACAACGTGGGGGCACCTTTGCTAGTGCAAGGGTGCCCTCACACACAGTAACTTTGCACCTAGCCTTCAGTAACTGAAGATTAGACATATACGTGACTTATAAGTTACCTGGCCCAGTAAACAATGGCTGTGAAATAATGTGTACACTATTTCCCTCAAGCTGCAGTGGCAGTCATGAAGCAGTGTTTGTATGAGCTCGTTATGGGTGGCAAAAGAAATGCTGTAGCCCATAAGGATCTCCTGGCACCCCAATGCCCTGGCTACCTAGGTAGCATATACTAGGGACTTATGAGGGGGAGACCAGTGTGCCAATTAGAATTGGTATGTGGAGTCACTAATCTATAGTGACAAATTTGGTACACAGAAAGAGAATAAGCACTGGAGTTCTGGTTAGCAGAACTCCAGTGACACAGTCATGCATACTGACAACACATACAGGCTATAAATTATAAGCACTGGGGTCCTGAATAGCATTATGCAGCAGTGGTAGTGTTGGAGGCTGGCCTGGTTTGTAGTGGGTACCTTGGGTAGTTACACCTTATACCAGGTCCAGTTATCCCTTATTAGTGAAATGTAGTAGTGTTCTAGACGCTTAGGCTGATAGAGGTAGCTAGAGCAGAGCAGCTCAGGCTGAACTAGGAGACATTCAAAGCTCATGCAATACCACTTATAGTTACACAGTACTTATACACAAGTAAAGACAATACTCAGTGTTACCAAAAATAAAGGTAGTTTATTTGGGAGACACAGTACCAAAAATATATTAGAGGCAATACTCCTTCTGGAGGTAGGTATTATACACAATATATACACTAAACACCAAAATAAGGTAAGTAATTAATCATAGCACAGTGTAAACAATAGGAAATGCTATAGAATGCAATGAGAGAAAATCGATCTAGGGGGAACACAAACCATATACTAAGGATGTGGAATGCGAATCACAAATTCCCCTCTAGAAAAGGGTAGTGTGTGCAGAATCGCTGGGAGAGTAAGAATACAGTAAAGGTAAGTAAATTACCCCACCCCAGAGCCCAGAAAAGCAGGAGTAAAGTACTGCAAGTTTCCTTAGGACACACTTCACCTTGTGATTGGAATTATTGCAAGAACCAGCCAAGTCTGCAAACAACAAACAGTGGATTCCTGGACCTGAAGACCTGCAAAAGAAGGAGACCAAGTACAGAAGTCGAAAGAAGTTCCAGGAAGGACAGGAGCCCCTGCCAACCCAGAAGAGGGTGCAAAAGAAGAGTCCATGGTTGGATGAAGACTGCAGAAATGCACCCTAGGAAGATGCCAGCGGGTTCCTGCATGAACAAAGGATGTCCCACATCGTGAAGTTGGATGCAGGTGAGTTTTGGCACTGGATTCCTCCAACAAGCCTTGGTTCTGGCAAAGTCGCTTTTTGTGTCAACTAGGTGCTATCTGGACCCAGGAGGGACCTGGGGGCCTCAACTCTGTGTGAGGAGAAAGAGGGGGCTCTCAGCACTTCAGAGAGCCCTTAAAGCACCAGATAGCACCCACAGGTGTCCCAGGACACAGGGACAAAGGAGGTGCAAAATGCGGTTGGTACAGCACTGCACAGGAAAGTCCCAAGCCGCTGGAGAACAACTCTGCGAGTGCTGGGGATCTAGGCCAGGCTGTGTATGAAGAATTTTGCAAATAGTGCACAGAGACCTCAGGAGGTGAAGAAGACGTGGTGCAAAGGGGTACTGTCGTTCTAGGGGAAGGCAAGGTCTTACCTCCTTTAAAGTGCGACAGCAGGACCTCAGGACAGTCTGTGTCGATGGGGTCCACCCTCTGTGTTCCAAGGAGCATGCTCGTTGCTGTGAGAGGAGTCCAAGAGAACCGGTCGTCGACTTAAAAGGTGCCTGCGTGAGCAGGGGAGTGACTCCATCATCCTAACGGAGATTTCTTCTGTCCTTCTGGCGCAGGGTGAAGACAGGGAGTCCTCAGAGCTTGCACACCATGGAAACTGTTGCAGTTGCTGGCTGGAGCTAAAGTTGCAGAAGAAAAGTATCCCTTGTGAATACTTTGTTGCTGTTACAGCGGTTCTTGGAGCAGGCTGTGGTTGATCCGAGGTCAGAGGATGAAGTAGTAGTTGCAGAGGATTCCTGCTGGAAACTTGCAAGTAGACTCTGAAGAAAACCTACAGAAGAGACCCTAAATAGCCCTGAGAGGGGGATTGGCTACCTTATCAGATAAGGACCTATCAGGAGGGGTCTCTGACGTCACCTGCTG
This sequence comes from Pleurodeles waltl, assembly GCF_031143425.1. Lineage (NCBI taxonomy): Eukaryota > Metazoa > Chordata > Amphibia > Caudata > Salamandridae > Pleurodeles > Pleurodeles waltl. The sequence continues at coordinate 976,958,250 of NC_090447.1, forward strand.
GAACTGGCCACTCAGAGCCCTCCAGAGTGCCCCCACACCTTGCAAAGCAAGATGGCTGAAGTCTGGGACACACTGGAGGAGCTCTGATGGACAGGGGAGTGGTCACTCCCCTTACCTTTGTCCAGTTTCGCGCCAGAGCAAGGGACAAGGGGTCCCTAAACCAGCGTAGACTGGCTTATGCAAGGAGTGCACCATCTGTGCCTTTCAAAGAGAGAGCCGCCATGCTGCTGGATGCCGGGCCGCAGCTCCCCGGCCTCCGGGTGGGCTCCCTCGTCCGGCACAATGCAGCAGCCGCCATGGCCACAGCCGCCGTAGAGATGCAGGAGCGGGAGCTCAGACTGCCTGGCTTCGCGGACTTTGCGCACATGGGTGCCTTCAAGCTGAACCCAGGTGACTGCTGCGGCAGCGCCCACGACCTCTCCCCGGGCCAGGGCTTGGCCTTCAGCGCACAGGGCTCCGCCGCCGGGGGCTACTCGGGCCCGGCCAGTGCTGGCTACACCGCCCCCGCCTTCACCTCCACGCAGGACTTTCTCTTCCGAAGCCGGGGGTTCGCAGATACCGCATCCCCCGGCACGGGTACGGGGGCAGAGACTTCAGCTTGGGCTTAAGTTCAGTTGGAGGCCCATGCAGCAATGATGGGCATTCCTGGGCATATCTTTGCTCTTACCAGGGCTCAGGCCAAGAAGCAAAGAGGACAGGGAAACTTGGATCCTGGAAGAATGGACCAAGTGCTCCCAAAAACAAGGGGTAGGAAAGGCAAACCCTTGTCCACTATCCCTCCCTCCACAGATGATCCCCCTTTTGAGGATGAGGAATTTTCTCCCTCTGCAGAACATACACCAGTGGAGTTGGAAGCTGATATAGCTGAGCTTTTGGGTGCAGGGGGGCGTGCCAGGGAAGAGCTGAGTGTGGTACAGCAAACCTATCTCAGATTGGAGGGTCTCATACAGTAAGCTGTCAAACAGCAGAATGGGGATGTCAATGAAAGCCACAGAGTTTACTGGGAGAATAATATCCTCCATACTGAAGCAAGGGACCCTAAACCTGGTGCCACCAGAAGACTGGTCATACCTCTTCAGTATAGGGAATTCCTCCTAACTCTTGCTCATGACATTTGCTTGGCTGGGCATTTAGATCAGAGTAAAACATGGGACAGACTTGTTTCACATTTTCACTGGCCCCATATGTCAGAAGACACAAAGGAGTTTTGTCATTCCTGTGTCACCTGCCAAGCCAGTGGCAAGACTGGTGGCACCCCAAATGCCCCCTTAATTCCACTGTTAGTGGTTGGGGTGCCCTTTGAAAGGGTAGGGGTTGATATTGTTGGCCCCTTGACCCTCCAACAGCTTCTGGCTATAGATTAATCCTTGTGGTGGTGGATCATGCCACAAGGTATCCAGAAGCTATCCCCTTAAGGATCACTACAGCACCTGCAGTGGCAAAAGCCCTCCTGGGAATCTTTTCCAGGGTGGGTTTCCCTAAGGAAATGGTGTCAGACTGAGGTAGTAACTTCATGTCTGCATACCTCAAAGCAATGTGGAAGGAGTGTGGTGTTACCTACAAGTTCACCACCCCTTATCATCCACAGACTAATGGATTGGTTGAGAGGTTTAATAAAACTCTCAAAGACACGATCATGGGACTCTCAGAAGGAGATGCAATGTCCTCTTGCCATGCCTCCTTTTCACCAACAGGGAGGTACCCAAAGAAGGAGTGGGCTACAGCCCCTTTGAACTCCTATTTGGTCACCCTGTTAGGGGTCCCCTTGCTCTTGTTAAGGAGGGTTGGGAACAACCTTTAAAACCTCCAAAGCAAGACATTGTGGACTATGTACTTGGCCTAAGCAGTAGAAGGGCTGAGTACATGAAAAAGGCCACTAAAAATCTTCAGGCCAGCCAAGAACTCCTAAAGCAATGGCATGACCAGACGCCTGTCCTGACAGAGTACCACCCAGGACAGAAGGTGTGGGTTTTGGAACCTGTGGCCCCAAGAGCGCTCCAGGACAAATGAAGTGGACCCCATCTCATTGTAGAAAAAAAAGGTGAGGTCACCTACCTAGTGGACCTGGGCACTGCCAGAAGCCCCCTTAGGGTGCTTCCTGTCAAGCGATTGAAACCTTACTATGACAGGGCTAACTTAACCCTGTTCATGGCTACAGATGAGAGGCAGGAGGAACAGAGTGACCCTCTCCCTGACCTCTTCTCCAACACTGAAGCTGATGGCTTAGTGAAAGGAGTGGTTCTTGCAGGCTGCCTTACTGCTGAGCAGAAAGAAGACTAAAAATCTCCTAGGTCAGTTTTCTGAACTCCTCTCACTCACACCTGGTACAACTACTTGGTGTGAACATACAATTGACACTGGAGACAGTTTACCTGTCAAAAGTAAAATTTACAGGCAACCTGACCATGTCAGAGATTGCACAAAAACAGAAGTTCAGAAAATGTTAGACCTTGGAGTTACTGAGGCTTCTGATAGCCCCTGGGTCAGCCCTGTCCAGGGGTAGGGCCTGTACTATCACAACTTAACTCAGAGGGCCACCATCAACCTGTTGCTTTCATTAGCAAGAGGTTGACCCCTAGAGAAAAGCGTTGATCAGTCATAGAGAGGGAGGTCTTTGCTGTGGTCTGGGCACTGAAGAAGTGTCCCTACTTGTTTGGGACTCACTTCATTGTTTAGACAGACCACAAACCTCTATTATGGCATATACAAATGAAAGGTGAAAACCCTAAATTGCTGAGGTGGTCCATTTCCCTACAGGGGATGGACTTTACAGTGGAACATTGACCTGGGAGTACCCACTCCAAAGCAGGTGGACTCTCCAGATATTTCCACTTAGACAATGAAGACTCATCTGGACAAGGTTAGCCTTATTGTCCCTCGTTTGGGTGAGGGTAAGTAGGAAAGTACAATTTTTCTTGATGTGTTACCCCCATTTTTACTCGTATGTCAGTATGTTTTTGCCTGTCTCACTGGGATCCTGCCGGTCAGGACCCCAGTGCTCATAGTTCATGGCCTAATATGTCTGTATAGTGCTTAACTGTGTCATTGAGGCTTTGCTAATCAGAACCTCAGTGCTTATGTTCTCTCTGCTTTTAAATTTGTCACTATAGGCTAGTTACTTAATTTATCAATTTCAATTGGCACACTGGACCCACCTTATAAGTCCCTAGTATATGGTACCTAGGTACCCATGGCACTGGGGTTCCAGGAGATCCTTATGGGCTGTAGCATTTCTTTTGCCACCCATAAGGAGCTCAGACAAACCCTTTCACAGGACTGCCACTGCAGCATGCGTGAAATAACGCACATGTTATTTCACAGCCATGTTCACTGCACTTAAGTAACTTTTAAGTCACCTATATGTCTAACTTTCACTTGCTGAAGGTTAGGTGCAAAGTTACTAAGTGTAAGGGCACCCTTGCACTAGCAAAGGTGCCCCCACATAATTCAGGGCCATTTCCCGGGACTTTGTGAGTGCAAGGACACCATTACACGCATGCACTACATATAGGTCAACACCTATATGTAGCTTCACAATGGTAACTCCTAATATGGCCATGTAAGGTGTCTAAGATCATGGAATTGTCTCCTCATTCCAAATCTGGTATTGGGGAGCCAATTCCATGCATCCTGGGGTCTCCATGATGGACCCCCAGTACTGCCAAACCAGCTCTTTGAGGCTTGCACTGCAGCTGCTGCCACCTCGCAAGCAGGGTTCTGCCCTCTTGGAGTCTGAGCAACTCAGTCCCAGGAAGGCAGAACAAAGCATTTCCTTTGGGAGCAGGGTGTTACATTCCCTCCCACGGGAAATAGGTGGTACAGGCTGGTGAGGAGTAGCCTCCCCAGCCTCTGGAAATGCTTTAAAGGGCATAGATGGTGCCCTCCTTGCATAAGCCAGTCTACACCGGATCAGGTCCCCCCAGTCCCAGCTCCGGCACAAAACTGGACAAAGGAAAGGGGAGTGACCACTGCCCTGTCCATCACCACCCCTGGGGTGGTGCCCAGAGCTCCTCCAGTGTGTCCCAGCCTTCAGCCATCTTGTTTTCCAAGGTGTGGGGACACTCTGGAGGCCTCTGAGTGGCCAGTGCCCGCAGGTGACGTCAGAGACCCCTCCTGATAGGTCCATACCTGATAAGGTAGCCAATCCCTCTCTCAGGGCTATTTAGGGTCTCTCCTGTGGGATTCTACTCCAGATTCTACTTGCAGGTTTCCAGCAGGAATCCTCTGCAACTGCTACATCATCCTCTAACCTCGGATCGACCGCAGTACCACTGTAACAGCAACAAAGTATCCAGAAGGGCTACTTTTCCTTTGCAATGTCAGCTCCAGCCAGCAACTGCAACAGTTTCCACAGTGTGCAACAGTTTCCACAGTGTGCACGCTCTGGGGACTCCCTGTCTTCACCCTGCACCAGAAGGACCGAAGAAATCTCCCGTGGAGTGACGGAGTCACTTCCCTGCTCATGCAGGTACCTTCTAAATCAACAACAGGTTCTCTTGGACTCCTCTCCTGGTGATGAGCGTGCTTCTTGGAACACAGGTGGTGGACCCCTTCGACACAGACTGTCCTGAGGTCCTGCTGTCCCAATTTGGAGGAGGTAAGAGCTTGCCTTCCCCGAGTATGACTGAGGCCTCGGTGCACTATTTGCAAAATTCCTTCATGCACAGCCTGGCCCAGATCGCCAGCACTCTATTCTGCGACACTCAACTCGCTGAGTTGTCCTCCGGCGGCGTGGGACCCCCTTTGTAGTGCTGCACCGACTGCATTTTGCACCTCCTTTGTCCCCCTGTCCTGGGACTTCTGTGGGTGTTGTCTGGTTGACTGAGGGATCTCTGAAGTGCTGAGAGCCCCCTCTTCCTCCTCCCATTAAGTTGAGGCCACCAGGTCCCTCCTGGATCCAGAAAGTGCCACTTTGACGCAAACCGCAACTTTGCTGGAACCAAGGCTTGTTGGATTAATCTAGCTCCAAAACTCCACTTGCATCCAACATTTCTTCGTGGGACATCCATTGCATCATGCAGGAACCCGCTGACATGTTCCTTGGGTGCATTTCTGCAGTCTTTGTCCAACCGGGGACTCTTCTTTTGCACCCTCTTCTAGGTTGGCAGGGGCTCCTGTCCTTTTTGGAACTTCTCCCGACTTCTAGACTTGGTCTTCATCATTTGCATGTCTTCAACTCCAGGAATCCACCATTTGTTGTTTGCAGTCTTGCTTAGTTCTTGCAATAACTCTAATCACGACTTGTAGTGTGTCCTAAGAAAACGTGCAGTACTTTATTCCTACTTTCCTGGGCTCTGGGGTGGGGTATGTTTTTTTACCTTTGCTCTATTCTTACTCGCCCAGCGAATCTCTACACACTACGCTTGTCTAGGGGGAAGTCGTGGCTTGCATTCCACTTTCTTAGCGTATAGTTTGTGTTGCCCCTAGACCTATTTTCTCCCATTGCATTCTATAGCATTTCCCATTGTTTGCACTAGCCTATATCTAATTACTTACCTTATTGTGGTGTCTAGTGTATATATTGTGTATAATACTTACCTCCAGAAGTAGTATTGCCTCTAAGATATTTTTGGCCTTGTATCACCCAAATAAACAACCTTTATTTTTGGTAACACTGAGTATTGTCTTTACTTGTGTATAAGTATTGTGTAACTATAAGTGCTATTGCAGGAGCTTTGCATGTCTCCTAATGCAGCCTAAGCTGCTCTGCTATAGCTACCTCTATCAGCCTAAGCTGATAGAACACTACTACATGTCACTAATAAGGGATAACTGCACCTGGTGTAAGGTGTATGTACCCAAGGTACCCCTACAAATCAGGCCAGCCTCCTACAAGGGGGCAACAATGGTGTCATACCCCTCAACAAATCTCCTGTTGTACCCAGTGAGGCCTAAGAAGGTCTCTTACCTCTGTCTGGGTCTTTGGGGGGTGCCCAAGCCCGATTGGCATATATTTTGGGGTGTAGGGACTGCATCTGGCCGCTTCCTACCTGGTGCTCCAAGTACACAACTGACCCCTGCCCTATCTGGCACTTACTTACCTTGATAGTGAGGCCTGCGTCTTGCAGTGCCTTCAACACTTCACAGAGGTGGTGCAAGTGGTCCTCCCAATTGGAGCTGAAAACCACAATGTCGTCAAGGTAGGCGGAACTGACATTTTCAAGTCCAGTTAGGACCTGATTGACCAAGCTCTGGAAGGTGGCATGGGAGTTGTTTAACCCGAAGGCCATGACCCGCAACTAGAAATGCCCCTCTGGCATTGAGATTGCCAACCTCTCCTTGGCCCCCTCAGTTAGGGCAATTTGCCAGTACCCAGACATTAAATAAAACATACTGAGGAACTTGGCATCCCCCAAATGATCAATGAGCTCATCTGCTCTGGGAATGAGGTGGGCATCAGTCTTGGTGACGGCATTGAGCTCCTGGTAGCCCACAGAGAACCGGAGTTCTGGCATGGCCCCAGTTGCAGCAGCCTTGGGTACTAAAGCCACTGGGCTGGACCAGGGGCTGCTGGAGCACTCAATCACCCCTAGCCACAACATCTTGGACACCTCGTCCTTGATGCTGGCCTTCATTCTGTCAGCTAACCTGTAAACCTTGTGTTTTACAAGCAGGCTGTTCCCAGTGTCCACATCATGCGTGCATAGAAGGGTAACACCTGATGTGAGTGAGAACAGAGCTGCAAACTGCCCCAGTAACTGGCGACAGTCACTCTGCTCCTCTAGAGCCAGAGAAGGGGAGAGGACCATACCTTCTGCTGACCCATCCTGCTCCTTGGCAGACAGGTGGTCAAGGAGAGGTTCACTCTCCTCTTCCACCCTATCATCGGTAGACAGAAGCATGGTTAACTCAAACCTCTCAAAGTGGGGTTTGAGGCGGCTCACATGTAGGACCCTCAAGGGGTTCCTTGGAGTCTGGAAGTCCACTAAGTAAGTGACGTCACTTTTGCACTTCTTTGCCTCAAATGGCCCTGTCCACTTGTCCTGTAGGGAACAACGCTCTACTGGGGCCATGACCCACACTTTCTGAAACTCAACCAGAGTGGTACTCTCGTTGTACCATCGTTTCATGTCCTCCTGGCTTGCCACTAGGTTCTCTTGAGCGAGCTTCCTGAAGTGGGCAATCTGGTTTCTGAAGGCCAGCATTTAGCTCAATACATCCTGGTTGGTTTCTAGGTGCTTGCTCCCAGCACTCTTTCACCAGACTTAGAGGTCCTCTGACCGGGTGCCTATACAACAGCTCAAAGGGGCTAAAGCCAACCTCCTTCTGCGGTACTTCCCGGTAGGCAAACAGAAGGCATGGTAACAGGACATCCCACTTACACCTCATGGAGTCTGACAGAACCCCAATCATGCCTTTCAGGGTTCGGTTGAATCTCTTAACCAACTCGTTAGTTTAGGGGTGGTAAGGAGTGGTGAACTTGTAGTTGACACCATACTCCTTCCACATGGCCTTTATGTACCTGGACATGAAGTTGGTTCCCCGGTCAGATAACACCACCTTCGGGAAACCCACTCGGGTAAAGATCCCCATCATTGCCTGGGCCACAATGGGTGCCGTCAATGTCCTCGGGGGATAGCTTCCGGGTACCCGGTGGCACGGTCCACCAAGACCATGATGAACCTGTTGCCCAGGGCTGTCTTGGGGTCCAGATGCCATACTATGTCAATGCCAACCCACTCAAAAGGGGTTCTCACAACAGGAAAGGGTTAGAGGGGGCTTTACATTTCCCTGCACTTTTGCCACTTGCTTGGCAAGTCTGACAGGCCCTACGGAACGCATCTGAACTTTTTATCATTTGGGGCCAGTAGAAGTGGGTGACAAGCATGTCAAAGATCTTGCCCTGTCCCAAATGACCTGCCAAAGGCACATCATGACCCACACCGAGTAAAAAGGCTCTGAAGGGCTGGGGTACCACCAGCACATGGGCTGCCGCAGGCTCAGCAGCCTTAGGCTCGCTATACAGGAGACTATTGTCCCAATATATCACATGATCCTTGGGCTCAACGCCAGCTGCCTGGTCCTCGCCCTACTGCCTGAGACCGACAAGAGTAGGGCACACCTGCTCTGCTCAGAACTCCTCCCTGGTGGGTCTCCCTTCTTGCTCCCAATGGGTCTGCTCAGGTAGGTCTCCTAGTTCAGCCACTTGCTCCGCTGTAGGTGCTGGGGCATCCCCCTTAAGGACAGCCTCCTCCCAGACCGTGGGAACTTCTGAGGTGGGTTTCCTGAGCCACTTGCCCTTTCACTTGGAAGTCACCTCGACCACTGTTTCAGATTTCAGGTCTGTCTGATCACCCTGACTGGCTGTCATGGACCAAGTGGCCACACACACCAACTCTGGCACCCCCAACATCCCCAAGTGTGACCGGAGCTCCACATCTTTCCAGGCGGAAGTCTCCAGGTCATTGCCCAACAGACAGTCAACAGGCATGGCGGGACTCATAGCTACAATCAAGGAACCTGAGACCCCCCCCACTCTAAAGGAACCAGCCCCACCCTACACTGGCACTCTGAGTTGCCCACTGCAACTACTTAATGGAATGCACGGGGACTATATTCTCTTTAGACACCAGGTGACACTGGAGCGTCTGCAGTATCTCTGAGAGCCTCTACCCCATGCCCATCGAAGGTCACCCACTACCTGTATTTCTTAGTGTTGTCAGGAATTAGGTTTTGCTGGACCATCTCACTGTCCCCTAGAGAAATAAGGGTCATCTCGGTTGGTTCCCCACACCCACCTGGAACCAACTCCTCCCAAAGTGCTACACTGGCCAACCCCTTTGTCTACCTACCAATGGGTGGCTGTGTCCACTTGGGACATTTGGGATCCCCCTTCATATTACCTATCTGGTCACGAGCAAAGCATTTATGGGGTCCTGCCTCTGCAGGCTTCCCTGAAGAGGCCCATAGTTTTTTATCTCCTGTGGGGTGGGAATTCTTACCCAGGTTACTAGATAAAAGACAGTTCCCTGAAGTCGATAGCTCCATCTGGGGCTATCACGACATCGTGAACAGCAAACTCCAACAGTTCAGGCCGGCAGCGGTGTCGCGGGCCAGCTTTGATGTCGGGAAGACCCGCAAACAGTACCTTGGAATTGTAGGGTGACGTGATCCTCGCAATGAGATCTGGAGAGCGGCGTCATGAACAACAAACTCCAACAGTTCAGGCCGGCAGCGGCGTCACGGGCCAGCTATGATGTCAGGAAGACCCGCAAACAGTACCTTGGAATTGTAGGGTGGCGTGATCCTCGCAATGAGATCTGGAGAGTGGCGTCGCTGATGTTGCAGGCATCGGTTCTGGAGGTCAGTGTGGGGGTTGCCGGCCCTTGAAGTCACACGAGTTGCAGATCGAACTCCGGGCTGATGAAGTCAGGGGCACTGGTGTGGATAGTGTCGGTGCTGCTGTGGAAAGCGGGACGACGTGACGTGCGGTGTCCACAGTCACAGTGCAGGCAGCGACTTGGTGACGGCATCCAGTGGTGTCAGTGAGACTAGGGCTGCGATATTAAGCAGGACAGTGCGACATGTGGTGTCACTAGGTCACGGGGCTGGCAGCAGCATCGTCGCTGCTGAAGTGCTGTCGTCGATAGGCCCAAGTCGGCGGTGCGGTGTGGTATGGCTCCGTGCGCATCCACGGGTCAGGTTGCATGCAGGGACACCTGGTGACGACACTGGAGTCAATGGTGCTGGCGTCAGTGGACTGGGGCTGTGGTGCGCAACGGGACGGTGCTTTGTGCACCTGACAAGTGGTGTCCACAGGTCACGGTGCAGACAGCGGCACCGGTGTCAGCAGAAGCGTCGTCATCTGGGATGCCCTGGCTGCGATGTGAGCAAGGCGATGCTGGAGTGCGGGGCCCAACGGTCACGGTGCAAGCAGCACGTATATCACAAAGATGTCGAAGAGCACATAATGCTTCCCGGCATTAGCGTTACAATGCTTACCCACTCAGGGTCATTTGGGTTAACATTAGATATAAGTCCCTTGGCGGGAGCTGTCAAATTAAAATATTTAATTAAAGTATGAGAATATTTTCATGTCTGGAGCTGAGAACTCTGAAGTTTTTTCCATTATGTAGTGCATTTTTCCAGCATGATTACTCACTTGTTGACGAGAGTGGCAGCATCAGATATTGGCAGCGATGGTGCAGCTCTGGGCGGCAGGTCACGATGCAGGCCAGTGACATCGTTGGCGGCATCACAGTGTTTTTTCTTCTTGAACAGCACAAAACTTTCTATTTATACATGATTACTCACTTGTTGACGAGAGGTCTCGCCATCGACAATTCATCTTTTGTGTGCTATAACTGTGTGAGTCAGCCTGGCACTTTTAGCCCCTTACTGCGCCTGTATAGATGACTGCACGATCTTGGTGGGAGCCGTCAAATAATTTTTCACCCACCTTTATTTTGCAAAATATTTGTATGGAATCTACATACTAAAAGGATTTTATGACTATGGGGGTCATTATGACCCTGGCGGAAGGCGGAGAACCGGCGGTAAGACCGCCAACAGGCTGGCAGTCTTACTTTGTGGAATTATGACCATGGCGGTTTACCGCCATGGTCATCCGCCGGTTCTCCTTTCCGCCCGCCAGGGCGGAGACGACTGCTGGGCTGGAGACCTGGGTCTCCAGCCCGGCGGCGTCACTAGACCGCCGGCGGTATTTGGACCCGGCTTACCGCCGTGGATTTCCAGGGTTTGAACCGCCATGAAATCCATGGTGGTAAGCACAAGCAGTGCCAGGGAATTCCTTCCCTGGCACTGATAGGGGTCTCCCCCACGACCCACCCCGACTCCCTCCCCTACACCCCCCACTACCCCTGCCATCCCCCAAAGGTGGCAGGGCCCCCCTCCCCACCCCGACCCCCAATATCACATCACCCATACCCACACGACACGCACGCAGGCACCACCTACACACTTACACGCACACACGCCGACATACATGCCTACATCCACACACACAGTCAGACACACACACCCACATTCAAACATACACGCACACATCCATACAGACATACCCACAGACATACACGCACTCATTCCCATACACACAACACCCCCGCAAGCATACACGCACTCACACACCCCCTCTAAATACACACACGCACACCCCCATGCACCCACACAACACACAACACCCATCACCCCCCTCCCCTCACGGACGATCGACATACCTGGTCCGACGATCCTCCGGGAGGGGACGGGAGCCATGGGGGCAGCTCTGCCGACACAACACCGCCAACAGAACACCGCCACGGCGAATCACAGGACGTGATTCGCTGGGCGGTGTTCTGTTGGCGTGGCAGTGGAGGTGGATCAACCTCCACTTCCCCGCCTCCCGCCAGTATGGCTGTTGGCGGCTCTCCGTCCGTAAAAGGACGGAGAGCTGCCAACGGTCATAATAGGCCGAGCGGCAAACCGCCACCACTGGCGGTCTTCCGCACGGCGGTCCCTCGGCAGTCTTGGAAAAAGACCGCCGAGGTCAAAATGACCCCCTATGTGCAGTGCCTTCACCTGACCTCTGGGTTACGTGAACGCACCATTGTTAATGCGCATTCTCCCTGTTACCCCTGCACCTACCTTTCGTCTGTGAATTGAGATAAGATTTATGTTGTGTCTTTTGTCTTTATTTCGGTTGGTCTAGACTTTAATATAATTCCTGATATCATGAAAGAGTCATCTATTTTCAAACCTATTAATTATATCCCTTACATCCCCATATATGCAGATTTTCATACAGATCGGGCCACATAAGCCCTACGCCATCCCTATGGGGCCCATTCTTTAATACAAGAAGGGTAAGGACTGTAATTAGCTAAGTTTTTAGTCATTAGATGTGATTTTTCACTCATATTCACGACTTGCTGTGGACACTATACGGGGCTTTCACCAGTGTGTTGTGTTCAGCACCTTTAATGCACTTAGAGTAATAACCATACTGTTTTTTGAGTTTCTCTTTCAGGTCCCTGCCATATATGTTTTTTTTTGTTCAATCAACTACTAAAGTGAGGATTAGGTATGTTTGTCTTAGGTACTGACGAATCGCCCTTCAATCTTACTTGAGTGAGAAACATGTTAACCATTTCTATCTTGGCAGTTTAGAGAATTCCAATCCTGCCCTCACAAACCTCGAATCTAGAGGTTTTGAAATCATTGGATACACATTATTTAGGGTCAATTAGGCATTATTCTGATTTTCGCCTGTCTTTTTGTTTTTAATCTTGACAGAGGTGCATTTCCCTAATAAACTTTCTCATTGTTGCTGTTCCCTCTAGTCAATTTTAACAGTATTAGTCACCAATCCCACATATTCACACTCAATCACTGGCCAACATCTCCAGCAAAGAGCCCCCTCGAGGGGCCCGTCAGGCATTGCAGTGCCAGCCTGATGAGGAGCATAGCCCGATGATGACGCATGTCACCAAATGGTGAGCGAGGGCACTTGTTCCTACTTTTAGGATATCCACAGGGACTTATGGATCTTCCCTAATAGGGATTTGATCTTTCTTTTTGTGGAACTGTGCATCCATTGTTTCTGTGTTTCCACAATGCACACAGTGCATCCTTCAAACTGAGACTGAACATGGGCTGAGACATCAATGCAGTTAGGGCCACTGCATTCTAAAAGGACCCAGTGGCCAGGAAGTGTAGCACTGACATGACTTGAATGATGGGAGGTATGCTATTCGGATTGTGTATGGCAGGCATCAGATCTGGCTCCAAATGATCACAAAGATCCATGATTATCTGCCTATTCAGATGATAGATCTGTATTATATGTCTGTCCTCCATGGTGTGCAGGTCTGCTAGTGGGCGGTACACTGGAGGTTGTCTTCCTCTCCTCATGCCAAGGTAACTATGTCAAAAAACAAATAGATTGCAGGTGATTTTTACAATGGACACATAATGAATATGTGTATGTACAAGTCAGACATATCTGCTGTCAATGTCAGAGAACACATATGACATCTGAAGTACAGCATCCTTCTATGCATCATATGACACTCCCCTTGGTTCACATTCCCTGAATCCTCTAATGTATTATACATGCATAATTATCTGTGACTGTCAGTATTTGATCATCCAGCTTAGTGTATATGTGAAACCTATTTGTTGCATCTATGCTACATTACCAATGCACATAGGATGTTGAGAATAGGTGTACATTTCTGTTTCCAACATCTCCTCTGTCACACAGCTTTTACTACTCACATGCACAATTAGACTAGTAAACATGAAGGCAGCACTCACTGATATTTTGCACAATGTAGGGAATTGCTAATGATGCAGATTCCAATACGTTTCAATACATATAATTGTATCAAAATAGAAGCCGTCTGACCTATTGTACTGGACGTCAGGAAATGACAGTCCGCCGGCGGATGTAGTCATGGTGTAGGCGGTTACAACCATGGTCGACATTGCTATTGGAACACATTGCTGCCTTTGGTGGACTTGGGCCGATGGCAATGTCTGCCTGCAGTGATGGTTCTGTACGTGGCGGACGTGACCGCCATTTTCTGCAGTATTGCTCACTTGACTCCTGATACTGCTGCCAGCAAGACCTCCACTACCTGAGCTGCTGTGTAGTGCCTCTGGGAACTGTCATGCCACGTCCTGCAGGTGATAGGGCCCCAGACTTCACCCCAGGAGAGCTGGATAAGCTTGTGGAGTAGGTCCTACCCCTTTATGAACAGCTATATGGTGCACCAGAGGAGCAGGTGAATCCAATGGTGGAGTGTATGATGGTGTACATGAAATGTGAAATAGTGAAGGTTTCACCACTCATGTCTGGGTGTATGGAAATGTGTACATGTGCATAGGCAGACATACAGTAGTGTCACCTGGTTAGTATAATCTAACTTCCTTCATACACATTATAGACTGTAGCATGGACAACAATGATGGTGTGAGAAATGTTTTTGTAGACACACCATGTAATGGACAATCATGTGGCATACGTGTTTAGTCACTACCAGGTACCGATCATGCATGTTGTATGGAACACTCCACTTCACACATGGGCTGCCTGCATAGGCTAAATTGTGAAGGAGTTTGAACTTAGATGATGGGAATGTTTGCCTACTTGATGTGACTGAAGTGCTCTGAGCACTTGGGTTGGCATGGTGCATGTGGACATAACTTTCTCCTCTTGTCTGTGTCATCCATGCAGGTCAACACCCATCAAAATAAGGGAATCTGGGATGCCATCGCCAAGCAAATGCTGACCCTGGGGGTCCAGAGCTGGCAGACCACCCACTGTAGGAAGCAGTGGGAAGACCTGAGACGCTGGGTAAAGAAGACCACAGAGGCCCAGCTGGGGATGTCCTCCCAATGAGGGAGGGGTGCCCGTCAGACCTTGACCCCCCTAATGGCCTGCATTCTGGTAGTGGCCTACCCTGAGTTGGATGGGCATTTGAGGGCAGCGCAGCAGCCACAAGGGGGTAATTACTGACTACACACATTTAAATCACTCTGCTAGTTCAGTGTCTGATGTGTAAGTATCTAAATTGTAACAATGTGGTAAGTGCTAAAGGTAAAGGGTCTCCTAGGAGCACATAGAAGTACAGTTGCTACCACTGTTACACAGGTGTGGACATGGTATTGTGTCACCTATGTTAAGCCTATTGTATAACAGCATATGGTGATGCACATGTGACTGTGTCATATGTGTACCTCTACAGTACTATACATATGTGTAAGCTGCTGTGTCATCCTTCCTACCTACTGAGCCATAGACAAGATATCCTGTTGGTAAGTTGTCCAGTTCTTTGGTATCAGTCCATTCCTATTCCATTGGATCTAGCTCTATGTGTAACATTGGGTCTCACATGTGAGTAACAGGCCAAATATTCCTCATTTGTAAAATAGATGTCAACTTCATGTGAGGGTATTGGCTCATTCAGAAATCTCACATGGCATACTTGCTACACTTACTCAGAGGTGTGAGAAGGTGTCCCCATTGTTAATTGTGGACTGTACATTGGCAAATCTGATCTTTGTTCAGGGTGGACATCCCACATGATGAAAAGAATGGTGGTGATAATACACTCCTAGTGCAAGGCATATAGACATGTGAGTTCAGACTATCTGTATCATGTACATGTTTTTGAGAAGGTTAAGTGGCGAGTCTGCTATTCACTTAGCCAATTTATTTTGCCCATGCTACATAGGGCAGGACATCTCCTACATATGTACACCATCAACTGTTTTTTTCCAACATCATGTGTACATTGGTACTTACTGCCATTTTTAAGATTTAAGAATAAGGTTTGGCATACTTATGTTTGCTATTTTTAATCTGTTTTGAAGTATTTTAGTTTGGATAAGCTCATTTAACCACGACTTCATAGTGTTGCAGGTGTTGTAGTTGACAGTTACATGTCTGTGGAATGGTATATGTTGTCAGTCAAATTGCTGGACTCTAGGTGTATGTGTCAAGCATGATTACTTTAGAAGTGGTTAATGTCAGTGTAACTGTAGTCCAAAAATGTAAGGTGACTCATGTCTGAAGTGTTGATAGTGATGTTGATCATTTGATCTGTTCATCTTGAGGTTGATATGCAGCTTGTTTACTGGAATTGTATGTGGCCCTCATGCACACAACAGGTGTCCATTGTATTGAAGGTTTTGTTATACTCCCTATGTTTGACTGTGGGTGTATCCTATGTGCTAAGTAGAACTCTGTTGCTGTACATGGCTTTGTTTTCTATGTGAGAATGACTAAGATGAGTAGGTCCAGAATGTCTGTGTAATCCTTTGCAAAAACAGTTGATACATGTTTCGCAGAAATGGTTTAGGAGTATCTTATACTTCCAAATTGGATATGCCAAATGGAGTAGATGCATCTGAGTTTTTTGCCATTGTGAATGTTTTAGACACAGTTACATTTTAAAGATGTGATAGCTAAGCAACGTGCTGCATTGCAATTGAAATGTGATGAGGTAACGTTCATAGAACATGACATCTGGCAATGGACTAAACAAGTAGTTGGTATGAATTTGAAATCAAAGTTAACACTGATTTCCATTGATGGATTGTTTCACAGTGATGCTCTGTATAGGGACATACTTTTTATGTTGAGAAATCATCTTGTGCAGGAATAGTTTGTGTTTTAGCTGTACTGATAGTATGGTGATGTAGTGGTCAGTTATTAGGCTTATGTTGGGTGTGACGTTGTAATGTGAGGTTGTGGAATGCATGTTATTGTTGGAACATGACGTTGGCTCAAAATGGTTTCTACTTGGGGTTGTTTTACACATAGATGTGATGTTACTGTAGTGTATAGTGTAGTGTAAGTGGTATGTAAAGAATGTGATGACCCTACCTCTCTGTGCATCAGCATCGGCAGGCGAAGGAGACGGGGCACAGTCAAGTGGGGAAGCTGCTGACAATGGGGCCCGAAATCATGACACCACTGACACCGAGGGACCCAGTAGCCTTGAGAGCGAGGAGAGTGGCAGGGGGGAGACAGGATCCTGTTCTTCATCTTTGGAGTCCTCCTCCAGTGGATACTCCCTTGCCGTGGTTGACCCATCTAGGACCACTCCAGCACCATCTCAGTTTCACACCCCTCTTACTACAACCACTCTCCCTGTAGCTCTCCACCCATTTGGCCTTGCCCGCTTACCCAAGAGGGTGGGTGTCTCCTTTGTTGCAGGCACCTCTGTCTCTGTCAGCCCTGCTGCCCTCAGTGAGGAGGCTATTGACCTCGTGAGGTCCATCTCTGTGGGTCAGTCGACCATCATGAATGCCATCCAGGGACTTACAACTCAGATTCAACTGAGTAATGCGTTCCTGGAGGGTATTCACAGTGCACTGGCTGATCTACAGAGATCCTTTCAGGCTCTGGCCTCCTCATTGATGGCAGCCAGTCACGCTTTGTTTCCCATCCCCCCTCCACCTTCCTTTTCCCAAACCCCTCTTCCCAGACCCAGTCAAAGCACACAGACAGACAGGCATGCATCCACTTCAACATCCAAGGGTAACTCAACCTTGTTGGGCATTGACTCCTGCAAGGAAGATATGCTCCAGCAAGTGCAAACCAAATACATAAATACGAATCTTAAAAAAACAGGAAGACATATCCTTACACAGGGACAGACAGATAGAAACTCACAAAGCATGAAAGATGGACAGAATAAAATGCAAGATAAGCAAAAGCAGGAGGAAGAAACAGCAATGGGGAAGAGACTGAGAAAATCACCTCAAGTCATAGTGGTGAGGCAGAGAGAGTGTGTGTGTGAGAGAGAGAGAGAAGCTTATAGATGAAGAGAGTGAAAAACTGGCAAAAAAAGTCAGAAATACTGTGCAAGCCACAGAGGTGAGGCAGAGGTGAGAGTGTAGTTTGCTGATTCTTTAATTATCTAAAGATGTTATATTTTAAGGTATTATTTGCTCTGGTGACCCTTTCTGGTGTATCAAAATGTGTGTGACTACTCTTTGGCTCTGAATCAAACAATATTTACTGTCTTCTGTAATATTCTCTTCCTCTTTTGAGGAGACTTTAATCAATTGTGAGACATTTTAGCTCTTCCTAGTGTTAAGTTTTGGGACTAAGGCCCTCATTACAACATTGGCGGTAAATGCCGCCTACCGCCGTGCTGACTGGCACCAACATACCGTGACTGCGGCAGTATACCGCTACGGGTATTATGACCCACACAGAGAATTACGGCACTATACAGACACTCACACAAGTCCACCAGACCAAAGGTCTGTGATAAACTGGCAGTACCAAAACCCACACCGTTACTCCAACAGGAATACGCACACAGTATCAGGACCCACGAATCACCGCGACGGTCTTTCAACCGTGGTAAACCATTGGCAGAACACACTGCCACGCTCATAATACACACACACTTACAAAACTCCATCACATTGGACAATTCAAACTACACACACCTGACACACATACACCCACCACACCCACACCACTATAAAACACACACCCACATTACCCACAACCCTTTCAATGAAAAAAAGATAGCTAACAGAGAGAGAGACAAGCCAGGAGCACCCACTCAATCTGAGCCACAGAATACCATCACCCATACACCATCAACGCACCTCACAGCACACACCACAACACATCACCCCACACATCCTCACACATACCACTCACACCACATCCATGGCACCCCAAAGACACCCCAGGTTTTCAGAGGAGGAGCTAAGGGTCTTGGTGGAGGAAATCATCCGGGTAGAGCCACAGCTATTCGGATCACAGGTGCAGCAGACGTCCATTGCAAGGAAGATGTAGCTATGGTGGTGAGTCATGAACAGGGTCAACGCCGTGGGACAGCACCCCAGAACAAGGGATGACATCAGGAAGAGCTGGAACGACCTACGGGGGAAGGTGCGTTCTGTGGTTGCAAGACACCAGGTAGAAGTATAGAGGACTGGCGGTGGACCCCCACCTCCTCCCCCACAACTAACAACATGGGAGGAGCAAGTCTTGCAATAGTGCATCCTGCGGGACTCGCAGGAGTAGCAGGAGGACTGGACTCTGGTAAGTCAAATCTTTATTACTATATCCCCACCCTACCTGTATGCCATCACAAACTCCTACCACTACCCTCACCCCCATCATTCCACCACCTCACAAATATCCCACTATCACAACCCACCCATCCCAATACCAAGCCCTGCATGCAACACCTATGCATGGACACCCGTCACAGACCGGCATGGACACCCATCACTAAAGCATGCCCATAAGAGAGAATCACCTAGCCCACAAAATCACCACGCACACAAGGCAAAGCTGAAAGGTCTAACATAACCATACAGGGAACACACCCATGCACAAGATGGCACATGCAGATACAATAACACTGCATTTACATCCCCACAGGACCCCCACTCAACGTCACTGGAGAGGAAGTGCCACCAACATCCAGTCCTCACAAAGAAGAGGCCCACAGTGATGACAGCAGCTCTGCACGCCTGGATCATGATAACCAACCTGGCCCATCAGGGACCTCTGGACAGTCGGGTACCCAGGCACAGTCCCATACCACCACAGACCCTCCCCCCTCAGGAAACACCAATACAGCACCCACCCAGCGGGCACATACCACTGTCCCCAGGACACGTCAATCAGCAGTGTGTGTCCACCACTACAGGGACCCCAGGCAACCCCACAAACCCAAGACAACCCAGGCAACCCCACAAACCTAAGACAATCAGGGACCTGGGGTCAGTGGCAGTGGGCGCACGGTTCAGGGGACAGAGGCACAGGACATCAGAGAATCTGGGAGGACTGCTGTGCGACAGGGGGAGGACAGGCCCAGGGAACCCACTCTCCACGAGGCACTTGCAGGCATCCTGGGAGCATACCACCATTCCCAGGAGACCTTGGGCCAGATACTTGCCAAGTTCGCAGGAGACCCAGTGGCTGCAGGAGGGACAGTATCTGGGATCAGGGAGGACCTGTAGGACATCCACACCATCCTGGTCACCATTGCAGGGGTGCTGGCTGACATGGCCAACACCATGAGGGAGGCAGTGGCACACCAACGGGCCCCTGACACTAGCCACACTGAAGAACAGCTCTC
Source organism: Pleurodeles waltl (assembly GCF_031143425.1). Lineage (NCBI taxonomy): Eukaryota > Metazoa > Chordata > Amphibia > Caudata > Salamandridae > Pleurodeles > Pleurodeles waltl. Next base: position 976,977,815 of record NC_090447.1, read on the forward strand.
CACCTCCACCAGCGCTAGGGGACAGGAGACTTGCCACTGGAACAACAGGCCACCACCACCCCACCCCCTGCAGAAGGAGAACCACCCCGCAAACCGTCCCTGCGATCCAGGCAGAAGCCAGAGAACATTGCCAAGACCCCTGCCAGGAAACAAGACTCTCCTGATTGTCACCCTTGTGTCCCACTCTGTTACCCTGTCCACCTTGAACTGCCATTGCTCCCATTCCTATGCCCCATTGGACAATGCACCTGTGATACAAAGAGACTGGACTCTAACTGGACATTCCGCCACCATCACCCAGGCCCATTGCACATTCCCCTCAACCTCTTAGCACTTAAATAAACACTCTTGGAACAAATACAAGTCTGGAGTCTGTCAATTGATTGAAATATGTAGTAGTTCAACAATCGGTAAACATTGTAATTTATATGTACAGTTATATATACATTGGCATGACCTGTAGTGGGCAGCAGTAAACATACCAGGAGCCAGAGTGTGGCACAGAGATCTGAAACTAGAGATGCCAAAGGGTACAGTAAGTGGTCATAGACATAAGGAAATCATGCAGCCATGTCCAATGTTCAACACAAAACTGCAATGTAAATTAAAGTTAAAGGGGCATATTTATACTCTGTTTGCGCCGGAATTGCGTCGTTTTTTTTGACGCAATTCCGACGCAAAACTAACTCTATATTTATACTTTGGCGTTAGACGCATCTAGCGCCAAAGTCCATGGAGTTTGCGTCATTTTTTAGCGTGGACACCTACTTTGCGTTAATGATATGCAAGGTAGGCGTTCCCGTCTAAAAAAGTGACTCCGAGGCATGTGCGCCGTATTTACACTCCCGGGCAAAAATCACGCCCGGGAGTGGGCGGGTCAAAAAAAATGACGTCCAGCTGCTTTTGCGTCGTTTTTTAGCGCCTGGTCAGGGCAGGCATTAAGGGACCTGTGGGCTCGGAAGGAGCCCAGAGGTGCCCTCCCATGCCCTCAGGGACCCCCCCTGTCACCCTTGCCCACCCCAGGAGGACGCCTAAGGATGGAGGGACCCATCCCAGGGAACATAAGGTAAGTTCAGGTAAGTATATATATATATATATTTTTTTGTGGCATAGGGGGGCCTGATTTGTGCCCCCCTACATGCCACTATGCCCAATGACCATGCCCAGGGGACAGAAGTCCCCTGGGCATGGCCATTGGGCAAGGGGGCATGACTCCTGTCTTTGCTAAGACTGGAGTCATTTCACTGGGGGTTGGGAGTCGAAAAAAATGGCGCAAATCGGGTTGAGGCGATAATTTTGCCTCAGCCTGACGTGCCCCATTTTTTGGCGCCCAAGCTCCATATTCCCCTACGCCGGCGCTGCCTGGTGTACGTCATTTTTTTTTACGCACACCAGGCTGCGCCGCCGGCTAACGCCGGCTAACGTCATTGAATAAATACGGCGCCCGCATGGCGCTTCAGAATGGCGTTAGCCGGCGTTAGATTTTTTGACACACAACTGCGTTGGCGCAGTTATGCGTCGAAAAGTATAAATATGACCCACAGTGTCTTACCTGTGTGTCACTGGAAGTACTGCTGTATGAGAGAACATCTGTTGTCCTCATCTTCATCCTCTGCCTCCTCTTCCTCACTGCCCACAGGCTCCACCACTGCAACAAGTCCATCAGGAGGCTCATCCTCTTGCAGAAAAGGCACCTGGCGTCTCAAGGCCAGGTTGTGCAACATGCAACATGCAACGATGATCTGGCACACCTTCTTGGGTGAGTAGTACAGGGATCCACCAGTCAGATGGAGGCACCTGAACCTGGCCTTCAGGTGGCCGAATGTTCTTTCAATTATCCGACTTGTTCACCCATGTGCCTCATTTTAACGTTCCTCTGCCCTTGCCCTGGCATTCCTCACTGGGGTCAGTAGCCATGAGAGGTTGGGGTAACCAGAGTCACCAGCAAATATCGAGAGATACCTGTTAGCACTCACCCTTAGGGACAACCCCATACCCATACACCAATATATACTGGGTGAGGACCTTGGGCTCACCTATTAGCCACACCTGGTGTCTCTGGAGTTGAGCCATCACACATGGGATGTTGTTATTCCTCAAGATAAAGGCGTCATGCACAGAGCCAGGATACTTGGCATTCACATGGGAGATGTACTGGTCCGCCAAACACACCATCTGTACATTCAGAGAGTGGTAGCTTTTTCTATTCCTGAACACTTGTTCATTTCTCCGGGGGGGGGGGGTAATGCTACATGGGTACCATCAATGGCACCAATAATGTTGGGGCTATGTCCCTGGGTATAAAAGTCAGCCTTCACTGTGGCCAAATCCTCCACCTGGGGGAATACGATGTAGCTGTGCATGTGTTTCAGCAGGACAGACAACACTCTGGTCAACATGTTGGAGAACAAAGGCTGAGACATCCCTGATGCCAAGGCCACTGTTGTTTGGAAGGATACCTGTGGGGTGGTGGATAGCTGAAATCAGGTCTGGCTCCAATTCGGTAAACAGTTCTTGGATTGTGGCCCGATCAAGTCTGTAGGTTAGGATAATGTGTCTGTCCTTCATTGTCGCTAGGTCCACCAGGGGTCTGTACACTGGTGTATGTCTCCATCTCATAGTCATCCTCAGCGGTTGAAGTCTTGGGAGGAAGACAGTGAGCAGACGGTCATATTCACACATCTATTGTAATAATGATGCATATCTTCATTTACAGAACCAGTTTGTGAATCCGAGAGTGAGTTGATGTGCCAGTGTCTGCTGTGACGCAGTTAGGTGCCATGGCCTGTGCCCCCCTAAAATGGCAGATGCCTGACCTCTGAGGAGGGACAAGTGGAAATGAGGTAATTGCGCTGGCATTGTGCGCTGTTGTGGTCGGCGGTCAATGACCGCCACGCAACTTCGCATTGGTTAACATTAAGCCCTATGGGTTCCAGGAGCCAATGACGATGTACGCCGGTGGTGACGGTACGCACCGCCGTGGACGTGACTGCCATTTTCTATCTGTTCTCTCACTTGCTGCCTGACCTTCAACAGGAGAGGACCTACACTGCAAGTGCTGCTGTGACCTTTGTCTGGAAGCGACAATGGCTCATCTGTCTGGGGAAAGAGCCCCTGCCTTCATTTCGGAGGAGTTGGAGAGACTGGTGGATGGGGTCCTACCCCAGTACACTTTACTCTATGGTCCGCCAGAGAAATAGTTGAGTACACTGTGAGCATGATGAGTGGGCCATGAATGTATGGAGTGCTGTATGTGTAAGCCACATGTATGGGGGGCTGAGGTGTCCTGGGCACAGTGCTGCATGTATGGTGGTCAATGTATGTGCGTAAGGGGATGGAAGAGATATGGTGGGCCATGAGTATGACAGTCCGGATGGTATGACTAATCCCTTTTCTGCTGTCTTTTTCCTGCAGGTCAGCATCCATCAGAAAAAGGGTATTTGGCGTGCCATCGCCAAGGAGGTGCGGACTCTGGGGGTCTTTGACAGGCGGAGCGTCCACACAAGCAAACGGTGGGAGGATCTGTGCCGCTGGGCAAGGAAGCCGGCGGATGCCCAGCTGGGGCTGGCCTCCCAATGAGGAAGGGGTGCCCGTCGTACCCTGACCCCCTGATGTTCCGCATCCTGGCAATGGCCTATCCAGAGTTGGATGGGCGCTTGAGGGCATCACAGCAGCCACAAGGGGGTGAGTACAAATTCAGAATCATGACTTTGCACGCATGATGGTTTTACCTGGGTGGGGATGTGGACTTTGGGTGCCCCTAGGCCAGGACGAACATGACAGGGTAGGTCCCCTTTAGGGCAGGCTCTGAAGCACTCCAACCCCAATGGTGTTAGTGGGCATCTCCTACTGGTCAGGGCCCTGTTTGCTTCAGGTGTGCAGCTGATGGTGTTATGCTAGGTACCCCATGGGCTGGTGACTATCTTCGTAACTGGTAGTGCATGGCCTGGTCCATAGGGCTGCTCTCTGTGTTTTGTGTACGCCAACGGTAGTGTTGTTGCTGGCATTGACCAAGTGTATCCTCTGTCTCTCCCCCTTCTTTTTGTTTTGTCACCCTGTCCTTGTGTGCATTAGCATCATCTGGCGGAGGAGCGAAGGTACCAGCAACGGAGGGAGCTGCATCCCATATGTGCCTGAAGGCCAAATCCACCAAGGGTGAAGGCACCAGTGGGACGGAGGGAAAGGGGAGCACCACGACGCAGACAGGAGGGGACACTACTGACAGCAACTCCTCCTACGATGGAAGCTCCCTCTCCCTGGCAGCGGTGGACACCTCTGTGCCCACCCCAACAACAGGTACAGCGGCCACCCCCTACCAGCATCACCCTCCCAGCAGCCTCTCAGCGTGTTTCCCATGCCCGCACACCCAGCAGGGTGGGCATCTCCTTCGCCCCAGGCACCTCAGGTCCTGCCCCAGTCAGCCCTGCTGCCCTCATGGAGGAGGATATTGACCTCCTGAGATCCGTCACTGTTGGGCAGTCAACCATACTGAATGCCATACCTGGAGGGCATTCACTCTGGCGTGGCGGCCCAACTGAGAGCATTTCAGGCTCTGGCCTCCGCACTGATGACAGCCATTGTCCCTGTCTCTAGCCTCCCTCCTCCAACCTCCTATACCCAGTGCCAAACCTCTCAACCCCAGCCTATCCCAAGCACACCTTCAGACCAGCATTCACCCAAATCAGCACACAGAAGTGGCTCAGGCAAACACAAGCACCACACTTCATCTCACAGGCACTCACAGAAGCACTATCCCCATGCAGACACACCAACATCCACTGCCTACACTGTGTCCCCCTCCTCCTCCTCATCCACCTCCGTCCAAGTAGAGTCTCCACTCACACCTGCATGCACTACATCCTCATCCACTACCTCCATCATCAGCACGCCCATCACTACACACCCCTCACTGGCAGTCACCACCCCCACATTCATGCACACATCCCCTGTGTCCTCTCCCACTGTGTCTGTGACCCCTCCTCCCAATGTACACAAACGCCAGCACTCACCCATTCTACAGCCATCCACCTCCTAACAGCATCCAGCTCATGCACCTGCACCCAAACACAGCAGACTGACACTTCCCACAACCACTCCCTCTTCCTCCACTCCCAAACCTTCACCCACTTCCCGCCCCAATGTCCCTAAGAAGCTCTTACTAGCAAACATTGACCTCTTCCCTTCCCCTCTCCCCCCGTCCATCACCTCGGGCCAGGGTGGCCAAAACCCAGCGCAGCACCTCAGCCACCAAATCCACGTCCGATGTGGTGTCTACAGCTGTCAGAGGCTCAAAGGGGGCACCCGTCAACCCAGCCAGTGTGACACCAACCCCTGGCAAGGGCAAGAACATTCCACCACCTGGCAAGGTGAAGAAGGGGACAGCATCCAGCAAGGGGAAGGAGCCACAATTACTCAGCAAGGCCACCTCAAAGACTCCAGCTGCCAGACCCAAGGTGACACCACCATCTGCCAAGGGCAGGAAGGCGCACACAACACCAGCCAAGCCACGTCAGCCATCCGAGCCTGCAGGTGAAGGCCTGGTGGCTACCAGCACAACCGCCAGCACCGGCACCTGCACTGAGGCCAGCACCGCCACCTGCACCGCCACAAGCACCGCCGCAAACACCACTACTGTCAGCAGCAGCAGCCCCAGTGGGCAGCCGCCCGAGGCTGCAGGAGAAGGGCTGGAGCTTCCCCCCACCACTGGCAGCACCGGCACCTACACCACGGCAAGCACCGCCACCTGCACCACCACAAGCACCGCTGACAGTGCCACCACTGCCAGCAGCAGCAGCCCCAGTGGGCAGCCGTCCGAGGCTGCAGGAGAAGGGCTGGAGCCTCCACCCACCACTGGCAGCACCACCACCACCACCTGCACTACCAACACTGTGGAGCCGGAGCCGGCGGCGGATGGATGGTAGCCCTCCCTCCATGGACTATCATGCATCCTGGCCACCGCAAATCTTGTGGCTCTGACACCAAGGTGAGGGATTGTGACCTGGCACCCCCCATGTGCTGCATCTCTGGGCACCAAACCCCCTCTAGAACCAGTGGAGAAAGGCATCCACTCACCCTATCCTTGGCAGGATGAAGAACACTGGGCACCAAGCCCCCTCCAGAACCAGTGGAGAAAGGCATCCACTCTCCCTATCCTTGGCAGGATGAAGCACACTGGGCACCAAGCCCCCTCCAGAACCAGTGGAGAAAGGCATCCACTCACCCTATCCCTGCCAGGATGAAGCACACTGCACAACAAGCCACCTCCAGAACCAGTGGAGAAAGGCATCCACTCACCCTATCCTTGGCAGGATGAAGCACACTGGGCACAAAGCCCCCTCCAGAACCAGTGGAGAAAGGCATCCACTCACCCTATCCTTGGCAGGATGAAGCACACTGGGCACAAAGCACCATGCAGAACCAGTGGAACATGTCACCCACTTGAGAGACTTGAGAGACTGCGGCTTTGCACTCCCCAGGACCAAGCAGTGGGCAAACCACACACTTGAGAGACTTGAGAGACTGTGGCTTTGCACTCCCCAGGACCAAGCAGTGGGCAAGCCACCCACTTTGGGAGACTTGAGAGACTGTGTCTTTGCACTCTCAAAGACCAAGCAGTGGGCAAACCACCCACTTGAGAAAATTGAGAGACTGTGGCTATGCCCTCCCCAGGACCAAGCAGTGGGCAAACCACCCACTTGAGAGGCTTGAGAGACTGTGGCTTTGCACTCCCCAGGACCAAGCAGTGGGCAAACCACCCACTTGAGAGATTTGAGAGACTGTGGCTTTGCACTCCCCAGGGCCAAACAGTGGGCATGGAGCCCCCTCCAGGAGCAGAGGTGTAGTACCATCTTCCGGCTGAGGTGCCCCCCCTTCCCCCTGAGGTGCCTGTGTGTTTTCGACCTGATAACCCTGCAGTGTTCTCTCCGTTTTGAGGCAGGAGTCAAGTGTGGGCTTGGCCTATGTGTTATAGTCCAGTGGGTCACGGACTATTTTTGTGTGGACATTGTCCCTCATTTTGTATATACTGTACATACTGTTTATTTATTTATGAAAGTTTTTCTCTAAATTTCTAATATTACACTCATTTGACTCCATTCTTTTTGTCCTTGCGTTATTCCAGAGGGTTACGGGGTATATATGTAATGTTGTTGCATGTGTGTTTGTGTATGGTGTTGGGGTGAGGGTGAGGGTGGGGGTGTTGCGTGTTTCGTGTGTGTGTCACTCTGTTTTTCCTCCCCCCTCCCCTGTGTACTAGGTGCAGTACTCACTGTGATCGTCGTCGCCGGCATTGGTACTCCTGTTAGATGAGAAGATACACCAGCATGGGTAGCACCTGTAGTTCGTGCTCCATGGCGTCCTGAGTGTCGAGAGGTGAGTGGTTTCCCTTCAAAGTACTGTTTCCGCTGTGCTTTTGATGGCATTGGTAGCGCCCCGGAAAAGCTGGCGGATGGGCGGGTTGTAATGGGGTGGGCGGTACATTGTCTTCCGCCTGGCTGTTGGCGTTTACCGCAGCGGTGTTTGTTGCTACCGCCGTGGCGGTGGGAGTGTTAAAGTGGCTATATGTGTTGGCGGTTTCCGCCGTGGTCATGATTCCATTTTTGTTACCGCCGGCCTGTTGGTGGTATTACCGCCGCTTTAACACCGACTGCCACGGTTTTAATGAGGGCCTAAATGTGGTTGTTCCCACTGTTGTGTAGGGTGTAATTAATTGTAGTTTTTTTTATTCCAATTAAGTGTGAGGACCCATTATACAAGGACTGTTAATAATGCCCTCTGAAGAGGATTGTAATGCTGATTATTGCCTACTCAGCAATTATGGACCTGACCTGACCTGACTGGATTACTGAAGATAGTAATTTGGCTGCATGTGAGCACCATGCCTGATTGTATTCTTCTCCCCATTTTCACTCAACATGGGCAACCATACATGCCCGCTGTCCATCTCTCCTTCAGCTTTATATAAATGATTTACACTCTCAATAAACTTAGGCAGCATATTCCAAAAGAGGTTTAACTGACAAACAAACTCCTAAAGCAAGTAAAGGATATAGGCCCTCATTATGACATTGCTGGTAAATACTGAACACTACCACGCTGACTGCCACCAGCATACCGTTGCAGAGGACATCCAGCTGCAGATTCTGACACATACATACAGAACCGACAGAAAACAGCTACAATCACAAATCCGCCAGACCCACTGAACGTGATAAACTGTCGGTACTACCACCCATACCGTTATGCCACAAATACAACGCCCTCCAAATAATGACCCACGAATCACTACAGTGGACATTCAATGGCAGTAAACCAGTGGCGGTGAACACCGCTGTGGTGAAAATGGCTACCAAGTACAAAACAAGACAACATTGGACAAAACAAAAAACCCACACCTGACGCAAATACACACACCCCACACACCCACCAACAGCACTATAAAACACACACCCACATCACCCACGATCCTTTGCAAACACGAGAAGACGGATACACTTTGCTACGCCAATCCTAAATGGAACTGCACACACATATCACAACTACCTATTCATCTGACACGCACCACACACCACACACGACCACTTCACACATCACCCTCTGCCCAACATACACACACCACACAACACCCATGTCCCCACAAAGACACCTCCGTTTCACTGATGAGGAGTTGTGTGGGTCATGATTGAGGAAATAGTCAGGGTAGAGCCACAGCTGTTTGGAGCACAGGTCCAGCAGATTTCCGTTGCCAGGAAGATGGAGCTATGGAGGAGGATCTTGGACAGGGTGAATGCCGTGGGACTGCAGAAATAATTGCCCAAGGGTGCACCACCAACAAAAGTAGAATTGAAATATCCAATTGAAAATATCAGTCCATTTAAATCTTCTTTTTATTCTTCTTTCTTTTTTTCTCAAAAACGACACATGTTCAAAACAGCAAAAGCTATATTCATAACAGCAACAGCCAACGCATTTCGTCCATACAACAGGACTTCTTCAGGGCTGTAATATAATAAATGTAAAACTCATATAGAATGAACATCAATACATATACTAAAACACCAAAATATATATATAAAAATGAACAGACATATACAAAATATACCTAAACACTATTGAAAAAACAATGTACATGAAAATAATGAGACAAAAGTAATTAAAATATTCAAACAATAAATACAAAAGACACACAAAAAAATCCTAAAACATGTTACTTTTACCTTGCACCATTTTAAACATAAAAATATATATATATATATATAAAATCCTATTTAGAATACCCATAGACATTATATTAATTCTCCCCAACCATCATCATATGTATCAGTGAATAAGATAAAATATACCATAGAGTTCAGTCCAAATAAGTGAATTATGTCCACATAATATTCTGTTTTGCAAAGCAGAGCATTAAAAACACTCAGTGTTATGACCTAATTGAAAATAAGGAACTCATATTATATTGCACAAAATCATCATGTATCAAATATTAACTTTCTATAGAAATAGGAGTAAAAAAGGATGAAAATATTATTTTTTGCAGAACAGCGCATTGAAATAATGCTCAATGTTAGAACCTAATTAGAGATAGGAAACTCATATTATATTTCACAAGATGATCATGTAACAAATATTAACTTTCTTAGCAATTAGAGTAAAAGAGACAGACTTATTAAGTCATAAGCACCATATCACACTTTCCTTATACCAAAATAACACACCACGAAAACCGCATAACAATCCACTTGAGATAAAGTTTCAAAGTTTGACTGTCAAAGTCACGTGTATTCAGTGTACTAACACTCAGAATGAAAGACGTTAATTTAACTAACAATCTTGTGTAGCCAAAGTTAGTAAGAAAGCGTACAATGAATACGCTAAGGTTGCATCAAACCGAGTACTTAAAAGTTCTATATTGCCACAAGCCCATTCATATCGCATTACTTTGTCCCATGGTCGTGTCAACCAAACACCGATCTGCACCGTGCCTATGCAGGTGGAAGAAAGAGAAACTGAGATAGTGGAAGGACCTGAATTTAAATGGTCCCAGCCATCTGATTGCCCACCATTCAAAGGGCAAATGACACGCCCACAGAGAAGTTGCTACTATGAATACAGACATCATCATTCCAAATCGTGGTGGCCATCTTAAAACGGGAAAAATAACGCGGTGACCAAAAAGTCCAATATCTATAAAAGTATTGGTAGAACTAGGTTGTCCATGTGAAACTGCTACTACGAATAAAGACATCCTCATTCCAATTCATGGTGGCCATCTTAGAAAGGTAAAAAATAATTCATGACCAAAATCGCTCAGTATACATAAAAGTATTATTAGAACTACGTTATCCATATGAAACAATATAAGTAAACAATGATGAAAAATAACTTTAAAAAAAACCTGAATTGCCAAGTCGACCTAAGAATAAAAATCCAATCGGTCTTGTGTCCACAAAATTATTACAATCTGGAATAGCGCTCCCCCAAGGCCCCCAGACTACATAGTTCAAACTTATGTCAGCCATCTTGGAGGAGCCAAACTAAAATTAGATTAGGTTTCAATCACAAATCAAACTAGTTAGCACAAGGGTGAAATCTAATTAAATCAACCCATAATATCAAAAGAACCCTTAGCATATTACATTATAAAGTTTTAAAGAAAACAGAAGAATATTATATTGTCATACAAAAAATAAAAGCGAACTCACTGCATTTGTTGTGTCTGCATTGTAAAAATAATAATCTGCCCAACAGATGCAAGCATCTGTACAGATGACAGAAATTGTAATTGTAACAACCCATAGGAGACAAAGTCAATAAGCATTGTATCAAAGTTTTATGAAGAAATCAGCAAGAAATCCTATTCTCAACCTATGGGAAATAATGGAGTTCATCATCAGTATTAAGACCCATATCCACAGACTTCAAACTGCAAATCCAAGCCGCCTCCTTACGGCATAAGGATAATTCCCTACTACCACCTCTAGGGTCATGGGGTACATCGTCCATTCCATGAAACTATATTTCACTGTTCATTGGATGGTAATCCAGCATATGACCAACCATTGGGAATTTTATATCCTTATTTCTAATTGCTCGCACATGCTCCTGTATCCGTAATTTCAAAGACCTAATTGTGCTACACACATACATTTTGTTGCATAAGCAGCCAATCACATATACCACATATCTGATTGTGCAGTTCATAAAGTACCTGATAGTATATTTTCGCATAGTGTTACAGTGAAGCTTTCATTTTATCCAATCCGAAACTACAAACATTACATTTGTGGCAAGTGAAAAATCCCTTGAGGTCCGTCGACAACCAAGTTAGCTTACTAATAGTCAAAATGTAACTGGGACATAAAATTCCCTTCAAGGTCCTACCTCTACGATAAGTAATTCTGGGTCCACAGGACACTTCATGTTTGATCCCAGGCACCTCAGTCAACCGTTGCCAATGTTTTTTCAAAATCTTATAAATATCATTACTCAAAAACGAATATTGGGTCATAAAGGCCAAATACACAGGTCTCTTTGCCTTATTCACAGATTTGGGTTGCAATGAGTCACTTCTCGACAAGCGTTCACTATGACTTACTGCTTTTACTAGAACATCTTCATGATAACCACGACTTCTGAAACGATGTTTTGCATTATTAATATGTGCAACAATGGTATCTGTAGTACTACAATAGCGCCTTCTACGAACCATTTCCCCATAGGGAATATTGTCAATAACCATTTTGGGATGAGCACTAGTAACATGTAAAATGCTGCTACAAGCTGTCGTTTTCCTTAACATTGTACTTTGAATTTTGTTATTCTCCACATAGAACTGAATATCCAAAAAATCTATCTTCACCATACTGTATTGTACACTTAGTTTAACATTGTAGGGGTTATCATTCAGAAAAGTGTGATATGCTAACAACTGATCCACTGTCCCTTTCTACAACATTATAATAATAGTGTCAATATGACTCCCCCAAAAAATGATTGAATCAGTCCAAGTGGAAGCATATTCAACCCAAGCATGTCCCTTCTCATACCAGCACATAAAAAGGCAGGCATACGATGGAGCAAACCTGGAACCCATTGCAGTACCCTGTAGTTGATGAAACCACTGACCATCATGTAGAAAACATTTTTTAGAAAAGATAATATCAATCATTTCAATAATCATATTATTATGTTCCCAATGGTCAGCAGTTCTAGTATGCAAAAAAGATTCAATAGCTCTAATTCCAAAGTCTTTGCGTATACATGTATATAAACTCTTTACATCTATTGTCACAAACATAAGGTCCTCAGACCACGTAAAATCTTCAAATTTAGTCACTATATCTTTACTGTCCTGCATATAAGCAGGTAAGTTTTGTACATAGGTCTGTAGGACTACATCCACGCACAAGGGACGAAATGAGGAAGAGGTGGAACGACCTACTGGGGAAGGTGCAATCCATTGCAGCAAGGCACCAGCTCGCCATCAGGAGGACTGACTGACCTCCTCCCCCACAGCTGACAGCATGAGAGGAGCAAGTCTTGGCAATCCTGCATCCTAAGGGACTCATTGGATTAGCCGGAGGACTGGACACTGGTGATTCAACATTTACTACCTATAACCCCCACATACCTGCATGCCAGCACAACTCCTCTTACTGACACCCATAACCCCACTCCATCCCACACAGTGCACCACCACAATTACCAAAATGGAATGCCAAGCCCTGCATGCCATACCCACGGCATGCACATCCCTTCCAGCCCTACATGTACACCCACCACCAATGCATGCACAGCATGGAGAACTAACAATCCCACAATCCATCACCATACAGAACCAAAGGTGGCAGGGCAACAGCAATAACTTTAGGGAAGCTAGTGATGTAGAATATGTCGCAGACATGTAGCATAATACACCACTTATATCCCCACAGGTGTCCCAGCCAATGTCAGCGGCGAGGAGGTGCCACGGCTACCCAGTCCTCCACCAGAAGAAGCCCCCAGTGATGACAGCAACTCAGGAGCTCTGGATCTGGATGAACTTCCTGGCCCATCTGGGACCACTGGTCAGTAGGCTACCCCATCCCACAGCTAGTCCACTACAGAGCCTCCCCCCTCAGAATCCAACACCACAGCAGCTACCCAACATCCCCAGATCTCTGTCCCCAGGACACATCAATCAGTAGTGTACCCACCTGTTCAGGGCCCGAGTCCACTCCACACAGGCAAGACAATGAGGTTCCTGGGTTCAGTGGGAGTGGGCACACCATTCAAGGGACACAGGTTCAGGGTGCCAGGGATGGTGGGAGGACACCTGTGCGCCAAGGGGAGGACCGGCCCAGGGAACCAACTGGCCAGAAGCCACTCACTTCTGTCCTAGGGGCATACCAACAATCCCAGGACAAGATTTGTCAGGTGTAAAACATCATGCAGGAGAACCAGCAGCTACAGGAGGAACACCACCAGGAGAGCAAGCAAGAATTGCAAACCTTGAATACCACCATGGTCTCCATTGCAGGGGTGCTGGGTGACATGGCCAACATCACCAGTGGGCCCCTTTCACTAGCCAGTGTACTGACCAGCCCTCCACATCTGCTGCAGCTAGTGGACAGGAGGCCTGCCACAGGACCCACAGGCCACCACAACCTCTCCCCCTGCAGAAGGTCAACCACCCCGCAAACATTCCCTGCGATCCAGGCAGACACCAGAGACAGTTGCCAAGACCAAGACGACAGCCAGGAAATGAGCCCCTCCTGAAAGTCCCCCTTGTGTTCCACTGTCTCACCTTGTCCACTTTGAAATGACATTTCTCTCCTTCCTATGGCCCTTGGACACAGAACCGGTGCAGCAAACAGACTGGCCCACTACACTGGACTTTTCCCAACCATTACCCCACTCTATTGCCCTTTGCATTGTATACCAAATGTTTAAATAAACACCCTTGGACACAATTTGAGTAATAGTGCTTTATCTGAAGTAAATTTACAATGTATTGACCTGTTTTGAACTGCATTGTCCTGTGCAAAATGTCCAGTAATATATTGATCCATCCTACATATGTTTCTCAGCAGTCTGTACAGATCACAGCATCACACTGTTGTAACCACACCAACATCTGCAATATGGGAAGCCATAGGTGACAGTCAGTTGGGATGCAAAGGGAATGACTGGCATAATGCTACAGCCACACAGCACAACACTTAGATGGAGAAATGTTTAGTTCAACAGTCTTACCTGAGTGTTATTGGAAGTACTGCTGCATCATATGTGCCCTGTTGTCCACATTCTCCTCCTCTTCCTGCTCCTCACTATCCACTGCTGCCACAGGTGCATTGTCACCCCCCTAATCCTGCAGATAGGGCACATGGCATCTGAGTGCCAAGTTGTGCAACATGCAGCATACAACAACAATCCTGCAGACCTTCTCAGGGGAGTAGCATAGGGATCCGCCTGTCAAATGGAGGCACCTGAACCTGGCCTTCAGGAGAATGAGGGTCCTTTTAACAATCCTTCTGGTACGCCCATGAGCATCATTGTACCTATTCTCAGCCCCTGTTCTCAGATTCCTAACAGGAGTCTGGAGCCAGGACAGGTTTGGGTAGCCGGAATCACTTGCAAGAAGTGAGGGACACACATGACACTTGCACAATGGCAGGGGGTATGACTCATGAAGGCATACACTGACATACATTGGTTGGGGACTCAGGCTCACCTATAAGCCACACTCTGTGCCTCTGTAGTTGTGCCATCAGCTGTGGGACGCTGCTATTCCTCAGTACAAAGGCATCATGCACTGACCCAGGATACTTGGCAGTGACGTGGGAGATGTACTGGTCAGCAAGGCACACCATCTGGACATTGAGTGAGTGAAAACTCTTCCTATTCCTGTACACTTATTCATTGGCCCGGGGGGGGGGGGAACTAAGGCAATATGGGTCCGCCAACGGCCCCAATAACATATGGTATATATCCCATTGCATAGAATCCAGCCTTCACAGTGGGCAATTCATATACCTTGGGGAATGTGATGTAGCTGCACATGTGTTTGAGTAAGGCTGCCAAAACCCTTGCAAGCACAATAGAGAACATCGGCTGTGACATTCCTGCAGCAAAGCCCACTGTCACCTGGAAAGAACCAGTTGCCAGGAAATGGAGCACTGAGAGTACCTGAACAAGAGGGGGTATTACTGTGGTGCAACGGATAGCAAGTAGGAGATCAGGCTCCAATTCTTCACACAGCACCGTGTTTGTGGCCCTGTCCAGGCATTAGGTGAGTATGATGTGCCTGTCCTCCAGTGTAGCCAAGTCCACAAGGGGTCTGTACATGGGTGCTTGCCTCTTCCTTCTATTCCTCTGCAGTGGTTGGTACCTAAGGGACCCAAAAGAAAGAAGGGAGTGACAACAGGAACTATGAACACACTACATCAGTGTACACAGAGCATGTTTGTATGTTGGACACTGGAATCGTCTAGGTGTGTACATTCGACAACAATGTCGCACTTTTAAATCAGTACATGTGTACTAGCAGTAGAAAATGGCAACCGCCTGTCCTGTATGCAGGGACAGGTGGAAGTGACCTCACTCCGCCGGCATTAGGCGTCATGGCGGGAGGCGGTCTGCACTGCAGTGCAATTCCTCATTGGCTAACATAGGTCTCTATGGAGTATTGGAACCAATGATGATTAACGCCAGGGGTGACGGTGTTCAATGCCGTGGCCATGACCGACATTTTCTTTCTACCACTTCCCTTGATTCTTGACTTTCCACAGGATGACATCTCCACTGCGTGTGCTGCTGTAACCTGTGTCTGGAACATGCCATGGCCTGTGCAGTATGGGTAAAGGCCCCAGCCTTCACGTCGGAGGAGTTGGAGAGGCTTGTGGATGGGCTCCTACCCTGTATGGGTAGTTGTATGGGCTTCCAGACCAACAGGTGAGTACACCATGGGAGCGTTGCATGCGACATGGCTGCATGGAGATGTGTGTGTGCTGGTAGTGTGTCATTAGGGGGGGTATGGCTGGTGGCAGAGTCTGTGCAGTTGTTTGGGTCATGTGTGTGCGTGATGGGGACAAATGCAGTATGTGAGCCATTTCTTTGACAGGCTGACTGTATGGTTATTGGTGTCCTTCTGTCTGTGTTTCCTCTGCAGGTCAGCGCCCATCAAAAAAAGGGGTTGTGGCGTGCCATCGCCAAGGACGTGCGGACCCTTGGGGCTCATAGCCGGCAGAGCACCCACTGCAGGAAACAGTGGGAGGACCTGAGGTGCAAGGCCCGGAAGACCGCGGAGGCCCAGCAGGGGACAGTCTTCCAATGAGGGAGGGGTGCCCATCAGAACCTGACCGCCCTGATGGCCCACATACTGGCGGTGGCCTACCCAGAGCTGGATGGGCGCTTGGGAGCATCACTACATCCACAAGGTCGTGAGTACAGTGTGTGTGACAACCATCTATGTTGCCTGGCATGGGATTTTGGTGCAGGGTTCTTGTCAGTGGATGCCCCAATATGCCAGCTTAGACATTGCAGCGTGGTCCAGCTTAGGTATTTTGGGTGTAATGCATATTTTAGATGGCTAGGTAGTAGGCTTTCCATGTCAGACAGGGCTTTGTTGGTTCTAATTGATGTGCAAATGGCTGTGTCTAACTCCTACCTGCTGTGGTATCTAGCCAATGGTAAGCCAGTGTGGTCCACACTGCCCATTCTTAGTCCCTGTGTGTGTTGGTGACATGTATGCCATCTGTGCTGTTGTTGCTGTGATTGACCCTGTGCTCCCTTTCTTTCTCCCTCTTTTTGTCATCCTGTCCATGTGTCCATTAGCATCATCTGGCGAATTAGTAGGGTCATCGGCAAGTGAGGGAGCTGCAGCCCATGGGACCCAGGAGGCAGAGTCCCCCGATGCCAAGGGGACCAGTGGGACGGAGGGCGAGTGGAGCACAATGGAAGGGACAAGAGCTGATTCAACTGACTCTGATACCTCTTCTGATGGGAGCTCCCTGGTGGTGGCGGACCCCTCTGGGACCACCCCAGCTACAGGTTCAACCGCCACCCCGTGCCAGGACTGCCCTCCCAGTCCCCCCAATTGCCCGTGCCCGCTCACCCAGGAGGGTGGGCGTCTCCTTCACCCCAGGCACCTCAGGCCCTGCCCCAGTCAGCCCTGCTGCCCTCAGTGAGGAAGCTATTGACCGCCTGAGATCCATCTCTGTGGGGCAGTCAACCATAGAGAATACCATCCAGGGACTGGCATCCCAGATGCAGCAATGCAGTGCCTTCATGGAGGGCATTCACGGTGGCTTGTTGGCCCTACAGAGATTGTTTCAGGCTCTGGTATCCTCCCTGATGGCAGCCAGTATCCCTGTTTCTTCTGTCCCCCCTCCAACTACCACTTCCCAGCCCCAGTCTCCTCACCCGAAACCTATCCCAGTCACACATTCTGACAAGCATGCACACATAAAAACAGACAAGACTCGCACAACACAGGCAGCACACTTCAGTCCACAGCCAACACACAGATGCACACACATCATTCACTGCCTCCACTGTCTCCCCCCTTCCTCCTCCTCCCTCACGGTCATATCTGCACACACCTGCATGCACTGCATCAATTGTCCCTGAACCTGCCACCTGCACAGCCTTGCCCACAGTCTCAACAGAAGACCGGCATACATGCACCCCACATACTACATGTGCAGTCACCACCACCACCATCACCACCTCATGCATCACACCCACCTCACTTGCAGACACCACCACAACATCCATCCACATGTCCTGTTTGACCTCCCCCACTCTGTCTGCCCCCTCCAAAGACACACAAACGCTCAAACTCAGACTCCTCAACAACCATCAACCTCATACACGCACAATGTCCATGCACCTGCACCCAAGTCCAGCACACCTCCTCCTCCTACAACCACTCCCTCTACCTCCACTCCCATCCCTCCTCCCACAACCCACCCATTGGCCCTAAGAAGCTTTTCCTTTCCCGCCTTGACCTCTTCCCTCCCCCTCCCCCGTCCTGCCCGTAAGAGAAAGGTCCCCCTTCAGCCCAATACCTCCAGCACCCAGTCTGACCCTGTTCTACCCCCAAAGACTTCAGCTGCCACTAAGGCACACATGAGTGTGACTCTTAACCCCCACCCCAAACCCACTCCTTTACCCCCAAAACGGAAGGGTAAAGTGCCACCCCCTCCCAAACCAAAACCCAAAATCAAGGAGACACCTCCCAAAGCCAAACCCAAGGAGCCCCCTCCCAAACCAAAAGCCAAGGAGCTCCCTCCCAAAAAGAAGCCCCCCAACCCCTCCTGCCCCTTGAGGTGCCTGCCTATTTCCAACATGATGCCCCTGCACAGTGGAGTCCCAATGTTGTCAGGAGTCAATCTGGGGCTTGGACTTTGCCCTGTGGGCTTATTCAAACTTTGGACTGGCTTCT
Source organism: Pleurodeles waltl (assembly GCF_031143425.1). Taxonomy (NCBI): domain Eukaryota; kingdom Metazoa; phylum Chordata; class Amphibia; order Caudata; family Salamandridae; genus Pleurodeles; species Pleurodeles waltl. Next base: position 976,996,242 of record NC_090447.1, read on the forward strand.
GGCCCTGCATGTAAATATGCATTGATGTATATATTCTGGATTTGGGCTCTTCATCCAACAGGATTACAGTGGTTGGAACAGAGGTATGTGTTCTGGCCTCCTTTGCTCCTGGATTCTGTTACTGTCGTTTAACTCTTCAGATGGTTCTGGGTGTGTGGTGTGTGTGCACGGTGTATCTTGTGCGTCTGTGTGTCACTCTCGCCTCCCTCCCTCCCTTTTGTGCTAGGTGGCTGTATTCACCGTCATCATCTTCGTCGGCGTTGGTGCTCCATGACGGCCATGGAGTGGTACAGCATCTGGAAGACTTGTGGTTCAGGTTCCATGGCGGTCGCTGACTCCTCTGTGTCCCTGGAGGTGAGTGTTTCCTTTCATATGATGTGTTTCCACCAGGCTTTTGGTGGTGTTGCTACCGCCCCGGAAATCCTGGCGGTATGCTATGTCATAATATGGTGTGTGGATCCTTGCCTTCTGCCTGCCTGGAGATTGTTACCGCCGTCTTCAGTGTTTGTACCGCACTGGCAGTTGGTGTGGTACATTGGCTGTCTATGGGAGGGATCACCGCCATGGTCATTATTTGGCAGTCATTATCACTGGCCTGGTGACGGTACTACCGCCATCGCTGGCGTGGCAGTCACCTGACCAACAAGGTCATAATGAGGGCCATAATTTCTCTAAGCAACATATGCACTGCTGTAAAATCATGTGTTCTCTTTCAAATTGGTGGAGGAAAGGTTTTAGTTGTGTTTATCAATCATCAGTGCTGTCTTTACGATCAGACCTTCACGTAGTGACTTAATTAAGGAGGACTGGGATACTCAACTTTGGTTTTGCCACATCCAGGGAGTTCTACTGCCTGGCTTTCACAGCACCCATTGAGGTTAAGGTTTCACACTTTGTGTTTCTTATATTGCCCACCCTATCCTTGTCTTGCATTTCTGGTGATATATTTAATCTATCCAAGCACCATATTCCTCTGATCAATGAAGCAAAATCCTGTAACTAGATCTTTGTCTTGGTTTCCGAAAATACATTAACCTTGCTCTTCATTTATAGCTGGTTCTTTGTATGATTTTATTTAGAAAATACTTCAAGACTAATCCTTGCAGAAAAACATTTAGAAAATTGTGTGGATTTTTGTGTTATGCTTTCTGTTAAAGGGTGGCTTTGTCTATGTGTTTTTATAAATGTTTTCATGCTTATTGCTTTAAGTATTGCTTCTTGAAAGCTCAAACTTTTGTGAAGTTTTATGTTATCCAAAGAAAAGAATAATTAAAGTTCTCAATAAGAAAGAAGGAAAGAAAGAAAGAAAGAAAGAAAATAAGAAGGAGGAAAGAAAGAAAGAAGGAGGAAAGAAAGAAAGAAAGAAAGATAAAAAGAAAGAAAGAAAGAAAGAAAGAAAGAAAGAAAGAAAGAAAGAAAGAAAGAAAGAAAGAAAGAAAGAAAGAAAGAAAGAAAGAACCTGGATAGAAATTCTGAAATATACTGCAATTTTTCTTTTGAGTCTTAAGGACTATTGGGAATCTTGGAAAACATGAAGATCCTGCACCTCAACTGAGCCCCCAGAGGGTAGATCTCTGAGCCAGAATTAGAAGAAAGTAGGAACTGCAAGTTAACAATTTAACAACATGCAATAGTGTTCGATAGGAGTCAATAACAAGAGTTTTATCATATTTCAAGATTTTTTAAAATCATGAATTAATCGAGTTCTTTGTTGGCAATTCATTAAATCTCAATACAGTTACAGAACAAAGTATGAAGCACGCTCGATAAAATCAAATCCCTATTCTAATCTAATTTTCACAATAGATAAAGAGCCTTAGTAAAAACAATAGGGAGCTCTTGCCTTGGATTTGAAAGCATATAATCTTCCAACAGCTCATTCTATATGTATGCACATTATCAAGAGATGCAGAATTTAAGATGTGATTATTCATTGTACATTTGTGACATAAAATAGTCTCTCATGCACTTATAAGAGGTAGGATGAAACACCGAACAGTCAATGGCATGAGGTGCAAGAGTGACATTGCTCTGGGTGGAGTCAACATCCACTCTATGTATATTTCCAAGAATTGGTAACAGCAGATCTTGCAGACAATTGTGCTATCAACCCAGATGTTGAAATAGCCCAGCAAAACATAAGCAATAGAGAGTACAAACAGTGGGAGACAACTCAGTGTCAGGGCAAGTGTAAGTTTGCATGCAAGGGGGGGGCAGAAGTGAAACATTGTTCAAGATATATCATGCAAACCAAAAAAAGTTACCTACGTGGCATATGGCTATTCCAGTGGCAAATTTGGACAAATATGTTGATTGCTGTCAGTCTCTTGAATGTTTGCATATAGGGCATTTATAGGTGAATGCTGGGGTTCTAGTCAACACTCTACTCTAAAGAATGGGAGCAACATCACATGTTTTTTATTTTTCTCACCTAGGAAATCAGTCAATGGGTGACTAAATTTGTTACACCTAATTGCCTAGCTGGGAAACTTAGTTGCATGTGGCTTTTGTTTCCATACTATTGCCGTAGGCCTGCACATTATAATAAATTGTTTGTGGAATAGATGAGACCTGATACTCATTCTCATGTGTTTTCTGAGTGTACTGATACTACACATACATAGGCATGCATGGGATCCTGTCTTATACCTGTGTTCTGTCCACCTGATCTCACACCTAGCCCTCTAAACCTTTTCTTACGTGTTTGCCTGACCAATGACTCTGCCATCTCTTAACCCCCACTTAAGTCACACATAAAGACTTCCATCACAGGCAACTGAGTAGGTAACTGTAAAAGCTCCCTCAAGGCCCTTATTCCTGGTCCATCTTTACAGGCATAATTCAGGCTGGCCTGCCCTGAGTAGGTCAGTCTCTGCCATTGGCAACCATGAATAGGCAAATTCTTATTTTCTGTGCAGCTCATTGAAACAGAAATAAGAATGGGCTGGGGACTGAATGATGGTGAAAACAAGTCATTATAACTCAGCATTTTCTGGTGATGCTCTTGGGTAGTACAGTTAATCTTTCAAGTGAGATTTTCCATTTAGAACTGTTCAGGTTGTCTCATTTCCACTTCCACCTTTCATTCACAGTTCCAAAGTGTTTCTCTCGAGTGAGGAGTTGTTGAGTGTCAAGGATGAAATGTAAAGCATGGTCAGGATGCATAGTATACCAAGATGAGAGACATTTAGTCTTAGAAGGATACCTAAGTGGCTGGTAAAACCCAGGTTGAGCTTGGACCATAAATGTGCACATTAAATGCAATCTTCACATAACAGTACAGGACTCGAAGGGGAAAACCTTGGAAGTTTAAAGAATCAGTGGACATCCAAAGCTGATTTTTCTGGTGGGTCTGGTGGATCATTCTTTGAAAAGATCTGGCTTGTTTCACATCTTCCCTCTTTCTGACCTATTCCTACCATTTTGCCTGGGAAGAGTGCAAAGACAATTAAATTAAGCATCAGCATGCTTTTCTGGGACATCACAATTTCAGTAGAACCTTTGAATTAAAGGCCTTACACAATCCCGCTCCTATCAACACCCATTGATGTCCATCACTCCATTCATACTCTGGCCTCTGAGTTTGCTCTGCTTAGTAACACTCAATTACGATTAATTATTTGCTTTTATGCTGCCTTATATGTTGCATCATGTTCAAAAATATTTGGGACTTGTCAGGTTCAATGGTACAAAGGTAAGGTATGCCTATTAAAGTCATTGTTATACATGTAATAAGGCAAATACCTGCATGTAGGCATTATCCTTATGGGGTGTAGTGTTAGGGTTAGATTGGCTGACCACTTGAAGAAGTGATCTTTGCATCCACAGAAAGAGATCTGCAGGGTGGCAAGGAAGGCTGAAATGGGAATTTCCTCAGTTGAGTGCTACATGTCCCAACCGTCCCTCACTACAGTCATTTACTTCAGTACACTAAAACACCGTTCTCCCAATACTCCCACATCAATCCATTCAATTGCCTAACTTTTCATTTTTCAGATCCTTTAACAGAACTGTAACAAGAGATAGAGTATACTCCTCCTCCTCTTCCTCACCTGCCATACAACAAACCCCTTCAACAGAGCTGCCAAGGGATGCACTAATTGCGTCATAAAGGTTAGGATAGTGCCATCGTGACTGGGGAAACTTAACAAACTAAGGCTGTATTTGCAAGCAGTGCAGATAATTGCAATAACTTCTGTTACCACACATATTGCAGTTAGGAGTTTCGTAGTAAATGTCAATAGGACAAACCTGCCCATACTTATAGGGAAACAAAATGCTCAGTATTTATGGGCACATATACATTGCTGTGCAGTGAGCACTAAAATCTACAGGATATTGCCCAAAAACTCATATATGGGTGGTATTTATTGCATCCAACAAATTGTGACTGAGTGGAGTCAAATTTCACCAGGTGCAATAACAAATATGACACCAATTACTGGTGACTTGTAATGAGGGCCTGAATAGAATCCACTTCCTCTGACATGAAAATTCAGTACTTGTTGATCGTCAAGTATCCCTGAATATGTTGCACAATGGTGTGCAGATCCTTGTTTTGACTCCATTTCGTGCCACTAGTATTCTCCTGGCAATCCGTGAATGGTCCTCACAATGTTAAGCTGCAAATTTGACCTTTGTGTGCTCAGAGTAGAAGACAGGCATACCTGTAACATGGCTGTTGATTACAGATTGAAATTCAATTTTGTACATTTGGAAATGTCAAAGAAAAATTGTGACTTGTCAGTTTGAGGGGTATATTATCGTCTTCAAATTGGTCAAATTAGATATTTCAAGTAACTATAACTCGGGCTCTAAAGCAACTGTAACTCACAGCCTCACCATGCTTGTGACCTCACATATTACATTCATGACATTTTCTATGGCATCATTGATAACATCACTGCAACATCTGAAATCACATCATCGATACACTGAGCATGGTGAGGTTGCGAGTAATAGCTACTTTAAAGCTGGGTTAAAGTTCTTGAGATAACTATAACTGGTGAATTTCAGAGATTTTGTTTGTTAAAACTGTATGTTTTAAATTACATTTTCACCTATCACATTCCCATTCCCATTGTTTTTTAATTCAAATTTAGATATTCTTATCAGAACTAAGTAAAGCGCCACTTTGTTCAATAGCCTTGGGATATATATATATACATATATATATATATATATATATACACATATATATATATATGTATATATATATGTATATATATATGTATATCAAAAAAACAATTACATCGCTGTATCCTTCGCCGGCAGTGCGGCAGACAGATACGTGGTCGCTACCCCCACTATATCAATCCAGAGCCATTAGTCCGGCCAGGCGAATCGTTGTAACATGCCACTGATGTAAATAATGAGTCTACGTCACAAAGAAATAATTGAAGTGAAGAATTAATGGGCAAAGCAAACCCAACGTGTTTCGTAAACAAAGTTTCCTTGTTCACGGGTCACTTCACTTAAATTATTTCTTTGTGACGGAGACTCATTATTTACGTCTGTGGCGTGTTACGACGCTTCGCCCGGATGGACTAAAGGCTTTGGATTTATGTATATATATATATATATATATATATATATATATATATATATATACATAATAAACCAAACACGTCGCCTACTCGCGAACAATGCAAGAGCCACATAGACAACGTACCGCGACTCAAGTCCAAACAGCTTGTTTATTTAGATGGCATGTATCAGCAAACTACCTGACGTGTTTCGGAGCCTTTGCTCTTTGCTCACGGGTTCAGGCAAATCCAAATCATTTCCTCCCCAATGACGTTTATAAAATAAACTTAAATGTGATAACTGACATAAATGACAGACAAACAAATGCTCACACAATTTTGAAAAACATGTCGGCCCTTTTGGAATGTTTCAGATTCTATTATAGATTCAACTAACAAAACAGTATGTAAATATATATATATATACTATAAGTTCGCTATATGTTCTCTTACTCACTAAATCCTTAACACAATACAGTTCTTCTTGGAATGGCTGGAGATAATCAATCTATATGTCAACATTGTTAAAAGAGATTGTTCCTATCATCAAAAAAAACAATATTAGATCTCACTTAACAACCTAAACATTTACCTACTAATATGCTATATTTTAACCTGATCTTGCACTGACCATGATAACTCCACTGTAGCTAAATCGCCTACACTATTTTAAACAAAGATACGAATGCATTATGTTTAACTTGATCATCCCAAAACAAGCTAATTGCTCAATTCCAAAATTCTAATTCCCTTTCACAATATGATAAGAGAAAGCAGTTTCCTGCTTCAAAATCACTCTTTGAATCCAATTTGTTAAAACACCCGCAGGCTGAACAAAGGTTCAGATATCATAGCTCCCCTGTAGTCGAGTGCTTCGATCCCAGCTTCATCTTCGCCCTAATAAATAAAACATAATAATATCAAAAAACGAAATTCATATTCAAAATCAAATGTGAAAAAAATCACATTTCTTAACTATTAAAACTTAACCCTCAACCCAGCATGTACATTTCCATCATATATGTTTTGGTTGATTGTTCATATTAACTTTCTCACCTCATGGAAAGTGACGAGTGGGGGCTGCAGTTATAAGACTCTACTGCCCACAGCTGCAGCGCTAGTAACATAAAGTTACTCTTACGAAAACAAAAGTAGGTTCACGCAGGGGCTCCTCATCCCCACGCTGGGCCAGTTGTTGTCAAGCAACAGCTACCATGGAGAGGTTAGATGTACATTCAGGCTCTGCTACACACAGAGAAAGACGTATATGCTAAAGGCAGATAAGAAGGGTTAAAATAATGAGAAATAAAAAGAAGAAAGGAGATAACAAAATCGAGGAAAATAGTCGGAAGCAGAGAATACCATGGCGGGATAGCCATTCCATGTCACAATCAATGAAATGGGGCAATTAACCAGTAACAACCGAATGTGGAGACGACGAAATTTCCGTTTACCTTAAGATCAGCTTCTTTTGCTGGGATCCTTTGAACTAAACCACGGCTTATCTTCTCGGAGCAGGAGGCCTGTACTGAGTGATATATGCCAAGAATAGTTACCACTTGTTGCTTTCACAAAGGACTTTATCGTACCTTATCGTGCTCTAAAAGGAGCACAGCTAAGCAAGGATCGACTGCAAGTTATAAACTGTACTGTAACCTTTTTAAATATCAGTCACCTCGTCCAAAGAACGCGCATGCGCAATACGCGTCTCTCTTCAGAATTGTGTAGTAGATTTGTTTAACCCGCATACATTTCAATAATTACTGAGTCCAATTTACAAAATATTCTTCCGGCTTTACAGTGAATTTCAGACTGGAAAGGGTGTGACTTTGTAAGGAGCCACTTATTACCTGTGTAGATCAATCCTATTTGACAAAGGTGTACATATTGGTTAAAATGTGCCAAAAAATATATATATGCGTGAAATGTAGTCAAATCCACATGCAAAGGTGGTGTACACCCACTCTCAGGATTGTAACTTAATAGGTACCCACACAAAAGTACATATATATCTCCAACACGTTTCAGCCTATTACACCTGACGGATCCTGCTGAAATGGTAGAAAAGTGCAACAATACGTCGCTTTGCAACGAATTGGGGGTTGATGTGGTAATGAAAGGAGAGGCTTGTTCCGAAAACAATTTTGACTGAAAATGGAAAAAGCACACATTTAACTTTTTAACATTAATGTAACTAAGCATGCAAGGTGTCTTTAAAATGTAAAATGCGCATGGGGGGTTAGGAAAATAGGCTATGGCCATGGTCCATTTTGTTCATAACTGCCACTCACTTAATAACATTTCTTCAAAAAGGCATAGGCTACATTGACGGAGTAGTAAATGTTTTTGGAATAACTCAAATAGGAGTCAGACTTACTCTATTTTGAATACTCTGTATAAAGGCTTTTTTCTTAATTGAGGTGAGTTTTTACATTAAATATTGTGCTGCAATTCAGTCATATGCACCAAAAGCACACATAAGTTTTGCCGAATTGAATATTTTTTAAGGACCTTTGTCTCAATATACTACGTAAAATGTAAATACAGTGTGCAAAATGTATCCAGTACAAATGAAAACTACCAACACAGTTTTCCAGTAAAACACTTTTTTATTCCAAAATTGGTGAAGGGCCCCAAAAGTTGGATATTATCTAGACCTATTTCTTTCATTAATGCACTGTAAAATTATATACCAGAATATTTTGTAGATTATTAACTGATGAGAATAAACTGGCTCATATATATTCCGTATTTACTTCTGCTTCATGTTCACTTAATAATCAGACACAATATGACCCTCTTGTTATGTCCATTTTTAAAGAACTCCCAGAATCAATTAGAGGTTACTTTTATAAAGGTCTGTTGGTGAAAATGTTGAAAGCCCAAGATATCTTATAGTATGATATACACAGCATAAAGGCTATGTATGTAGCAGAGTAAACATGGGCCCTGTAGAAAATCTTTAATTCTATGGACTGATTGTAATTCGCGTTTGAAAATTTATCCTGAAGATGAGCATCAAGGGGTTATGAACTAGGGCTATGAGCAACTTTAGAGGTGGCTGAGAGTTGTGAAGAGATAAAAGGTTATGCATGTAAGAGTTTCAGTAGTGGATTTTTATACCTTCCATTGGCGCAGATATCACTTGTTCACCAATGTGACAAAGAGAATTCCCCTGCATTGAGAGTTCTCCATTGATGTAGATTTTCTGACAGGCGTTATTTATGGGGAACTCCCGGTGGGAAATTAACTGACCCCTGTGTCAGGTAGCAAGATTTCTGCCGCAAAATGTGGGCACTGGAAATTAACTCACAAAGTGGAGTCACATAGTCTGTGGTCCTATGTCTATACCATGCTTGAAGTGTTTTCTAACACAATTGGGTCACTATACTTACCTTTTCATGAAGGCCAAGGAAAAGGTAAGTATAATGTCCCTAGTGGATCACTCATTGTAGACTGGACGATTTGTCAGCATCTTTGGTGCAGAACTCTTTGCCCTTGATAGAGAAGAGAGATGAGCTGCAGAAGCCATATTTTTAACTCAAAATTGGATAGATCTGCCACTGCAGAGAAGACAGAAAATCCACTGTATTTGGTGCACCTTCTGTTACTTTCCTCCTCCAAATTAGGCTGAATGTCTAATGACAACTAGCTAGATCCAGAAAAAGCCAGGAGTTGTGCTCTGAAGTTATGCCTACTCAAAGGACAGACAACCAAAGTTGCAGACGTGTCTTCTAAACTCCTCATACTTGTGGGAACTACTGGAGCCATTGAAGGGTGAGCGAACAGTGGTGCATGTAAAAGTATCTGTGATGAAAGAAGGGGCATCCATTCAGATGCTGACACTGGGAGTTGTAAAAAGGCAGCCTTCAATATGCAAAAAAGGGGGCACCTGTAGTAAACTAAAACTGCAGTGAGAAAAGGATGACAAAAGCCCCTCTAAATTAGCAAGGGAGCACCCTTAGCTGTACCTGCCGAAGAAGGAGGTACTTGGTTTTCAAAGAGGTTGACGAGATTTCTGAACCAGCCACAGTCTCTCTGGAGGTTTAAATTCTAGTGCATAGGACACTGCACGTGGACACCAGGGTAAGGGTTTAACCTTCCCCACCCCTGCCACTGGGGTACCCCACTTTGTCCTCTTCTGTCCTCTGGGAGGAGCGACAACTCAGTGAATGTGTTTGCAAACAATGTGTACCACTTGTAGCTTGCAATCTAATGATATGTTTCATATAAATGAGAGCTACATCCTTCCACTGAATACCACAAACGTCGAATGTATGAGCCTACAGCATTGCACAGATAGATGCACACAATAAGGCACATATTTGTGCTTTTTGCCGCAAAACTCTGCTAACGCAGTAGTGCGGCAAAAGGTTTAGCGCCGGCTTCGGTCATTTAACAACGACCACCGGGCGCCGCATTTATTGAATGGCACAAGCTGGCGCTAAACTTGGGCTAGCGTCTTAGAAGAAGATGCTAGCAGGTGGGTGTGTCAGTAGGGAAGGAGGGGGTTGTGCATCAGAAAATGACGCTAGCCTGATTAGAGGCAAAAGAAATGTCTCTAACCAGACTAGTGCAATTTTCTGGTGCACAACCACCAAAAACATCACTTCTGTCTTAGGAAAGACAGGAGTCATGCCCACCACCCCAATGGCCAGCACAGGTGACAAGTGTCCCCTGGGCATGGCCATTGCACCCTGTGCCATGCAGGTTGCCCCAAGTTAGGGCCCCTGATGGCACTTTAAAAGAAATGAAAAAATACTTACCAATACTTACCCTACTTGCCTGGGATGGGGTTCCCCCGTCCTCTGTTGTCCCTCTGGTGTGGTTGCGGGTGTTCCTGGGGCTTGGGGAGGACACTTATGGACCCATTCCATGGTAAATAGCCATGAAAATGGGTCCACAGGTTCCCTAACGCCTGGTCTGACCCAAGCTTGGCACAATTATTTAGCCCCTTCTCCCCTGTGCGTCATTTTAGCACGGGGGATAAATATGGGGCTGTGGGGATAGCACCATTTTTTAGATGGGAACGCCTACCTTGCATCTCATTGACGCAAGGTAGGTGCACGCATCTAAAAAAGGGCACAGACTCCTATATTTTGACGTTAGATGCCTCTAACGTCAAAATATAAATATGGAGGTAGGTTTGCGTAAAAAAAAATGACACAAATTTGGCGCAAACAGAGTATAACTATGCCCCCAAGATTCATTTGCAACAAACTGACAAAGAGATTCTAGCACAGACGTTGACCTTTATTTAACATTCAGTTTAAGGCAGTGGAACAGAATTAGCAGAATTCTGAAGAGCTGCTTGCTCATGACACTAGCGGACTCTATTGTATTGGAATGATTTCTATTTCAGGCCTGCATGAGGGATAAGGCCTCTAAACGTTTTAGGCGTAGTGTGAGCCAAGACCTTTTGATTCTACTTAAATTTACATATAATTACGAAGAAAGTGAGCACACTGCCTACACTCCAGCAATAAAGTCCAACCCCAATGCATCATGGTAAATGCAGTCAAATTCGTAGCCAAAATTTTAAGAAAGGGAGCACACTGCCTACCAGTGCTTAATTTGTAAATAAAAATGTGCCGGTGCCCAAAGCCCTCCTTACAAACATGCGGCTGCTGCAATTAAATGTGCGAACACGGAATACTGAGGCAGCGTAATCCTGAAGCCATCTCGGGCCTATTCAATCCATTTAAAGCCACTCACTGCCCGTTCAGCTCACTCTGCAGCTTTCTGTTCTCTACCTTTGTGACGCTTTCTCGTTTTTGTCTTCCTCCATCTTTCCCATATGTGTCTTTTGCTCGCAGCAAATGCTTAAGGCAGAAGACTAAGCGCCGGCCCTCAAAAATAAGTGCCGGTGCTCAGCACCAGAACACAACAAGCACAAATTATGCACTGCTGCCTACACTCCAGCAGCAAAGTCCAAACCCAATGCATCATGGTAAATGCAGTCAAATTCGTAGTCTGTTCAGAAAGTAAAAAAGTCTTTCACCTCCATAGGTGCAGCAAGTGCTGTATATTCCTGTACACGTGTTTCTGGGTTTAGCCCGTCACCAGCAGGGAGCAGCATGTTATAGGGGCTTGCTTAAAATGCCGCCAAATGTCTTCTCGGGTTTATGTACCACTCATGACACACAGAGGCCTCCCAAGGCTCATCAGCCGAGGCTCAAGGGAGCAGTCTTAAAGACAAAATTGCAAAGTAAGAGATCACACTGCCTACACTCCAGCAACAACGTCCAACCCCAATGCATCATGGTAAATGCAGTCAAATTCATAGTCCATTCAGAAAGTTAAAAAGTCTTTCAGCTCCGTAGGCGCAGCAAGTGCTGTACATCCCTGTACATGTGTTTCTGGGTTTAGCCCGTCAACAGCAGGGATCAGCATGGTATAGGGGCTTGCTTGAAATGCCGCCAAATGTCTTCTCGGGTTTATGTACCACTCATGGTGCACAGGTGCCTCCCAAGGCTCGTCAGCCGTGGCTCAAGGAAGCCGTCTTAAAGACAAAATTACAAAGAAATGGAGCACACTGCCTACACTCTAGCAGCAAAGTCCAACCCCAATGCATCATGGTAAATGAGGTTGAATTCGTAGTCCGTTCAGAAAGTAAAAAAGTATTTCACCTCCGTAGGAGCAATGCGGAAATTTGCGAAAATTATATATGTATAATATGCATACTTTAATTCACTTACCTTCAGCCAGTCCTCTTCTTCCATTGACCCGTTGTTGTGTCATTTATACTTTTTTTCCACTAATGGAAGCACACGGCATGGGTCAGCCGACTTCAGCCTCTGCTAACTTTGCTTTGAGTTACGCCGTTCTGCACTTTCACAGGAGGCACATCCTCACACCGAGAAGTTCCCTTCATTGCAGGAACTTTCATAGTAACGTGTTTATGAGACAGAACAATATTCTTGGTTTTAATCAATGTTTTCTTTTTATATTGTGGATGGCCTAGAAGATCCACCAACAATAAATATTTACAAAAAACGATGGCAAAAGAATCATAGATAAAGCCAAAAGGTTGGCGGCCAAAGCTAGACCTATTGACTTTTTTTGTTTGTGTAACATGTAACTACCCTTCTGCTGGTGTTGCCCTTGACTACTGGTGGTATCCTGCTCAATTGGGCATTTGTTGTAGCTTACCTGTTTAGAAGACTCAATTGTCGACTTGGACAAGGTATATATAGTATTGTTACTGGCAAAATTTCAAAATTTACAGCTTGGGACAATTGGGAGGAATTAATAGACTGCAGACCATTGTCTAATGGATCATTTCCTTTACGGAAATAATGGTTTTACGAACGCTTCTAGTCCAGTCTAGTACAGTTCTGTCTTTGTCATAGTGCATGGATTGCATTATGTATCTGGTGTGAAAACGATGAAGGCAATACATGTCTGTTTTCTAACACACTTTTGACAAGTCCATAGGTGTCATTGCTCCAAATATGCTCTTTGCAGCCTGTGTCATTCTTTGGGAGAAGTCATACATTTGTCAAATATACAAGCAGAGGCATTGCCTTATGAAAAATGTATTGTGTTTTCCATCAATAAACAATCATTTAGTTAGTTCTGCTTTCTCTTCTGTGTCTGTCCCTTTTTGTGCTCCTTTTGCTCCGCGTTACACTCTCCTCTCTCTCACGCTGCACTCCGCCGCTGCTGCCCCTGCAGCCCCACCCCCTTTTATGCTCCGTTTTTGCACCCCCGCTCCCGCCTCCCAGCTGTCCTCTCCTCCCCCCCACCTCCCTACTTAATGGTGGCTGCTGTGGCACACCAAAGGCAACCCTGTCCGCGCCTGGATTGCACCCAATGCCGGAACCCCTGGTTCTCGTCTCCCCCACTGCCACCACACACGTCTTCACTACGACGCCACCACCCTCCACGCCCTCAACACCAGCCGTTCTCCCGCCTGCCTTCAAGCCTCCCTGCAGACCACCCGCGGACCCTTCTCCTGCCAAAACTGCACCTTCACCAGCCTCCATGCCAAAGATCCACCCACCAAGGCAGGACACAACCATCTCAGATGTATCCTCCTCAACACTCGCTCCACCCACAAACACGCAGTAGAGCTATGGAATCTACTCGACTCAGCCTCCCTAGACATGCCTTCCTGACCGAGACCTGGATGAACCCCTCCTCAGTGCCTGACATCACCATAGGCATCCTGGATGGCTACAAAATCACCTGCAGGGACCGCTCCAACAAACCAGGAGGAGGCATCGCCATCATCCACAAGAACACCCTCAGGATCATGACCAGCACCGAAGACATCCTCAGCACCACCAAACACCTGCACTTCCAGATCCACAGTTACCCAAACACCACCCTCCGAGGGACCCTCACCTACAGGACCCCCAGCCCCCGACAGCAGTTCAGCGACTCCATCACCGACGTCATCAGCACACACGCTCTCTCATCCACTGACTACATAGTCCTTGGGGACTTAAACTTCCACCTTGGGAACACCAACGACAACAACACCGCCACCCTGCTTGACAGCCTCCCCAACCCTGGCCTCAAACAGTTCGTCATGGCACCGGCCCACTCCGCAGGACACACGCTTGACCCTATGTTCTCCATCAGCAATCATGTCTCCTTCAGCCACACCACCAAACTCCACTGGACAGATCACTGCTGCATCCACTTCTCCTTCAAGAAACCCACAACACACCACCACCCACAACGGATCCCCCACCGCAGTTGGAACAAGGTCACCGAAGACCAACTTATCGCGACCCTCTCCCAGAACCTGTCCATCGACACCACCGACACTGACTCAGCTGCCTATAACTTCATGCAATGGATCGACACCTATGCCAATACTCTCGCCCCGATCAAAAATACCTCCAACAGACACACCAACAGAAGGCCTTCTGGTTTACCACCGACCTCCGTGAATCTAAGCAAACCTGCTGAATACTTGAAAGGAAGTCTCGCCAAGATCAGACTCTGGACAACCAAACAGCCTTCAAAAATGCCATCTGCAGACACCACCAACTCATCCGAACCGCCAAGAGAACCACCTTCAAAGACCAAATCAACAACAATGCACACAGCCACAAAGAGCTCTTCACCATCTTGAAGGAACTCTCCAACCCCAGCTCCAACGCCGACGTCCCACCATCTCAAGACCTCTGAGACTCCCTAGCCTCGTACTTCCACCGCAAGATTGCAGACATCCAAGACAACTTCAGCACCCAGACTCCCCCGGCAACCACCAACACCACAGACTTACCTCCAACCAACCTCCTGCTCTCCTGGACCCCCATCAATGACAACAACACCATCGAAATCATGAACACCATCCACACCGGCTCCCCATTTGACCCCTGCCCTCACCACATCCTCAACAATGCAAGCTCGGTCATCGCACCCCAACTACAGAAGATCATCAACAGCTCCTTTGAGTCTGCCACCTTCCAGGAAAGCTTGAAACACGCAGAGATCAACGCCCTACTCAAAAAAACCAAGGTGGACCCAAAGGACCTCAGGAACTTCCGGCCTATCTCCCTGCTCCCCTTCCCGGCAAAAATCATCAAGAAGGCTGTCAACAGACAACTAACCCACTTGCTCGAGGAGAACAGCACCCTGGACCGTTCCCAATCTGGATTCCACAGCAACCACAGTACCGAAACTGCCCTCATCGCTGTCACCGACGACATCAGAACCATACTGGACAATGGAGAAACCACGGCCCTCATCCTCCTGGACCTCTCGGCTGCGTTTGACACCTTCTGCCACCACACCCTATGCTCATGCCTCAGCAATGCAGAAATCCGCGACAGAGCCCTGGACTGGGTCACCTCCTTTCTCACCTGCAGAACTCAGAGAGTCCGCCTCCCCTATTCCGCTCGGAGGCCACTAAAATCATCTGCTGTGTACCCCAGGGTTCGTCCCTCAGCCTGACCCTCTTCAACTTCTACATGGCCCCGCTTGCGAACATCAGCCGATACCACAAACTCAACATCATCTCATACGCCGACAACACCCAGCTGGTCCTCTCCCTCCCCAATGACTCCGCCAAGACCAACCTCGATAAAGGAATGAAGGCCATCACCGAATGGATGAAGAACGGAAGTCCTCATCTTCGGCTCCACACCCTCCGCATGGGATGACTCCTTGTGGCCTGCCACTCTTGGAGCCGCTCCGACTCCCACCGACCATGCATGCAACCTAGGATTCATTTTGGACTCCTCATTATCCATGACCCAGCAAGTCAACGCCATCTCCTTCTCCTGCTTCAACACCCTCTGCATGCTCTGAAAGATCTACAAATGGATCCCCACCGAAATCAGAAGAACAGTCACCCAAGCCCTCGTAAGCAGGAAACTGGACTATGGCAATGCTCTCTATGCAGGAACCATGGCCAAACTCCAGAAGAGGCTGCAACGCATCCAGAACGCCTTTGCACGCCTCATCCTGGACATCCCCTGTCACTTCCACATCAAAGCCTATCTGAGAGACCTGCAATGGCTCCCAGTCAACAAGAGAATCACCTTCAAACTCCTCAGCCACGCTCACAAAACACTGCACAACATCGGACCAGAATACCTCAACAGACGGCTCTCCTTCTATACCCCGACCCGGCATCTCCACTCTGCAGACCTTGCCTTTGCAACTGTCCCACACATCCGCAGAACTACAACAGGCGGAAGATCATTCTCGAACCTCGCCACCAAGATGTGGAACACTCTTCCCACCCACCTTCGTCAGACCAAAGACCTCTCTACCGTCAGGAGACTTCTCAAGACCTGGCTTTTCGAACAGTAGCAGCACCTCCCCTCCCCCACCTCAGCACATTGAGACGCTCACGGGTGAATAGTGCGTTTTACAAATTCCTGATTGATTGATTGGTTAGTTTGGTGGGTTGAAAGCCCATAACTTTTAAGTTTCTCAATCCATGTTTCCATGTGTGAATATGCAGTCCACGTTTTTTGCTGTATTCTTGGGATTGAAGTCCTGATTTTATAATATGATTAAGAGGACTGCAAAACTAGAATGCAAAGAAAATAATGGGATTAACAGGGCTAAACTCCCAGAATGCAAAACAAAAATGAATGGATGAGATATTCACGCATGGTGCTGGGAGAAGTGGGAGCTCTTGGAGCCTGCTGCAGGGATCTGTGGCTATGTGAGCAACTTTCACCTTAAAGAATAGACAAAATGTCTGTCTCAGCCTTCATCATTCCTAACCCAGATACATTGATCAGTGGGTTAATGCATATCAAGAAAGCTTCTGCATGTACCCTGAAACTCAGGAGTTTCAATGTTGAGTGAGCCAAATCAGTCTTTTATGCTTCAGAGACTGATGAAAACAGTCTGCAGTTCATAGGTTTCCATTTGGCAGCTGAGTACACCCCCAAATCCTGCAGCCACTCCTTATACTGATCTCTCCACGTAGTGCTTTTAGACCTTTTGTGTCAAAGTCTCTTGGCACACCCACACAAGTGGAAGACTTGGGGGAGTGGTGGGTGGTAGTAAATTTATAGTGACCCGCAGATTCCAGAGGCTTTTCTCACACACATGTGGTGAAAGTGAGTGTTTTTAGTCAAAGTTGGCAGTTTGCAGGGTATTGTGGGTAAGAAAATGATGTGGTATTCACACAAAGCACACCACTCTGAACTCCTCTCGGTGTCCATTTTTCAGAACTGTCTGTTTGATTGGTTTACCCAGGTGGCAGACCAAGAAGTGCGGCCATTCACAACTGCATGTGGAGCGATATTGGGAGTTAGCCAGACTCTCCTGGCCCACATGTACAAACAACACCCAAAGGAATGAAATGTCATCCTGTTTGTCATTGGGATGGGATTTCGTAGTCTGTAGGGGAGCTGAAGGACTGCTGGAGATTTAGGGGTGAGGTCAGTGTGGACGTTAGGGTAGGCCAGACCCACCCCATTATTTTATCAAAAACATATTTTTCTACCATACAGTAGACCTTCTGGCCCCCTGGACAAATTGGGGCAAATCTCCTGTCATCTCCTGGTGGGAGCAAAAAGACTGTTTGTTCTTTTTTGGGGGGTTGGGGTGTCACTGGTGCCAGAGTGCAACACTCACACCACTTTCTTTTGCCACAAAGGCAAAATCCCCGATGTCAGGTAGACTTTGTACACTCCGGAGTATATTAAGGGCAATCCTCCTACCTGCCCTCAGGTGGGCAGAAATACACTATTGCCTCTTATGAGGAAGGGTGTGGTTCAATGCCAGGGCAGGTGACACCCATCTTTTGTTTGTTTTGGCCCCTTTTTGAAATACCTAGGCCCATATTTATGCTTTTTTAGTGCTGCATTTGTGTCATTTTTTTACGCAAAATCGGTGCTCACACACAAAATACAATTGTATTTTGTGAGTTTGTGCTGCTTTTGCTTCAAAAAATTACGCACATATGGCACAAAAAAAGTATAAATATGGGCCCTAATGTTTAGTGGACTTTCTGCACCGTGAGGTGTGGGGGCAGATTAGGGCGAATTCCCCTACATGCCCCATGGGGGCAGAAATTCTATTGGGTCTCGAGGTGGGGGAGCATGGGTCACATGCCCAAGGTGGTTGCTCCCCACAAAAATACTGCATATATGTTGTCCCTTGTCCTAGTGGGTTTTTGGACCATGGGGGGAAATTGGGGTGATTTCTCCAAACTGCACTGAGTGGGGGCAGAAAGGCTGTCTGGCTTCTTGTTGGGGTGGGGGTATAACCATGCCCATGGTGGGCAGCCCCCGCCCCATGTTTAAAAAAAAACTGGTGGCTACCCCTTTGGTGTCTACTAGGAGTAATCATCCCCCTCTTGCCGCTAAGGGTGACAGAAATACTGTTACTGTAGGTTTCAGGGCATGGAGACAGAGCCATGCCCATAATGGGCAGCCCCCACCCTTATATTTATTTTAAAAAATAGACCATGGTGTCTAGTGGGATTTTTGTCCTCAGTGGGTGCAGATTGGGGGTAATCACACCCATGTGCCCTCTCGGGTTGGCAAAAAGACTGTCACCTTAGTTCTGCAGGGTCAGCACATGGCCATGGGCTTAGTGGGCAGCCCCCATCCCTATATTTATGCTAAAAATAGAACCTGGTATCTAGTGGGCTTTCTGCCCCCAGGGGTCAGATCAGGGGTAACTAACCTATTCCACTCTCCAGGAGGGCAGAAAGACTGATCTCATATGGGGATGGTGAAGCACAAGCCCTTATCCAAGGGACCGCTCCCACAAAATCCCTAATGTCAAGTGGGTGGATCGCTGCTTGGGAATTTCTCTCCTACGGCAATCCCCAAGCAGGGATCCACTGGATTGAAATAATGTTGAAAAGGGGAGATTCTCCCCTTTCATATGATACTTCTCCCCAATCCATGCTCGGGGGCTGAGATATGCCCCTAGACAACAGATGCAGTGAAAGTAAAATGAGCCCATCAGCTCGTTTTACTTTCACCTTAGTGTAATCATGTTAGGGCTGGGCACCCTCAGAGCTAATCATCATTAAACTAAGACAAAAAACAAATATTTTCATTCTGCTCAGGAAGCTCTTCCCAAGCATCTCAAGTTCAAATACTAATAAAGGAATCCCTCTGGTGCTTATGTGCCTCCCCAATGTAGGCCAAAGGCCGAAAAGCACACAGGGAGGCAGTGCGGCTGTCAGCCATTGACTGACACCCACACTAAAGGGGTTAAAGAAGGTTTTAAATTACAAATCCTCAGACACCAAATATGACATTCCTATCTAATACCAATCAAAGGTTATCACTTACTAAATGTAATGTGCTGAGCCTGATGTTATCCTATTGAAGAGGTAGGCCTTGCAGTAGTGAAAAATGAACGTAAGAGATTTTCACTCCCTTCACATGTAACACTTAAAAGTACATGTCCAACTTTTTAAATACACTGTGCCTATGACTTAATTTTATTAAAAATGATGGTTTAGAAGAATAGAAAAGTTTTGCCAGGTCAAAATGGCAGGTGTAAGACTGGGCTGCAATGGCAGTCCTGAGACATGTTTTGAAAAGTGGGTTTCACAATGAGTGCTGCAGGCCCACTTGTAGCATTTAATCTACAGGTCCTGTGTACATGTAGTACCACTTTACTAAGAACTTACAAGTAAATTAAATGTGCTAATTGTGTGTAAGACAATATTGGCATGTTTAAAGGAGAAAGTACAAGCACCTCAACATTTGTTAGCAGTGGTAAAGAGCGCAGATTCTTAAAAGTCAATAAAAACAATTTCGTAAAACAGGATTGGTGACGGCAAAAAGTTTGGAGGTCCAAGTCCAACAGAGCTGTTTGGCTGGCTGCAACGTGACGAAAAATGTTGCATCTGCAATCACAGGACACAGACACGGACTTGATCCCCATGTCCTGAAATTATTAAAACAAATAATAGCAGGGACAGAGTAGGGATACCCTGACCCGTAAGCACTACTGGGGAATTAAAATAAAAATGTATTGTGCAGCGGGTACAACAATACTGTTGTGAGACCCTGCAAGCTGCAGTAAGTGGAGCTGGAATGTTCCCGCGGTACCATGGTGAAGCTTGGACAGTGGTACTGCTGAAGTACTGCAGGAGTACCACAGTACCTCTGTTTAAAACTTTATTCGGCAGAGAAATGCCACAAAACTTAAAACCAAGGTACAATAAGACAGTAAAAAATGCACTCTCAAAAGTCTACACACATAGAAAAGATACAGAATACAGAGATTTAAATCACAGGTAAGTAGCAGAATTGCCAGGCAATAAATAAGATTTAGCCTTCAAAATATGAAGAACCATCAATAAAACACAATGAGTTAAAGTCAAGTCTGCATACATATCTTGTCCCTTTTTCACATGCGTTTATCAAATGTAATATTTAGCTTGCAGGTTTCCACTATTTCCATAGCATGAGGAATTACAAAAGAGGGGTACTCTAATTTCTATTAAAATCTTATAAAAGCTAGTCTATATGAGATATGAGAAGTTCAATAGCGGTATGACCCATTGATAAAGAGTAAAGTGCAACCTAACAGACCGTGTTCAAAGGGCAATGTACAATATTGTAAAAACTCATACTCATTAGCCCAGTACACACACCAGCAGCCACACGCAGGACCTGTGTGTCACTGTTAAAACCTTTGAGAGAATACTGCCAAAGGTAACAAGCATGGCTATAAGGCACTGTGGGAACTTGTAATGTTATCAGTCATGTTATTGAACAAACCCCACTAAAAAAACCTACTATGGGCTGAAGCACTAATTAGTTCAAACTAGCTACCTATATATTCTACTTAAATGTGCAGTAGCCCAGGTGTAACCCCTGAGGCAGGTAGACTACAGGGATTAGCAAGGCCTAATCATTATACAAAAACCTCTGTATGGGTGCCCTATGTAAACAATGAGGGATGTCCACCACTGTAGAAAATCAATGCTAGAAATACTTATTGATAACATGAATTCCTTTCATGCAAAAAGAAAATAAGGCGTTAGGTTACTAAGTTTAAGGTTGGGCTACTAAGACTTTCAGCCCTATTGTACACATCAATCCCAAAAACATAGCTACTGCACAAACATAACGTGGTATATGGTCAGTTCTTAGTATTCCTTAGAGCTACGTGGTTCAGTGTGCCCATCTGGGTGTATACTGGGTTGATCCATGTACACCTTGCTCTATTGTAGGCTGCAAAGACAAACAGGACAAAAGCTAGAAACTCAGTGATGGTATTACAAACAGGACATAAAAGGGATAGAATAGTTAAAGATGACCACTTGGCTGTGAACCTCTTGAAAGGCAAGGATCCAAATATAAATTGGATATATATTTTTCTGCCTAGCAGGTCAATAAGAGGTCCAGGTATTGTTCAAAGTTACTGTGGGGCTTGAATTCAGCATATGCTGATGACAGAGTACCCACACTCGAAGTCTGAGCATCATTCTGCAAACCCAGGTCCAGTATAAATCTTTGATTCTCTCTTTAGATGGGAGACACTCAGTAGAAGAGATTTCACAAAAATCCTGCAGACCCAGAGAGGGCAGAAGTTTCTTGATATTGTTAAGCCAGTCTATTTTGTTACATCTATCCTGCTTAACTATCGCTTGAAAGGCTTCAGCATAGGGAGCTAATTCGGGTGAGGCTCCCAGCCTCCTCTGATACAGGACTGGTCTAAGTCAGTTTCCTCCCCGTATCAAGTTTAAATGGATATAATGGGGTGCTAGTAGAGGGAAACTAAGGATCATAGGAATCTATTTTCTGATCTATCCATGTTTATTAAGTTACAAATGCCCCAGAGCTTAGTGCTATAGAGGGAGTCATAGATCTGTAAAGCTGGAGAAATTGGCTTGCTGTATGAAGTCAACCACAATGTGTTTAAGCATGTGACCTGTACATCAATGTTTGGCGGTGGTCCTATTTCCAGGATCTAGAATGATGGCATTTAGCATCAGACGCCTATTAGTGGAAGCATTTGTTTGAATTGATTTCCTTGAAAGGTATTTGAGCTGCACATGGTACCGTGGCTACAGACATGTGACAGAGAGAGAATTCCTCTTCAGTTCAACAAGTAAGTGAGTTGAAATGGTTGAAAGTTTGCAACAGTGTTGGAGTTAGTGTAGTTATGCCAGTTGGAAGAAATGTGACAATTTTTTCTTCCTTTCCAGTAGCAGCAACTTTTGGTAGGGTGGTCATTTGAGCCTGGTGGCCTCATAGTTTATTTGTAAGCTCGCTAACTGTGGCTCCCCAACTTTGCAATATCAGCTAGAAGATTCTCTGTTTGATTTTGCTTATTCTAGTGTCAGTGATCCCCATTTTGGAGTGGTCGGACTGATTGTAGGTACAGTAGTTTCAGGTAGGAGTTTTCATGGTGACACAATGAGGTGGACAATTTGCTTCACTGGTGGTGATAAACCAGCAGCCTCAGCATGTGCACTGTTGTTGGCCTACATGGTTTGTCATTTGAGAGGCATATGGCTGCCATTATAACTTTTATTGATTTGATTATATATTAAGGAGTGTTTCGACATGTACAACACACTTAATTGTTTAGCCTTAGTTTTTCACTACAGGTGTAAGACTGTGCAAATTGACTCTTGTAATTTTATTGATTGAATGATCTATTTGATTAATAGTAGAGTGTGGCCAAAATGCAACAATATTCTTTGGAAGAGCTATCTGTATAAATTACAAAAGTAAAAAGCAATTATATGGACTTACAAACAAATGGGCAGGGCATGTTTACCCATAAATGTAACGTTCCTTAAGGACTTCCTCCATGCGGATTGCACATGAAGTAGTGGGTGCAACCACACTTTGTTATAATACAAGGAAGAATGAAGACTTGATGTACAATGTTTAGGTTTTGATTTTATGTTTTGGTTCAATGCTGATGGATTCTATATAGTTTTTTAAAAAGTGCTCCAAGTATTTGTTAACTGAAGTGGAAAATCCTGCATGGTCAATCACATAGAAATGTATTGAATAAATTGTTGGATGTGATTGATGCTGCTGTCCCAGTGTTAAATTAAACATTTCACTGTGGCAGAAAGTAATTATGCATTTTTTCCCCATCGGATACCATGTTAATGTTTTGAATGTTCAGAGCCAAGGTGTTGTGGGGTTATTTGGGCATAGCCTATATGTTTGGACACAAGAATTAGCTGCAGCCTGAATCCAGTAATTGATGTACACAGCCCTAAACAATGACTCAGTGCTCCAAGTTTCCTCGAAGATAAAGATGTCAAACCCCTTAATGAAGTCATTCTAGTCTGGCAGCTCAACTTTAGACTTTATGCCTATTACATTCCAGGAGACAACTGATAGTGCAACTTTCTTGTATGGATTATGTATGCCCGGTGAGATGGAAGACTGCAGGGCGAGATCAATAAAGTGTTAAAAGTTCCAGTTTTCTGGGCATTTTGCAGTGAACTAATCAGAGGCTGCGAGACCACAGTACCTCAAAAGTGTTTTTAAAGCAGATTAGAAAAATAAACATGAAAAATGTGGGGTGGGGATCTAGCTGAGTTGCCTGCCCATGGGGGAAGGGTAGGTTAGGCGCAAGGCCAACTTTAGCCTGTGGCCAACCCCCAGTGTACACTTGTGTTGGATGCAAGGCCTGGTGTATGGCCATGCCCTGAACCCCCTAGTGGGCAGCCAAATCCCTGCTATGTATTGCCTTCAGCCAACGCAGACTGGGGTTGGCCACAGGGCCTGGCTGTGGCCAGGCCATGCATTCCACTCACCACAGGCAGCCAAAGCCCCATAGCAGCCCGCCCCTGGCAGTGCATGGTGGGAGATTTGCTGCTGGGCGGGGAGGCGGGCCCCGTGGGGATTTTGCAGCCTGTGGAGAGTTGCAAAAGTAGAACATTATATGTAAAGATTTAAGTATGTTATTTAAGACTTTTAACACTGTTACAGTCATTTGTAGTTATTTTGAAGGTTACTTAAGGTTGATGTGGGATTTGGTGGCTTTGCAGTCCTGGATGATGGCAATCAACCCTACCAAACTCATTATTCTCCTACCTCATTCGGCCTAGGGTAGTGCTAGGCTATCAGCAGCTGAGTTCTGCCATTGGAAATACATTACCCTATAGCCCATCCACTACTGGGAAACTAGGTCAATGTGTTAGAAGCCTCACTCTATTTAAGGGGGACATCTGCCAAATAGCTTAGCCTGTCCCAGGCAGGAAAAAAGGCAAACTAATCAATAGCCTCCATGCACATGGAGAGAGCTCCATTGCATTGATATTTTGCTTTGCAGTAATAATCCCATCTTTGGTGGTTTACTTTGCAAATAATAAATATGGACTGTCTGCCTTGACATAGGGAATGCCTGTCTTTACATAGGGAATGTTTGACTTTGTCGTTTAGACATGGTGGGAGGAGCACTTTCACAATATGATCTCTGCTGTCATGGCAGAAATGTCTAAATATGAGAGGGGATGGCCTCTGCTGTGAGGGCAGACAGGCAAGCTGCCACTAAGGTTTCTAAGAAAGCTTTCAACTATGCAAAAGATGTTTAATTTGTTTTATACCCCCAGACATTGCAAAGATACATTCAGAGGCTCGAGTGTCTCTACCTAGTAAGTAAAAGGAGATATTTTGTTTAAAACCAACAAAGATTCATGAATGAATGAGACCTTAGACCTTGCTCAAAAATCTGTTGGCTCTTTATTTGCTCAAAACATTCAAGTAGGGCTACCTAGTCATTCAGAAAGATGGGAATTAGGTAAAGTCCCTATCATAACGAACATTAATTTTCAATAAATTCAGATTATCCAATCAAAGTGAAAGGTGAACTAGAATCAGCCATGACACTCACCATGATATCATTAATAATTACATTGCAATAAGGGGGGTTTCTTCTTTTGACAGTACTCAAAGAAGCTAGTTGAAACACACCCTCTTCATCAGCATGGCACAAAGTTAACAAGACTACCTTGTCCTTATAATAAGACACGGATGGGCTTATTTACAAGCCCCTTGTTCCTCTGGTGTGCACTTTTTACATGGGAAAAAGTGACGCACTGGCAGCGCAAGGGAGTAGATAAACCCCAGAGTTTTCTATAAATTTCACTATATGGTCACTGCTACTCTTTTGACTTTTGCTTGATTTCATACTCTAGAGAAGTGACATTTTTCCCCACACCTGAAACAGGTTGAATGGACAGAAGGACATTTTTTAGCGTTACTCGTATGGAATTTACCATCACACCTGAAAGAATCCATCCATTTTATTATGTGTTAAAGTGTTGTCACTACGATTATCATACACACAGATTTTATCTAAATCAGATTTTATTGATTTTTTCACAGTTTGTTTGACAATCTGACTCACATCTCTAGCAGTCGCCCCACCCACTCATTTCCTTCATACAGAGTTCCAAGTGTTCCATGCTTCTTGCAATAGCAATTGCCACTTCCAAACTGGGATCATCCACTGATAACAACCGCTCTCGAATTTTCTTATTTGTCTTCTCAATCAGTTGATCATGAATAATCTCATCTTTAAGGTCTCTATAATTGCATGTAGCAGCCAAAGTCCTTAACCGCGCTACAAAGCCATCAATAAGTTCTCCTGGTGCTTGAGATTGTTGTAGAAATGTATGTCATTCCAATAACACACCTTTTCCTTCGGTTAAACCTTCTATTAGGGTATTTACAACATAAGCGTATTCATCAACAACTTCATTACCATCCTTATCTTCCCCAGCCACTCGTACTACTACTGTTTCCAGGGGAAGAGTTTAAGAATAATTCTGCCCTCTGAACCCAAATTGTATATTAATAAAGCCTTTTTCTTTTTAGCTGTGAAAGTGTCACCATCAATGGCATCTAAATAAAACTCGAAAGCTTCATGCCACTGTTCCCAATTTAATAGGGAAGTGTCACATGCAGCAAGAAAAAAGGTAATGCAGCTGTCATTCCAAAGTAAACCATTACAGTTTCTAATATTGAAGATGCTCAGTGGGTTGCTGCCAAACTTTCCAATCTTGCATAAAAAACAGTACTTTATTTGGCCATTCAAGCTCTGTAACCAGGAGATGCATACAGTACTTTACAACAAAATGCAGCATTACCGATTGGCATTGTTCAATATAAAGATTGCCTGTCAATTATATTGAGGTTAGAAAGGCAAATGCAATGGAAAATACAGGAAGTCTTCATACAATGTAGATAGGCTGGTAATGTACAAGATGGCTGTAGGAAAGTACCATCTTGCCTGGCATGTTACCCCCATTTTTACTTGTGTGTCAGTTCATTTTTGCCTGTGTCACTGGGATCCTGCTAGCCAGGACCCCAGTGCCCATAGTTTGTGGCCTATATGTGTTCCCTTTGTGGTGCCTAACTGGGTCACTGAGGTCCTGCTAACCACCACCTCAGTGCTTATGCTCTCTCTGACTTTTAAATTATCACTGCAGGCTAGTGACCATTTTTACCAATTCTGATTGGCACACTGGAACACCCTTATAATTCCCTGGTATATGGTACCTAGGTCCAGGAGATCCCTATGGGCTGCAGCATTTCTTTTGCCACCCATAGGGAGCTCAGACAATCCTTACACAGGACTGCCACTGCAGCCTGAGTGAAATAACGTCCATGTTATTTCACAGCCATTTTACACTACACTTAAGTAACTTATAAGTCACCTATATGTCTAACCTTCACTTAGTGAAGGTTAGGTCCAAAGTTACTAAGTGTGAGGGCGCCCTGGCACTAGCCAAGGTACCCCCACATTGTTCAGGGCAATTTCCCCGGACGTTGTGAGTGCGGGGACACCATTACACGCGTGCACTACATATAGGTCAATACCTATATGTAGCTTCACAATGGTAACTCCAAACATGGCCATGTAACATGTCCAAGATCATGGAATTGTCCCCCATGCCAAATCTGGTATTGGGGTGCCAATCCCATGCATCCCCGGGGCTCCAGCATGGACCCTGGGTACTGCCAAACTAGCTCTCTAGGGTTTTCTCTGCCGCTACCGCTGCTGCCAAGCCTCCTACAATGGCCACCAAAACACACAAAGTTAGAACTATATTAAAATAATGCTCCAATGTTATCTGCATTGCAAACACACAGCTTTATGGATACTTGGCCTTCTAAGGAACATTCTTCTTAATTTTGGCTTTTTTTCATTTTTGTGACATTGTATTTTATTGTAGTGTAATAGTATTTTTATAGCCCTTACTACCCCTGACGAGGCGTCGAAGCGCTTTTCGGTGAGTAGCACGCTACTCCGGAAACCAAAAGCAATTAGTGGTGGATTAGGATAGGGAAATATGAGTGCAGTTTTAGTATTATTACGAGTTAATTTGAGCCGCGTATATGTGAGTTTGTTAGGTGGATTGACTGGAGTAATGGAGGGGTGGAGGAGGGAAGAATCCAGAAGTGTTAATTGGGAGTTTATGGTAATAGGATTTAGGCTTGGGATGAGTAAAGGGGGGATGGAGGAGGGAAAGAGTCTGTGGAAAGGGTTAGGGAGATTGCACCCATTATATTTCTGTTCTTTTAAGCTAACTTGGTCCACACCTTCCAGTTCTTTCATTTCTTTAACTGAATATTTTTTGCCTTAGTCACAAACAAACACTTATATATTTCTGAAGGTTTTACTTGTTGCTCACCCCAAACCACCAAAGATGAGCCAACGAAACTGGTGTTGTCAATTTTGGTCCTTCTGTTCAGGCAGTGTAGTCACTAAGTCACATTTCAGAGTAAAACTGTGACCTTTTTGTTCCTCAGCCTGCAAGGAACCTTCTGAACTTTCATTGTATGTGGGTCACACATGGCTGAGGTCACACTGGCACAACATGCATATTGAGCACATACACAACTGTCATTGTGATGTCATCATTCATTGCCAAATGAATGCTGGCACCACAATGACAGTACTCTCACACTGGACAATTATGTCCATGTGTGTGCATTGCAAGGAGACCTGTACGGGTAGGTGTGTTCTATCTGTTGTGCATGTGAGTCAGTATGCTGTGTGTGTGTGTTGATTGGCTGGCTGAGGTGGAGGGAGCTGCAGTGGGTTATGAGGTTCCGTTTGTATGTGTGTCTCTTGCATGTGAGACTGGTGTTGTTGTGTATGTTGTGTTGATCTGTAACACATTCGGGTGAGTGTTGTGTGGCGAACATGGTCGTGAAGTGTGTAGTTGTGCTTGTGTGAGTTTGTGTAGATGGGCATGTAGTTGTGTTGGTTATTGTAGTTTATGTTTTGTGTTGGTGAAGTATCAAAGGTGTGTGTTGTGTCATAGTTGTGTGTCAATGTGTGTTTTCTCATGTACAGGTTGTGTTGTGTTGGCATTGTGATGGATGATGGTGTGTAAGTGGTGTATTGTGTAGTGTGTGGTGCAGAGGGACACATATGGCTATGGTACAGTGTGTGTGTGTGCCACCTCTATTCCATAGACCCTGCCATTGTATGAAGTTCCTTGAGACCTGGCACCATCTCCTTCCGTCAGCAGTTAATCGCCAGTCCTGTGCTTGCAGAGCTCTTACATCTAAATACGGTGGGTGGAACACAGTCGGTTTGACAGTCTTCTTGGGTCTGCCGCCGATGGGTCTTGGCAGTAACACTGCCAAGCTCTAAACCAAGGCTGAAGTCCTTTGATTCTTTTATGACCTTGATGACCAATTGTCACTCTTTTAGTGTCCCTTCACCTTTTCCCACCCCATTAGGTGCCTGATATTCGCCTTTGAACATGTCATGCTTACAAATACCAAAAGAAATGCCTTCAGAAGCATCATGCTACCACCTGATTTTTCTTGCACCTTGTTTGGTAATGATACTCACATATTCTTCTCGATCCTCCTTCCTCAAAGATTCTCTATGACTACTTAGATAAAAAGGAACCCATAAAATCACCTACTCCAGGAAAAATGTGTCTTAAACTGCCTCATGTGGAGAGTGTGCTACTAAGAAGTTACCCCAAATTATATTTCTGTTATGCAGCTGTAAAATAAGTGCACATTTCTAATTGATGCCTTAATGTATAATGCATCTGCAATAGAATTTCAATGGGCTGTCATGTGCCATAGAGTCATGCCCACCTCATCAGACTCTGCCTAAGCACCTGTTCTTCACTGTGACTCCCAATGTTGCCAACTTCCAACTCACACTCACTAGTGGCCCCTCTGCACTTCCCCTGACATAACAATGGATACATTAAAACATCTGCAAAATGTGGTCATTTACTTTGTTTCACCTTAGGAAGGATATTATGCACTTTTCATTGGCCTGAGATGTAGAACAATTACAGTGACAGGAAACTTATACAAACAATTTTGTGTAGAGGTAAAAAGCAAACACTTTTTTTTAGGAGTATACTGACTAAAAAAACGGGAATACTTTGAATTTCACGGAGTGTGGAAATGGGATCTCATAGTGTGGAATTCTTTAGGAGGGAATACCATTCTCCACAACCGTAATTGCAATATGTGTGCTAGACATGCACTTGTGTACTACATTTATAGGTTTCATTTTTCAAAGAGGACAGATACCCTGCAGTGTAACTGCTTTGCTTTTCTTGTGTTAACTGAGTGGAGGACTTAAAAGCAAGGGCTGCTGGCTCTGAAGCCTTGCTCTTGAAATATCTCTTCATAAGTTTCACTCACATGGCGCATCATTGCAAGGAATGCAGAGGAGAAAAGTACCAAGTATAACTAAAAAAAGAACATAAACTGCACAGATGCAATAATATCTTTACATTTCCAAGCTAAGCGAGCGTTTGGGTAATAATGCTAAATGTTATTTCACTTTTCCTCTTTTTATTTGAATGCTTTATGCCTTTGTATATTTACCAATCAAGCCTTGACAATTTGAATCCTACAGTGGTGCTAAATCTGACAGAAGAGGCTGTTATAGTGGGCACGACAAAGAGCAACTTGAAATGTGTGTGGCGTTGGCCTACATAGATCATTTTATCTGTGAATCAGAAATGCACTCGGCGTTTAGCTCCTGGGTCCGATTGCAGTAAAATGGCTGATCTGACAGCACTTCATAAAGCCAGAATTCAGCCTAGCTGTGCGACTCTTCATATTTTTGAAAAGAGCTCGTTCTTTAAATTTATTCTACAAAGGATGTTTAAAAGAAAAAAACATAACTTCCATAGTAACAGGCTTCTAGGTCTGAACTGTTTTTTTCTAACAACACCTTTCTCTGCAGTAGGGCACTAAAATGCCGAAGAAAGGGACATAGTCGGATCACCTTCAGTTATCCGAGGATTTTTCCAAATGGAGAACATTATGTTTGGAGAGTAGGTTATGTTAATGTATTGTCATGTTATCTCTACGACGCGCTTCCTCAACAGAGTGTATCTAGTAGCTAGATTTTGTTTTATAGAATGTGCAGTCACATTGAATATTAGAAGGAAATCCCTCGCTTAAAAAAGAAAAATAATGCCTATAGCGTTATAATTTTACTCTTATTGGACACAGTGCTGCAAATTCCCAAAAGTGTTAGTAGGTGTTAGTAAAGTGATATCGTACATCTTAGACCTCCCGTATAGACTCAGAAAAGGTAACATTGTACGAACTATGACCACTATGATATTTATACCACAGAACGTGACATTGAAACTTCAGCAAATCACCCAAAGGTGATGTCATGGAAAGAAATATCAGACCCCGACATTAGAGATAACATACCTTAACATTTCAATGAAATAGATCAGAAATTAATACGGTTGAACCACATGTGACATATATTGCCAGGAACAGTCTCTCTAGAGGTGATCCCTTTGAAAACAGCTGTGTCCCATTTGCTGAGAGGTAACTGCAGTGGGTGGAGCTGATCTAGGTTGTATGTGACGAATACAGCAGGAACGAACCATAGACGCTTTTGTACTCAGCTGTCTTTACTGAAAACATGAGCCCCCAAGCATGTCAATATTCTGTGAGTCGTAAAAGTACAAAGAGATACAACTACCAATACAAGATCTGGTGTGGGATGGTTTAACAAGAAGTTGCACTGCAGTCCATAGGGTTTTGCAAAGTAATGACAACTTCGGGGTGAGATACAAACCAACTTTGAAAATAGGGTAAAGGAAAACAACCCCTTAACCCCTCGGGTGCCTAGGATGTAACCTTTTAGTCCTCGTTTGCACCACTCGGGTGCCGAGGATGTAACCGTTACATCCTGCTATAGCCCGATGGCCAAGCACCCCCCTTCCCTGGGCAGGGATGGAAGGGGAATCCCCATGGTGTGCTGATGACGTCAGCACCCCACATTTTGAGGTTTGCAAAGGATTCTGGGTAACAGGACCTGGTGAGAGCCCCACAAGTCACCCAATGCTGGATTCCTCTAGGTATCTAGTTTTTAAAAATATACAGGTTTGGTAAGTTTCCATAGGTGCCAGATGAGCTAGAGGCCAAAATTCACAGCTAGGCACTTTACAAAAAACAGGTCAGTTTTCTTCGGAAAAATGTGGCTCGCCTCAAGTTCCAGAACTTTGCAGCACTGAAATCTGTGGAATAAGTTTTTTTTGCCACATTTTGAGGTTTGGAAAGGATTCTGGGTAACAGAACTTGGTGAGAGTCCCACAAGTCACCCCATCCTGGATTCCTCTAGGTATCTAGGTTTCTAAAATATATAGGTTTGGTAAGTTATCCCTAGGTGCCAGCTGAGCTAGAGGCCAAAATCCACAGCTAGGCACTTTGCGAAAAACAGGCCAGTTTTCTTTGGAAAAATGTGATGTGTCCACGTTGTGTTTTGTGGCATTTCCTGTCGTGGGCAGTAATCCTACCCACACAAGTGAGGTACCATTTTTATCAGGAGACTTGGGGGAACGCTGGGTGAAAGGAAATTTGTGGCTCCTCTAAGATTCCAGAACTATCTGTCACCGAAATGAGAGGAAAAAGTGTTGTTTTTGCCAAATTTTGAGGTTTGCAAAGGATTCTGGGTAACAGAACCTGGTGGGAGCCCCACACAGCACCCCATCCTGGATTCCCCTAGGTGTCTGGTTTAAAAAGATATATAGGTTTGGTAAGTTATCCCTAGGTGCCAGCTGAGCTAGAGGCCAAAATCCACAGCTAGACACTGTGCGAAAAAAAGGTCAGTTTTTTGGGGAAAAATGTGATGTGTCCAGGTTGTGTTTTGGGGCATTTCCTGTCACGGGCACTAGTCCTACCAACAAATGTAATGTACCATTTTTATCAGGAGGCTTGGGGGAATGCTGGGTGAAAGAAAATTTGTGGCTCCTCTCAGATTCCAGAACTATCTGTCACATAAATATGGGAAAAAGTGTTCTTTTTGCAAAATGTTGAGGTTTGCAAATGATTCTGGGTAACAGAACCTGGGTGGGAGCCCCACACATAACCCCATCTTGGATTCCCCTTGGTGTCTAGTTTTAAAAAATGCACAGGTTTAGTAGGATACCCTAGGTGCCGGCTGTGCTAGAGGCCAATGTCTACAGCTAGGCACTTTGCAAAAAACAGCTCTGTTTTCTTTGGGAAACTGTGATATGTCCATGTTGTGTTTTGGGGCATCTGCTGTCGCGGGCACTAGGGCTACCCACACAAATGAGGTACCATTTTTATCGTGAGACTTAGGGGAATGCTGGGTGGAAGGAAGTTTGCGGCTCCCCTCAAGTTCCAGAACTTTGCAGCACCGAAATATGTGGAAAAGGTGTTTTTTTGCCACATTTTGAGGTTTGCAAAGGATTCTGGGTAACATAACTTGGTGAGAGACCCACAAGTCACCCCATCCTGGATTTCTCTAGGTATCTAGTTTTCAAAAATATATCGGTTTGGTACGTTTTCCTAGGTGCCGGCTGAGCTAGAGGCCAAAATCCACAGCTAGGCTCTTTGCAAAAAACAGCTCTGTTTTCTTTGGGAAAATGTGATGTGTCCACGTAGTGTTTTGGGGCATTTTCTGTTGTGGGCACTAGGCCTACCCACACAAGTGAGGTACCATTTTTATAAGGAGACTTGGGGGAACGCTGGGTGGGTGGAAGTTTGTGGCTCGCCTCAAGTTCCAGAACTTTGCAGCACCGAAATCTGTGGAATAAGTGTTTTTTGCCACATTTTGAGGTTTGGAAAGGATTCTGGGTAACAGAACTTGGTGAGAGTCCCACAAGTCACCCCATCCTGGATTCCTCTAGGTATCTAGGTTTCTAAAATATATAGGTTTGGTAAGTTATCCCTAGGTGCCAGCTGAGCTAGAGGCCAAAATCCACAGCTAGGCACTTTGCGAAAAACAGGTCAGTTTTATTTGGAAAAATGTGATGTGTCCACGTTGTGTTTTGGGGCATTTCCTGTCACGGGCACTAGTCCTACCCACACAAGTGAGGTACCATTTTTATCAGGAGACTTGGGGGAACGCTGGGTGAAAGGAAATTTGTGGCTCCTCTAAGATTCCAGAACTATCTGTCACCGAAATGAGAGGAAAAAGTGTTGTTTTTCCCAAATTTTGAGGTTTGCAAAGGATTCTGGGTAACGGAACCTGGTGGGAGCCCCACACTGCACCCCATCCTGGATTCCCCTAGGTATCTAGGTTTCTAAAATATATAGGTTTGGTAAGTTATCCCTAGGTGCCAGCTGAGCTAGAGGCCAAAATCCACAGCTAGGCACTGTGCGAAAAACAGGACAGTTTTTGGGGGGAAAATGTGATGTGTCCACGTTGTGTTTTGGGGCATTTCCTGTCGCGGGCACTAGTCCTACCCACACAAGTGACGTACCATTTTTATCAGGAGACTTGGGGGAATGCTGGGTGAAAGAAAATTTGTGGCTCCTCTCAGATTCCAGAACTATCTGTCACATAAATATAGGAAAAAGTGTTCTTTTTGCAAAATTTTGAGGTTTGCAAATGATTCTGGGTAACAGAACCTGGTGGGAGCCCCACACAGCACCCCATCCTGGATTCCCCTAGGTGTCTGGTTTAAAAAGATATATAGGTTTGGTAAGTTATCCCTAGGTGCCAGCTGAGCTAGAGGCCAAAATCCACAGCTAGACACTGTGCGAAAAAAAGGTCAGTTTTTTGGGGAAAAATGTGATGTGTCCAGGTTGTGTTTTGGGGCATTTCCTGTCACGGGCACTAGTCCTACCCACAAAAGTAATGTACCATTTTTATCAGGAGGCTTGGGGGAATGCTGGGTGAAAGAAAATTTGTGGCTCCTCTCAGATTCCAGAACTATCTGTCACATAAATATAGGAAAAAGTGTTCTTTTTGCAAAATTTTGAGGTTTGCAAATGATTCTGGGTAACAGAACCTGGGTGGGAGCCCCACACATAACCCCATCTTGGATTCCCCTTGGTGTCTAGTTTAAAAAAATGCACAGGTTTAGTAGGATACCCTAGGTGCCGGCTGTGCTAGAGGCCAATGTCTACAGCTAGGCACTTTGCAAAAAACAGCTCTGTTTTCTTTGGGAAACTGTGATGTGTAAATGTTGTGTTTTGGGGCATCTGCTGTCGCGGGCACTAGGGCTACCCAGACAAATGAGGTACCATTTTTATCATGAGACTTAGGGGAATGCTGGGTGGAAGGAAGTTTGTGGCTCCCCTCAAGTTCCAGAACTTTGCAGCACCGAAATCTGTGGAAAAGGTGTTTTTTTGCCACATTTTGAGGTTTGCAAAGGATTCTGGGTAACATAACTTGGTGAGAGACCCACAAGTCACCCCATCCTGGATTTCTCTAGGTATCTAGTTTTCAAAAATATATCGGTTTGCTAGGTTTTCCTAGGTGCCGGCTGAGCTAGAGGCCAAAATCCACAGCTAGGCTCTTTGCAAAAAACAGCTCTGTTTTCTTTGGGAAAATGTGATGTGTCCACGTAGTGTTTTGGGGCATTTCCTGTTGTGGGCACTAGGCCTACCCACACAAGTGAGGTACCATTTTTATAAGGAGACTTGGGGGAACGCTGGGTGGTTGGAAGTTTGTGGCTCGCCTCAAGTTCCAGAACTTTGCAGCACCAAAATCTGTGGAATAAGTGTTTTTTGCCACATTTTGAGGTTTGGAAAGGATTCTGGGTAACAGAACTTGGTGAGAGTCCCACAAGTCACCCCATCCTGGATTCCTCTAGGTATCTAGGTTTCTAAAATATATCAGTTTGGTGAGTTATCTCTAGTTGCCAGCTGAGCTAGAGGCCAAAATCCACAGCTGGACACTTTGCGAAAAACAGGTCAGTTTTCTTTGTTAAAATGTGATGTGTCCATGTTGTGTTTTGGGGCATTTCCTGTCCCGGGGCACTAGGCCTATGCACACAAGTGAGGTACCATTTTTATTGGGAGACTTGGGGAAACGCTGGGTGGAAGGAAGTTTGTGGCTCCCCTCAAGTTCCAGAACTTTGCAGCACCGAAATCTGTGGAATAAGTGTTTTTTTGTCACATTTTGAGGTTTGCAACGGATTCTGGGTAGCATAACTTGGTGAGAGCCCCACAAGCCACCCCATCCTGGATTCCTCTAGGTAGGTAGGTTTAAAAAATATATATGTTTGGTACGTTACCCCTAGGTGCCAGCTGAGACTAGAGGCCAAAATCCATAGCTAGACACTTTGCAAAAATCAGGTCAGTTTTCTTTGTTAAAATGTGATGTGTCCATGTTGTGTTTTGGGGCATTTGCTGCTGCGGGCATTAGCGCTACCCATACAAGTGAGGTACTATTTTTGTCGGCAGACTTGGGGGAATGCTGGGTGGAAAGAATTTTGTGGCTCCCCTCAAGTTCCAGAACTTTGCAGCACCGAAATCTGTGGAAAAGGTGTTTTTTGCCACATTTTGAGGTTTGCAAAGAATTATGGGTAACATAACTTGGTGAGAGACCCACAAGTCACCCCATCCTGGATTCCTCTAGGTATCTAGGTTACAAAAATATATAGGTTTGGTAAGTTATCCCTAGGTGCCAGCTGAGCTAGAGGCCAAAATCCACAGCTAGGCACTTTGCGAAAAACAGAGGAGTTTTCTTTGGATAGATGTGATGTGTTCATGTTGTGTTTTGGGGCATTTCCTGTCACGGGCACTAGGCCTTCCCACACAAGTGATGTACCATTTTTATCGAGGGACTTGGGGGAACACTGGGTGGAAGGAAGTTTGTGGCTCTCCTCAAGAGCCAGAACTTTGCAGGACCGAAATCTGTGGAATTAGTGTTTTTTGCCACATTTTGAGGTTTGCAAAGGATTCTGGGTAACAGAACTTGGTGAGAGCCCCCCAAGTCATTCCATCCTGGATTCCTCTAGGTATATAGTTTTCAAAAATATATAGGTTTAGTGAGTTATCCCTAGGTGCCAGCTGAGCTAGAGGACAAAATCCACAGCTAGGCACTTTGCGAAAAACAGGTCAGTTTTCTTTGAGAAAATGTGATGTGTCCATGTTGTGTTTTGGGGCATCTGCTGTTGCGGGCACTAGGGCTACCCATACAAGTGAGGTACCATTTTTATTGGCAGACTTGGGGGAATGCTGAGTGGAAAGAAGTTTGTGGCTCCCCTCAAGTTCCAGAACTTTGCAGCACCGAAATCTGTGGAATAAGTGTTTTTTTGTCACATTTTGAGGATTGCAACGGATTCTGTGTAGCATAACTTGGTGAGAGCCCCACAAGCCACCCCATCCTGGATTCCTCTAGGTAGGTAGGTTTCAAAAATATATATGTTTGGTACGTTACCCCTAGGTGCCAGCTGAGACTAGAGGCCAAAATCCATAGCTAGACACTTTGCAAAAATCAGCTCAGTTTTCTTTGTTAAAATGTGATGTGTCCATGTTGTGTTTTGGGGCATTTGCTGCTGCGGGCATTAGCGCTACCCATACAAGTGAGGTACCATTTTTGTCGGCAGACTTGGGGGAATGCTGGGTGGAAAGAATTTTGTGGCTCCCCTCAAGGTCCAAAACTTTGCAGCACCGAAATCTGTGGAAAAGGTGTTCATTGCCACATTTTGAGGTTTGCAAAGGATTCTGTGTAACATAACTTGGTGAGAGACCCACAAGTCACCCCATCCTGGATTCCTCTAGGTACCTAGGTTTCAAAAATATATAGGTTTGGTAAGTTATCCCTAGGTGCCAGCTGAGCTAGAGGCCAAAATCCACAGCTAGGCACTTTGCGAAAAACAGATCAGTTTTCTTTCGAAAAATGTGATGTGTCCATGTTGTGTTTTGTGGTATTTCCTGTCACGGGCACTAGTCCATCCCACACAAGTGAGGTACCTTTTTTATCGGGAGACTTGGGGGAACGCTGGGTGGAAGGAAATTTGTGGCTCCCTTCAAGTTCCAGAACTTTGCAGCACCGAAATCTGTGGAATAAGTGTTTTTGTGCCACATTTTGAGGTTTGCAAAGGATTCTGGGTAACAGAACATGGTGAGAGCCCCACAAGTCACCCCATCCTGGATTCCTCTAGGTATCTAGGTTTAAAAAATATATAGGTTTGGTAAGTTATCCCTAGGTGCCAGCTGAGCTAGAAGCCAAAATCCACAGCTAGGCACTTTGCGAAAAACAGGTCAGTTTTCTTTGAGAAAATGTTATGTGTCCATGTTGTGTTTTGGGGCATCTGCTGTTGCAGGCACTAGGGCTACCCATACAAGTGAGGTAGCATTTTTATCGGCAGACTTGGGGGAATGCTGGGTGGAAAGAAGTTTGTGGCTCCCATCAAGTTCTAGAACTTTGCAGCACAAAATCTGTAGAAAAGGTGTTTTTTTGCCACATTTTGAGGTTTGCAAAGGATTCTGGGTAACACAACTTGGTGGGAGACTCACAAGTCACCCCATCATGGATTCCTCTAGGTATCTAGGTTTCGAAAATATATAGGTTTGGTAAGTTATCCTTAGGTGCCAGCTGAGCTAGAGGCCAAAATCCACAGCTAGGCACTTTGCGAAAAACAGATCAGTTTTCTTTGGAAAAATGTGATGTGTCCATGTTGTGTTTTGTGGCATTTCCTGTCACGGGCACTAGTCCATCCCACACAAGTGAGGTACCTTTTTTATCGGGAGACCTGGGGGAACGCTGGGTGGAAGGAAATTTGTGGCTCCCCTCAAAATCTGTGGAATAAGTGTTTTTTGCCACATTTTGAGGTTTGCAAAGGATTCTGGGTAACAGAACATGGTGAGAGCCCCTCAAGTCACCCCATCCTGGATTCCTCTAGGTATATAGGTTTCAAAAATATGTAGGTTTGGTAAGTTATCCCTAGGTGCCAGCTGAGCTAGAAGCCAAAATCCACAGCTAGGCACATTTACGAAAAACAGGTCAATTTTCTTTGGAAAAATGTGATGTGTCCATGTTGTGTTTTGTGGCATTTCCTGTCACGGGCACTAGTCCTACCCACACAAGTGAGGCACCATTTTTATCAGGAGACTTGGGGACACTCTGCGTGAAAGGAAATGTGTGTCTCCTCTCAGATTCCAGAACTATCTGTCATCGAAATGTGAGGAAAAAGTGTTGTTTTTACCAAATTGTGAGGTTTGCAAAGGATTCTGGGTAACAGAACCTGGTGGGAGCCCCACACATCACCCCATCTTGGATTCCCCTAGGTGTCTAGGTTTCAAAAATATATAGGCTTGGTAAGTTATACCTAGGTGCCAGCTGAGCTAGAGGCCAAAATCCACAGCTAGGCACTTTGCGAAAAACAGGTCAGTTTTCTTTGAGAAAATGTGATGTGTCTATGTTGTGTTTTGGGGCATCTGCTGTTGCGGGCACTAGGGCTACCCATACAAGTGACATACCATTTTTATCGGCAGACTTGGGGGAATGCTGTGTGGAAAGAAGTTTGTGGCTCCCCTCAAGTTCCAGAACTTTGCAGCACCGAAATCCGTGGAATAAGTGTTTTTTGCCACATTTTGAGGTTTGCAAAGGATTCTGTGTAACATAACTTGGTGAGAGACCCACAAGTCACCCCATCCTGGATTCCTCTAGGAATTAGGTTTCAAAAATATATAGGTTTGGTAAGTTATCCCTAGGTGCCAGCTGAGCTAGAGGCAAAAATCCACAGCTAGGCACTTTGCGAAAAACAGATGAGTTTTCTTTGGATAAATGTGATGTGTCCATGTTGTGTTTTGTGGCATTTCCTGTCACGGGCACTAGGCCTTCCCACACAAGTGAAGTACCATTTTTATCGAGGGACTTTGGGGAATGCTGGGTGGAAAGAAGTTTGTGGCTCCCCTCAAGTTCCAGAACTTTGCAGCACCGAAATCTGTGGAATAAGTGTTTTTTGCCACATTTTGAGGTTTGCAAAGGATTGTGGGTAACAGAACATGGTGAGAGCCCCACAAGTCACCCCATCCTGGATTCTTCTAGGTATCTAGGTTTCAAAAATATATAGGTTTGGTAAGTTATCCCTAGGTGCCAGCTGAGCTAGAAGCCAAAATCCACAGCTAGGCACTTTGCGAAAAACAGGTCAGTTTTCTTTGGAAAAATGTGATGTGTCCATGTTGTGTTTTGGGGCATTTCCTGTCACGGGCACTAGTCCTACCCACACAAATGAGGTACCATTTTTATCAGGAGACTTGGGGACACTCTGCGTGAAAGGAAATTTGTGGCTCCTCTAAGATTCCAGAACTATTTGTCACCGAAATGAGAGGAAAAAGTGTTGTTTTTGCCAAATTTTGAGGTTTGCAAAGGATTCTGGGTAATGGAACCTGGTGGGAGCCCCACACTGCACCCCATCCTGGATTCCCCTAGGTATCTAGGTTTCTAAAATATATAGGTTTGGTAAGTTATCCCTAGGTGCCAGCTGAGCTAGAGGCCAAAATCCACAGCTAGGCACTGTGCGAAAAACAGGTCAGTTTTTTGGGGAAAAATGTGATGTGTCCACGTTGTGTTTTGGGGCATTTCCTGTCGCGGGCACTAGTCCTACCCACACAAGTGACGTACCATTTTTATCAGGAGACTTGGGGGAATGCTGGGCGAAAGAAAATTTGTGGCTCCTCTCAGATTCCAGAACTATCTGTCACATAAATATAGGAAAAAGTGTTCTTTTTGCCAAATTTTGAGGTTTGCAAAGGATTCTGGGTAACAGAACCTGGTGGGAGCCCCACACATAACCCCATCTTGGATTCCCCTTGGTGTCTAGTTTTAAAAAATGCACAGGTTTAGTAGGCTTCCCTAGGTGCCGGCTGTGCTAGAGGCCAATATCTACAGCTAGGCACTTTGCAAAAAACAGCTCTGTTTTCTTTGGGAAACTGTGATGTGTCCATGTTGTGTTTTGGGGCATTTCCTGTCGCGGGGCACTAGGCCTATGCACACAAGTGAGGTACCATTTTTATTGGGAGACTTGGGGAAACGCTGGGTGGAAGGAAGTTTGTGGCTCCCCTCAAGTTCCAGAACTTTGCAGCACCGAAATCTGTGGAATAAGTGTTTTTTTGTCACATTTTGAGGTTTGCAACGGATTCTGGGTAGCATAACTTGGTGAGAGCCCCACAAGCCACCCCATCCTGGATTCCTCTAGGTAGGTAGGTTTCAAAAATATATATGTTTGGTACGTTACCCCTAGGTGCCAGCTGAGACTAGAGGCCAAAATCCATAGCTAGACACTTTGCAAAAATCAGGTCAGTTTTCTTTGTTAAAATGTGATGTGTCCATGTTGTGTTTTGGGGCATCTGCTGTTGCAGGCACTAGGGCTACCCATACAAGTGAGGTAGCATTTTTATCGGCAGACTTGGGGGAATGCTGGGTGGAAAGAAGTTTGTGGCTCCCGTCAAGTTCTA
The DNA here is from genome assembly GCF_031143425.1 of Pleurodeles waltl. Classification (NCBI taxonomy): domain Eukaryota; kingdom Metazoa; phylum Chordata; class Amphibia; order Caudata; family Salamandridae; genus Pleurodeles; species Pleurodeles waltl. Next base: position 977,036,833 of record NC_090447.1, read on the forward strand.
GAACTTTGCAGCACAAAATCTGTAGAAAAGGTGTTTTTTGCCACATTTTGAGGTTTGCAAAGGATTCTGGGTAACACAACTTGGTGGGAGACTCACAAGTCACCCCATCATGGATTCCTCTAGGTATCTAGGTTTCAAAAAGATATAGGTTTGGTAAGTTATCCCTAGGTGCCAGCTGAGCTAGAGGCCAAAATCCACAGCTAGGCACTTTGCGAAAAACAGATCAGTTTTCTTTGGAAAAATGTGATGTGTCCATGTTGTGTTTTGTGGCATTTCCTGTCACGGGCACTAGTCCATCCCACACAAGTGAGGTACCTTTTTTATCGGGAGACCTGGGGGAACGCTGGGTGGAGGGAAATTTGTGGCTCCCCTCAAAATCTGTGGAATAAGTGTTTTTTGCCACATTTTGAGGTTTGCAAAGGATTCTGGGTAACAGAACATGGTGAGAGCCCCACAAGTCACCCCATCCTGGATTCCTCTAGGTATCTAGGTTTCAAAAATATGTAGGTTTGGTAAGTTATCCCTAGGTGCCAGCTGAGCTAGAAGCCAAAATCCACAGCTAGGCACATTTACGAAAAACAGGTCAGTTTTCTTTGGAAAAATGTGATGTGTCCATGTTGTGTTTTGTGGCATTTCCTGTCACGGGCACTAGTCCTACCCACACAACTGAGGTACCATTTTTATCAGGAGACTTGGGGACACTCTGCGTGAAAGGAAATGTGTGTCTCCTCTCAGATTCCAGAACTATCTGTCATCGAAATGTGAGGAAAAAGTGTTGTTTTTACCAAATTGTGAGGTTTGCAAAGGATTCTGGGTAACAGAACCTGGTGGGAGCCCCACACATCACCCCATCTTGGATTCCCCTAGGTGTCTAGGTTTCAAAAATATATAGGCTTGGTAAGTTATACCTAGGTGCCAGCTGAGCTAGAGGCCAAAATCCACAGCTAGGCACTTTGCGAAAAACAGGACAGTTTTCTTTGAGAAAATGTGATGTGTCCATGTTGTGTTTTGGGGCATCTGCTGTTGCGGGCACTAGGGCTACCCATACAAGTGACGTACCATTTTTATCGGCAGACTTGGGGGAATGCTGGGTGGAAAGAAGTTTGTGGCTCCCCTCAAGTTCCAGAACTTTGCAGCACCGAAATCTGTGGAAAAGGTGTTTTTTGCCACATTTTGAGGTTTGCAAAGGATTATGGGTAACATAACTTGGTGAGAGACCCACAAGTCACCCCATCCTGGATTCCTCTAGGTATCTAGGCTACAAAAATATATAGGTTTGGTAAGTTATCCCTAGGTGCCAGCTGAGCTAGAGGCCAAAATCCACAGCTAGGCACTTTGCGTAAAACAGAGGAGTTTTCTTTGGATAGATGTGATGTGTTCATGTTGTGTTTTGGGGCATTTCCTGTCACGGGCACTAGGCCTTCCCACACAAGTGATGTACCATTTTTATCGAGGGACTTGGGGGAGCACTGGGTGGAAGGAAGTTTGTGGCTCTCCTCAAGATCCAGAACTTTGCAGGACCGAAATCTGTGGAATTAGTGTTTTTTGCCACATTTTGAGGTTTGCAAAGGATTATGGGTAACATAACTTGGTGAGAGACCCACAAGTCACCCCATCCTGGATTCCTCTAGGTATCTAGGTTACAAAAATATATAGGTTTGGTAAGTTATCCCTAGGTGCCAGCTGAGCTAGAGGCCAAAATCCACAGCTAGGCACTTTGCGAAAAACAGATCAGTTTTCTTTGGAAAAATGTGATGTGTTCATGTTATGTTTTGGGGCATTTCCTGTCACGGGCACTAGGCCTTCCCATACAAGTGACGTACCATTTTTATCGGCAGACTTGGGGGAATGCTGGGTGGAAAGAAGTTTGTGGCTCCCCTCAAGTTCCAGAACTTTGCAGCACCGAAATCTGTGGAAAAGGTGTTTTTTGCCACATTTTGAGGTTTGCAAAGGATTATGGGTAACATAACTTGGTGAGAGACCCACAAGTCACCCCATCCTGGATTCCTCTAGGTATCTAGGTTACAAAAATATATAGGTTTGGTAAGTTATCCCTAGGTGCCAGCTGAGCTAGAGGCCAAAATCCACAGCTAGGCACTTTGCGAAAAACAGATCAGTTTTCTTTGGAAAAATGTGATGTGTCCATGTTGTGTTTTGTGGCATTTCCTGTCACGGGCACTAGTCCATCCCACACAAGTGAGGTACCTTTTTTATCGGGAGACCTGGGGGAACGCTGGGTGGAAGGAAATTTGTGGCTCCCCTCAAAATCTGTGGAATAAGTGTTTTTTGCCACATTTTGAGGTTTGCAAAGGATTCTGGGTAACAGAACATGATGAGAGCCCCACAAGTCACCCCATCCTGGATTCCTCTAGGTATCTAGGTTTCAAAAATATGTAGGTTTGGTAAGTTATCCCTAGGTGCCAGCTGAGCTAGAAGCCAAAATCCACAGCTAGGCACATTTACGAAAAACAGGTCAGTTTTCTTTGGAAAAATGTGATGTGTCCATGTTGTTTTTTGTGGCATTTCCTGTCACGGGCACTAGTCCTACCCACACAAGTGAGGTACCATTTTTATCAGGAGACTTGGGGACACTCTGCGTGAAAGGAAATGTGTGTCTCCTCTCAGATTCCAGAACTATCTGTCATCGAAATGTGAGGAAAAAGTGTTGTTTTTACCAAATTGTGAGTTTTGCAAAGGATTCTGGGTAACAGAACCTGGTGGGAGCCCCACACATCACCCCATCTTGGATTCCCCTAGGTGTCTAGGTTTCAAAAATATATAGGCTTGGTAAGTTATACCTAGGTGCCAGCTGAGGTAGAGGCCAAAATCCACAGCTAGGCACTTTGCGAAAAACAGGTCAGTTTTCTTTGAGAAAATGTGATGTGTCCATGTTGTGTTTTGGGGCATCTGCTGTTGCGGGCACTAGGGCTACCCATACAAGTGACGTACCATTTTTATCGGCAGACTTGGGGGAATGCTGGGTGGAAAGAAGTTTGTGGCTCCCCTCAAGTTCCAGAACTTTGCAGCACCGAAATCTGTGGAAAAGGTGTTTTTTGCCACATTTTGAGGTTTGCAAAGGATTATGGGTAACATAACTTGGTGAGAGACCCACAAGTCACCCCATCCTGGATTCCTCTAGGTATCTAGGTTACAAAAATATATAGGTTTGGTAAGTTATCCCTAGGTGCCAGCTGAGCTAGAGGCCAAAATCCACAGCTAGGCACTTTGCGAAAAACAGAGGAGTTTTCTTTGGATAGATGTGATGTGTTCATGTTGTGTTTTGGGGCATTTCCTGTCACGGGCACTAGGCCTTCCCACACAAGTGATGTACCATTTTTATCGAGGGACTTGGGGGAACACTGGGTGGAAGGAAGTTTGTGGCTCTCCTCAAGATCCAGAACTTTGCAGGACCGAAATCTGTGGAATTAGTGTTTTTTGCCACATTTTGAGGTTTGCAAAGGATTCTGGGTAACAGAACTTGGTGAGAGCCCCCCAAGTCATTCCATCCTGGATTCCTCTAGGTATATAGTTTTCAAAAATATATAGGTTTAGTGAGTTATCCCTAGGTGCCAGCTGAGCTAGAGGACAAAATCCACAGCTAGGCACTTTGCGAAAAACAGGTCAGTTTTCTTTGAGAAAATGTGATGTGTCCATGTTGTGTTTTGGGGCATCTGCTGTTGCGGGCACTAGGGCTACCCATACAAGTGAGGTACCATTTTTATTGGCAGACTTGGGGGAATGCTGGGTGGAAAGAAGTTTGTGGCTCCCATCAAGTTCCAGAACTCTGCAGCACCGAAATCTGTGAAAAGGTGTTCATTGCCACATTTTGAGGTTTGCAAAGGATTCTGTGTAACATAACTTGGTGAGAGACCCACAAGTCACCCCATCCTGGATTCCTCTAGGTACCTAGGTTTCAAAAATATATAGGTTTGGTAAGTTATCCCTAGGTGCCAGCTGAGCTAGAGGCCAAAATCCACAGCTAGGCACTTTGCGAAAAACAGATCAGTTTTCTTTGGAAAAATGTGATGTGTCCATGTTGTGTTTTGTGGTATTTCCTGTCACGGGCACTAGTCCATCCCACACAAGTGAGGTACCTTTTTTATCGGGAGACTTGGGGGAACGCTGGGTGGAAGGAAATTTGTGCCACCCTTCAAGTTCCAGAACTTTGCAGCACCGAAATCTGTGGAATAAGTGTTTTTGTGCCACATTTTGAGGTTTGCAAAGGATTCTGGGTAACAGAACATGGTGAGAGCCCCACAAGTCACCCCATCCTGGATTCCTCTAGGTATCTAGGTTTCAAAAATATATAGGTTTGGTAAGTTATCCCTAGGTGCCAGCTGAGCTAGAAACCAAAATCCACAGCTAGGCACTTTGCGAAAAACAGGTCAGTTTTCTTTGGAAAAATGTGATGTGTCCATGTTGTGTTTTGTGGCATTTCCTGTCACGGGCACTAGTCCATCCCACACAAGTGAGGTACCTTTTTTATCGGGAGACCTGGGGGAACGCTGGGTGGAAGGAAATTTGTGGCTCCCCTCAAAATCTGTGGAATAAGTGTTTTTTGCCACATTTTGAGGTTTGCAAAGGATTCTGGGTAACAGAACATGGTGAGAGCCCCACAAGTCACCCCATCCTGGATTCCTCTAGGTATCTAGGTTTCAAAAATATGTAGGTTTGGTAAGTTATCCCTAGGTGCCAGCTGAGCTAGAAGCCAAAATCCACAGCTAGGCACATTTACGAAAAACAGGTCAGTTTTCTTTGGAAAAATGTGATGTGTCCATGTTGTGTTTTGTGGCATTTCCTGTCACGGGCACTAGTCCTACCCACACAAGTGAGGTACCATTTTTATCAGGAGACTTGGGGACACTCTGCGTGAAAGGAAATGTGTGTCTCCTCTCAGATTCCAGAACTATCTGTCATCGAAATGTGAGGAAAAAGTGTTGTTTTTACCAAATTGTGAGGTTTGCAAAGGATTCTGGGTAACAGAACCTGGTGGGAGCCCCACACATCACCCCATCTTGGATTCCCGTAGGTGTCTAGGTTTCAAAAATATATAGGCTTGGTAAGTTATACCTAGGTGCCAGCTGAGCTAGAGGCCAAAATCCACAGCTAGGCACTTTGCGAAAAACAGGTCAGTTTTCTTTGAGAAAATGTGATGTGTCCATGTTGTGTTTTGGGGCATCTGCTGTTGCGGGCACTAGGGCTACCCATACAAGTGACGTACCATTTTTATCGGCAGACTTGGGGGAATGCTGGGTGGAAAGAAGTTTGTGGCTCCCCTCAAGTTCCAGAACTTTGCAGCACCGAAATCTGTGGAAAAGGTGTTTTTTGCCACATTTTGAGGTTTGCAAAGGATTATGGGTAACATAACTTGGTGAGAGACCCACAAGTCACCCCATCCTGGATTCCTCTAGGTATCTAGGTTACAAAAATATATAGGTTTGGTAAGTTATCCCTAGGTGCCAGCTGAGCTAGAGGCCAAAATCCACAGCTAGGCACTTTGCGAAAAACAGAGGAGTTTTCTTTGGATAGATGTGATGTGTTCATGTTGTGTTTTGGGGCATTTCCTGTCACGGGCACTAGGCCTTCCCACACAAGTGATGTACCATTTTTATCGAGGGACTTGGGGGAACACTGGGTGGAAGGAAGTTTGTGGCTCTCCTCAAGATCCAGAACTTTGCAGGACCGAAATCTGTGGAATTAGTGTTTTTTGTCACATTTTGAGGTTTGCAAAGGATTCTGGGTAACAGAACTTGGTGAGAGCCCCCCAAGTCATTCCATCCTGGATTCCTCTAGGTATATAGTTTTAAAAAATATATAGGTTTAGTGAGTTATCCCTAGGTGCCAGCTGAGCTAGAGGACAAAATCCACTGCTAGGCACTTTGCGAAAAACAGGTCAGTTTTCTTTGAGAAAATGTGATGTGTCCATGTTGTGTTTTGGGGCATCTGCTGTTGCGGGCACTAGGGCTACCCATACAAGTGAGGTACCATTTTTATTGGCAGACTTGGGGGAATGCTGGGTGGAAAGAAGTTTGTGGCTCCCCTCAAGTTCCACAACTCTGCAGCACCGAAATCTGTGGAAAAGGTGTTCATTGCCACATTTTGAGGTTTGCAAAGGATTCTGTGTAACATAACTTGGTGAGAGACCCACAAGTCACCCCATCCTGGATTCCTCTAGGTACCTAGGTTTCAAAAATATATAGGTTTGGTAAGTTATCCCTAGGTGCCAGCTGAGCTAGAGGCCAAAATCCACAGCTAGGCACTTTGCGAAAAACAGATCAGTTTTCTTTGGAAAAATGTGATGTGTCCATGTTGTGTTTTGTGGTATTTCCTGTCACGGGCACTAGTCCATCCCACACAAGTGAGGTACCTTTTTTATCGGGAGACTTGGGGGAACGCTGGGTGGAAGGAAATTTGTGGCTCCCTTCAAGTTCCAGAACTTTGCAGCACCGGAATCTGTGGAATAAGTGTTTTTGTGCCACATTTTGAGGTTTGCAAAGGATTCTGGGTAACAGAACATGGTGAGAGCCCCACAAGTCACCCCATCCTGGATTCCTCTAGGTATCTAGGTTTCAAAAATATATAGGTTTGGTAAGTTATCCCTAGGTGCCCGCTGAGCTAGAAGCCAAAATCCACAGCCAGGCACTTTGCGAAAAACAGGTCAGTTTTCTTTGAGAAAATGTTATGTGTCCATGTTGTGTTTTGGGGCATCTGCTGTTGCAGGCACTAGGGCTACCCATACAAGTGAGGTAGCATTTTTATCTGCAGACTTGGGGGAATGCTGGGTGGAAAGAAGTTTGTGGCTCCCGTCAAGTTCTAGAACTTTGCAGCACAAAATCTGTAGAAAAGGTGTTTTTTGCCACATTTTGAGGTTTGCAAAGGATTCTGGGTAACACAACTTGGTGGGAGACTCACAAGTCACCCCATCATGGATTCCTCTAGGTATCTAGGTTTCAAAAATATATAGGTTTGGTAAGTTATCCCTAGGTGCCAGCTGAGCTAGAGGCCAAAATCCACAGCTAGGCACTTTGCGAAAAACAGATCAGTTTTCTTTGGAAAAATGTGATGTGTCCATGTTGTGTTTTGTGGCATTTCCTGTCACGGGCACTAGTCCATCCCACACAAGTGAGGTACCTTTTTTATCGGGAGACCTGGGGGAACGCTGGGTGGAAGGAAATTTGTGGCTCCCCTCAAAATCTGTGGAATAAGTGTTTTTGTGCCACATTTTGAGGTTTGCAAAGGATTCTGGGTAACAGAACATGGTGAGAGCCCCACAAGTCACCCCATCCTGGATTCCTCTAGGTATCTAGGTTTCAAAAATATGTAGGTTTGGTAAGTTATCCCTAGGTGCCAGCTGAGCTAGAAGCCAAAATCCACAGCTAGGCACATTTACGAAAAACAGGTCCGTTTTCTTTGGAAAAATGTGATGTGTCCATGTTGTGTTTTGTAGCATTTCCTGTCACGGGCACTAGTCCTACCCACACAAGTGAGTTACCATTTTTATCAGGAGACTTGGGGACACTCTGCGTGAAAGGAAATGTGTGTCTCCTCTCAGATTCCAGAACTATCTGTCATCGAAATGTGAGGAAAAAGTGTTGTTTTTACCAAATTGTGAGATTTGCAAAGGATTCTGGGTAACAGAACCTGGTGGGAGCCCCCCACATCACCCCATCTTGGATTCCCCTAGGTGTCTAGGTTTCAAAAATATATAGGCTTGGTAAGTTATACCTAGGTGCCAGCTGAGCTAGATGCCAAAATCCACAGCTAGGCACTTTGCGAAAAACAGGTCAGTTTTCTTTGAGAAAATGTGATGTGTCCATGTTGTGTTTTGGGGCATTTCCTGTCGCGGGGCACTAGGCCTACGCAAACAAGTGAGATACCATTTTTATTGGGAGACTTGGGGAATGCTGGGTGGAAAGAAGTTTGTGGCTCCCCTCAAGTTCCAGAACTTTGCAGCACCGAAATCTGTGGAATAAGTGTTTTTTTGTCACATTTTGAGGTTTGCAACGGATTCTGGGTAGCATAACTTGGTGAGAGCCCCACCAGCCACCCCATCCTGGATTCCTCTAGGAAGGTAGGTTTCAAAAATATATATGTTTGGTACGTTACCCCTAGGTGCTAGCTGAGACTAGAGGCCAAAATCCATAGCTAGACACTTTGCAAAAATCAGGTCAGTTTTCTTTGTTAAAATGTGATGTGTCCATGTTGTGTTTTGTGGCATTTCCTGTCACGGGCACTAGTCCATCCCACACAAGTGAGGTACCTTTTTTATCGGGAGACCTGGGGGAACGCTGGGTGGAAGGAAATTTGTGGCTCCCCTCAAAATCTGTGGAATAAGTGTTTTTGTGCCACATTTTGAGGTTTGCAAAGGATTCTGGGTAACAGAACATGGTGAGAGCCCCACAAGTCACCCCATCCTGGATTCCTCTAGGTATCTAGGTTTCAAAAATATGTAGGTTTGGTAAGTTATCCCTAGGTGCCAGCTGAGCTAGAAGCCAAAATCCACAGCTAGGCACATTTACGAAAAACAGGTCCGTTTTCTTTGGAAAAATGTGATGTGTCCATGTTGTGTTTTGTAGCATTTCCTGTCACGGGCACTAGTCCTACCCACACAAGTGAGTTACCATTTTTATCAGGAGACTTGGGGACACTCTGCGTGAAAGGAAATGTGTGTCTCCTCTCAGATTCCAGAACTATCTGTCATCGAAATGTGAGGAAAAAGTGTTGTTTTTACCAAATTGTGAGATTTGCAAAGGATTCTGGGTAACAGAACCTGGTGGGAGCCCCCCACATCACCCCATCTTGGATTCCCCTAGGTGTCTAGGTTTCAAAAATATATAGGCTTGGTAAGTTATACCTAGGTGCCAGCTGAGCTAGATGCCAAAATCCACAGCTAGGCACTTTGCGAAAAACAGGTCAGTTTTCTTTGAGAAAATGTGATGTGTCCATGTTGTGTTTTGGGGCATCTGCTGTTGCGGGCACTAGGGCTACCCATACAAGTGACGTACCATTTTTATCGGCAGACTTGGGGGAATGCTGGGTGGAAAGAAGTTTGTGGCTCCCCTCAAGTTCCAGAACTTTGCAGTACCGAAATCTGTGGAATAAGTGTTTTTTGCCACATTTTGAGGTTTGCAAAGGATTCTGTGTAACATAACTTGGTGAGAGACCCACAAGTCACCCCATCCTGGATTCCTCTAGGTATTTAGGTTTCAAAAATATATAGGTTTGGTAAGTTATCCCTAGGTGCCAGCTGAGCTAGAGGCAAAAATCCACAGCTAGGCACTTTGCGAAAAACAGATGAGTTTTCTTTGGATAAATGTGATGTGTCCATGTTGTGTTTTGTGGCATTTCCTGTCACGGGCACTAGGCCTTCCCAAACAAGTGAAGTACCATTTTTATCGAGGGACTTTGGGGAATGCTGGGTAGAAAGAAGTTTGTGGCTCCCCTCAAGTTCCAGAACTTTGCAGCACCAAAATCTGTGGAATAAGTGTTTTTTGCCACATTTTGAGGTTTGCAAAGGATTCTGGGTAACAGAACATGGTGAGAGCCCCACAAGTCACCCCATCCTGGATTCCTCTAGGTATCTAGGTTTCAAAAATATATAGGTTTGGTAAGTTATCCCTAGGTGCCAGCTGAGCTAGAAGCCAAAATCCACAGCTAGGCACTTTGCGAAAAACAGGTCAGTTTTCTTTGGAAAAATGTGATGTGTCCATGTTGTGTTTTGGGGCATTTCCTGTCACGGGCACTAGTCCTACCCACACAAATGAGGTACCATTTTTATCAGGAGACTTGGGGACACTCTGCGTGAAAGGAAATTTGTGGCTCCTCTAAGATTCCAGAACTATTTGTCACCGAAATGAGATGAAAAAGTGTTGTTTTTGCCAAATTTTGAGGTTTGCAAAGGATTCTGGGTAATGGAACCTGGTGGGAGCCCCACACTGCACCCCATCCTGGATTCCCCTAGGTATCTAGGTTTCTAAAATATATAGGTTTGGTAAGTTATCCCTAGGTGCCAGCTGAGCTAGAGGCCAAAATCCACAGCTAGGCACTGTGCGAAAAACAGGTCAGTTTTTTGGGGAAAAATGTGATGTGTCCACGTTGTGTTTTGGGGCATTTCCTGTCGCGGGCACTAGTCCTACCCACACAAGTGACGTACCATTTTTATCAGGAGACTTGGGGGAATGCTGGGCGAAAGAAAATTTGTGGCTCCTCTCAGATTCCAGAACTATCTGTCACATAAATATAGGAAAAAGTGTTCTTTTTGCCAAATTTTGAGGTTTGCAAAGGATTCTGGGTAACAGAACCTGGTGGGAGCCCCACACATAACCCCATCTTGGATTCCCCTTGGTGTCTAGTTTTAAAAAATGCACAGGTTTAGTAGGCTTCCCTAGGTGCCGGCTGTGCTAGAGGCCAATATCTACAGCTAGGCACTTTGCAAAAAACAGCTCTGTTTTCTTTGGGAAACTGTGATGTGTCCATGTTGTGTTTTGGGGCATCTGCTGTTGCGGGCACTAGGGCTACCCATACAAATGAGGTACCATTTTTATCGTGAGACTTAGGGGAATGCTGAGTGGAAGGAAGTTTGTGGCTCCCCTCAAGTTCCAGAACTTTGCAGCACCGAAATCTGTGGAAAAGGTGTTTTTTTTGCCACATTTTGAGGTTTGCAAAGGATTCTGAATAACATAACTTGGTGAGAGACCCACAAGTCCCCCCATCCTGGATTCATCTAGGATTCTAGGTTTAAAAAATATATAGGTTTGGTAAGTTATCCCTAGGTGCCAGCTGACCTAGAGGCCAAAATCTACAGCTAAGCACTTTGCGAAAAACAGGTCAGTTTTCTTTGGAAAAATGTGATGTGTCCACGTTGTGTTTTGGGGCATTTCCTGTCATGGGCACTAGTCCTACCCACACAAGTGAGGTACCCTTTTTATCGAGGGACTTGGGGGAACGCTGGGTGGAAGGAAGTTTGTGGCTCTCCTCAAGATCCAGAACTTTGCAGCACCTGAAATCTGTGGAATAAGTGTTTTTTGTCACATTTTGAGGTTTGCAAAGGATTCTTGGTAACAGAACTTTGTGAGAGCCCCACAAGTCACCCCATCTTGGATTCCCCTAGGTGTATAGGATTAAAAAATATATAGGTTTGGTAAGTTATCCCTAGGTGCCAGCTGAGCTAGAGGACAAAATCCACAGCTAGGCACTTTGCGAAAAACAGCTCTGGTTTCTTTGAGAAAATGTGATGTGTCCATGTTGTGTTTTGGGGCATTTGCTGCCGCGGGCATTAGCGCTACCCATACAAGTGAGGTACCATTTTTGTCGGCAGACTTGGGGGAATGCTGGGTGGAAAGAATTTTGTGGCTCCACTCAAGTTCCAGAACTTTGCACCACCGAAATCTGTGGAAAAGGTGTTTTTTGCCACATTTTGAGGTTTGCAAAGGATTCTGGGTAACATAACTTGGTGAGAGCCCCACAAGTCACCCCATCCTGGATTCCTCTAGGTATCTAGGTTTAAAAAATATATCAGTTTGGTGAATTATCTCTAATAGCCAGCTGAGCTAGAGGCCAAAATCCATAGCTGGACACTTTGCAAAAATCAGGTCAGTTTTCTTTGTTAAAATGTGATGTGTCCATGTTGTGTTTTGGGGCATTTCCTGTCGCGGGGCACTAGGCCTACGCACACAAGTGAGATACCATTTTTATTGGGAGACTTGGGGAATGCTGGGTGGAAAGAAGTTTGTGGCTCCCCTCAAGTTCCAGAACTTTGCAGCACCGAAATCTGTGGAATAAGTGTTTTTTTGTCACATTTTGAGGTTTGCAACGGATTCTGGGTAGCATAACTTGGTGAGAGCCCCACCAGCCACCCCATCCTGGATTCCTCTAGGAAGGTAGGTTTCAAAAATATATATGTTTGGTACGTTACCCCTAGGTGCCAGCTGAGACTAGAGGGCAAAATCCATAGCTAGACACTTTGCAAAAATCAGGTCAGTTTTCTTTGTTAAAATGTGATGTGTCCATGTTGTGTTTTGGGGCATTTCCCGTCGCGGGCACTAGGCCTACCCACACAAGCGAGGTACCATTTTTATCGGGAGACTTAGGGGATTGCTGGGTGGAAGGAAGTTTGTGGCTCCCCTCAAGTTCCAGAAATTTGCAGCACCGAAATCTGTGGAATAAGTGTTTTTTTGCCACATTTTGACGTTTGCAAAGGATTCTAGGTAACAGAACATGGCGAGAGCCCCACAAGTCACCCAATCCTGGATCCCTCTAGCTATCTACGTTTCAAAAATATATAGGTTTTTGTAAGTTATCCCTAGGTGCCAGCTGAGCTAGAAGCCAAAATCCACAGCTAGGCACTTTGCGAAAAACAGGTCAGTTTTCTTTGGAAAAATGTGATGTGTCCATGTTGTGTTTTGGGGCATGTCCTGTAACGGGCACTAGTCCTACTTACACAAGTGAGGTACCATTTTTATCAGGAGACTTGGGGGCCCTCTGGGTGAAAGGAAATTTGTGTCTCCTCTCAGATTCCAGAACTATCTGTCATCGAAATGTGATAAAAAAGTGTTGTTTTTACCAAATTGTGAGGTTTGCAAAGAATTCTGGGTAACAGAACCTGGTGGGAGCCCCACACATCACCCCATCTTGGATTCCCCTAGGTGTCTAGGTTTAAAAAATATATAGGTTTGGTAAGTTATCCCTAGGTGCCAGCTGAGCTAGAGGACAAAATCCACAGCTAGGCACTTTGCGAAAAACAGCTCTGTTCTCTTTGAGAAAATGTGATGTGTCCATGTTGTGTTTTGGGGCATTTGCTGCTGCGGGCATTAGCGCTACCCATACAAGTGAGGTACCATTTTTGTCGGCAGACTTGGGGGAATGCTGGGTGGAAAGAATTTTGTGGCTCCACTCAAGTTCCAGAACTTTGCACCACCGAAATCTGTGGAAAAGGTGTTTTTTGCCACATTTTGAGGTTTGCAAAGGATTCTGGGTAACATAACTTGGTGAGAGCCCCACAAGTCACCCCATCCTGGATTCCTCTAGGTATCTAGGTTTAAAAAATATATCAGTTTGGTGAATTATCTCTAGTTGCCAGCTGAGCTAGAGGCCAACATCCATAGCTGGACACTTTGCAAAAATCAGGTCAGTTTTCTTTGTTAAAATGTGATGTGTCCATGTTGTGTTTTGGGGCATTTCCTGTCGCGGGGCACTAGGCCTACGCACACAAGTGAGATACCATTTTTATTGGGAGACTTGGGGAATGCTGGGTGGAAAGAAGTTTGTGGCTCCCTTCAAGTTCCAGAACTTTGCAGCACCGAAATCTGTGGAATAAGTGTTTTTTTGTCACATTTTGAGGTTTGCAACGGATTCTGGGTAGCATAACTTGGTGAGAGCCCCACCAGCCACCCCATCCTGGATTCCTCTAGGAAGGTAGGTTTCAAAAATATATATGTTTGGTACGTTACCCCTAGGTGCTAGCTGAGACTAGAGGCCAAAATCCATAGCTAGACACTTTGCAAAAATCAGGTCAGTTTTCTTTGTTAAAATGTGATGTGTCCATGTTGTGTTTTGGGGCATTTCCCGTCGCGGGCACTAGGCCTACCCACACAAGCGAGGTACCATTTTTATCGGGAGACTTAGGGGATTGCTGGGTGGAAGGAAGTTTGTGGCTCCCCTCAAGTTCCAGAAATTTGCAGCACCGAAATCTGTGGAATAAGTGTTTTTTTGCCACATTTTGACGTTTGCAAAGGATTCTAGGTAACAGAACATGGCGAGAGCCCCAAAAGTCACCCAATCCTGGATCCCTCTAGCTATCTAGGTTTCAAAAATATATAGGTTTTTGTAAGTTATCCCTAGGTGCCAGCTGAGCTAGAAGCCAAAATCCACAGCTAGGCACTTTGCGAAAAACAGGTCAGTTTTCTTTGGAAAAATGTGATGTGTCCATGTTGTGTTTTGGGGCATGTCCTGTAACGGGCACTAGTCCTACTTACACAAGTGAGGTACCATTTTTATCAGGAGACTTGGGGGCCCTCTGGGTGAAAGGAAATTTGTGTCTCCTCTCAGATTCCAGAACTATCTGTCATCGAAATGTGAGGAAAAAGTGTTGTTTTTACCAAATTGTGAGGTTTGCAAAGAATTCTGGGTAACAGAACCTGGTGGGAGCCCCACACATCACCCCATCTTGGATTCCCCTAGGTGTCTAGGTTTAAAAAATATATAGGTTTGGTAAGTTATCCCTAGGTGCCAGCTGAGCTAGAGGACAAAATCCACAGCTAGGCACTTTGCGAAAAACAGCTCTGTTCTCTTTGAGAAAATGTGATGTGTCCATGTTGTGTTTTGGGGCATTTTCTGCTGCGGGCATTAGCGCTACCCATACAAGTGAGGTACCATTTTTGTCGGCAGACTTGGGGGAATGCTGGGTGGAAAGAATTTTGTGGCTCCACTCAAGTTCCAGAACTTTGCACCACCGAAATCTGTGGAAAAGGTGTTTTTTGCCACATTTTGAGGTTTGCAAAGGATTCTGGGTAACATAACTTGGTGAGAGCCCCACAAGTCACCCCATCCTGGATTCCTCTAGGTATCTAGGTTTAAAAAATATATCAGTTTGGTGAATTATCTCTAGTTGCCAGCTGAGCTAGAGGCCAACATCCATAGCTGGACACTTTGCAAAAATCAGGTCAGTTTTCTTTGTTAAAATGTGATGTGTCCATGTTGTGTTTTGGGGCATTTCCTGTCGCGGGGCACTAGGCCTACGCAAACAAGTGAGATACCATTTTTATTGGGAGACTTGGGGAATGCTGGGTGGAAAGAAGTTTGTGGCTCCCCTCAAGTTCCAGAACTTTGCAGCACCGAAATCTGTGGAATAAGTGTTTTTTTGTCACATTTTGAGGTTTGCAACGGATTCTGGGTAGCATAACTTGGTGAGAGCCCCACCAGCCACCCCATCCTGGATTCCTCTAGGAAGGTAGGTTTCAAAAATATATATGTTTGGTACGTTACCCCTAGGTGCCAGCTGAGACTAGAGGCCAAAATCCATAGCTAGACACTTTACAAAAATCAGGTCAGTTTTCTTTGTTAAAATGTGATGTGTCCATGTTGTGTTTTGGGGCATTTCCCGTCGCGGGCACTAGGCCTACCCACACAAGCGAGGTACCATTTTTATCGGGAGACTTAGGGGATTGCTGGGTGGAAGGAAGTTTGTGGCTCCCCTCAAGTTCCAGAAATTTGCAGCACCGAAATCTGTGGAATAAGTGTTTTTTTGCCACATTTTGACGTTTGCAAAGGATTCTAGGTAACAGAACATGGCGAGAGCCCCACAAGTCACCCAATCCTGGATCCCTCTAGCTATCTAGGTTTCAAAAATATATAGGTTTTTGTAAGTTATCCCTAGGTGCCAGCTGAGCTAGAAGCCAAAATCCACAGCTAAGCACTTTGCGAAAAACAGGTCAGTTTTCTTTGGAAAAATGTGATGTGTCCATGTTGTGTTTTGGGGCATGTCCTGTAACGGGCACTAGTCCTACTTACACAAGTGAGGTACCATTTTTATCAGGAGACTTGGGGGCCCTCTGGGTGAAAGGAAATTTGTGTCTCCTCTCAGATTCCAGAACTATCTGTCATCGAAATGTGAGGAAAAAGTGTTGTTTTTACCAAATTGTGAGGTTTGCAAAGAATTCTGGGTAACAGAACCTGGTGGGAGCCCCACACATCACCCCATCTTGGATTCCCCTAGGTGTCTAGGTTTCAAAAATATATAGGTTTGGTAAGTTATCCCTAGGTGCCAGCTGAGCTAGAGGACAAAATCCACAGCTAGGCACTTTGCGAAAAACAGCTCTGTTCTCTTTGAGAAAATGTGATGTGTCCATGTTGTGTTTTGGGGCATTTGCTGCTGCGGGCATTAGCGCTACCCATACAAGTGAGGTACCATTTTTGTCGGCAGACTTGGGGGAATGCTGGGTGGAAAGAATTTTGTGGCTCCCCTCAAGTTCCAGAACTTTGCAGCACCGAAATCTTTGGAAAAGGTGTTTTTTGCCACATTTTGAGGTTTGCAAAGGATTATGGGTAACATAACTTGGTGAGAGATCCACAAGTCACCCCATCCTGGATTCCTCTAGGTATCTAGGTTACAAAAATATATAGGTTTGGTAAGTTATCCCTAGGTGCCAGCTGAGCTAGAGGCCAAAATCCACAGCTAGGCACTTTGCGAAAAACAGAGGAGTTTTCTTTGGATAGATGTGATGTGTTCATGTTGTGTTTTGGGGCATTTCCTGTCACGGGCACTAGGCCTTCCCACACAAGTGATGTACCATTTTTATCGAGGGACTTGGGGGAACACTGGGTGGAAGGAAGTTTGTGGCTCTTCTCAAGATCCAGAACTTTGCAGGACCGAAATCTGTGGAATTAGTGTTTTTTGCCACATTTTGAGGTTTGCAAAGGATTCTGGGTAACAGAACTTGGTGAGAGCCCCCCAAGTCATTCCATCCTGGATTCCTCTAGGTATCTAGTTTTCAAAAATATATAGGTTTAGTGAGTTATCCCTAGGTGCCAGCTGAGCTAGAGGACAAAATCCACAGCTAGGCACTTTGCGAAAAACAGGTCAGTTTTCTTTGAGAAAATGTGATGTGTCCATGTTGTGTTTTGGGGCATCTGCTGTTGCAGGCACTAGGGCTACCCATACAAGTGAGGTACCATTTTTATTGGCAGACTTGGGGGAATGCTGGGTGGAAAGAAGTTTGTGGCTCCCCTCAAGTTCCAGAACTTTGCAGCACCGAAATCTGTGGAAAAGGTGTTCATTGCCACATTTTGAGGTTTGCAAAGGATTCTGTGTAACATAACTTGGTGAGAGACCCACAAGTCACCCCATCCTGGATTCCTCTAGGTACCTAGGTATCAAAAATATATAGGTTTGGTAAGTTATCCCTAGGTGCCAGATGAGCTAGAGTCCAAAATCCACAGCTAGGCACTTTGCGAAAAACAGATCAGTTTTCTTTGGAAAAATGTGATGTGTCCATGTTGTGTTTTGTGGTATTTCCTGTCACGGGCACTAGTCCATCCCACACAAGTGAGGTACCTTTTTTATCGGGAGACTTGGGGGAACGCTGGGTGGAAGGAAATTTGTGGCTCCCTTCAAGTTCCAGAACTTTGCAGCACTGAAATCTATGAAATAAGTGTTTTTGTGCCACATTTTGAGGTTTGCAAAGGATTCTGGGTAACAGAACATGGTGAGAGCCCCACAAGTCACCCCATCCTGGATTCCTCTGCGTATCTAGGTTTAAAAAATATATAGGTTTGGTAAGTTATCCCTAGGTGCCAGCTGAGCTAGAAGCCAAAATCCACAGCTAGGCACTTTGCGAAAAACAGGTCAGTTTTCTTTGAGAAAATGTTATGTGTCCATGTTGTGTTTTGGGGCATCTGCTGTTGCGGGCACTAGGGCTACCCATACAGGGGAGGTAGCATTTTTATCGGCAGACTTGGGGGAATGCTGGGTGGAAAGAAGTTTGTGGCTCCCGTCAAGTTCTAGAACTTTGCAGCACAAAATCTGTAGAAAAGGTGTTTTTTGCCACATTTTGAGGTTTGCAAAGGATTCTGGGTAACACAACTTGGTGGGAGACTCACAAGTCACCCCATCATGGATTCCTCTAGCTATCTAGGTTTAAAAAATATATAGGTTTGGTAAGTTATCCCTAGGTGCCAGCTGAGCTAGAGGCCAAAATCCACAGCTAGGCACTTTGCGAAAAAACAGATCCGTTTTCTTTGGAAAAATGTGATGTGTCCATGTTGTGTTTTGTGGCATTTCCTGTCACGGGCACTAGTCCTACCCACACAAGTGAGGTACCATTTTTATCAGGAGACTTGGGGACACTCTGCGTGAAAGGAAATGTGTGTCTCCTCTCAGATTCCAGAACTATCTGTCATCGAAATGTGAGGAAAAAGTGTTGTTTTTACCAAATTGTGAGGGTTGCAAAGGATTCTGGGTAACAGAACCTGGTGGGAGCCCCACACATCACCCCATCTTGGATTCCCCTAGGTGTCTAGGTTTCAAAAATATATAGGCTTGGCAAGTTATACCTAGGTGCCAGCTGAGCTAGAGGCCAAAATCCACAGCTAGGTACTTTGCGAAAAACAGGTCAGTTTTCTTTGAGAAAATGTGATGTGTCCATGTTGTGTTTTGGGGCATCTGCTGTTGCGGGCACTAGGGCTACCCATACAAGTGACGTACCATTTTTATCGGCAGGCTTGGGGGAATGCTGGGTGGAAAGAAGTTTGTGGCTCCCCTCAAGTTCCAGAACTTTGCAGCACCGAAATCTGTGGAATAAGTGTTTTTTGCCACATTTTGAGGTTTGCAAAGGATTCTGTGTAACATAACTTGGTGAGAGACCCACAAGTCACCCCATCCAGGATTCCTCTAGGTATTTAGGTTTCAAAAATATATAGGTTTGATAAGTTATCCCTAGGTGCCAGCTGAGCTAGAGGCCAAAATCGCCAGCTAGGCACTTTGCGAAAAACAGATGAGTTTTCTTTGGATAAATGTGATGTGTCCATGTTGTGTTTTGTGGCATTTCCTGTCACGGGCACTAGGCCTTCCCACACAAGTGAAGTACCATTTTTATCGAGGGACTTTGTAGAATGCTGGGTGGAAAGAAGTTTGTGGCTCCCCTCAAGTTCCAGAACTTTGCAGCACCGAAATCTGTGGAATAAGTGTTTTTTGCCACATTTTGAGGTTTGCAAAGGATTCTGGGTAACAGAACATGGTGAGAGCCCCACAAGTCACCCCATCCTGGATTCCTCTAGGTATCTAGGTTTCAAAAATATATAGGTTTGGTAAGTTATCCCTAGGTGCCAGCTGAGCTAGAAGCCAAAATCCACAGCTAGGCACTTTGCGAAAAACAGGTCAGTTTTCTTTGGAAAAATGTGATGTGTCCATGTTGTGTTTTGGGGCATTTCCTGTCACGGGCACTAGTCCTACCCACACAAATGAGGTACCATTTTTATCAGGAGACTTGGGGACACTCTGCATGAAAGGAAATGTGTGTCTCCTCTCAGATTCCAGAACTATCTGTCATCGAAATGTGAGGAAAAAGTGTTGTTTTTACCAAATTGTGAGGTTTGTAAAGGATTCTGTGTAACAGAACTTGGTGGGAGCCCCACACATCACCCCATCTTCGATTCCCCTAGGTGTCTAGGTTTCAAATATATATAGGTTTGGTAAGTTATCCCTAGGTGCCAGCTGAGTTAGAGGACAAAATCCACAGCTAGGCACTATGCGAAAAACAGCTCTGTTCTCTTTGAGAAAATGTGATGTGTCCATGTTGTGTTTTGGGGCATTTGCTGCTGCGGGCATTAGCGCTACCCATACGAGTGAGGTACCATTTTTGTCGGCAGACTTGGGGGAATGCTGGATGGAAAGAATTTTGTGGCTCCCCTCAAGTTCCAGAACTTTGCAGCACCGAAATCTGTGGAAAAGGTGTTTTTTGCCACATTTTGAGGTTTGCAAAGGATTATGGGTAACATAACTTGGTGAGAGACCCACAAGTCAACCCTTCCTGTATTCCTCTAGGTATCTAGGTTACAAAAATATATAGGTTTGGTAAGTTATCCCTAGGTGCCAGCTGAGCTAGAGGCCAAAATCCACAGCTAGGCACTTTGCGAAAAACAGATCAGTTTTCTTTGGAAAAATGTGATGTGTCCATGTTGTGTTTTGTGGTATTTCCTGTCACGGGCACTAGTCCATCCCACACAAGTGAGGTACCTTTTTTATCGGGAGACTTAGGGGAACGCTGGGTGGAAGGAAATTTGTGGCTCCCTTCAAGTTCCAGAACTTTGCAGCACCGAAATCTGTGGAATAAGTGTTTTTGTGCCACATTTTGAGGTTTGCAAAGGATTCTGGGTAACAGAACATGGTGAGAGCCCCACAAGTCACCCCATCCTGGATTCCTCTAGGTATCTAGGTTTAAAAAATATATAGGTTTGGTAAGTTATCCCTAGGTGCCAGCTGAGCTAGAAGCCAAAATCCACAGCTAGGCACTTTGCGAAAAACAGGTCAGTTTTCTTTGAGAAAATGTTATGTGTCCATGTTGTGTTTTGGGGCATCTGCTGTTGCGGGCACTAGGGCTACCCATACAAGTGAGGTAGCATTTTTATCGGCAGACTTGGGGGAATGCTGGGTGGAAAGAAGTTTGTGGCTCACATCAAGTTCTAGAACTTTGCAGCACGAAATCTGTAGAAAAGGTGTTTTTTGCCACATTTTGAGGTTTGCAAAGGATTCTGGGTAACACAACTTGGTGAGAGACTCACAAGTCACCCCATCATGGATTCCTCTAGGTATCTAGGGTTCAAAAATATATAGGTTTGGTAAGTTATCCCTAGGTTCCAGCTGAGCTAGAGGCCAAAATCCACAGCTAGGCACTTTGCGAAAAACAGATCAGTTTTCTTTGGAAAAATGTGATGTGTCCATGTTGTGTTTTGTGGCATTTCCTGTCACGGGCACTAGTCCATCCCACACAAGTGAGGTACCTTTTTTATCGGGAGACCTGGGGGAACGCTGGGTGGAAGGAAATTTGTGGCTCCCCTCAAGTTCCAGAACTTTGCATTACCGAAATCTGTGGAATAAGTGTTTTTTGCCACATTTTGAGGTTTGCAAAGGATTCTGGGTAACAGAACATGGTGAGAGCCCCACAAGTCACCCCATCCTGGATTTCTCTAGGTGTCTAGGTTTCAAAAATATGTAGGTTTGGTAAGTTATCCCTAGGTGCCAGCTGAGTTAGAAGCCAAAATCCACAGCTAGGCACATTTACCAAAAACAGGTCAGTTTTCTTTGGAAAAATGTGATGTGTCCATGTTGTGTTTTGTGGCATTTCCTGTCACGGGCACTAGTCCTACCCACACAAGTGAGGTACCATTTTCATCAGGAGACTTGGGGACACTGCGTGAAAGGAAATGTGTGTCTCCTCTCAGATTCCAGAACTATCTGTCATCGAAATCTGAGGAAAAAGTGTTGTTTTTACCAAATTGTGAGGTTTGCAAAGGATTCTGGGTAAAATAACCTGGTGGGAGCCCCACACATCACCCCATCTTGGATTCCCCTAGGTGTCTAGGTTTCAAAAATATATAGGCTTGGTAAGTTATACCTAGGTGCCAGCTGAGCTAGAGGCCAAAATCCACAGCTAGGCACTTTGCGAAAAACAGGTCAGTTTTCTTTGAGAAAATGTGATGTGTCCATGTTGTGTTTTGGGGCATCTGCTGTTTCGGGCACTAGGGCTACCCATACAAGTGACGTACCATTTTTATCGGCAGACTTGGGGGAATGCTGGGTGGAAAGAAGTTTGTGGCTCCCCTCAAGTTCCAGAACTTTGCAGCACCGAAATCTGTGGAATAAGTGTTTTTTGCCACATTTTGAGGTTTGCAAAGGATTCTGTGTAACATAACTTGGTGAGAGGCCCACAAGTCACCCCATCCTGGATTCCTCTAGGTATTTAGGTTTCAAAAATATATAGGTTTGGTAAGTTATCCCTAGGTGCCAGCTGAGCTAGAGGCCAAAATCCACAGCTAGGCACTTTGCGAACAACAGATGAGTTTTCTTTGGATAAATGTGATGTGCCCATGTTGTGTTTTGTGGCATTTCCTGTCACGGGCACTAGGCCTTCCCACACAAGTGAAGTACCATTTTTATCGAGGGACTTTGGGGAATGCTGGGTGGAAAGAAGTGTGTGGCTCCCCTCAAGTTCCAGAACTTTGCAGCACTGAAATCTGTGGAATAAGTGTTTTTTGCCACATTTTGAGGTTTGCAAAGGATTCTGGGTAACAGAACATGGTGAGAGCCCCACAAGTCACCCCATCCTGGATTCCTCTAGGTATCTAGGTTTCAAAAATATATAGGTTTGGTAAGTTATCCCTAGGTGCCAGCTGAGCTAGAAGCCAAAATCCACAGCTAGGCACTTTGCGAAAAACAGGTCAGTTTTCTTTGGAAAAATGTGATGTGTCCATGTTGTGTTTTGGGGCATTTCCTGTCACGGGCACTAGTCCTACCCACACAAATGAGGTACCATTTTTATCAGGAGACTTGGGGACACTCTGCATGAAAGGAAATGTGTGTCTCCTCTCAGATTCCAGAACTATCTGTCATCGAAATGTGAGGAAAAAGTGTTGTTTTTACCAAATTGTGAGGTTTGTAAAGGATTCTGTGTCACAGAACCTGGTGGGATTCCCACACATCACCCCATCTTGGATTCCCCTAGGTGTCTAGGTTTCAAATATATATAGGTTTGGTAAGTTATCCCTAGGTGCCAGCTGAGTTAGAGGACAAAATCCACAGCTAGGCACTATGCGAAAAACAGCTCTGTTCTCTTTGAGAAAATGTGATGTGTCCATGTTGTGTTTTGGGGCATTTGCTGCTGCGGGCATTAGCGCTACCCATACAAGTGAGGTACCATTTTTGTCGGCAGACTTGGGGGAATGCTGGGTGGAAAGAATTTTGTGGCTCCCCTCAAGTTCCAGAACTTTGCAGCACCGAAATCTGTGGAAAAGGTGTTTTTTGCCACATTTTGAGGTTTGCAAAGGATTATGGGTAACATAACTTGGTGAGAGACCCACAAGTCAACCCATCCTGGATTCCTCTAGGTATCTAGGTTACAAAAATATATAGGTTTGGTAAGTTATCCCTAGGTGCCAGCTGAGCTAGAGGCCAAAATCCACAGCTAGGCACTTTGCGAAAAACAGATCAGTTTTCTTTGGAAAAATGTGATGTGTCCATGTTGTGTTTTGTGGTATTTCCTGTCACGGGCACTAGTCCATCCCACACAAGTGAGGTACCTTTTTTATCGGGAGACTTGGGGGAACGCTGGGTGGAAGGAAATTTGTGGCTCCCTTCAAGTTCCAGAACTTTGCAGCACCGAAATCTGTGGAATAAGTGTTTTTGTGCCACATTTTGAGGTTTGCAAAGGATTCTGGGTAACAGAACATGGTGAGAGCCCCACAAGTCACCCCATCCTGGATTCCTCTAGGTATCTAGGTTTCAAAAATATATAGGTTTGGTAAGTTATCCCTAGGTGCCAGCTGAGCTAGAAGCCAAAATCCACAGCTAGGCACTTTGCGAAAAACAGGTCAGTTTTCTTTGAGAAAATGTTATGTGTCCATGTTGTGTTTTGGGGCATCTGCTGTTGCGGGCACTAGGGCTACCCATACAAGTGAGGTAGCATTTTTATCGGCAGACTTGGGGGAATGCTGGGTGGAAAGAAGTTTGTGGCTCCCATCAAGTTCTAGAACTTTGCAGCATGAAATCTGTAGAAAAGGTGTTTTTTGCCACATTTTGAGGTTTGCAAAGGATTCTGGGTAACACAACTAGGTGAGAGACTCACAAGTCACCCCATCATGGATTCCTCTAGGTATCTAGGGTTCAAAAATATATAGGTTTGGTAAGTTATCCCTAGGTTCCAGCTGAGCTAGAGGCCAAAATCCACAGCTAGGCACTTTGCGAAAAACAGATCAGTTTTCTTTGGAAAAATGTAATGTGTCCATGTTGTGTTTTGTGGCATTTCCTGTCACGGGCACTAGTCCATCCCACACAAGTGAGGTACCTTTTTTATCGGGAGACTTGGGGACACTCTGCATGAAAGGAAATGTGTGTCTCCTCTCAGATTCCAGAACTATCTGTCATCGAAATGTGAGGAAAAAGTGTTGTTTTTACCAAATTGGGAGGTTTGCAAAGGATTCTGTGTAACAGAAACTGGTGGGAGCCCCACACATCACCCCATCTTGGATTCCCCTAGGTGTCTAGGTTTCAAATATATATAGGTTTGGTAAGTTATCCCTAGGTGCCAGCTGAGTTAGAGGACAAAATCCACAGCTAGGCACTATGTGAAAAACAGCTCTGTTTTCTTTGAGAAAATGTGATGTGTCCATGTTGTGTTTTGGGGCATTCGCTGCCGCAGGCATTAGCGCTACCCATACAAGTGAGGTACCATTTTTGTCGGCAGACTTGGGGGAATGCTGGGTGGAAAGAATTTTGTGGCTCCCCTCAAGTTCCAGAACTTTGCAGCACCGAAATCTGTGGAAAAGTTGTTCTTTGCCACATTTTGAGGTTTGCAAAGGATTCTGGGTAACATAACTTGGTGAGAGACCCACAAGTCACCCAATCCTGGATTCCTCTAGGTATCTAGGTTTCAAAAATATGTAGGTTTGGTAAGTTATCCCTAGGTGCCAGCTGAGCTAGAAGCCAAAATCCACAGCTAGGCACATTTACGAAAAACAGGTCAGTTTTCTTTGGAAAAATGTGATGTGTCCATGTTGTGTTTTGTGGCATTTCCTGTCACGGGCACTAGTCCTACCCACACAAGTGAGGTACCATTTTTATCAGGAGACTTGGGGACACTCTGCGTGAAAGGAAATGTGTGTCTCCTCTCAGATTCCAGAACTATCTGTCATCGAAGTGTGAGGAAAAAGTGTTGTTTTTACCAAATTGTGAGCTTTGCAAAGGATTCTGGGTAACAGAACCTGGTGGGAGCCCCACACATCACCCCATCTTGGATTCCCCTAGGTGTCTAGGTTTCAAAAATATATAGGCTTGGTAAGTTATACCTCGGTGCCAGCTGAGCTAGAGGCCAAAATCCACAGCTAGGCACTTTGCGTAAAACAGTTCAGTTTTCTTTGATAAAATGTGATGTGTCCATGTTGTGTTTTGGGGCATCTGCTGTTGCGGGCACTAGGGCTACCCATACAAGTGACGTACCATTTTTATCGGCAGACTTGGGGGAATGCTGGGTGGAAAGAAGTTTGTGGCTCCCCTCAAGTTCCAGAACTTTGCAGCACCGAAATCTGTGGAATAAGTGTTTTTTGCCACATTTTGAGGTTTGCAAAGGATTCTGTGTAACATAACTTGGTGAGAGGCCCACAAGTCACCCCATCCTGGATTCCTCTAGGTATTTAGGTTTCAAAAATATATAGGTTTGGTAAGTTATCCCTAGGTGCCAGCTGAGCTAGAGGCCAAAATCCACAGCTAGGCACTTTGCGAAAAACAGATGAGTTTTCTTTGGATAAATGTGATGTGCCCATGTTGTGTTTTGTGGCATTTCCTGTCACGGGCACTAGGCCTTCCCACACAAGTGAAGTACCATTTTTATCGAGGGACTTTGGGGAATGCTGGGTGGAAAGAAGTTTGTGGCTCCCCTCAAGTTCCAGAACTTTGCAGCACCGAAATCTGTGGAATAAGTGTTTTTTGCCACATTTTGAGGTTTGCAAAGGATTCTGGGTAACAGAACATGGTGAGAGCCCCACAAGTCACCCCATCCTGGATTCCTCTAGGTATCTAGTTTCAAAAATATATAGGTTTGGTAAGTTATCCCTAGGTGCCAGCTGAGCTAGAAGCCAAAATCCACAGCTAGGCACTTTGCGAAAAACAGGTCAGTTTTCTTTGGAAAAATGTGATGTGTCCATGTTGTGTTTTGGGGCATTTCCTGTCACGGGCACTAGTCCTACCCACACAAATGAGTTACCATTTTTATCAGGAGACTTGGGGACACTCTGCGTGAAAGGAAATGTGTGTCTCCTCTCAGATTCCAGAACTATCTGTCATCGAAATGTGAGGAAAAAGTGTTGTTTTTACCAAATTGGGAGGTTTGCAAAGGATTCTGTGTAACAGAAACTGGTGGGAGCCCCACACATCACCCCATCTTGGATTCCCCTAGGTGTCTAGGTTTCAAATATATATAGGTTTGGTAAGTTATCCCTAGGTGCCAGCTGAGTTAGAGGACAAAATCCACAGCTAGGCACTATGCGAAAAACAGCTCTGTTTTCTTTGAGAAAATGTGATGTGTCCATGTTGTGTTTTGGAGCATTCGCTGCCGCAGGCATTAGCGCTACCCATACAAGTGAGGTACCATTTTTGTCGGCAGACTTGGGGGAATGCTGGGTGGAAAGAATTTTGTGGCTCCCCTCAAGTTCCAGAACTTTGCAGCACCGAAATCTGTGGAATAAGTGTTTTTTGCCACATTTTGAGGTTTGCAAAGGATTCTGGGTAACAGAACATGGTGAGAGCCCCACAAGTCACCCCATCCTGGATTCCTCTAGGTATCTAGGTTTCAAAAATATATAGGTTTGGTAAGTTATCCCTAGGTGCCAGCTGAGCTAGAAGCCAAAATCCACAGCTAGGCACTTTGCGAAAAACAGGTCAGTTTTCTTTGGAAAAATGTGATGTGTCCATGTTGTGTTTTGGGGCATTTCCTGTCACGGGCACTAGTCCTACCCTCACAAATGAGGTACCATTTTTATCAGGAGACTTGGGGACACTCTGCATGAAAGGAAATGTGTGTCTCCTCTCAGATTCCAGAACTATCTGTCATCGAAATGTGAGGAAAAAGTGTTGTTTTTACCAAATTGGGAGGTTTGCAAAGGATTCTGTGTAACAGAAACTGGTGGGAGCCCCACACATCACCCCATCTTGGATTCCCCTAGGTGTCTAGGTTTCAAATATATATAGGTTTGGTAAGTTATCCCTAGGTGCCAGCTGAGTTAGAGGACAAAATCCACAGCTAGGCACTATGCGAAAAACAGCTCTGTTTTCTTTGAGAAAATGTGATGTGTCCATGTTGTGTTTTGGGGTATTCGCTGCCGCAGGCATTAGCGCTACCCATACAAGTGAGGTACCATTTTTGTCGGCAGACTTGGGGGAATGCTGGGTGGAAAGAATTTTGTGGCTCCCCTCAAGTTCCAGAACTTTGCAGCACCGAAATCTGTGGAAAAGTTGTTCTTTGCCACATTTTGAGGTTTGCAAAGGATTCTGGGTAACATAACTTGGTGAGAGACCCACAAGTCACCCAATCCTGGATTCCTCTAGGTATCTAGGTTTCAAAAATATGTAGGTTTGGTAAGTTATCCCTAGGTGCCAGCTGAGCTAGAAGCCAAAATCCACAGCTAGGCACATTTACGAAAAACAGGTCAGTTTTCTTTGGAAAAATGTGATGTGTCCATGTTGTGTTTTGTGGCATTTCCTGTCACGGGCACTAGTCCTACCCACACAAGTGAGGTACCATTTTTATCAGGAGACTTGGGGACACTCTGCGTGAAAGGAAATGTGTGTCTCCTCTCAGATTCCAGAACTATCTGTCATCGAAGTGTGAGGAAAAAGTGTTGTTTTTACCAAATTGTGAGCTTTGCAAAGGATTCTGGGTAACAGAACCTGGTGGGAGCCCCACACATCACCCCATCTTGGATTCCCCTAGGTGTCTAGGTTTCAAAAATATATAGGCTTGGTAAGTTATACCTCGGTGCCAGCTGAGCTAGAGGCCAAAATCCACAGCTAGGCACTTTGCGTAAAACAGTTCAGTTTTCTTTGATAAAATGTGATGTGTCCATGTTGTGATTTGGGGCATCTCCTGTTGCGGGCACTAGGGCTACCCATACAAGTGACGTACCATTTTTATCGGCAGACTTGGGGGAATGCTGGGTGGAAAGAAGTTTGTGGCTCCCCTCAAGTTCCAGAACTTTGCAGCACCGAAATCTGTGGAATAAGTGTTTTTTGCCACATTTTGAGGTTTGCAAAGGATTCTGTGTAACATAACTTGGTGAGAGACCCACAAGTCACCCCATCCTGGATTCCTCTAGGTATTTAGGTTTCAAAAATATATAGGTTAGGTAAGTTATCCCTAGGTGCCAGCTGAGCTAGAGGCCAATATCCACAGCTAGGCACTTTGCGAAAAACAGATGAGTTTTCTTTGGATAAATGTGATGTGTCCATGTTGTGTTTTGTGGCATTTCCTGTCACGGGCTCTAGGCCTTCCCACACAAGTGAGGTACCATTTTTATCGAGGGACTTGGGGGAACGCTGGGTGGAAGGAAGTTTGTGGCTCTCCTCAAGATCCAGAACTTTGCAGCACCGAAATCTGTGGAATAAGTGTTTTCTGCCACATTTTGAGGTTTGCAAAGGATTCTGGGTAACAGAACATGGTGAGAGCCCCACAAGTCACCCCATCCTGGATTCCTCTAGGTATCTAGGTTTCAAAAATATATAGGTTTGGTAAGTTATTACTAGGTGCCAGCTGAGCTAGAAGCCAAAATCCACAGCTAGGCACTTTGCGAAAAACAGGTCAGTTTTCTTTGGAAAAATGTGATGTGTCCATGTTGTGTTTTGGGGCATTTCCTGTCACGGGCACTAGTCCTACCCACACAAATGAGGTACCATTTTTATCAGGAGACTTGGGGACACTCTGCATGAAAGGAAATGTGTGTCTCCTCTCAGATTCCAGAACTATCTGTCATCGAAATGTGAGGAAAAAGTGTTGTTTTTACCAAATTGTGAGGTTTGCAAAGGATTCTGTGTAACAGAACCTGGTGGGAGCCCCACACATCACCCCACCTTGGATTCCCCTAGGTGCCTAGGTTTCAAATATATATAGGTTTGGTAAGTTATCCCTAGGTGCCAGCTGAGTTAGAGGACAAAATCCACAGCTAGGCACTATGCGAAAAACAGCTCTGT
The DNA here is from genome assembly GCF_031143425.1 of Pleurodeles waltl. Classification (NCBI taxonomy): domain Eukaryota; kingdom Metazoa; phylum Chordata; class Amphibia; order Caudata; family Salamandridae; genus Pleurodeles; species Pleurodeles waltl. The sequence goes on from NC_090447.1 coordinate 977,065,277, forward strand.
TTTCTTTGAGAAAATGTGATGTGTCCATGTTGTGTTTTGGGGCATTTGCTGCCGCGGGCATTAGCGCTACCCATACAAGTGAGGTACCATTTTTGTCGGCAGACTTGGGGGAATGCTGGGTGGAAAGAATTTTGTGGCTCCCCTCAAGTTCCAGAACTTTGCAGCACCGAAATCTGTGGAAAAGTTGTTCTTTGCCACATTTTGAGGTTTGCAAAGGATTCTGGGTAACATAACTTGGTGAGAGACCCACAAGTCCCCCCATCCTGGATTCCTCTAGGTATCTAGGTTTCAAGAATATATAGGTTTGGTAAGTTATACCTAGGTGCCAGCTGAGCTAGAGGCCAAAATCCACAGCTAGACACTTTGCGATAAACAGATGAGTTTTCTTTGGATAAATGTGATGTGTCCATGTTGTGTTTTGTGGCATTTTCTGTCACGGGCTCTAGGCCTTCCCACACAAGTAAGGTACCATTTTTATCGAGGGACTTGGGGGAACGCTGGGTGGAAGGAAGTTTGTGGCTCTCCTCAAGATCCAGAACTTTGCAGCACCGAAATCTGTGGAATAAGTGTTTTCTGCCACATTTTGAGGTTTGGAAAGGATTCTGGGTAACAGAACTTGGTGAGAGCCCCACAAGTCACCCCATCCTGGATTCCTCTACGTATCTAGTTTTCAAAAATATATAGGTTTGGTGAGTTATCCCTAGTGGCCAGCGGAGCTAGAGGCCAAAATCCACAGCTAGGCACTTTGCGAAAAACAGGTCAGTTTTCTTTGGAAAAATGTGACTTGTCCACGTTGTGATTTGGGGAATTTCCTGTCATGGGCACTAGTCCTACCCACACAAGTGACGTACATTTTTATCAGGAGACTTCGGGGAACGCTGGGTGGAAGGAAGTTTGTGGCTCCTACAGATTCCAGAACTATCCGTCATCGAAATGTGAGGAAAAAGTGTTGTTTTTGCCAAATTTTATGGTTTGCAAAGGATTCTGGGTAACAGAACCTGGTGGGAGCCGACACATCACCCCACCTTGGATTCCCCTAGGTGTCTAGTTTAAAAAAATGCACAGGTTTGGTAGGTTTCCCTAGGTGCCGGCTTTGCTAGAAGCCAATATCGACAGCTAGGCACTTTGCAAAAAACATCTCTGTTTTCTTTGAGAAAATGTAATGTGTCCATGTTGTGTTTTGGGGCATCTGCTGTCACGGGCACTAGGGTTACCCATACAAGTGAGCTACCATTTTTATCGGCATAATTAGGGAAATGCTGGGTGGAAAGAAGTTTGTGGCTCCCCTCAAGTTCCAGAACTTTGCAGCACCGAAATCTGTGGAAAAGGTGTTTTTTTGCCTTTGAGGTTTGCAAACGATTCTGGGTGACAGAACTTGGTGAGAGACCCACAAGTCACCGCATCCTGGATTCCTCTATGTATCTAGTTTTCAAAAATATATTGGTTTGGTAGGTTTCCCTAGGTGCCGGCTGAGCTAGAGGCCAAAATCCACAGCTAGGCTCTTTGCAAAAAACAGCTCTGTTTTCTTTTGGAATATGTGATGTGTCCACATTGTGTTTTGGGGCATTTCCTGTCACAGGCACTAGGCCTACCCACACAAGTGAGGTAAATTTTTTATCGGGAGACTTGGGGGAACACTGGGTGGAAGGAAATTTGAGGCTCCCCTCAAGTTCCAGAACTTTGCAGGACTGAAATCTGTGGAATAAGTGTTTTGTTTGCCACATTTTGAGGTTTGCAAAAGGATTCTGGGTAACAGAACATGGTGAGAGCCCCACAAGTCACCCCATCCTGTATTCCTCTAGGTATCTAGGTTTCAAAAATATATAGGTTTGGTAAGTTATCCTTAGGTGCCAGCTGAGCTAGAGGCCAAAATCCACAGCTAGGCACTTTGCAAAAAACAGGTCATTTTTCTTTGGAAAAATGTGATGTGTCCATGTTGTGTTTTGTGGCATTTCCTGTCATGGGCACTAGTCCTACCCACACAAGTGAGGTACCATTTTTATCAAGAGACTTCGGGGAACGCTGGGTGGAAGGAAATTTGTGGCTCCCCTCAAATTCCAGAACTTTGCAGCACCGAAATCTGTGGAATAAGTGTTTTTTTGCCACATTTTGAGGTTTGCAAAGGTTTCTGGGTAACAGAACATGGTGAGAGCCCCACAAGTCACCCCATCCTGGATTCCTCTAGGTACCTAGGTTTCAAAAATATATAGGTTTGGTAAGTTATCCCTAGGTGCCAGCTGAGCTAGATGCAGAAATCCACAGCTACGCACTATGCGAAAAACAGGTCAGTTTTCTTTGGAAAAATGTGATGTGTCCATGTTGTGTTTTGGGGCGTTTCCTGTCACGGGCACTAGTCCTACCCATTCAAGTGAGGTACCATTTTTATCAGGAGACTTGGGGGAACGCTGGGTGAAAGGAAATTTGTTTCTCATCTCAGATTCCAGAACTATCTGTCATCGAAATGTGAGGAAAAAGTGTTGTTTTTGCCAAATTTTGAGGGCTGCAAAGGATTCTGGGTAACAGAACCTGGTGGGAGCCGACACATCACCCCACCTTGGATTCCCCTAGGTGTCTAGTTTTAAAAAATGCACAGGTTTGGTAGCTTTCCCTAGGTGCCGGCTTTGCTAGAAGCCAATATCGACAGCTAGGCACTTTGCAAAAAACATCTCTGTTTTCTTTGAGAAAATGTAATGTGTCCATGTTGTATTTTGGGGCATCTGCTGTCACGGGCACTAGGGCTACCCATACAAGTGAGCTACCATTTTTATCGGCATACTGAGGGAAATGCTGGGTGGAAAGAAGTTTGTGGCTCCCCTCAACTTCCAGAACTTTGCAGCACCGAAATCTGTGGAAAAGGTGTTTTTTTGCCTTTGAGGTTTGCAAAGGATTCTGGGTGACAGAACTTGGTGAGAGACCCACAAGTCACTGCATCCTGGATTCCTCTATGTATCTAGTTTTCAAAAATATATCGGTTTGGTAGGTTTCCCTAAGTGCCGGCTGAGCTAGAGGCCAAAATCCACAGCTAGGCACTTTGCAAAAAACAGGTCAGTTTTCTTTGGAAAAATGTGACGTGTCCACGTTGTGTTTTGGGGCATTTCCTGTTGCGGGGCACTAGGCCTACCCACACAAGTGAGGTAACATTTTTATTGGGAGACTTGGCGGAACGCTGGGTGGAAGGAAGTTTGTGGCTCCCCTCAAGTTCCAGAACTTTGCAGCACCAAAATCTGTGGAATAAGTGTTTTTTGCCACATTTTGAGGTTTGCAATGGATTCTGGGTAACAGAACTTGGTGAGAGCCCCACAAGTCACCCCATCCTGGATCCCTCTAGGTATCTAGGTTTCAAAAATATATAGGTTTGGTAAGTTATCCCTAGGTGCCAGCTGAGCTATAGGCCAAAATCCACAGCTAGGCACTTTGCGAAAAACAGGTCAGTTTTCTTTGGAAAAATGTGATGTGTCCATGTTGTGTTTTGGGGCATTTCCTGTCACGGGTACTAGTCCTACCCACACAAGTGAGGTACCATTTTTATCAGGAGACTTGGGGGAACGCTGGGTTAAAGGAAATTTGTGTCTCCTCTCAGATTCCAGAACTATCTGTCATTGAAAAGTGAGGAAAAAGTGTTGTTTTAGCCAAATATTTAGGTTTGCAAAGGATTCTTGGTAACAGAACCTGGTGCGAGCCCCACACATCACCCCATCTTGGATTCCCCTAGGTGTCTAGTTTTAAGAAATGCACAGGTATGGTAGGTTTCCCTAGGTGCCGGCTGTGCTAGAGGCCAAAATCTACAGCTATCCACTTTGCGAAAAACAGCTCTGTTTTCTTTGGGAAAATGTGATGTGTCCATGTTTTGTTTTGGGGCATTTCCTGTCGCGGGGCACTAGGCCTACCCACACAAGTGAGGTATCATTTTTATTGGGAGACTTGGGGGAATGCTGGGTGGAAGGAAGTTTGTGGCTCCCCTCAAGTTCCAGAACTTTGCAGCACCGAAATCTGTGGAATAAGTGTTTTTTTCCCCACATTTTGAGGTTTGCAAAGGATTCTAGATAACAGAACATGGTGAGAGCCCCACAAGTCACCCCATCCTGGATCCCTCTAGGTATCTAGGTTTTAAAAATATATAGGTTTGGTAAGTTATCCCTAGGTGCCAGCTGAGCTAGAGGCCAAAATCCACAGGTAGGCACTATGCGAAAAATAGGTCAGTTTTCTTTGGAAAAACGTGATGAGTCCATATTGTGTTTTGGGGCATTTCCTATCACGGGCACTAGTCCTACCCACACAAGTGAGGTACCATTTTTATCAGGAGACTTGGGGAACGCTGGGTGAAAGGAAATTTGTGTGTCCTTTCAGATTCCACAACTATCTGTCATCGAAATGTGAGGAAGAATTGTTTTTTTTGCCAAATTATGAGGTTTGCAAAGGATTCTGGGTAACAGAACCTGGTGGGAACCGACACATCACCCCACCTTGGATTCCCCTAGGTGTCTAGTTTTAAAAAATGCACAGGTTTGGTAGCTTTCCCTAGGTGCCGGCTTTGCTAGAAGCCAATATCGACAGCTAGGCACTTTGCAAAAAACATCTCTGTTTTCTTTGAGAAAATGTAATGTGTCCATGTTGTGTTTTGGGGCATCTGCTGTCACGGGCACTAGGGCTACCCATACAAGTGAGCTACCATTTTTATCGGCATACTGAGGGAAATGCTGGGTGGAAAGAAGTTTGTGGCTCCCCTCAAGTTCCAGAACTTTGCAGCACCGAAATCTGTGGAAAAGGTGTTTTTTTGCCTTTGAGGTTTGCAAAGGATTCTGGGTGACAGAACTTGGTGAGAGACCCACAAGTCACCGCATCCTGGATTCCTCTATGTATCTAGTTTTCAAAAATATATCGGTTTGGTAGGTTTCCCTAAGTGCCGGCTGAGCTAGAGGCCAAAATCCACAGCTAGGCACTTTGCAATGAACAGGTCAGTTTTCCTTGGAAAAATGTGACGTGTCCACGTTGTGTTATGGGGCATTTCCTGTTGCGGGGCACTAGGCCTACCCACACAAGTGAGGTAACATTTTTAATGGGAGACTTGGGGGAACGCTGGGTGGAAGGAAGTTTGTGGCTCCCCTCAAGTTCCAGAACTTTGCAGCACCAAAATCTGTGGAATAAGTGTTTTTTTGCCACACTTTGAGGTTTGCAATAGATTCTGGGTAACAGAACTTGGTGAGAGCCCCACAGGTCACCCCATCCTGGATCCCTCTAGGTATCTAGGTTTCAAAAATATATAGGTTTGGTAAGTTATCCCTAGGTGCCAGCTGAGCTAGAGGCCAAAATCCACAGGTAGGCACTATGCGAAAAATAGGTCAGTTTTCTTTGGAAAAATGTGATGAGTCCATATTGTGTTTTGGGGCATTTCCTATCACGGGCACTAGTCCTACCCACACAAGTGAGGTACCATTTTTATCAGGAGACTTGGGGGAACGCTGGGTTAAAGGAAATTTGTGTCTCCTCTCAGATTCCAGAACTATCTGTCATTGAAAAGTGAGGAAAAAGTGTTGTTTTAGCCAAATATTTAGGTTTGCAAAGGATTCTTGGTAACAGAACCTGGTGCGAGCCCCACACATCACCCCATCTTGGATTCCCCTAGGTGTCTAGTTTTAAGAAATGCACAGGTATGGTAGGTTTCCCTAGGTGCCGGCTGTGCTAGAGGCCAAAATCTACAGCTATCCACTTTGCGAAAAACAGCTCTGTTTTCTTTGGGAAAATGTGATGTGTCCATGTTTTGTTTTGGGGCATTTCCTGTCGCGGGGCACTAGGCCTACCCACACAAGTGAGGTATCATTTTTATTGGGAGACTTGGGGGAATGCTGGGTGGAAGGAAGTTTGTGGCTCCCCTCAAGTTCCAGAACTTTGCAGCACCGAAATCTGTGGAATAAGTGTTTTTTTCCCCACATTTTGAGGTTTGCAAAGGATTCTAGATAACAGAACATGGTGAGAGCCCCACAAGTCACCCCATCCTGGATCCCTCTAGGTATCTAGGTTTTAAAAATATATAGGTTTGGTAAGTTATCCCTAGGTGCCAGCTGAGCTAGAGGCCAAAATCCACAGGTAGGCACTATGCGAAAAATAGGTCAGTTTTCTTTGGAAAAACGTGATGAGTCCATATTGTGTTTTGGGGCATTTCCTATCACGGGCACTAGTCCTACCCACACAAGTGAGGTACCATTTTTATCAGGAGACTTGGGGAACGCTGGGTGAAAGGAAATTTGTGTGTCCTTTCAGATTCCACAACTATCTGTCATCGAAATGTGAGGAAGAATTGTTTTTTTTGCCAAATTATGAGGTTTGCAAAGGATTCTGGGTAACAGAACCTGGTGGGAACCGACACATCACCCCACCTTGGATTCCCCTAGGTGTCTAGTTTTAAAAAATGCACAGGTTTGGTAGCTTTCCCTAGGTGCCGGCTTTGCTAGAAGCCAATATCGACAGCTAGGCACTTTGCAAAAAACATCTCTGTTTTCTTTGAGAAAATGTAATGTGTCCATGTTGTGTTTTGGGGCATCTGCTGTCACGGGCACTAGGGCTACCCATACAAGTGAGCTACCATTTTTATCGGCATACTGAGGGAAATGCTGGGTGGAAAGAAGTTTGTGGCTCCCCTCAAGTTCCAGAACTTTGCAGCACCGAAATCTGTGGAAAAGGTGTTTTTTTGCCTTTGAGGTTTGCAAAGGATTCTGGGTGACAGAACTTGGTGAGAGACCCACAAGTCACTGCATCCTGGATTCCTCTATGTATCTAGTTTTCAAAAATATATCGGTTTGGTAGGTTTCCCTAAGTGCCGGCTGAGCTAGAGGCCAAAATCCACAGCTAGGCACTTTGCAATGAACAGGTCAGTTTTCCTTGGAAAAATGTGACGTGTCCACGTTGTGTTATGGGGCATTTCCTGTTGCGGGGCACTAGGCCTACCCACACAAGTGAGGTAACATTTTTAATGGGAGACTTGGGGGAACGCTGGGTGGAAGGAAGTTTGTGGCTCCCCTCAAGTTCCAGAACTTTGCAGCACCAAAATCTGTGGAATAAGTGTTTTTTTGCCACACTTTGAGGTTTGCAATAGATTCTGGGTAACAGAACTTGGTGAGAGCCCCACAGGTCACCCCATCCTGGATCCCTCTAGGTATCTAGGTTTCAAAAATATATAGGTTTGGTAAGTTATCCCTAGGTGCCAGCTGAGCTAGAGGCCAAAATCCACAGGTAGGCACTATGCGAAAAATAGGTCAGTTTTCTTTGGAAAAATGTGATGAGTCCATATTGTGTTTTGGGGCATTTCCTATCACGGGCACTAGTCCTACCCACACAAGTGAGGTACCATTTTTATCAGGAGACTTGGGGAACGCTGGGTGAAAGGAAATTTGTGTGTCCTTTCAGATTCCACAACTATCTGTCATCGAAATGTGAGGAAGAATTGTTTTTTTTGCCAAATTATGAGGTTTGCAAAGGATTCTGGGTAACAGAACCTGGTGGGAACCGACACATCACCCCACCTTGGATTCCCCTAGGTGTCTAGTTTTAAAAAATGCACAGGTTTGGTAGCTTTCCCTAGGTGCCGGCTTTGCTAGAAGCCAATATCGACAGCTAGGCACTTTGCAAAAAACATCTCTGTTTTCTTTGAGAAAATGTAATGTGTCCATGTTGTGTTTTGGGGCATCTGCTGTCACGGGCACTAGGGCTACCCATACAAGTGAGCTACCATTTTTATCGGCATACTGAGGGAAATGCTGGGTGGAAAGAAGTTTGTGGCTCCCCTCAAGTTCCAGAACTTTGCAGCACCGAAATCTGTGGAAAAGGTGTTTTTTTGCCTTTGAGGTTTGCAAAGGATTCTGGGTGACAGAACTTGGTGAGAGACCCACAAGTCACCGCATCCTGGATTCCTCTATGTATCTAGTTTTCAAAAATATATCGGTTTGGTAGGTTTCCCTAAGTGCCGGCTGAGCTAGAGGCCAAAATCCACAGCTAGGCACTTTGCAATGAACAGGTCAGTTTTCCTTGGAAAAATGTGACGTGTCCACGTTGTGTTATGGGGCATTTCCTGTTGCGGGGCACTAGGCCTACCCACACAAGTGAGGTAACATTTTTAATGGGAGACTTGGGGGAACGCTGGGTGGAAGGAAGTTTGTGGCTCCCCTCAAGTTCCAGAACTTTGCAGCACCAAAATCTGTGGAATAAGTGTTTTTTTGCCACACTTTGAGGTTTGCAATAGATTCTGGGTAACAGAACTTGGTGAGAGCCCCACAGGTCACCCCATCCTGGATCCCTCTAGGTATCTAGGTTTCAAAAATATATAGGTTTGGTAAGTTATCCCTAGGTGCCAGCTGAGCTATAGGCCAAAATCCACAGCTAGGCACTTTGCGAAAAACAGGTCAGTTTTCTTTGGAAAAATGTGATGTGTCCATGTTGTGTTTTGGGGCATTTTCTGTCACAGGCACTAGTTCTACCCACACAAGTGAGGTACCATTTTTATCAGGAGACTTGGGGGAACGCTGGGTAAAGGAAATTTGTGTCTTCTCTCAGATTCTAGAACTATCTGTCATCGAAAAGTGAGGAAAAAGTGTTGTTTTTGCCAAATTTTTAGGTTTGCAATGGATTCTTTGTAACAGAACCTGGTGGGAGCCCCACACATCACCCCATCTTGGATTCCCCTAGGTGTCTAGTTTTAAGAAATGCACAGGTATGGTAGGTTTCCCTAGGTGCCGGCTTTGCTAGAAGCCAATATCGACAGCTAGGCCCTTTGCAAAAAACATCTCTGTTTTCTTTGAGAAAATGTGATGTGTCCATGTTGTGTTTTGGGGCATCTGCTGTCGCGGGCACTAGGGCTACCCATACAAGTGAGCTACCATTTTTATCGGCAGACTTAGGGAAATGCTGGGTGGAAAGAAGTTTGTGGCTCCCCTCAAATTCCAGAACTTTGCAGCACCGAAATCTGTGGAAAAAGGTGTTTTTTTGCCTTTGAGGTTTGCAAAGGATTCTGGGTGACAGAACTTGGTGAGAGACCCACAAGTCACCGCATCCTGGATTCCTCTATGTATCTAGTTTTCAAAAATATATCGGTTTGGTAGGTTTCCATAAGTGCCGGCTGAGCTAGAGGCCAAAATCCACAGCTAGGCACTTTGCGAAAAACAGGTCCGTTTTCTTTGGAAAAATGTGACGTGTCCACATTGTGTTTTGGGGCATTTCCTGTCACGGGCACTAGTCCTACCCAGTCAAGTGAGGTACCATTTTTATCAGTAGCTTGGGGGAACGCTGGGTGAAAGGAAATTTGTGGCTCCTCCAGATTCCAGAACTATCTGTCATCGAAATGTGAGGAAAAAGTGTTGTTTTTGCCAGATTTTGAGATTTGCAAAGGATTCTGGGTAACAGAACTTGGTGAGAGACCCACAAGTCACCCTATCCTGGATTCCTCTAGGTATCGAGGGCCAGATGTAGCAACTTTGCAAATTACGAGTTGCAATTTGCGAGTCTGAGCGACTCGCAAATTGCAACTCGCAATTTGCAATGCAGAACGGTGTCTCAGACACCGTCTGCGAGTCGCTATGGGGTCGCAAAGACTCACCTCATTAATATTAATGAGGTGGGTCACAAATTGCCACCCCATAGCGACTATGGGCACTCACGGGTATGGAAGCCTGATGGGACCAGCAGACCTCCATGTCCGTGACTGCTTTGAAATAAAGCAGTTTTTTTTTTTTCAAGTGTAGCCCGTTTTCCTTAAAGGAAAACGAGCTGCACTTAAAAAAAAAAAAAACTAAACCTTTAGTTTCGGATTTTTTCAGGGCAGGTAGTGGTCCCCTGGACCACTGACTACTCTGAAAAAATATTGGTGGGTCCACTCACCAAGGGGAAGTGGTCCCATGGCGACCCCTTCCAATTTGCGAGTGGGTTACCATCCACTTCAAGTGGATGGTAACTGCGACTCCATTTGCGAGCGCGTACGCGCTCGCAAATGGAATTGCATACCACTGCGAGTCGCAAATAGGAAGGGAACACCCCTTCCTATTTGCGACTCTGAAATACATTTTGCGAGTCGGTCCCAACTCGCAAAATGCATTTCTGCATAGCAAACTTCGGTTTGCGACTCGCAAACGGCGATTTATGCCGTTTGCGAGTCGCAAACTGGTTGCTACATCTTGCCCCTAGTTTTAAAAAATATATCGGTTTGGTAGGTTTCCCTAGGTGCCGGCTGAGCTAGAGGCCAAAATCCACAGCTAGGCTCTTTGCAAAAAACAGCTCTGTTTTATTTGGGAAAATGTGATGTGTCCACGTTGTGTTTTGGGGCATTTCCTGTCACGGGCACTAGGCCTACCCACACAAGTGAGGTACCATTTTTATCGGGAGAGTTCGGGGAACGCTGAGTGAAATGAAGGTTGTGGCTCTCCTCAAGTTGCAGAACTTTGCTGCACCGAAATCTGTGGAATAAGTGTTTTTACCACATTTTGAGGTTTGGAAAGGATTCTGGGTAACAGAACTTGGTCAGAGCCCCACAATTCACCCCATCCTGGATTCCTGTAGGTATCTAGGTTTCAAAAATATATAGATTTTGTAAGTTATCCCTAGGTGCCAGCTGAGCTAGACACCAAAATCCACAGCTTGGCACTTTGCGAAAAACAGGTAATTTTTTTTGGGAAAAATGTGATGTGTCCATGTTGTGTTTTGTGGCATTTCCTGTCACGGGCACTAGTCCTACCCACACAAGTGAGGTACCATTTTTATCGAGAGACTTCGGGGAACGCTGGGTGGAAGGAAATTTGTGGCTCCCCTTAAATTCCAGAACTTTGCAGCACCGAAATCTGTGGAATAAGTGTTTTTTTGCCACATTTTGAGGTTTGCAAAGGTTTCTGGGTAACAGAACATGGTGAGAGCCCCACAAGTCACCCTATCCTGGATCCCTCTAGGTACCTAGGTTTCAAAAATATATAGGTTTGGTAAGTTATCCCTAGGTGCCAGCTGAGCTAGAGGCAAAAATCCACAGCTAGGCACTATGCGGAAAACAGGTCTGTTTTCTTTGGAAAAATGTGATGTGTCCATGTTGTGTTTTGGGGCGTTTCCAGTCACGGGCACTAGTCCTACCCACTCAAGTGAGGTACCATTTTTATCAGGAGACTTGGGGAACGCTAGGTGAAAGGAAATTTGTTTCTCATCTCAGATTCCAGAACTATCTGTCATCGAAATGTGAGGAAAAAGTGTTGTTTTTGCCAAATTTTGAGGTTTGCAAAGGATTCTGGGTAACAGAACATGGTGAGAACTGACACATCACCCCATCTTGGATTCCCCTAGGTGTATAGTTTTAAAAAATGCACAGGTTTGGTAGGTTTCCCTAGGTGCCGGCTTTGTTAGAAGCCAATATGGACAGCTAGGCACTTTGCAAAAAACATCTCTGTTTTCTTTGAGAAAATGTGATGTGTCCACGTTGTGTTTTGGGGCATCTGCTGTCACGGGCACTAGGGCTACCCATACAAGTGAGCTACCATTTTTATCAGCAGACTTAGGGAAATACTGTGTGGAAAGAAGTTTGTGGCTCCCCTCAAGTTCCAGAACTTTGCAGCTCCGAAAAATGTGGAAAAGTGTTTTTTTGCCTTTGAGGTTTGCAAAGGATTCTGGGTGACAGAACTTGGTGAGAGACGCACAAATCACCGCATCCTGGATTCCTCTATGTATCTAGTTTTCAAAAATATATCGGTTTAGTAGGTTTCCCTAAGTGCCGACTGAGCTAGAGGCCAAAATCCACAGCTAGGAACTTTGCGAAAAACAGGTCAGTTTTCTTTGGAAAAATGTGACGTGTCCACGTTGTGTTTTGGGGCATTTCCTGTTGCGGGGCACTAGGCCTACCCACACAAGTGAGGTACCATTTTTATTGGGAGACTTGGGGGAACGCTGGGTGGAAGGAAGTGTGTGGCTCCCCTCAAGTTCCAGAACTTTGCAGCACCAGAATCTGTGGAATAAGTGTTTTTTGCCACATTTTGAGGTTTGCAAAGGATTCTGGGTAACAGAACTTGGTGAGAGCCCCAAAAGTCACCCCATCCTGGATCCCTCTAGGTATCTAGGTTTCAAAAATATATAGGTTTGGTAAGTTATCCCTAGGTGCCAGCTGAGCTATAGGCCAAAATCCACAGCTAGGCACTTTGCGAAAAACAGGTCAGTTTTCTTTGGAAAAATGTGATGTGTCCATGTTGTGTTTTGGGGCATTTCCTGTCACGGGCACTAGTCCTACCCACACAAGTGAGGTACCATTTTTATCAGGAGACTTGTGGGAACGCTAGGTGAAAGGAAATTTTAGTCTCCTCTCAGATTCCAGAACTATCTGTCATCGAAATGTGAGGAAAAAGTGTTGTTTTTGCCACATTTCTAGGTTTGCAAAGGATTCTTGGTAACAGAACCTGGTGGGAGCCCCACACATCACCTCATCTTGGATTCCCCTAGGTGTCTAGTTTTAAGAAATGCAAAGGTTTGGTAGGTTTCCCTAGGTGCCGGCTGTGCTAGAGGCCAACATCTACAGCTATCCACTTTGCGAAAAACAGCTCTGTTTTCTTTGGGAAAATGTGACGTGTCCATGTTGTTTTTTGGGGCATTTCCTGTCGCCGGGCACTAGGCCTACCCACACAAGTGAGGTACCATTTTTATTGGGAGACTTGGGGGAATGCTGGGTGGAAGGAAGTTTGTGGCTCCCCTCAAGTTCCAGAACTTTGCAGCACCGAAATCTGTGGAATAAGTGTTTTTTTGCCACATTTTGAGGTTTGGAAAGGATTCTAGGTAACAGAACATGGTGAGAGCCCCAAAAGTCACCCCATCCTGGATCCCTCTAGGTATCTAGGTTTAAAAAATATATAGATTTTGTAAGTTATCCCTAGGTGCCAGCTGAGCTAGACACCAAAATCCACAGCTAGGCACTTTGCGAAAAACGGGTCCGTTTTCTTTGGAAAAATGTGATGTGTCCACTTTGTGTTTTGGGGCATTTCCTTTCACGGGCACTAGTCCTACCCACACAAGTGAGGTACCATTTTTATCAGGAGATGTTGGGGAACGCTGGGTGAAAAGAAATTTGTGGCTCCTCTCAGATTCCAGAACTATCTGTCACCGAAATGTGAGGAAAAAGGGTTGTTTTTGCCAAATTTTGAGGTTTGCAAAGGAATCTGGGTAACAGAACCTGGTGATAGCCCCACACATCACCCCATCTTGGATTCCCCTAGTTGTCTAGCTTTAAAAAATGCACGGATTTGGTAGGTTTCCCTAGGTGCCGGCTGTGCTAGAGGCCAATATCTACATCTAGGCACTTTAAAAAAACAGCTCTGTTTTCTTTGTGAAAATGTGATGTGTTCATGTTGTGTTTTGGGGCATTTGCTGTCGCGGGCACTAGCGCTACCCATACAAGTGAGGTACAATTTTTATCGGCTGACTTGGGGGAATGCTGGGTGGAAAGAATTTTGTGGCTCCCCTCAAGTTCCTGAACTTTGCAGCACCGAAATCTGTGGAAAAGGTGTTTTTTTTGCCACATTTTGAGGTTTGTAAAGGATTCTGGGTAACAGAACTTGGTGAGAGACCCACAACTCACCCCATCTTGGATTGCTCTAGGAATCTAGTTTTCAGAAATATATCGGTTTGGTAGGTTTCCCTAGGTGCAGGCTTAGCTAGAAGCCAAAATCCACAGCTAGACACTTTGCAAAAAACATGTCAGTTGTCTTTGGAAAAATGTGATGTGTCCGCGTTCTGTTTTGGGGCATTTCCTGTCACGGGCACTAGTCCTACCCACACAAGTGAGGTTCCATTTTTATTGAGAGATTTGGGGGAGTGCTGCGTGGAAGGAAATTTGTGGCTCCTCTCAGATTCCAGAACTGTCACCCAAATGTGAGGAAAAAGCTTTTTGGTTGCCAAATTTTTAGGTTTGCAAAGGATTCTGGGTAACAGTCCCTAGCAAAGTGCACTACATGTTCCCAGGGTCTGTAAATCAAATGCTACTGTTGGGCGCTTCAGCACTGGTTGTGCCACCCACATAAGTAGCCCTTTAACCATGTTTCAGGCCTGCCATTGCAAGGCCTGTGTGTGCAGTTTTACTGCCACTTCTCCTTGGCATTTAAAAGTACTTACCAAGCCTTAAACTCCCTTTTTTCTACATATCAGTGACCCCTAAGGTGGGCCCCAGGTAACCCATAGGGAAGGGTATTATGTAGGTAAAAGGCAGGACATGTACATATGTGTTATATATGTCCTGGAAGTGAAAACTCCTAAATTCATTTTCCACTACTGTGAGGCCTGCTCCTTTCCTAGACTAGCATTAGGACTGCCCTCATATACTTTTTGAGTGGTAGATTCTGATCTGAATGGAGTAGCCAGGTCATATTTAGTATTGCCAGAATGGTAATAGAAAATCCTGCTTATTGTTGAGGTTGGATATTATATTACTATTTTAGAAATGCCACTTTTAGAAAGTGAGAATTTCTTTGCACTAACAACCATCTGTGCTTTACAGCCTGTCTCCAATCAACATCTGATATGTGGTGGTTGACAGCTCCCTTGTGCATGTCACCCAGACAACAACAAACACAGGACACTCTGTCACACCTGTATTCATCTGCAAATTGAATGGGTCTTCCAAGGCTAAAAGGGTGCAGGTCTTGACACTTACATTTCAAAGGCCAGTGGCCTGTCCTCACACAATGGACTGCTAAATCTCCTAGTGGGTCCCTGGCAGACAGGACTAAACAGAAAGATGAACTTGTGCACTTCAAAACCACTCTTTGAAGTCTATCCCACTTCAATGGCAACTTTGGGTATATACATTGGGTCTCAGACCCCACCAAACCAGACACTTCTGGATCTACCCCTGCACCCTGTCAGAGGAGCTGCCTGGCTGCACAAATGACTCATCTGGACTGCTTTGCTGAGATGGACTGCTGGCCTGCTGTTGCCTTGCTGCCCTGCTGGCCTCTGACTTTGCTGAGAAGGACTCTGCCTTCCCCAAAAGTGCTCTCCAAGGATTTGGATTGAGCTTGCCTCCTGTTTTCTGAAGTCTCAGGGCCAAACATACTTAGGCCCTCATTATGACATTGGCTGTAAATCCCACTTACCGCCATGCTGACTGCCGCCAACATATCGCTGCCACAGCGGATTACCACCACCAATATTATGACCCACACATAGAAATCTGTCACAATGCAGCCACACACACAAGTCCGCCAGCGCAAAGGTCAGTGATAAACTGGCGGTAGCAAAACCCACATGGTTACGCCAACAGAACTACGCCAATAGCATTATGACTCACCAATCACCGCAGCGGACATTCAATGGCGCTAAACCATTGGCGGTACATACCTCTGGGCTCAAAATACACACACACTAACAAAACAGCACCTCATTGGACAATTCAAACTACAAACACCTGACACACATACACACACCACACCTACACACCCACACCACAATAAAACACCCACCCACAATACCCACATCCCTTTATCATTACAAACAAGTGCCACAAGAGAGATAGCAAGACCACAGACAAGACCACAGACACACACCACCATCACCTATACACCATCCACGCACCCTACATCACACACCTCAACACAGCACCCCACACACCCTCACCCACACTATTCACAATACACCCATGGCACCGCAACGACACCCCAGGTTCTCTGAGGAGTAACTAAGGGTCATGGTGGAGGAAATCATCTGGGTAGAGCCACAGCTATTAGGATCACAGCAGACGTCCATTGCTAGGAAGATGGAGTTAGGGCAGAGAATCGTGGACAGGGTCAACGCTGTGGGACAGCACCCCAGAACAAGGGATGATATCAGGAAGAGGTGGAACGACCTATAGGGGAAGGTACGTTCCACAGCAGCAAGACACCAAATAGCAGTACAGAGGACTGGCGGTGGACCCCCACCTCCTCCCTCACAACTAACAACATGGAAGGAGCAAGTCTTGGCAATCATGCATCCTGAGGGCCTGGCAGGAGTAGGAGGAGGACTGGACTCTGGTAAGTCAAATCTCTATTACTATCACCCCCCCTATCTGCATGCCATCACAAACCCCCACCCTTACCCTCACTCCCATCATTCCACCCCCTCCCACATACCCCACCATCACAACCCACTCATCCCAATACCAAGCCCTGCATACAACATCAATGCATGGACACCCTTCACAGACCTGCATGGACACCCATCACTAAAGCAAGCACATTAGAGAGAATCACCGAGCCCACAAAATCACTACTCACACAAGGCAAAGCTGCCAGGGCAATAACAACCATACAGGGCAACACACCAATACACAAGATGACACACACAGAAACAATAACACTGCATTTACATCCCCACAGGTCCCCCACCCAACGTCACCGGAGAGGAAGTGCTAGCAACTTCCAGTCCACCCCCAGAAGAGGCCCACAGTGATGACAGCAGCTCTGGATGCCAGGATCTGGATGACCAACCTGGCCTATCAGGGATCTCCAGACAGTCGGTAACCCAGGCACAGTCCTATACCACCACAGAGCCTCCCCCCTCAGGAAACACCAGCACAGTACCCACCCAGCAGGCCCATACCTCTGTCCCCAGGACACGTCAATCAGCAGTGTGTCCACCTCTACAGGGACCCCAGGCCACCCCACAAACACAGGACGATCAGGGACCTGGGGTCAGTGGGCACACAGTTCAGGGGACAAAGGCACAGGACAAGTGGGAAGTTGGGGGGACTGCTGTGCGACAGAGGGAGGACAGGCCCAGGGAACCGACTCTCCAAAAGGCACTCACCAACATTCCTCACCACCCTGGTCACCATTGCAGAGTTGCTGGCAGACATGGCCAACACCATGAGGGAGGCAGTGGCACACCAGCGGGCCCCTGACACTAGCCAAACCGATGAACAGCCTTCCACCGCTGCCGCTAGTGGACAGGAGATCCTGCCACAGGAACAACAGGCCACCAGCACCCCACCCCCTGCAGAAGGAGAACCACCCCACAAACGGTCACTGCGATCCAGGCAGAAGCCAGAGAACATTGCCAAGACCCTGCCAGGAAATAAGACTCTCCTGAATGTCACCCTTGTGTCCCACTCTGTCACCCTGTCCATCTTGAACTGCCATTGTTCCCCTTTCTATGCCCCCTTGGACAATGCACCTGTAATACAAATAGACTGACTCTAGCCTGGACATTCCTCCATCATCACCCTAGCCCATTGCACATCCCCCTCTAATCATTAGCACTTAGATAAACACCATTTGAATAAGTACAAGTATGGAGTCTGTCAAATCATTTAACCATGTATTCGTTTAACAAGCTTTAAACACTGCAGTATAACTGTACAGTAATATATATATAGGAATGACCTGTATTTGGCTTCAGTCAACACACCAGGAGCGATAGTGGGGCACAAATATCTGCAAATAGAGATGCCAAAGGGTACAGTAAGTTGCAATAGAAGTGGGAAAATCATCCTGCCAGTGACAATGTCAAATACAAAACTGTCAATGTAAAGTGTAATAACAGTGTCTTACCTGTGTGTCATTAGAAGTACTGTCGGATTATAGCACTTCTGTTGTCCTCATCCTCTGCCCCCTCATCTTTACTGTCCACAGGGTCCACTGCTGCCACACAGCCATCTCCAGCCTCATTCTCCTGCAGAAAAGGCACCTGGCAACGTAAGGCAAGGCTGTGCAACATACAGCTTGCCACCTGTTAGATGGAGGCAACAAAACCTGGCCTTCAGGAGGCTGAATGTCCTTTCTATAATTATTCTTGTTCGCCCATGTGCCTAATTGTAACTTTCCTCTTCCTTTGTCCTGGGATTCCTCACAGGGGTCAGTAGCCATGAGAGGTTGGGGTAACCAGAGTCACCTGAAAATATCGAGGGACAACTGTTAGCCACAGACTAACCCTTAGGGTCCACTCCATACCCATACATCAACAACCCCTGGGTGGGAACCAGGGCTCACCTATTAGCCAGACCCGGTGCCTCTAGAGTTGAGCCATCACATATGGTATGTTGCTATTCCTCAGGATAAAGGCATCATGCACAGACCCAGTTGCATTGACATGGGAGATGTAGTGGTCCGCCAGGCTCACTATCTGCACATTCATGGAGTGAAAGCTCTTTCGGTTTCTGAACACCTGTTCATTTCTCCGGGGGGGGGGGGGACAAATGCAATATGTGTACCATCAATAACCCCAATAATGTTGGGGATATGTCCCATAGCATAGAAATTAGCTTTCACTGTGGCCATATCCTCCACCTGGGGGAAAACGATTTAGCTGTGCATGTGTTTAATCAGGGCAGGCAATACTCTGGTCAGCACTATTGAGAACATTGGCTGAGACATTCCTGCTGCCACACCTACTGTCACTTGCAAGGAGCCATTTCCCAGGAAAGGAAGCACAGATAGCACTTGCACAAGAGAGGGGATCCCGGTGGGCTGACGGATAGCTGATATGAGGTCAGGTTCCAATTGGGCACACAGCTCTGTGATTGTGGCCCTGTCCAGTCTATAGGTGAGGATAATGTGCCTGTCCTCCATTGTTACCAAGTCCACCAGGGGCCTGTACACAGGGGGATGTCTCCATCTCCTATTCATTGGCAGCCATTGCAATCTAGGGGGCAAACGGTGAGTAGCTGGTCAGTATTCCATATTTCCAAACACTACACTGCATTACATGTTATGACTGTAACACAATATTGATGTATAGGTCCAAATGGTGCCTATGTGTACTGTGACACAGTTAGGTGCCATGGCCTGCCCTCCCCTGAAATGGCGTCCGCCTGTCCTGTATGGAGGGACAGGTGTAAATGAGGTAATTCCGCTCACGTTGTGCGCTGTTGCTGGAGGTGGTCGAAAACCACAGTGCAACTCCTCATTGGATCCCATAGGGCCCCATGGGTTACAGTGGCCAATGGTGATGTACGCCAGCGGTGACGGTACACACCGCCGCAGACATGACTGCCATTTTCTATCTGTTCACCTACTTCCTACCTGACCTTCAATAGGAGAGGACCTACACTGCAAGTGCTGCTGTGACCTGTGTCTGGAACCGACCATGGCTTGTGTCACTGGGTAATGGGCCCCTGCCTTCACCGCTGCGGATTTGGAGAGACTGGTGGATGGGGTCCTACCCCAGTACCAAATGCTGTATGGGCCTCCAGACCAACAGGTGAGTACACTGTGAGCACGATGAATGGGGCATGAATGCATGTAGTGCTGTGTGTGAGGGCCTCGTGTGGGGGGGGTTGGGGTAATGGCCCTGAGCAGCGTGCTGCATGTATGGTGGGCAATGTCTGTGGGTAAGGGGATGTGAGGGCTATGGTAGGGCCATGATTGTAACAGGCAGGGCGGTCTGACTGATACCTTTTCCTATGTGTATTTCTCTGCAGGTCAGCGCCTGTCAAAAAAAGGATATATGGCAGGCCATCGCCAAGGACGTGCGGACCCTAGGGGTCCACGGCAAGTGGAGCACCCACTGTCGCAAACAATGCGAGGACCTAAGACGCTGAGCACGGAAGACAGTGGAGGCTCAGCTGGGGATGGCCTCCCAATGAGGAAGTGGTGCCCGTCGAACCGTGACCTCCCCAGATGGCCTGCATACTGGCGGTGGTCTATCCGGAGTTAGATGGGTGATTGGGGGCATCACAGCAGCCACAAGGGGGTGAGTACAGTGCCCCAAAATACTACTTGGCCATGGTGGTGGGGGATGTGGGCCTGTGGGTGCCCCTAGGACAGGCCGGCAAGTGCGGTGCAGGTACCATGTTGGGCAGTGTCTGATGTCAACCTTCTCCAAACAAGCTAGTAAGCCTCCACTACTGGGCAGGGGTCTGTGGGTCTCAGGTATGCAGCAATTGGCGTTAGGTGTCCCTATCCATGGGCTGGTGACTAGCATTGTGACTGGTAGTGCATTGCCTAGTGCGTAGGGCTGTTCGATGTGTGTGAGCGTGTTGTGTATGCCAACGGTGGTGTTGTTGCCGCTGTTGACCAAGGGTATCCTTTGTCTCTCCCCCCTTTTTTGTTTTGTCACCCTGTCCTTATGTGCATTAGTATCATCTGGCGGAGGAGCAGAGGCACAGGCGAGGGGGAGAGCTGCATCCCACAGGGTCCAGGAGGCCGAATCCACCGACGGTGAGGGAACATGGAGGGCGAGGGGGGCACCACAGCGGAGACTGGAGGGGACAGTTCTGACAGTGATACCTCCTCCGATGGAAGCTCCTTGGTGGTGGCGGACACCTCTGTGCCCACCCCAACTAAAGGTACAGCTGCCACCCCCATACCAGCACTGCCCTCCCAGCTTCCCCTCAGCAGGTTTCCCGTGCCCAATCACCTAGGAGGGTGGGCATCTCCTTCGCCCCAGGCACCTCAGGCCCTGCCATAGTTAGCCCTGCTGCTTTGAGTGAGGAGGCTATTGACCTCCTGCGATCCATCTCTTTTGGGCAGTCAACCATTGTGAATGCCATCCAGGGGCTGGCAGCCCATTTGCAACAAACAAATGCATTCCTGGAGGGCATTCACTCTGGCATGGCGGCACAACAGAGATCAATCCAGGCTGTGGCCTCCTCCCTGATGGCAGCCATTGTACCTGTTTCTAGCCTCCCCCCTCCAACCTCCTCTGCCCAATCGCATTCCCCTCAACCCCAACCTATCCCAAGTACACAGGCAGACCAGCATGCACCCGGGACAACACACAGGAGTGGTTCAGGCAAACACAAGCACCACACATCATCACACAAACACCATCCAGATACAGACATACCAACATCCACTGCCTCCACTGTGTCCCCCTCCTCATCCACCTCCCTCCCAGTAGCATGTACATTCACACCTGCAAATACTACATCCTCATCCACTACCACCATCATGCCTATCACTACACACCCCTCACTGGCAGTCACCACCTCCATTTCCATGCACACGTCCCTTGTGTCCTCTCCCACTGTGTCTGTGCCCCCTCCTCCCAAGGTACGCAAACACAAGCACTCAGACACCCAACAGCCATCCACCTCACAACAGCATCCAGCCCATGCACCTGCACCCAAACACAGCAGACACCTCCTACAACCAATTCCTCTTCCTCCAGTCCCAAACCTTCACCGTCTTCCAGCCCCAATGTCCCTAAGAAGCTTCTCCTCTCCACCACTGACCTCTTCCCTCCCCCTCATCCCCCCATCCTTCATGTCAGGCCAGGGCGAAGAAAACCCAGGCAAGCACCTCAGCCACCCAGTCCAGGGCCACAGTAGTGTCAACAGCTACAGCAGGTGGGAGAGGATCCCGGACACCAGGCAGCAACACTGACAGGGGGCCTGCACTAGGTGCATCAAGGAAGGGCAAGGAGGCACCACCAGCTGCAACTAGGAAGGGCAAGGAGGCACCCCCAGCTGCTACATGGAAGGGCAAGGAGGCACCCCCAGATGCTACAGGGAAGGGCAAGGAGGCACTCCAGCTGCAGGTGTGAAGGGCAAGGGGCAATCCCCGGCTGCTGACAGGAAGGGCAAGGGGCCTGCACCAGCAGGCAGGAAGGACAGGAGGTCTGATGCTGGGACTCATTTGGAGCCCCCACCATCAACAATGGTGGTTCAGCTGTCCGAGACTGCAGGGGATGGGCTTGAGCCTCCCCCACCACTGCCAGTAGTGACACCAGCACCATCGCCAGCACTGCCACTAGGACCGCCACCAGCACCACTGCCAGCAGCAGCAGCCCCAGTGGGCAGCCGTCCGAGGCTGCAGGGGATGGGCTGGAGCCTCCCCCACCACTGTCAGCACTGACACCAGCACCACCACTGCCACCACTGAGCATCCGTGGGCTGTTGTGCATCCTGGCCCCTGCAAATCCAGTGGGTCTGACACCCAGGTGAGAGACTGTGACCTTGCACTCCCTAAGATCTGCATCACAGGGCACAATGCCCCCTCCAGAACCAGTGGAGAAGCCATCCACTCACAGCATCCTACCCAGGATGAAGCACACTGGGCACAATGCCCCCTCCAGAACCAGTGGAACAAGCCATCCACTCACAGCAACCCTCCCAGGATGAAGCACACTGGGCACAATGCCCCCTCCAGAACCAGTGGAGAAGCCATCCACTAGAGAGACTGTGGCTTTGCACTCCCCAGGACCAAGCAGTGGGCAAACCACCCACTTGAGAGACTATGGCCTTGCACTCCCCAGGACCAGGCAGTGGGCAAACCACCCACTAGAGAGATTGTGGCCTTGCACTCCCCAGGACCAAGCAGTGGGCAAACCACCCACTAGAGAGACTGTGACCTTACACTCCTCAGGACCAAGCAGTGGGCAAACCACCCACTAGAGAGACTGTGGCCTTGCACTCCCCAGGACCAAGCAGTGGGCAAACCACCCACTTGAGAGACTGTGACCTTGCACTCCACAGGACATCACACAGGGCATGTAGCCCCCTCCAGGACCCCTGGTGTTGTACCATCTTCTGGCTGAGGTGCACCCCATTCCCCGTCCCCCTGAGGTGCCTGTGTATTTTCAAAATGATGCCCCTGCAGTGTTCTCTCCGTGTTGTTGGAGGAGTGAGGTGGGGCCTTGGCCTACGTGCTGTGGCCCTGTGGCTCACGGACATTGAGGACTGGGCATTGTCCCTCTATTTGTAAATATGTATATACGTTTGTAATTTAATGCACTTATTCATGTTCTTTAATGGTATTACATTCACTTTCTTCCAATCATTTTCTCCTTACAGGGTGGATATGTAATGTTATTGCATCTGATTGTGTGTATGGTGTTGGGGTGGAGGTGTTGCGTGTTGCGTGTGTGTGTGTCACTCTCTTTTTCCTACCTCCTCCCTTGTGTGCTAGGCGGCAGTACTCACCATGGTCGTCTTTGCCAGCGTTGGTGTTTGTAATGCAGGAAAAGGTAGACTAGCATGGGAAATATGTGCAACTCGTCTCCATGGCGTCGTGGTTGTTCCCTGTGTCTCCAGAGGTGAGTCCTTTGACTTCTGTGTTCTGTTTCCATCGTGCTTTTGATGTTGTTGGTACCGCACCAGAAAAGCTGGCAGATAGGCTGGTCATAGTGCAGTGGGCAGTATGTTGTCTTCCGCCTGGCTATTGGAGGTTACCGCCATGGTGCTTGTTGCTACCGCCGTGGCGGTCTGTGTGTTACAGTGGCTGTCTTTCTGAGCGGTTCCCGCTGTGGTCATAATTAAATTTTTGTTACCACCAGCCTGTTGGCGATATTACCGCTGCTTTATCACCGACCGCCAGGGTTGTAATGAGGGCCTTAATCTCTTCAAGAAACTCCTTGTGTGTCAAAATTGATGCACTACCTGCCAAAATTGATGCAAAGCCTACATTGCGACCGAGAAATTGACGCACAGCCAACCTGAATGACACAGCCCGAGTTCCTGACTAGAAATTCAAGGCATCACCTGCTGTGCGATGGAAAATTCGACACATCGCCTACAGGATCAATACAGTGCCAGTGCCTTCTTCCATCGCATCAAGGATTTTCCCCACATCGTCCCTGGGTGTCAAAATATCCACGTACCACATTGAGGAACCAAGACTGTGCTGTGAAAAATGTCACAAACCGCTTACAGTGTGGAAAGAAATGAAACATCATCTGTGCCGTGTCACAAAATTCAATGCAACACCCTATTTTTCCATGCATCTCCTCCTCTCCGGTCTCCGTGCATTGCTATTTGTGATGCTTACCAGGCACTGTGTGTAACAAAGAGACAACTGTGTATTTCCAAGGCTTACGACTTTTTAAAATCTTTCAAAAGTGATATTTCAACTTGTGCTTATTGGATCTTTTTAGTTTTTACCTTATTTTATTGAGCTAAATATTATCTATTGTTCTAAACTTGTATGGTGTATTTTTGTGGTGTTTTCGCTATATGATTTATTGCACAAATACTTTAGACATTGCCTTCTAAGGTAAGCCTGACTGCTCAGTGCCAAGCTACCAGAGGGAAGGCACAGGATAATTTCGATTGTGTGTGCATTATTCTGACTAGGATTGTGGTCCCTACTTGGACAAGGGTGTATACCTCTGCCAACAAAAACAACCCATTGCTAACAGTCTCCATTTTATTTAATCCCTCCATTTCCCATAGTCCTCAGTCATGCACAGCTCTTATAGAAAGTTATTTCATTCTTGAGCTCCACATACAGTTAAAATATGTCCTCCCATTGTTTTTTCTAAGGAGTTGGGCGGTTTAGTTGAAAGACTTTTCTTCTACCAGCTTTCCAAAATTGCCTGAGTAATTCACAAAGTTTGTAAATGCTTTTTCAATCAAATATGAGCGAAAACATTCTCATACATTGGTTTTGCGTAAGAAAGTCCTCCGCTAAAATTAATCTGTACATCTGTATATTTTTTCATAAAATTGCTAATGATGTAAAACTTCACAATTAAAAGTTTTGTGACAGAAACTTTCCACAATAAGGAGTTTAAAAGTAACTACTTCACCAGCTACTCACCTAGAAAAAATTGAAAAGTTAGCCATTTTTAATGCAATAATCACAGAGTTCAACAATTGTTACAAACAAAAACAAAAGCTTTACGTATAGTTGTTTAGCAGTATGAACCTGTAGGTGAAAGTAGGTGTCAATGTTGAATCAGCTTGTAATATCATTTAAAATGCAGCTAGTAACCAATGGAGTGCTTACCACCGAGGCTGCATTTGAAATTTAATGAAGTGGTTACTACTTTATAGATGCATTCACCCGATGTGTAACGTAAATATTGTGTTGATTCTATTACAAGATTTATCAAGCTTCTTACGTGTTTGAAGACTGTAGGAAAGAATGCTGGATGTGGCAAAGGAGCCCTCAAAATGTTTTTAGCTATTTACCCTGAGTTCCCTCTGCATCAAGCTCATTCAGATTTTAATGAGGACTGGGACATTGCTCTCTAAAATTTGAGTGGGTATTGACTGGGCATATTAGTGTGCTACAGATGCAAGGCAGGGGCGGACGGGCTCTGGTTGAAGCATCTGCATGCTAGTGAGTGGTACTGAAACCTTATAGGACTTTTAGCAGCATTTCCAGCAACTTCACAGATAAACCTGCTGCTCTCTGCTGAAGAAGGGCTAAACCCTGAAACAAGTGCCCAAAGATATAGAGCACTAGCTGCATCTACTAAGGTGAAAAACTATAGACTACCTAATGAAGAAAGAACAAACGTGTACTACATTTATCACGATGTAATGGGGCTGACTGCGTGCTGGAGTGTGAGGTAGCGTACTCCCAACTGTTTCCTGTTTAAAAGGCTCCCTTGAGCCAGCGAGCTGACAAGCTCTGTTTGAAGCACCTACATGCCAGTGAGTGGTACTGAAACCCCAGAGGACTTTTGGCAGCATTTCCAGCAACCCCAGAGAAAAACCTGCTGCTTATGAAGGGCTACACCCAGAAACTCGTGTCTAGAGATACACAGCACTAGCTGGACCTACTAAGGTGAAAAACTATAGACTACTTAATGAAGTAGGAATAAACCTGTACTGAGGCCCATATTTATACTCTGTTTGCACCGAATTTGCGTCATTTTTTTGACGCAAATCCAGCACAAACTTAACTCCATATTTATATTTTGCCACCAAAATATTGGAGTTAACTACATTTTTTGCCTAAGGAAAACTACCTTGCGTCAATGAGATGCAAGGTAGGCGTTCCCAGGTAAAAAGTGCCTCAAAGGCCCTAGCACCTTATTTATCCTCCCGTGTAAAAATCACACACGGGAGGAGGAGTGCCTTAAACAATGGCGCTAAGCCTGCTTAGCGCCATTATTTAGCGTCTGTGTATGGGCAGGCATAAGGGGACCTGTAGGCAGATTTTCATGGTCAGAGACCATGGAAAGTGCCCACAGGTGCCCTGCCCTGTCCGGAGGGACACCCCCACCCACCCCTACCCACACCAGGAAGTCACCCACGGATGGGGACCCATCCAAAGGTAAGTCCAGGTAGGTATTTTATTTTTCTATCCAATGCTGCTCTGGGGCCCTGACATGCGGCCCCCTGCACGGCGCTGTCCCCTGGGAATGGCCATTGGGGTGGTGGTCACAGCTCCTGTCTTTACTAAGACAGGAGCCATGTCCATGGGGCTTGTGCGCCAGAAAATGGTGCTACACTGCTTAGCGGCAAATTTTTGCCTCTAAACAGTGTAGCGCCATAATTTGTTACACAAACCCCGGTTCCCCCTATGCCTCACAGGTCCTGTTTGTGTCCTTTCAAAGGACACTAACATGGCCTTACTGCAGGCTAGCACCATTCCCTAAATATGGCACCTGACTGTTGTCTAAGAATGGCACTATACTTTTTGCCACAAACCTGTGCTAACGCAGGTTTGGGCAAAAAGTATAAATCTGCCCCTAAGTATACCATGATGCAATGGGGCAGACTGCATGCTGGAGTGTGAGGCAGGGTGCTCCCAACTGTTTCATGGAAAGCCACGTTGCCTACTTCCTGTGGGCGAAGCAGGACCAGGAGTAGTACAACAGTCCTACAGTTTACTAAAAGTTAGTGACTCATGCACATTGGAAGTGATTGTGTAGATAATCAAGTTTGCACATTTAGCGCTGAATTAAATTAGTGTTAAATAAAAGTGACATTCTTGATGTAGCTGTTGGATTGTGGATTGCATAGTTGCTTCTTTGGTAGTATTTGCATCTTCCTGCAATTTTTCTGATTGATGTGAGCCTTCAACCTAAAAGTCTGTTTCCGTAGTCAATCCCACGGTGAATCACAGTGTCAAAGATGGATAATGGAGCTAAGTATGTGCAGTAAGTCTAATATGATGCACGGTGGCAACTGAAAATCGATGCTCCAGTTTGTCAAACCATGGTGGTTTGAACAGGAACATGTGTGGAGAAAGAAAAATTATCTATCTATCTATCTATCTATCTATCTATCTATCTATCTATCTATCTATCTATCTATCTATCTATCTATCTATCTATGTAAACATACAGTGATAGGGCCTAGTTTATTTAGAAAAAGCTGTTTGGCTTGCCTATATCTTTGGACGGAATTACAACAAATTTTGCAGAAAGGTAGCTCTTGGTCCGGAAAAAGCCCTTTTTGTTATTTGGTGTAAATCCATTCAGTTGTTTTTGAGACATTTAAGGAAATCCAAATTTGTATATCTAGGGACGTTTAGGATTTACAACCCCTCCTGTTCTTGTGCTGAGATCTGATTGAATGCCAACACTTCAAACCAAGAAGTGCTGGCAGCCATCTTGGGACTTGACTTGTGCCAAGTCCCAGAATAAAAGAATAAAAAGTACAAAAGGGGCTGGGGTATGAACACCCTGATCCCATAGTCCGGTGCTGGGGTCCAAAATGACCCCCCCGGGCTAGAAGCCATTAAAAAAAGGTTTTTACCACTGAATCGCAATGGGGTCACGTATCTGCAGTAAAAATAACAACAACAAAAACAAGCACAGGCTCCGGCACTTGTTTTAAAAAAAAAAGCCCCTGGGTGGGCTAGGTCCAGGGGCACTGTTTTCTTTTTAATAGGGGGCCTCCTGGCCCTTCACAGCCCAGGGGACCACCACCTCCCCAGGGCTATAATGAAGTAAGAGCGCAACGCTAACCCCCGTGCCTCGGGGACCACTACCTCAGGGCAAAAATGCTTTTAATATGTGGGGGAGGCCCGATGACCACCACCTCCCTGGGGCTATATAGAAAATAACAACAGGGGGTCCAAGTAATAGCAAACACTCCACTTTTAGACAGCGGGATCTGTAAAGCAGTTCCCTCTTTCAAAAAGTGGAGCTTTTATCGTGCAGGGAACAGAGATGAAAGGTTTGCTTCAGCAACCACAGAGTTACTACTTAAAGTAGCTTCTTGGTTGCTGAAGCAATGGGACCCCCGGGGAGGCCTTGAGGTTTCCCCCACAGTCCCCAATAGCCCGTAAAGGGATTGTTATAAAATAAACAAAATACATGAAAAAGAAAAAATATGAAGGGACCAGGAGCAGCCCTCACAATCCTAGATACCCCATAAGGGGCTAAAAAAAACAAGCTAAAGAAAAAAAATAGAGTAGCTCAGTGTGAAGGTCACAGACCTTCAAGTTGAGGGTTCCAGCCGTAGTTGTTTCCCTCCTTTTTTTAATTACAATTGTTTAAGCCTCATAGTGAGAGGTGATCTTCCTCTTTTTAAATGACAAATACATTTTTCTTTTCAATTGATCCAGAAATATCTCATTCTAAGTGTATCATATATCAATGGCTAAAAACCCCTCTATCTCTCTCCCTCTCTCTTTCAATCTTTCTCCCACTCATACACCTACTCAGACACTTATGCACCCACTCACACACCCACTCAGACCCTCATGCACACACTCATAGTCCCAGTCAGACCCTCAGGCACCCACTCACAGACCCACTCAGATAGTTACATACCCACCCATTTTCTTTACATATGTATTGTCCAATATTTTAACAAGCAGGAAATTAATAAAGCACTTTAGGGGACTGGCCTTGTATTCAGTCATTTTTATAAATGATAGGAGTAACCAAACTTAGCAAGGTATTTGCCCAGTTCAGATTTTTTTTTTAAAGTTCCTGATCTGACAATGAAGAATACTAATATCGTATGCTCAGAAGAATCCATTTAATTAAATGTTTTATTCCATTATTCCAAAATAACAACTAAATCAGATATACTTTGGGCTATTTTAGGAAATAGGCATAATACGAGGCGATGTTGGGTTCAATATTTAGACTAAAGGGTAGATTTACTAACATTTTGCCCTGAGTTTGCATCACAAAAGTGATACAAACCAGCACAAAATGTTATGCTGAAAATTGCCTAAAAGTTACATGAAGTAGGGAACCACACATGCTTTTTGACACAAATCCCTTTCGACCAAAGATTTGAGACAGGGTCCTGTGTAAAATCGCCATTTGAAAGCAGGTGTTAAACAAAGAAATGTTTTCAGTTCTCCCTCTTTTTTGACTTAGCATGTGTGCTGGACTGTACAGAACGCCTACAGAGTAGGACCAGTTTTAAAAGTTGCCTAAGCATAGTATTTTGTACTGAAAGGGTACAATCTCAGTACAGCACCTATGCTAGACTCAGGGACACACCCTTGCATTATGGTGCAAAGTTGTGTCAGTGGCGAACAGCAATACATTTTTGCACTGGCGCTAGGGAGAGTGCCATATCTCTGTAGATTTGGCACTCTCCTGCTCTCTCCTTTTCACACAATGCAGTGCAGCATTTTTGGCTGCTGCGCTGCGTTGCATAATAATTTGGTAAATCTGGCTCTATATGTCTATTGTGACATTTAAATTTATTCATGTGGACCTACCCCTTAGCTATGCCACAGGTTTGTTGGCAATTATGTAACAGAGGACACCAAGTAAATTGATTTGTTATTCATACCATCGACAAAGACATCAGCAAATATCATAAATACAGAGAGAAAACCAGATGAAATAATCACTATTCATTCAAATTCTTAAGGTTCCAGTTGACAGTCAAACATATCTAGTTCCAGCAATATGCAAGATTCATCTTGTTTACATATATACAAAACCAGTGACTATTGTTTCACTAAAGGCAGCAATATGTTTAAATATAGCTCACTAGGGACTGTAAATATTTGTTTTGCATGAAGTAGTTACTTAAAATAATAGTTGAATATCTAGTAATTATTTTGTTATGATTGCCGTGAATGTCCCACTGTAGATCTTTTAGGGTCCTACTTAAACCTGTCTCTCATCACTTAAATACATTAATCGGAAAGTAGTCTGTGTTATTCTGTAATAGCACATAACATTGATGTCTTGTCATGGGTCCTTTGGTATGTCTTTATTTAGAACATTTTTGGGGGGGTCAATTAGAATTTGGCACCTTTCTGCTAAATGCATGGTTCCTCTACCTCATTTAGAGGGAAGAGAGCAGATGTATTTCTGTTGGTAGAACCTCAGTCAGCACTGTAGGCAGAAACCCTTGACCTGGTGATCTATCCTCCACAGGACTGCTGGGTTATTATGATGGTCACCCTACCCTAGTTATGGCAACATTACTTGTTTTCCCTACCCAGAACCACATGACAGACATTGTGGCCCTGGCAAGGAAATCACACACTGACCCACACACATAAAGAGAAAACTCCTTGCACTTCAGGGTCATTGTTATTTTGTTGTGCAACACTAAGCTCCTACTAGTTGCAAAACAGAAAACTTTTCTGAGCTGGTGCATCAAATATGGGCCCTGCTTGGCAAAGAGGGCAGGTGGACATCTGTGGGCGGTCCTCCGCCAAGGCAGAATAGGCTATAGTCTCCCCTAACCTGGTAAGCTGGGAAGCTCTTTATACTCAACTATTAATATCCAAACATCTTTTAATTTATCTTTGCTACCTACCACTTTCTTTGTGAGACATTTGCATATTATCTCCTGGAGGAACAAAACTATCTTGCCATAAAAAAACACTATGGGGGCCATTATGACCCTGGCAGTCCTTATACCGCCAGGGTCACGGTCCCGGCCAGACCGCCCCCAAAGTGGCGGTCTGACCGCGACATTATGACAGTGTCCAACTGCCGACACCACCAGGCTGCCTCAGCCTGCAGCCTGGCGGTCCCGGTAGTCCCATCAGTTGTAATCCACCAGGGCAGTGCTGCAAGCACAGCTGCCCTGGGGATTAGGAATCCCCATCCGCCAGCCAGTCCATGGCAGTAAACACCGCCATGGAAAGGCTGGCAGAATGGGGGACTTGGGGAGCCCCTGGGGGGCCCTGCACTGCCCATGCACTCGCCATGGACAGTGCAGGGGCCCCCATGCATAGCCCCATCGTGCATTCCTCTGCCCGAATTATGGACCATTTCACAATGAGGTCCTATACCTCCTGATTGAAAGTCCTGTATGTTTAGGCAGATGCCCTAGCTTGTTTACTCTGATGGTTTGCTGAGTCCAGGATTATTGGCTGTTGCTTAGAAAGCTCCTGCATCAGAGGAGTTGGAACTGTGGAGCACTGGCCTCGGAAGTAATGGCACACCGTTGAGGGCCTAATCAATTCCTATTGAACAAAATTCAGGCTGCTTTGTGTTGGAATACAGCCAAATCTCCTGTTCTGTCCTTTCTGCTACTGGCATCAAACAGATCAAGGTTTTGTTTGTCACGCTGCATCCCTACACACCCTACTGTGAATTGCCCCACTGTTGCATAGGTGCAGATGCAGTGAATGCTTGCCCATCTAATGTAAGAGATGAGGAGCTTTCCTCTTGTTTGTCTTTTGTTAGGATTGCTATAAAATGCCTTAGTACATTTCTCTATTGATGACAGTTACATTGAATTGTCCATTTTGCTGTAGGTGTACATTCCTTTGCTTCCTTTCTATTGCCCTCTCCCTGTTTCCCATTCCCATTATTCTCTATTAGAGACAAGGGACAGTACACACTGGGTGTTTCTACATCCTTAAATAATACAAGTTAACCTTTGATGCTTGCCAAATGCCACACAATGGCAAGGCTTCATGTCAACATCACATATCGATTACCACACGACCATCACTCACACCTCAAACAGAACCAAATAGCATTTCTCTAAACACAGACTCATGCAGTATATCAAAAAGACTCTTGCACAAACCTGTCTTCTAAATTTCTTCATGTAGCTTCTATGTCTCGCTAAAGTGGCTAAGGTCAAGTGGAATTGGGTGGGCAGGGTCCTTTACACCTGCAATAGTGGGGAGGGGCTGAAGGATAATTGCCACTCCTTCGGATTATAAAAAGGGGGGACTGGCTATCTTGACCAAAAAATCACTGACAATGACTATTCAGACAATTTAGAGGGACAGTGCAGACCACTATGGGGGTCATTCTGACCCCGGCGGTCAGTGTAAAAGCGGCGGCCAACCCGCCAACAGGTTGGCGGCCTAAAAATATGAATTCTGACCCTGGCGGGAACCGCCAACACAGGCCGCCGCTTTAACACTCCGACCGCCACGACGGTACAAACAAACAGCGCGGCGGTCACCGCCAACAGGCAGGCGGCAGACAATGTACCGCCCACCCTATCACGACCCACCAATCCGCCACCTTTTCCGGGGCGGGAGCCCCGCTGATAAAAACACGGCGGAAACAGACATCTCCAATGGAAAACGCTTACCTCGACACACTCCACGCGAAATCGGAACAGCATGGAACCCGAACTCCACATCCTCCCAGCTATTGCCTTCCTGCTCTTCTTCCAGGATGACGAACCTCGCCGCAGACGACAACGGTGAGTACTGCACCTACGACACAGGGGAGGGGGGAGCAGGAAAGGTTACGGGCACACACATACGCCACACCCCCACCGAAATACCTACACACCTATGCAGATAAAAAAGTCAGAGTGACACACCCAACCCCCCCCCAAAAAAACTAAGACAAAAGGCAATGAATGTAAAAGTAGAACCATATTATTGCAACAATAAAGTATAGCGACCTTAGCAATATATGAAGAATGAATACACATCTAGAACTCTATCCATACAAGTAGCAAAAGTCCGGCCCAGTCATTCAAAGTCCAAATGTCCATGGGCCAATGTGCAGCAACACATGGGCAAAGCCCACACACGAGATCGAGTCCATTGGAGAGAACACTGCTGGGGCATCACTAAAATAAAAAGACAGGCACCTCAGGGGGAAGGGAAGGGGGGCACCTCAGCCACATGAGTCCACGACGCCAGATCCACGAAGGGCCTCCATGCCCACTGTGCCATCCTGGGGAGTGCAAAGCCACAGTCTCACAAGTCTCTACAGTGGGTGGATTGCCCACTGTGCCATCCTGGGGAGTGCAAAGCCACAGTCTCACAAGTCTCTACAGTGGGTGGATTGCCCACTGTGCCATCCTGGGGAGTGCAAAGCCACAGTCTCACAAGTCTCTACAGTGGGTGGATTGCCCACTGTGGCATCCTGGGGAGTGCAAAGCCACAGTCTCACAAGTCTCTACAGTGGGTGGATTGCCCACTGTTACATCCTGGGGAGTGCAAAGCCACAGTCCATCAGGTGGATTACAGAGACCACTGGTCATGGAGGAGGCATGGTGGGCAGAGTGCGTCGTGAAGGCCTGGCCAACACAGAACCGGGACTGCCAATGGGCCAGCGGTGCTTGAGATGAAGGGCCCAGCGGAGCGGTGCTTGACAGGAAGGGCCCAGCGGACCGGTGCTTGACAGGAAGGGCCCAACGGAGCGGTGCTTGAGATGAAGGGCCCAGCGGAGCGGTGCTTGACAGGAAGGGCCCAGCGGAGCGGTGCTTGACAGGAAGGGCCCAGCGGAGCGGTGCTTGACAGAAAGGGCCCAGCGGAGCGGTGCTTCAGATGAAGGGCCCAGCGGAGCGGTGCTTGACAGGAAGGGCCCAGCGGAGCGGTGCTTCAGATGAAGGGCCCAGCGGAGCGGTGCTTGACAGGAAGGGCCCAGCGGAGCGGTGCTTCAGATGAAGGGCCCAGCGGAGCGGTGCTTGACAGGAAGGGCCCAGCGGAGCGGTGCTTGAGATGAAGGGCCCAGCGGAGCGGTGCTTGACAGGAAGGGCCCAGCGGAGCGGTGCTTGACAGGAAGGGCCCAGCGGAGCGGTGCTTGAGATGAAGGGCCAAGCGGAGCGGTGCTTGACAGGAAGGGCCCAGCGGAGCGGTGCTTGACAGGAAGGGCCCAGCGGAGCGGTGCTTGAGATGAAGGGCCCAGCGGAGCGGTGCTTGACAGGAAGGGCCCAGCGGAGCGGTGTTGGACAGGAAGGGCCCAGCGGAGCGGTGCTTGTCAGGAAGGGCCCAGCGGAGCGGTGCTTCAGATGAAGGGCCCAGCGGAGCGGTGCTTGACAGGAAGGGCCCAGCGGAGCGGTGCTTGACAGGAAGGGCCCAGCGGAGCGGTGCTTGACAGGAAGGGCCCAGCGGAGCGGTGCTTGAGATGAAGGGCCCAGTGGAGCGGTGCTTGACAGGAAGGGCCCAGCGGAGCGGTGCTTGACAGGAAGAGCCCAGTGGAGCGGTGCTTGACAGGAAGGGCCCAGCGGAGCGGTGCTTCAGATGAAGGGCCCAGCGGAGCGGTGCTTGAGATGAAGGGCCCAGCGGAGCGGTGCTTGACAGGAAGGGCCCAGCGGAGCGGTGCTTGAGATGAAGGGCCCAGCGGAGCGGTGCTTGACAGGAAGGGCCCAGCGGAGCGGTGCTTGACAGGAAGGGCCCAGCGGAGCGGTGCTTGAGATGAAGGGCCCAGCGGAGCGGTGCTTGACAGGAAGGGCCCAGCGGAGCGGTGCTTGACAGGAAGGGCCCAGCGGAGCGGTGCTTGAGATGAAGGGCCCAGCGGGCGGTGCTTGACAGGAAGGGCCCAGCGGAGCGGTGCTTGAGATGAAGGGCCCAGCGGAGCGGTGCTTGACAGGAAGGGCCCAGCGGAGCGGTGCTTGACAGGAAGGGCCCAGCGGAGCGGTGCTTGACAGGAAGGGCCCAGCAGAGCGGTGCTTGAGATGAAGGGCCCAGCGGAGCGGTGCTTGACAGGAAGGGCCCAGCGGAGCGGTGCTTGACAGGAAGGGCCGAGCGGAGCGGTGCTTGAGATGAAGGGCCCAGCGGAGCGGTGCTTGACAGGAAGGGCCCAGCGGAGCGGTGCTTGACAGGAAGGGCCCAGCGGAGCGGTGCTTGAGATGAAGGGCCCAGCGGAGCAGTGCTTGACAGGAAGGGCCCAGCGGAGCGGTGCTTGAGATGAAGGGCCCAGCGGAGCGGTGCTTGACAGGAAGGGCCCAGCGGAGCGGTGCTTGACAGGAAGGGCCCTGTTCAGCGGTGCTTCTCACGGCGGGGCCCTGTTCAGCGGTTCTGGTCACGGCGGGGCCCTGTTCAGCGGTTCTGGTCACGGCGGGGCCCTGTTCAGCGGTGCTTCTCACGGCGGGGCCCTGTTCAGCGGTTCTGGTCACGGCGGGGCCCTGTTCAGCGGTGCTTCTCACGGCGGGGCCCTGTTCAGCGGTTCTGGTCACGGCGGGCCCTGTTCAGCGGTTCTGGTCACGGCGGGGCCCTGTTCAGCGGTGCTTCTCACGGCGGGGCCCTGTTCAGCGGTGCTCCTCACGGCGGGGACCTGTTCAGCGGTGCTCCTCACGGCGGGGCCCTGTTCAGCGGTGCTCCTCACGGCGGGGCCCTGTTCAGCGGTGCCTGTCTTGTGTTTCCAGTGAACCACACCTGGCCAATACTTGCCGCTCAGTCTGCATCGGACCTTTCCGTTGCGGGGCCCTCCTGTGATGGAGTCCTGGGGCCCTGGCTCTCCTTCGATACCCCCAGAATGGGGCTGGTGGGGCCCTCATGGCCAGGTCGGCTGCTCCCTGCCTTTTGCTCCTTGCTGCCCTTGCCCTCCTTGGCAGACTGTCCGTGGCCCTTGGCTCCCTTACCCGATGTGGCAGGTGACGGTGCAAGGCTACCCTCCTTGGGGGCAGGCGTATCAGGCCTGTTGCACCTGCCCTTCAGTTTTTTGGTCCTCTTCCCAGGGGGGGGGCTGGCTGTGCCTTTGCTGCTGGACGATGTCCCAGCCCAAGGAAAGGGAGGACTCCAAAAACCAGGCACGACGTTCTTTGGAGTTGCTGGGCTGGTGGTGGCTGAGGTGTTTGTGGAACTCTTACGGGATGGAGGGGGTGGGTCAGGTGAGGAAAAGAGGTCCACTTTAGAGAGGAAAATTTTCTTTGGAGCCATGGGAAGGGTGGCTGGAGTGGGTATGGGAGTGGAGGAAGAGGATGTGGTTGTAGGAGAGTCAAGTGTGCTGTCTTTGGGTGCAGGTGCTTGGGCAGGAGGCTGACGTGAGGTGGATGGCTGTTGTTTGGGTGCCTGCCTGCGTTTGTGTGGTTGGGAAGCGGGGGTGACAGACACACTGGGAGAGGACACAGGGGACGTGTACATGGCAGTGGGGGTGGTGACTGCACGTGTGCGGACTGGTCTGGAGGGTGTGCTGGTGATGGGTGCAATGGCTGATGGTGGTGTGCTTGCAGGTGTGTGTGGAGACGTCACAGGGAGGGAGGAGGGAGACGAGGAGCTGGGGGACACAGAGGAGGTAGTGGCTGTTGGCATGTCTGCATCTGGATGTTGCTTGGGTGAATGCTTTTGTGTCCTGTGGTGCTTATGTCTGGATGAGCTGCCCTTGGGTGTTGAGGTGTGTGCAGGCTGGTCTGTAGGTGTGGATGGGATAGGCAGAGGAACAGGGGAGTGGGACTGGGTGGAGGGAGTCAGAAGAGGGAGGCTGGAGACAGGGACAATCGCTGCCGTCAGTGCTGAGGCCAGAGCGTTGAACGATCGTTGATGGGCAGCCTGACCCGAATGAAGGCCCTCCAGGTATGCATTGCTTTGATGCACCTCCCTCTCCACACCCTGGATGGCATTCAAAAGGGTAGACTGCCCAACAATGATGGTCCTCAGGAGGTCAATGACCTCCTCACTGAGGGCAGCAGGGGTGACTGGGGCAGGACCTGAGGTGCCTGGGGCGAAGGAGATGGCCGGCTTCCTGGCCTTGCGGGCACGGGCCGAAGGCCGAGGGGCTGCTGGGAGGGCGGAGCTGGTGCGCTGGGTGGCGGCTGTACCTGTAGGATTGGTGGGCACGGATGTTGCCGCCACCGCAAGGGAGCTCCCTTCCGAGTACGTGTCGGTGTCGCTGCCGTCTCCACGGGTCCCCGTGGTGGAGCCCCCCTCGCCCTCCATCTCACTGGTCATGTCAGAGTCCGTTGCATGGCCCTCCGGGGCCATGTGAGATGCAGCTCCCTCTTGCGCTGATGCCACTTCTCCTCCGCCTGATGATGCTAATGCACACATTCACAGAAAAACAAAGAAAATGGGTGGGGGGTGGAAAACATAAAGACAAGTTGAGTGCATGCATTGGGGACACCGTTGGCGGAGAGGACAGACACAGAAGCCCCCTGCACTACGCTGCGCACTTCGGGTACACTACTCATTCACTGGGACATGCCCTACAAGCCTCTGGGCGACAACTGCCCACACAGTATACACTGGTCCATGAATCGCGTTACTAGGCACCCTACAGAGGTGGGGGGTGGGGGCACAGGACCATACCTCACGGACGGGCCTATCCTACAGAAATCGCCTTGGCCTAGGGATACCCACAGCCCTCCTCCCCCACCCAGGCACCTCCACTGCGCGCAAAATAGCTGAATGTGCTGGTACTCACCCCCTTGTGTCTGCTGTGATGTCCTCAAGCGCCCATCTAAATCGGGGTAGGCCACCGCCAGGATCCGGGACATCAGGGGGGTCAAGGTACGACTGGCACCCCTCCTAGGTTGGGAGGCCATCCCCAGCAGAGCCTCCGCGGTCTTCCTGCTCCCGCGGCGGATGTCCTCCCACCTCTTGCGGCAGTGGGTGCCCCTTCTGGTGTGGACCCCCAGGGCCCGGACGTCCTTGGCGATGGCACGCCAAATGTCAATCTTCTGATGGCGCTGACCTATGTGACATGTACAGGGGGGGAAGAGAAACATCATCACTTTTCTGCATGCTCGATGTGAGTGGCCCCCCCTCCCCAACCTTGCCATGTGGCACATGCTCTCATCTGTCGTGCCATGCATTCGTCATTCGCTGCCCTCCCCTCCATCGTACATCCTCCCCACTCAGCCCAGGCATTGGGCACTATGCATTGCCCCCTGTGTACTCACCTGTTGGTCTGGAGGCCCGTAGAGTAGCGCATACTGGGGGAGGACCCCGTCCACGAGCTTCTCCAACTCCTCAGAACTGAAGGCGGGGGCCCTTTCCCCAGTCGCAGCAGCCATTGTCACTTCCAGACCGAGGTCACAGCAGCACTTGCAGTATAGGTCCTCTCCTGTGAATGCTCAGGTCTCGTGTGATCAAGCAGAGAGAAAATGGCGGTTACGGCCGCGGCGGTGTGTGCCGCGGCGGTGCGTACCGCGACCGCCGGCGCTCACCGCCATTGGCTCCTGAAACCCATAGGGTTCAATGTTGTCCAATTCGGCTTTGCGCCGCGGACTGCGACCGCCTACCGCCACGGTGTGCCACGCTTGCGCAATGACCTCACTTCACATTGTCACACTTCACAGGTCAGGCAGCCGCCATTTCAAGGGCCCACATGGCTTCATTCCTACTGCGTCACACATGGCTAGGCCTTGCACCGACAATCATACTAGCCATTCAATCCCGAGAGATTTGTGTACTGGGCATGCTGTGGGCACTTACCTGTGGGTTGCTTGACTCTGTGCTCCATGTTGTCCTTCCTAGGCATCGTCCGCTGGGACTTGCGAGGAGACGGAGGAATCTTCCCGTGTACAGACCGCTGGTGGACCTGTCGACAATGGAAGAAAGACACGTCATACTCACCTACAGACTCAACCGTGCCACTATACAGGAACTGTGTGCCCAGCTGGAGCCAGACCTGATGTCACCCATCCGCCAACCCACAGGGATTCCGCCTCTAGTGCAGGTGCTGTCAGTACTGCATTTTTTGGCAAGTGGATCATTTCAAACTACCGTGGCCATTTAATCTGGGATATCTCAGCCTATGTTTTCAAAGGTGTTGTCCAGAGTGTTGTCTGCCCTGATGAAATACATGCGGAGCTACATCATTTTCCCTGAGGTGGGTGACTTGCCTACAGTGAAGGGTGATTTCTATGCCCTTGGACACATTCCCAATATCATTGGTGCCATTGATGGTACCCATGTGGCTTTGGTTCCCCCAAAAGACGATGAGCAGGTGTACAGGAACCGAAAAAATTATCATTCGATGAATGTCCAGGTGGTCTGTTTGGCTGACCAGTACATCTCCCATTTAAATGCCAAGTTCCCAGGGTCAGTGCATGACGCGTACATAATGCGAAATAGCAGCATCCCTTATGTGATGGAACTGCTACAGAGACACCGTGTGTGGCTAATTGGTGACTCTGGTTACCCAAACCTGCCTTGGCTATTGACCCCAGTGAGGAATCCCAGGACCAGGGCAGAGGAACGGTACAATGAGGCCCATGGGCGTACCAGGAGGGTGATTGAGCGGACCTTCGGCCTCCTGAAGGCCAGGTTTAGGTGCCTGCATATGACTGGTGGATCCCTAATGTACTCACCAAGGAAGGTGTGTCATATCATTGTGGCCTGCTGCATGCTTCACAACCTGGCTTTGCGACGCCAGGTGCCTTTCCTGCAGGAGGATGGTCCAGATGGTGGTGTTGTGGCCGCTGTGGAGCCTGCGGAGAGTGAAGATGAGGAAGACGAAGAGGACGACACAGACAACAGGGACAGAGTGATACTGCAGTATTTCCAGTGACACACAGGTAATAATCTACTCCTGCATTGTATTATATCTGTAACTGTAGTGGCTCTCTACTGTCTGACCATTCACCCCAATGTATGGTAACTTAGTTGTGTATATCACTTCCTATTTCAGTGATCTGATCCCCACGGAGTGCCCTCTGGTTTTTTTCCCCATGGACTACCGCTGTGTGACACTGGTATGTTGTCATCACAATGTAACTAGAAATGTTTTGTTGGTTATATCGAATACATTTGGTTTAAATAAATAGATAGCAGAATCCAGTTGGTTAATGTGCAATAATTGTGTTTATTGAAGTTTTAAAATAGGTGTATAGTTCAAAAAGGGTGATGGTGGAGGCATGTCCATGGCAGTGTCCAGACTGTCGTTCCTACAGGTCCATTGTCCATATGCCTGTGGAAGGTGGAGCAGGGGCAGTTCAAGGTTGGACAGAGTAAACAAGTGGGACAGTGGGATGACATCCGGGGGTTTCCGTGCATGGCGGGGGTCTTGACATCCTACTCTGTCTTCTTCCTCGATCTCAGGCCTTTCTTGCGAGGTGGTTCTTGTTCTGCAGGGGGTGGGGTCCGGGAGGGCCGTTGCTGTTGTGTCGGGCCTCCTGACCACTAGCGCCGGCAGAGGTGGTGGGCTGTTCTTCCTCCATGCTAGTGGCAGGGGCCCTTTGGGGGGCCACATGGTCCCGCAATGTGGTGACAATCTGGTTGAGTGCCACCACGATTGTACCCATTGCAGAACTGATGCTGCGCAGTTCTTCCCGGAACCCCATATACTGGCCCTCCTGCATGGCCTGGATCTCCTGGAACCTGGCCAGGACCGTCGCCATCGTCTCTTGGGAGTGGTGGTACGCTCCCATGATGGTGGTGAGGGCCTCTTGGACAGTGGGTTCCCTAGGCCTGTCCTCCCTCTGTCGCACAGCAGCCCTCCCAGTTCCTCTTTGTTCCTGGGCCTCTGTCCCCTGGACGGTGTGCCCACTAACAGTGCCCCCAGGTCCATGTTGTTGTTGGGGTTGTGGGTTACCCTGGGTGCCCTGTACTGGTAGACACACCGCTGCTTGACCTGTCCTGGAGACAGAAGCATGGGCCCGCTGGGTGGGTGCTGTGCTAGTGTTTCCTGAGGGGGGTAGGTCTGCTGTGGCCTGGGGCTGACTGAGGGTAACCGACTGTCCAGAGGTCCCCGATGGTCCGGGCTGGTCATCAGATTCTAGGTCGACAGAGCTGCTGTCATCACTGGGGGCCTGTTCTGGGGGTGGGATGGACAAATCTGGACCCTCCTGGCCGGTGTGTTGGCGTTCGGGCCCTGCGGGGGTAAAAGAATATGGTTATTGATTTTGTGTGTGCCGTGGCGTGCGATTTGTGGGTGCCCTTGTCCCCCAGTGCTGGCAGTCCCATGTGGGAGGAGTTGTGAGGGTGGTTTGTGGGGGGGATGGGTATGTGCAGTGGTCATGCTTAGGTGATGGGTGTCCATGGTTTGTGTTGGCATTCAGGGGTTTGGGTTGGGTTGGGTGGGTTGTGCTGGTGAGACATTAACAGGGAGTATGTGTGCTGGGGGGTTAGGGGTGAGGGTGGGGGTGTGGGTTGGCATGCTGGTGGTTGGGGGGGGTGAAGTAGTTGAGATTAGACTTACCAGAGTCCATTCCTCCGCCTACTCCAGCGAGGCCCTCAGGATGCAGGATGTTCAAGACCTCTTGCTCCCATGCTGTGAATTCGGGTGGAGTGGGTGGGGGTCCGCCGCCAGTCTTCTGCACAGCGATGTTGTATCTTGACACCATCGACCGCACCTTCCCCCGTAGGTCGTTCCAGCACTTTCGGATGTCTTCCCGATTTCTGGGATGCTGTCCCACAGCGTTGACCCTGTCGACGATCCTTTGCCATAACTCCGCCTTCCTGGCTATTGTGGTGTGCTGCACCTGTGTGCCGAAGAGCTGGGGCTCTACCCTGATTATTTCCTCCACCATGACCCTGAGTTCTTGGTCCGTGAACCTGGGGTGTCTTTGGGGTGCCATGGGGTGGTGTGGATGAGGTGTGGGGTGGTGTTTGTGGTGATGAGTGTGGTGGTGTGTGGTGTTTTGTTCGTAGATGTGGTGTGGGTGATGATGTTGGGTTCCTGTGTGTGTTGTGGTTTGCGTTCCCTGTGCTCTCTCTCTGTGTATTGCGCCTTGTCTCTGAATTTCGATTTGTGGGGGTTTGTGGGTGATGTGGGTGTGTGTTTTATATGGTGATGGGTGTGTGGGTGTGGTGTGTGTATGTGTATCAGGTGTGTGTATTTCGAATTGTCCAATGTGGCTGTGTTTTGTAAAGGTGTGTGTATTTTGAGCGCGGCGGTGTGTACCGCCAATGGAATACCGCGGTTGAAAGACCGCCGCGTGGATTCGTGGGTCGTAATGGCATGGGCGTGTTTGTGTTGGCGTGACAGTGGAGGTTTGGTTATCTCCAGTTTATCGCTGACCGCTGATGAGTCGGGCTTCAGTAGATGTTGGGTTTTTGGCGGTTTGGCAGTTGTGGGTCAGAATGACCGTGGCGGTTTACCGCGGTGGGATGATGGCGGTCTTCTGACCGGCGGTAAGAGCCTTTTACCGCCAGGGTCAGAATGACCCCCTATATCTTTACCAAAGCTCTCCAAACAGGGTATGAGCAGGGTAGTGGGACCTAGCTATGCCCTAAAGGCTAGAAACTATCCTTTTTCTCTTGACTGTCCAGGAGCATTTCAAAGTTTGGTAAACAGTTTGGATCATGACCATAGACACAGTTCTGTACAGGTCTGGCAGTCCTGAAGTGAACCATTCTAGCATGCAAGGGCTGTTATGTAATGACCATTTACTATTTGATATTTACAGGCGTCTACACCCACTAGACATGGGCTAAACATTTGAATCTTGTACTCATGGTACTTGCACCACATTTACTTCTATCTGGAACTTACATCTGTCCTCCTGGAAGTTGCCCCATATTCTATACTTGAGGGAACTTGTAGGAAAATCAGTTGTTTGTTAAGGGGGGCAAGTATCCATCTCAAGAAATATCACAGTTGTTGTCAGCATGAGTTCTCAAAGTCACTAAATTAATCCAAGCTCGACCTCCTGGTAGTTATGCCACTGAGCAGGCAGGCTTAGAAGCAGTGTGTAATGAAGTCACAATACAACACAAGAAAAATATAAAACATTTTAATGAATAAAGTGACACCAAAATGACAAAAATCCAACAAGTTGAACCAAGCTTATAAATGTTTAAAGTTTGAATTCAAAAATAGCACACAAAGGGGGTCATTACAACATTGGCGGTAAAAGCCGCTTACTGCCGTGCAGAAGACCGCCAACACACCACAGCGGAAATCCACCACAGCTATTACGACCCACATTTCGAAATCCGACAAAATTCAGACACCCACACAAGTCCGCCACACCAAAGGTCAGTGATAAACTGGCAAAAACAAAACCTCCACCGTCACGCCAACAGAAATACGCCCATGCTATCACGAGCCATGAATCCACGCGGCGGTCTTTCAACCGCAGTATTCCATTGGTGGTACACACCGCCGCGCTCAAAATATACACACTATTACAAAATAACCCCACATAGGACAATTCAAAAGACACACACCTGATACACATACACACACCACTCCCACACACCCAATACAATATAAAACACACACCCACATCACCCACAAACCCCTACGACAAAAAATTCAGAAAGCAGGCCAGAGAGAGACACCACAATCCAGAAACTAGCAGCCACAGGCACACAACACCATCACCCACACTACTTCCACGCACAAAACACCACCCACCACTACAAATCACCACACTTATCACCACATACACCACCCCACACATCACCTACCCCACCCCATGGCACGGCACAGACACCCCAGGTTCTCGGAGGAGGAGCTCAGGGTCATGGTGGAGGAAATCGTACGGGTAGAGCCACAGCTATTTGGATCACAGGTGCAGCACACCTCCATAGCTAGTAAGATGGAGCTATGGCAAAGAATTGTCGACAGGGTCAACGCAGTGGGACAGCACCCAAGAAATAGGGACGACATCAGGAAGAGGTGGAACGACCTACGGGGGAAGGTGCGTTCCGTGGTCTCAAGACACAACATCGCGGTACAGCAGACTGGCGGCGGACCCCCACCTTCTCCACCACAACTAACAACATGGGAGGGGCAGGTCTTGACTATTCTGCATCCTGAGGGCCTTGCAGGAGTCGGTGGAGAAATGGACTCTGGTAAGTCAAATCTTAACTATCATATCCCCCACCCTACCTGCATGCTATCACAGACCCCCACCCTGGCCCCCTCCCCTATTACTCCAACTCCTCACAAATGCACTAATAACACAAACCACCCATCCCAACACAAAGCCCTGCATGACACAACAAAGCATGGACACCCATCACTAAAGCATGCCCACTGCACATACCCAAAACACCCCCCTCAACCATCATCACACAAGCCCCCACACCGGAATGCTAGCACTGGGGTACACGCTCACCCGCCCATTGACCACCATGACACACACAGATGCAATAATCATGCTTTTATACCCCTGCAGGACCACTACCCAACGTCACCAGACAGGAGGGTCCAGACATCTCCACCCCACCCACAGAAGAGGCCCACAGTGATGACAGCAGCTCTGTCTAACTGGATCCAGATGACCAGCCCGGACCATCGTGGGCCTCGGGACAGTCGGTTCCCCACACCCAGTCACAGGCCACCACAGACCTTCCACCCTCTGGTAACTCCAGCACAGCACCCACCCAGCGGGCCCATACCTCCGTCCCCAGGACACGTCAATCAGCAGTGTGTCCACCACTACAGGGAACCCAGGATAACCCACCACCCCAACAACAACAGGGACCTGGGGGCAGTGGTAGTGGGCACACGGTCCAGGGGACGGAGGCACAGG
Organism: Pleurodeles waltl; assembly: GCF_031143425.1. Classification (NCBI taxonomy): domain Eukaryota; kingdom Metazoa; phylum Chordata; class Amphibia; order Caudata; family Salamandridae; genus Pleurodeles; species Pleurodeles waltl. The sequence continues at coordinate 977,109,375 of NC_090447.1, forward strand.
AACACAGAGGAACTGGGAGGGCTGCTGTGCGTCAGGGGGCGGACAGGCCTAGGGAACCCACTCTCCACGAGGCCCTCTCCTCCATCATGGGAGCCTACCACCACTCCCAGGAGACGATGGCAACAGTACTGGCCAAGTTTCAGGAGACCCAGCGGCTGCAGGAGGAACAGTATTTGGGCTTCAGGGAGGAACTCAGAACCATCAGCTCCACCCTGGGCACCATCGTAGGGGTGCTGAAGGAGATACTTAACACCAGGAGGGACACTGTGGCACTGCAAGGGGCCCCTGACACTAGCATGGACGATGAACTGCCCACCACCTCTGCCGGCGCTAGTGGACAGGATGCCCCGCCACAGGACCACCACACCAGCACCCCACCCCCTGCAGACAGAGAACCACCCGCAAACGGTCCCTGAGATCCAGGAACAAGACAGAGCACGATGCCAAGACCCCCGCCAAGAAATGAGACCACCCTGATTGTCATCCTACTGTCCCACTTTGTAACCATGTCCATCTTGGAACTGCCCCAGCTCCACTTCCTATGTCCATATGGGCAATGCACCTGTGAGACCAATAGACTGGACTCTGCCATGGACATTCCTCCACCATCACCCCTCACCATTTTACAACCCCCCTCCAATATTGAGCACTTTAATAAACACCCTTGATACACAAAACAATCTGGAGTCAGTCTGTGATTTCGAAAATGTGTATTAGCAATGACAGTGACAAAATGCGTTTTCAAATGTAATGTCAACATACCTATGTCACACATCTCAAGTCCATGAGGAATCTAAGCAGATGACACACGTTGGAAACCACACCAGTGAAACCCGTAAGGGAAATGTACAACTCAGTTACCATATACTGGGTGAAATCGACAGACAGGATAAAGGTAGAAGTGTTAAAGTACTTGTAGTAGGCAGGAATTTGTTCTCACCTGTGTGTCACTGGAAATATTGCTGGATAACTGAGTCCCTGTTGTCAATGTCTTCCACCTCTGCTTCCTCCTCATCACTGTCCACAGGCTCCACAGTTGCTACAACACCATCATCTGGACCATACTCCTGCAGAACAGGCACCTGTCGTCGCAAAGCCAAGTTGTGAAGCATACAGCAGGCCACGATGATCTGGCACACCTTCCTTGGTGAGGAGAATAGGGAACCACATGTCATATGGAGGCACCTGAACCTGGCCTTCAGGAGGCCGAAGGTGCGTTCGATCACCCTCCTAGTCCGCCCATGGGCCTCATTGTAGCGTTCCTCTGCCCTGGTCCTGGGATTCCTCACTGGGGTCAGTAGCCATGACAGGTTGGGGTAACCAGAGTCCCCTAATAGCCACACCCGGTGCCTCTGGAGTTGACCCATCACATAAGGGATGCTGCTATTCCGCAGGATGTAGGCGTCATGCACAGAGCCAGGGAACATAGCATTTACATGGGAGATGTACTGGTCTGCCAAACATACCATCTGTACATTCATGGAATGATAACTCTTCCGGTTCCTGTACACCTGTTCACTCCTGTGGGGAGGGACCAGAGCTACATGGGTCCCATCAATGGCACCTATGATGTTAGCGATATGTCCAAGGGCATAGAAGTCACCTTTAACTGTAGGCAAATCATCCACCTGAGGGAAAACGATGTAGCTCCGCATGTGTTTCAGAAGGGCAAACAACACTCTGGACAACACGTTGGAAAACATAGGCTGGGACATCCCTGATGCTATGGCCACTGTTGTTTGAAATGACCCACTTGCAAGGAAATGGAGCACTGATAGCACCTGCACTTGAGGGGGGATCCCTGTGGGATGGCGGATTGCTGACATCAGGTCTGGCTCCAACAGGGCACACAGTTCCTGGATTGTGGCACGGTCAAACCTGTAGGTGATGATCAAATGTCTTTCCTCCGTTGTCGACAGGTCCACCAGCAGTCGGTACACCGGAGGATTCCGCCATCTCCTCACATGTCCCAGTGGACGGTGCCTAGGAGTGACAACAGCGACCACAGAGTCAAACAACTCAGAGGTATGTACCCACAGTCTACACAGAACACCATTCATACACAAAATCTGGCCTGTATTTGTGTTGCGCGACAAGGCCTAGGTCTGTGTGACGCAGTTGGTAATTAGGCCATGTGGGCCTCTGAAATGGCGGCTGCCTGACCTCTAAATGAAATGAAATGAAATGAAAAGGGGATTTATAAAGCGCGGCTGCCTGACCTGTAAAGTGGGACAATGGGATGTGAGGTAACTGCGCTGGCGTTGTACACCTTCGCGGTAGGCGGTCGAAGACCGCGGCGCAATGCTGCATTGGTTAACATTGGACCCTATGGGTCCCAGGAGCCAATGACGAAGTGCGCCGGTGGTGATGGTACGCACCGCCGCGGACGTCACCGCCGCGGACGTCACCGCCATTTTCTATCTGTTCAATCACTCGATACCTGATCTTCGACAGGAGAGGTCCTACACTGCAAGTGCTGCTGTGACCTCGGTCTGGAAGAGACAATGGCTCGTGCGTCTGGGGAAAGGGCCCCTGTCTTCACTGCAGAGGAGTTGGAGAAGCTTGTGGACGGGGTCCTCCCCCAGTACACGCTACTCTACGGTCCTCCATACCAACAGGTAAGTACACAGGTAGCACGTTGTATGGGCTATGCCTTTGTGGAGAGGGCTGGTTGTAAGAATGAAGGGGGCACAGTTCTGCATCCATGAAGGACTGTGAATGCATGTGCCACATGGCAAGGGTAGGGATGTGGGCCACTCACTTCGACGGTGCAGTTGGTAGTGACTTCTCTTCTTCCCCTGTACATGTCATTTAGGTCAGCGCCCACCAGAAGAAGGATATTTGGCGTGCCATCGCCAAGGACGTCCGGACCCTGGGGGTCCACCACACACGGAGCACCCACTGCCGGAAAAGATGGGAGGACATTCGCCGCTGGAGCAAGAAGACGGCGGAGGGTCAGCTGGGGATGGCCTCCCAACGTGGGAGGGGTGCCCGTCAAACCATGACGCCCCTGATGTTCCGGATCCTGGCAGTGGCGTATCCGGAGTTGGATGTCACAGCAGACACAAGGGGGTGAGTACAACATCATTCAGCGGACTTTACGTGCAGTGAAGGTGTCTGGGTGGGGGAGGAGGGCTGTGGGTTTCCCTATGCCAGGGCGAGTTCCGTAGGCTAGGCCCCTCCGTAATGCAGGCCATGTGGCACCCCACCCCACCTCTGTAGAGTTGGAAGTACAGGTACACATGCCCCTGTGTCATCTATGTGTGCAGATGTCGACCATAGCCATGTAGGACATATCCCAGGAATTGCATCTGTAGAGCCCAACAGTGCGACGTAGTGCAGGGGGCTGCTGTATCTGTATTGTCCGCCAACGGTAGCGGTAAGCCATGCACTCAACCTGTCTTTCTTCTGTTTCCCCACCCCTTTTTGTGCTCTCCCTGTTCTCTTGTGCATCAGCATCATCAGGCGGAGGTACAGTGGCACCGGAGCACGAGGGAGCTGCATCCCACATGGCCATGGAGGCCCACACCACAGACTCTGAATACACCAGTGGGACGGAGGGCGAGGGGAGCTTCACGGCGGGGACAGGATCAGCAACCAGCGACACAGACTCGTCCTCCGATGGAAGCTCCCTTGTGGTGGCAACAAAATCTGTGCCCCCCACTTCTACGGGTACAGCCGCCACCCCCCCTACCAGCACCGCCCTCCCAGCAGCCCCTCAGCATTCGCCCCGTGCCCGCTCACCCAGGAGGGTGGGCATCACCTTCGCCCCAGGCACCTCAGCCCCTGCCCCTGTCACCTCAGCTGCCCTCAGTGAGGAGGCCATTGACCTCCTCAGGTCACTCACTGTTGGGCAGTCTACCATTTTGAATGCCATCCAGGGTGTAGAAAGGGAATTGCAACACACAAATGCATTCCTGGAGGGCATTCATTCTGGTCAGGCTGCCCTTCATCGAACCCTGCAAACTCTGGCCTCAGCACTGATGGCAGTCATTGTCCCTGTCTCTAGCCTCCCCCCTCCAACTTCCTCCACGTAGACCCAAACCCCTGTACCCCAGCCTATCCCAAGCACACCATCAGACCAGCCTGCACACACCTCACCACACAAGGGAAGCTCAGGCAAACATAAGCACCACACATCCCACAGGCACTCACGCAAGCATCACACACATACAGACACAGCAACATCCACTGCCCCCACTGTGTCCCCCTCCTCGTCATCTCCCTCCTCCCTCCCAGTCTCGTCTACACTCTCACCTGCATGCACTACCTCTACAGCCACAACGTCCCGCACCAGCACACCCACCAGCACCCCCGCTCACGTGCAGTCACCACCCCCACTCCCATTTACACGTCCCCTGTGTCCTCTCCCAGTGTGTCTGTGACGCCGCCTCCGAAGACACACAAACACAGGCACACACCCACCCAACAGCCATCCACCTCACGACAACCTCCAGCGCATGCACCTTCACCCAAAGTCACCAAACGTACACCTCCTACAACCACTACCTCTTCCTCCACTCCCAAACCCCCTCCAGCTACCCGTCCCAGTGTTACTAAGAAACTTTTCCTGACCAACCTTGAACTCTTTCCCAACCCCCACCCCCTCCAACTCATAGGTCCCATACTAGCACCTCAGACAAAAAATCGCTGGGACCAGTGGTGCCTGTTACAGGTATGTGGAGTGCACCGGCCACCAGGCCAGCCAATGTGGCACGGAGCCACAGCACAGCCAGTCCCCCCCCTGTGAAGCACCAAAAGTTGGACAGTGCCCGGCGGGAGAGGGGGAAGACTCCAGCCAGCAAAGCCGCTCACAAGGGTCCCCAGGGTAGTGTCGACTCAGCTGTGACTCCTCCCAAGGTGGGGAAGGGCCAGAAGAAATCTCCAAAGTCTGGGAGGGGCAGCACGGTGGACAAGACCGCCATCATCCTCGCTGCCCAGGAGGCCACTGCCAGCCCAATCGTCACTGGCCAGGAGGCCACCGCCAGAGTCACTGCCCAGGAGGCCAGCCCAATCGTCATTGGCCAGGAGGCCACCGCCAGAGTCACTGCCCAGGAGGCCAGCCCAATCGTCACTGGCCAGGAGGCCACCGCCAGAGTCACTGCCCAGGAGGCCACCGCCAGCCCAATCGTCACTGGCCAGGAGGCCACCGCCAGAGTCACTGCCCAGGAGGCCAGCCCCATCGTCACTGGCCTGGAGGCCACTGCCAGAGTCACTGGCCAGGAGGCCAGCCCCACCATCACTGGCCAGGAGGCCACTGCCAGAGTCACTGCCCAGGAGGCCACCGCCAGCCCAATCGTCACTGGCCAGGAGGCCACCGCCAGGGTCACTGCCCAGGAGGCCACCGCCAGAGTCACTGTCCAGGAGGCCAGCCCCATCGTCAGTGGCAGGGAGGGCCCCGCAAGCCACAGCCCAGCTGACCCATGAAGGACCGCCAGCCACAGGCCTGCTGGGCAATGAAGGACCGCCTTGGCAAGCACCGCTGAACAGGCCAGGGACCGCTGAACAAGGCAAAGGCCACCATGGCAAGCACCGCTGAACAGAGCAAAGACCGCTATGGAAGGCACCGCTGAACAGGGCAAGCACCGCTGAACAGGTCAGAAACTGCCTACTCATGCACTGCTGAACAGGTCGAAGACCGCCATGGAAGGCACCGCTGAACAGGGCAAGCATCGCTGAACAGGTCAGAAACTTCCTACTCAAGCACTGCTGAACAGGGCAAAGACCGCCATGGAAGGCACCGCTGAACAGGGCAAGCACCGCTGAACAGGTCAGAAACTGACAAGCTGACTGCAAAACGTGCGATGAGGAAACTACAGCAGAGCTGGTGGTCTCCCCACTAGACCCATTACAAGGTTCCCACAGGGCTTAACAGTGGAAATCAAGGTTTCGGTGGGTCAGCCTAGTGAAAACTGTGCGGTGGCATTGGTCTTTGCACTGTGGAACTGAGGACAATGCTGTTACACAGGGGCCCCCGCGCCATCAGAATGCACACTGTCTGCCAAGCAGACAGTTCGCATTCAGATGTTGCTGGGTAGAGGGGGGCCCTGCACTGACCATGCCATGCTTTGGCCCCCGGCACTGGCTTTTCACCAGACTTTCCATGGCAGGGTCCCCATCATAGAAAGACTGGCAGAAAGATGAGTTGTATTCAGCCAGGGCGCTGCCGAACTCAGACCGCCGTCAGCCCAATGGGAACCATGTTCCTGGCTATGACGGCGGTCTCCTTGGGGGTGTGCCCACCTGGGTTATAGAGTTTCAGTCCTTGGACTTCCAGAGTTGTAATGAGACTCTAAGTGTGGTGTAAAGGCCTATATTAGGCACTTAATTCTCCTCTCAGCTGTATTGTGGTTTTGCTTGCTTGGGGGTGCCCGTTTCTGTTCCTGATATTAAAGTTTGCCTTGTAAATACGGCCTGCTGCCCGACCTATCTCCTTGCCTCCTTTGATCATAAGAGAGTTATGTACTTCTGCCTATGGAAGGGTCCAATATGACTGCAGAGAAGCTCTGCTCAGGCCACCTGATTCTGATAAAAGACTGTGTAAAAACTAAATCTAACCATCTGAAGAACAAATCGGCACATATACATTCTTTGAAGGGTCCGAATCAGATCTTCTCCATTTTCTGCAAAGAGAAAGTGGCAGAAGATGGTTCCAGAACCAAACCTGAGCTACCTCCCACCCTGGATAGGAGCGGTTGTCTAGGTGACAGATCAAGAGGTAGTCTTTAAATACCATAAGGAGGGTATTACTCTTCCAGATATAGATTTGGAGTTTAGTCTCAGTTGCCACATGCTAAGGGAGATTAGTTCTGCTAGAACACCGCCAATGTTGCTTCCGGCAACCAGCCTAAAGTTATTCAGTAACACTCCATCAGAGCATTCATCAGTAGACTTACAGATGTCAGCAATCCCTGAATTGAAACTGCTTGAGAACTTGTCATGTAATCCTCTGAACCAAGATGTGCAGGTCTCTGAATCGTTCATTTGTCTCTAGAGAATTGTGTCCTCTATCCTTGCCCTTCTGTTACAAATACAGACCACACTCAAGAGACTTTAGTTTTGATCCTGAAAGTGGTGACGGGCCCAAAGGAAGGGAGAGAAATTTTTAACCAGGCCTCACAACCGCAAAAATAGAGGACTATGTACAGTTTGGAGCTTTGACCACTCAGCCGACATTGGCTTACTTAAAGGGGTACAAGCAGACACTTTTCCCCATTCTGCAATAAGAAAAGATTTGGACTTACATGTCAGCAAACCCCTCTTGAAGGCAACTTCGGATTCATCTAAGAAGCAGCCAAAAGTGGAAAGTCCTACTTACTTGATAAAAAACATCATACTCAATGGATGTTGCAGTAATTGTCTCTTCATCAAAAATATCTGGTTCTGGGCCAGAAGCATTTCCCATTTCTAGTACTGAAGCCCAGACTGAAATATGTCCAGGTGATCTATGGAGACTGCTCATCCTAAAGGCAATGTTAAAGCAAAAAATCAGAGTACATGGAAAACAATTAAACAAAGAACTTAAAAAAGGACTTAAAAAGCTTCACTTTGAAGAAGTGGAGAACTTGACCCAAAAGGATGATTTAATGAACCTGTGAAATCCAGCTGAGGGGCTCTGCCCTCTAAAAACAGTCCCACCGGCCACCTCCTCTTTGGCTAGGAATGATACCGGTACAATGAATTCAACTTCTTCCTCATTAGCCTCTTCTCATTTCTCCTCTCTTAATCCAGCAGATGAACTGTTCGGGGAGGTACCTGAAGAGAAGTTAACATCCGCATGAATTGATGGAAAAATCCATCCTCCTCTTCTTTTTTTCTGAAAATACTTCTACATAGGACTATGTTGTATTATTTGATTCAGACTTGATTTTGAACCGCTCATTTCTATTAGCTTGTTTTTCAGATATTGAGAACTTTAAGTTATTTCACTTGTCACTTTGAGTCATACAGGGTCAGGGACAAAAACAAGCGTTATATTCCAGTCTAAAATTGTTGCAAATTTGGCACTGCAAGAAAACGACTCCATTCAGTGTAGACAGATTTATGTTTTTCCTGTATATGAAGAATATAAAACCCAGAATAATGAGTGCAATAATTTAGGTAACTCCCAGTTTGAATGCTTCTGCTTGTCTCTAAAAGAGTGTTCATTGGAAGACCCAGGATTATTGCAAGTTTCTATAGGAAGTTATGATAGATTTGTGACATACCATAGTGCTCTGGGTTCTGCTCTTTCCACTTCTTTTATAGATGATGAGTATCAAAAATTGAATTCCCGGAATGCAGCTGGCATAAAAAATAGCAAGAAGAAAATTACATTTTTAGATAGCTTAAAAGTCGATATAATCTGCATCCAGGAAACCTGGTGCTCCTCTGATCTTCAGTGTGGTGGTTACTTTTCAATAGAGTGTAATCCTATTCCAGCTCGGAAAGGACATGCAAAAGGAGGGATTGCTTTTCTCTGCACTAATAAGATTACATGGAAATATTAGAGCTTTAAAGTTCCTTCCAATTGTTTCAAGCAGTAACTTTATTCCCCAATGGAGGTGGGTATCCAATGGTCCCCATTTTGCTACTGAATGCCTGTATATACTTCCTGATGCTACCTACAACAATTTTTAGCACAATATATTTGCCTACTATAAATAAGGTCACTGATAAGGAACATCAGGTAATTTTGTAAATAATTGTAAAGTCTCCAACCACACTATCAGCTTATTTCCAGAAATAGAAAAAGAGTAGTGCAGCTTATTCCCCCTATACTTTTTCTACCAAATCTAGGAATGGACAAGAGAGGGCAGATACTTCTTGTCCAACTGAGGAAAAATGAATGCTTTGTAAATAGGAAATTTACTTCTGATTTCTCGGCACAATTTACTCATAAATCTCCGATGGGAGACTCAAATCTGGATTATTTTATTGTCTCATAATCATTGTTCCATTTACTAGGTGATTTGAAAATATTCGACTCTATTGTCAGTGACTACAGACTTTTGGTATTTTCCCTAGAAGGAGCCATGACTCCAGTAGGGTCATGGAAGCTTGTTGGTGCCAATTAAAAATGTAATACAATTTCAGGTAGAACTCAATCGTAACCTAGAAAGATCACTGACCTAAAAGGCCTCTTAGAAAAGGCGGTCAATAATCTTGATGCTTGGGAAGCTGATGTATTTTATTTTATCAATTTATCAATTTATGAATCAGATTGTAAAAAGTGTTACCTAGAGCCATACAAGGCCTCCCCAAAAACCAATTCATCTGCCCATCCTTTTACTAAATAAGGAAATAAATGGACTAATTAGAAACAATTAATCTCTTTCTTCAAAGAAAGAGATAGCTACCTGTCCCTCCTAAACAGTGTAAGAAGTCCAGATCACAGGTGGTTCAAATTAAAAGAAGCTACCTCTAGAAATAATATGAGAAGATTCTGAGAAAAAGTCACAGATTGCTGCAACACTATAGTAAGGTCTCACCCCTCCCTGGTTGAAGCAGATATTTGGAGCAGCCTTATTTCTGTGTTATATGAAAAGAATATAGGAAATAAATCTGTTATAGAAAAGCTTCCCTTTGTTCCCGATTGTGCTACATTTAGCTATGATGCTACCGTCATGAAGGAGATCGAGTCCTCAATCCTCACTATGTGATCTTCTGCCGCAATGGGCTTGGATGATGTGCCGATATCTGTAGTAAAAAAGAAGTTAAACTTTGGGCTAGATTATTATTCCCGGTCTTTAAATCTTGTTATGCTAATGTAACATTCCCTTCTTCATGTACTGGAAGTAATATTGTCCCACTTCAGAAAAAGGGTGATCACAATTTGCCCGCAAACTATTGTCAAATTGCTCTGCTAGACACGATAGGCAAGGTTTTTACTAGATATCTTTTGACACAGCTAAACTCCTGGGTGGAAGATGATAGAATGATTCTGTTAGAGCAGATGGGCTATAGGAAAAAACACTGGACCTTGGACAACATTTCAGCTCTACAATTAATTAATGAAAATTATGTGACTATTAGAGGTTCCTCAGTAGATGCCACGTTCATTGACTTCTCCAGGCCCTTTGATAAAGTGGAGCGTCCAACACTGTAGAAGAAGTTGTTTGACCTCTGCATTCCTCAAACCCTATTGCACTTATTTGTCACCTTTTACTCTACGCAAAAACAACAAGTGATGGACGGAATGCTGAACATTGTCAAACACTCACCCCCAGTCATAGATCTGGGTTTAATCCATCGTTCTTTTGCTCACCATGCCACCCCAGTTTTACTCTACTACATGGTGTCAAGTCTTGCTACGGGGCAATCGAGGGTTATCTAAGACGTTCCTGACAAAAAGTGGCTTAAAGCAGGGGTGTTTACTCGCCAGCTACGTTTTACCCTGTATATTTCTGATTTTCCCAGTTCTCTCCTACCTGGAGCTGGCTTTCCACCTAGTATTGGGGGTTGGTCAATATCATGTCTTGTATATGCAGGTGATATAGCAACCATGGACCTAACCCAAATAGCCGATTAGGGGTGTTGCAGCAGTATGCCAATGCACATTTTCTGAAATCAGTTCCTCCAAAAGTAAAATCCCCTGCTTCCATGGGAAACAATTATGCCAATTACTCTTGGTATTTAGGGTCCCAAAAGGTGATGGTGATTAAATCTTATGTGTAGTATTTTGAGGGAAACTGCCCATATTTCTAATAATGTGAGTAAGGCACAATTCCAGGCCAAGGGGTTGGGAGTATTTTATAATGCTGCAGGGAGAAGACATTTCTCTCATCTTCTATTAGTGTATCAGGCTAATATCCCAGCTACCTTTCTGTATGCAGTAGAGTTAATTGATGTGTCAAGATGGGGCTCTTTAAACAAGACAGAAGTACGTACACCAAGAAGACTAATATCTTGTAACGCCTTAGCATAAGCTGCAGCCTTAAGATTGGAATTTTGGATCAAAAGCTCCTACTCACAAGGAATGCTGGGCCTTCAATCTTGTGAGAAGTTAAGGGGACACCCTAGGACAACTTTTGGGGAAAGAAGTGTTTGAAGTGAAAATAAAATTAAATCTTTATTCTTTAGAAACTTCACATTTGCTTTAGAACAATTGGAGCTAGATCAAAGTTTGGTGTCCTGATTATCCATAGCTCATTTAAAGGCCTGCTTAAAACAAGCTTTGCCAGTTCTAAGCTTTCACCTAGATGGGAGTGGCAGTAATACACATCGGCTCCAGCAGAGGGGTGCATTTACCGGAATCCTGCTCCTGCACTAGAGCGAGGAAAATAGATTGATGACAGAGAATCTCGTTTCGGGCAAGTGGGGGCCTTGAGAACGACTGAGCAGTGAAAGACCTGATCGCTGCTCGGGCCTACAAGCAATATGCAGGCCAGTGGAGAAGTGCCTGAGAGACCTGCAATGCGGGTCAGATCAGTCTACCAGCTGGCTAAATTAAATTGAGGGGACAGGATAGACTGCGAAAGGATGCCCAAGGAGAGAGGAACGAGCCTTCCTCCCCCAATCCACCCTGTGAACTTGAATTTGCCCGCCCAAAGGGTCGTGCCACGGTGCAGGGGCCCGGTAGCAATGTGGACCTCTTTGTGCGGTAGCGGCCACCACCTGACCACGAAGGCACCCAGGGGGGCGACAGGACAGTGGTGTATGGGTGGCGGGTGTGTCGGTCCCAGAGGTTGTTAGCGGATCGCACACCGCGCCTTGCCTGACTCCAATGTGACTCCCGCCTGAACTATGAAACTCCCGCTGTGAAGCAGACATGACAGCCGCCTGTCTCAGCACTATAATAGCCAAGGACTGCCACTGCCTCCTTCAGGGTACAGTAAGCTACAAGTTGAATTAGCCCAAACATGTAAGAAGAACTATTTTTTGACACTGACTTACCTGGAAGCACATAAATGATTCAAGCCTTGCCCTGCTGTATAACTAAATAAGCTTTATGCCACTCAAGACGATCCAGCAAAATTGTATGTCCAACTCTCTTGCACAGCCTTTGGTCCATGCGAACCCTACTGACTCAGAATTCTCTAAGAATATGATTCTTACTAAAGACGACCTATTGGCCTCCCTTCACGACTTTAAGGAGAAACTCAGGGCTAAAATAACAGCGACTTTTGTCTCTTTTAAGAAAGAAGTTAACACTTGTTTGATAGCAATTCAGGCAGATGTTGACTCTGTAGGGACGCCCACTCTCGACTTAGAAAAGAAAGTACAAGATTTGGAGCAACAAACGCAACCACTGAATTGTTACATGACGTACCTACGTTCTCAGCTCTGTGTAGCGACCCTCAAGTGTGAGGGCTTCTAGAATCAGTCTCGGAGGGACAGTATTCGTGTGAAGGGCCTGGAGGAGAGAAACCAGGGCATGGATCTAGAAGCCTTCTTTGTGGGTCTGTTCTCTGAGCTCCTAGGGGAGGATTGCTTAGAAGTGAGATAGAGTGGGGCCCCTGGTGGAGTCCGGAGGGAGATGACCCAGAGACATTGTGGCAAAGCTAAGTTCCTAGAAAATGAAGGAAACAATTCTGCATGCAGAACGTCTAAAGAACAATATCACCTTCCAAGGGGAGTGTGCTCTCTGTTCCAAGACATAACTGCAGTGACTTTGGTGAGGCGTTTGCTGCTTCGACCCGTTACAGAAGCACTTCGTAAAGGAAAGGTGAAATATCGCTGGACCTACCCATTTGGGATTTCCTTTGAATATCATAATAAGCAGCACCATTTAACTGAACTGGCTAACGCGGCTGCTTTATTGGGCTTTAAAGAGGCTACTTGTACTGATACTGGAGACTGTGAAGAGGGTGAATGGAGAAATGGGCCCGGTGGGGGTCTCCTCTGAGACTTGGCAAACACAAAGGAAAGTGAAACAAAATGGCAAAAGTAAATCTTGACTGTACACTAACTCAATATACGTGGCCATCCCTCAGGTGGCAAAGTGCAGAACTAAGACAGGAACAACCCAGAGGTTGGATTTCAAACAGGGTCGATTAACAGACTACATGGGCTGGACATAATGCTAAGCCCTAAACTAGATTTGGAAGCAGACTGCCATAGCCGATTACAATGACCAGAGAAGAGACACCTCACAAGGCAACTCTATGCCTATGTTGGGTAGCTTGGTGGGTTTCGGTCCACTACACCCCTAGTTTATGTTTGCCAATGAGTTTGGCAAACATGGGAGGAATGTTTGCTCCCCAGTTCAGTAGTCATATTTTTTGTTTGTTGATTGTTTATTGCATGATGGGACTGTATTTTAGGATGGAGGTGGTGCTGGGAGGGATTGAAGGGGGATGGGGGAGGGGAGATTAAGGGCAGTGGAGAGGTCTCTCTTGAGGACATCTCCTTGATTAATGCGTTCTTTATTAAGGTTTAGATGGTGCGGAACTTCCTAACTTGGAATGTCAAGGGTCTCAACTTCCCCACTAAGCACTCCCAGATGTGGAAATACCTGCTCAGTAGGTGATTTGATGTTGTAGCACTCCAGTAAACCCATCTGAAAAGAACAGAAGTACATAGACTTCATCATAGGGTGTACCCCAATATCTATACCTCATCTGCTAATACAAAATGCAATGGGTCACTACACTACTCCATTCCAATGTTAATTTTATCTTCCTTAGCAGTAAATCAGATAAAGAAGGGAGATTCTTGATCATTAAGGGTCTTATAAATGGTCACTTTTGTACTTTTGCTACAGTCTATGTTCCCAACACAGGCCAGGCTGCATTTTTCTGCAGTTCCTTTTCACTGCTGGGAAGTTTCACTGAGGAGGATATAATTTTGATGGGGAGCTGTAACTTAATATAAGACTCCAGTTTAGATACTAAACATCCAAATAGAACCCTGACTGGACTTTTTTCCCAAAGCTATCAAAGCAACACTATGCCAACTGGGGTTGATAGATGCATGGAGATTACTGAACCCCAACATGCAGGATTACACATTTTTTTCACATTCCCATACAACCTACTCTAGGATCGACCACACATTTGTTTGTCAGCAGTTAAAATATTACACCTTAACTACTACCTTACACCCCATCACTATCTCTGACCATGCTACTCTGGAGACAGTTTTTGATTGGCATCCCCAGGACTCCTCCTTTCACAGATGGTACTTCCCGAATGTGTTATCAAGAGACTCCATACTGTGCACTGAACTTAGGAAGGCGATTAAGGAATATGTACAGCTCAATCACACTGGACAGGTAGATCCCTCTCTGCTATGGGACGCTTTTAAGGCTTTCATTTGGGAGAAGTGCTTGTCCTTAAAACCACACTCTCCAGACAGAAGATGAAGGAGAGAGAACTATTGGAGGCAGAGATAGCAAAAGCCGAAACTGAGCACAAGGCGACTTCCACACTGCACCTTCAAAGTAAAGTGACGGTCCTTCGATACGCCAACAGGGCCGAGCTTCCCCTCTTACAGCTTAAACAGACCACATTTGAGAAAGGTAATAAGATAGGCTCCCATCTTGCCAAGCAGCTACGAGCTAAACAGGAACCAACCTATATTAAGCAGCTTTGTGATGATGCAGGACTTAACACACAAAACAGGGAATGGCATGACTGCTCTGAAACTTTTATAAACACCTATTTACTGACTTATCTAGCAGATATCGAATTACCCTAGGTCTCCCCAGCTCACAATGACATATTAAGTGCTCCTATTTCACAAGAGGAAGTTCAATTCACCATTGACTCTCTTAAACTTCACAAGACTCCAGGCCCGGATGGCTTTAATGCATCCTTCTATAAGACCTTCAGTACTGAGTTGGTCCATATTTGACAGACCTCTTTAACCACACAGCCAAAACTCATGCAGTCATCCCCTCTACGGGGGAAGTAATGATTTCAATAATTCCAAAGCAAGGAAAGCCTCTAGATTTATGTGCATCCTACCGTCCAATAGCCCTCCTTAACCTAGATGCTAAATGATACACTAAGATATTGGCTCACAGGTTGGAGGAGGTGATTCCAGAGCTGATACATACAGACCAATCAGGTTTATCGCAGGGCGTCAAACTCATGACAACCTAAGACAGGTTATACATCTAATTGAGAAGGCAACGAAAAAATCCCTTCAGGCAATCTTGCTAACACTAGATGCGGAGAAAGCCTTTGACAGGGTAGATTGGGCTTTCTTGTCCCATGCCCCGTTGCGGTTTGAGTTCCATGAGCGCTCCATAGCATGATACTAACCAAGTATAGCCACCCTCGCTCTAGAATCTTAGTGAATGGGGCGGCCTAGGATTTGTATTCCCTTACACGGGGCACATGACAGGGTTGCTCCCTCTCTCCTCTCCTTTTCACTCTTAGCACTGAACCCCTGGCAGCAAGGATAAGGGCTACTCCCTAGAAACAAAGGATCCCTTTTGGCTCCATAGAACATAAACTATCATTATTTGTAGACAACATCCTGCTTTCCCTCACCTCCCCGTTGACCTCCCTTTTGGCCCTTCAGACTGAACTTCATCATCATGAAGCGGTGTCAGGCTTCTGAGTTAACCTCAGTAAATCATTTTTACTCAACCTCACAGTTCCTCCTGCAGAGGTGATACAGCTGACCTCAGTCTCCCCAATCCAAATAGCAAAGAAGGTGATTAAATATCTGGGAATCAAACTGACACCTACCATAAATGATCTTTACAAAATAAATTACCCCCTCTACTGCAGCAACTTATGCTTGACTTGAAGCACTGGGGTCCGATAAGCGTAACCTGGTTGGGTCATATAAATGCTGTTAAAATTATAGTTCTCCACAGAATATTGTTCCTGTTTCAAGGGCTCCTGATAGCGGTTGACTAGGAATGCTTTATCACCATTCACTCATTGATTGCAAAATTTATATGGCAGGCTCATAGAGTCCGTCTGGCCTACAGCCTTTTGACACTTCCCAGTGTGGGGGGAGGCCTGAGGCTCCCTGACTTCGTGACCTGTTATTGCACGTCTCAGCTCTGAGTTCTCTCTGAATGGTCCATAAAGATGTCTGATAAAGATTGTTGACATATGGCTCGGCGAAAGTGGGGAGAACCATCTGGGACATACTATGGAAACTTAAAGCGGACAGACCATGTGAGGCCTATTTAAGCACTCCAACAGCAACCATGTTGAAAAGCTGGGAATCTATCATTAGAATTCATAAGTTGACAACATTTCCCTCGCCCCATACTCTGATGTACTTCAACCCAGCATTTCCCCCGCACTGAAGCATAGCCCCTTTGATAAATGGCAAGAAGGGGGATACCCTTATGACAGCAGATCTATTCCACAACTGGGACATCTTAACATTTGATAACTGCTGCCAAGAGTTCAATCTCCCTAAATCAGAGGCCTATCACTATTCCAAGCTGAAACACTGGGTTCTCACAGCAGAAATTCGACAGGCGGCCACTAGGGACCTTCTCCCTATAGAAAACTATGTTGAGAGTGCTGGATCAGCCAAAGGCTGCATATTCTTTTTGTATGCTCTCATGAGAACCTCAAAAAATGCACCCCCTCTGAGGCACATGACACTCTGGGAACAAGTACTGGGCTCACCGATAGAAGACCATCAATGGCACAATTTATGGCATGATATTTCCAGATGTAATCATTCCCTCAGCCTACGTGAAGCCCACTATAAAGTTATCTATGATTGGTATTTGTACCCAGCAAAACTACGGACTATATTCTCCAATACGTCAGATAGACACGGTCTACTGGAGGATTTTTATCATATTTGGTGGGACTGTCCAATGATCCATCCCTACGGGGAAGAAATCCTAGCTCAAATTAGGAGATATTGGGCTACCCCATACCTCCGACACCAGAACATGTGTTACTAGGCCTTCCGGACGCCTCCCTTAAACATCAGATGTCTGGGGATAGGTCTATTCTATGGCTCTGCCTCAGAGCTACCAAGATGAACTTGGCAGCAGCCTGGAAGAAACCTGAGGCCCCATCAATGCCACACTGGCATGCACGCTTGTGGCACGCACTTACCATGGAATTAATAACTGATATTATGACTGACTCCAGGAAAAACATGGGGACCTCTGGTGCATTATCTGTCGAGGGGCCTTCCTCTAATTTCATGCCCTACCCGTACGAGAACCCTTCATCTCTTTCAGATATGATCTTCCTTTCTGGTTCCCCGGGGGTATTCCCTGAGATGCTGGCGGGGATGCATCCCTTGTGACTTCTTTGCATCCACCCTTTATTGAGCATTTTGTAGCTAAACCCTCATCATGCAAATTATTATTGTTAACCTTTTTCGGTTGTAATGTGTTTATAAATGTGTATATGACATCTACAGGCACATATGGTGAAGTGCAGTCATGAAAGGGGTTTTCTATTAGAAAGTTAAATGCAAGGCCAATCAAATGGCTATGTGGTGAATATTACACTGTTCAAGTCAATAGCTCTATGTACGATGTAAGCCACAGGCTGGACATGTCATGACTGTGTATGTATTGATTGAAAACCAATAAAAACAGTTTGATTAAAAAAAAAAGCTGAACTGAATGTGATTTAGAACATACTCCATAGTATTATACGCTTCTAGGCCCTCTTGCGATTAAATACTTTGCCTTTAAAAAGCCTATTGGTATGGGTCCTCAGTTACATGCAATCTTTGCCTAAATGGAGTTCAAGATTTGAAGCATGTTTTATTTGCCCTGCTTTGCTCCTGCACTATCCTAAGATGTTAAGACCTCTGTTTTTGAAATTATCTGTGCAATCTTCCCCTGAGGCCTTGCAGCTAATGTTTAATCACCCAATAAAATATTCTGCTGTAAAATTTTTAACACTTAAATGTTTTTAAAACTTATATTGAATTCTTAGTATGAACCTTGTTTTAAGATGTGAATGTTTCTTATAGCTCTATGAATGTATGGCTCTTTTTAAAATGTTTATGTTTTTATGGTTCTTATTGTACATACATTTATTCTTCGGTGTTCCTATTCTTATGTGTCCCTCTTTGGAGTTCCAAATCTTGAAAAATAAACTGACTTTGGTATTAAGAAGAATAACATGGGTGTTCAAACTATAATTAATAATTATGGCACCCCCTTTCCCTTATGACTTTTAGGGGCATATTTATACCTTTTGGGGCAAAACTGCACTAACACAGTTTTGCATCAAAAAGTTTTGCACTGGCTTGCACCATTCTTGAGTGCCAGTCAGGCACCATATTTATGGAATGGTGCAAGCCAGCGCAAAGGGTAGGCTAGCGTAAAAAAATATATATTGTTCTCTTGTGCAGGTGGCGGTATGGGAGAAGGGGGTTTTGCACCAAAAAATGATGTTAGGCAGGTTAGAGTAAAAAAAAAATGACTCTAACCGGCCTAGCGCCATTTTCTGATGCAAAACCATCCATACTACATGACTCCTTTCTTAGAGAAGACAGGAGTCATGCCCACCACCCCAATGGCCAGCACAGGGGACTAGGGTCCCCTATACCTAGCCATTGCACCCGTGCCATGTAGGGGGGCCCATGTCAGGACCCCCAATGGCACATAAAAAAAATACTTACCTGTACTTACCTATACTTACCTGGGATGGGGTCCCCCATCCTCCGCTGTCCCTCTGATGTGGGTGGGGGTGTCCCTGGGGCACGGGGAGGGCACCTGTGGGCTTATTCCATGGTATTCCATCATGGAAATAGGCCCACAGGTCCCCTAACGCCCGACCTGACCCAGGCATTAGCGAGTTTTGCATCATTATTTGACCCCTCCTCCCCCGTGCATGATTTTAGCACGGTGGTAAATATGGTGGTAAGGCCATAGAGTCATTTGTTGCACAGGAAAGCGTACCTTGCATCTCATTGACGCAAGGTAGGTTTCCACGTCCAGAAAATGACTTTAACTCCATAACTTTGGTGCTAGACGGGTATAGCACATTTTGAAGTGAAATGGCCACTAACTTTGCACAGACATACAGTTTTACTGCTAAGAGTATATTGCACACAAATTATAATGTGTGGAAAACATATTGTAGTGAATATTTCTCTTTTGTGCATCAGGAAGTGAAGAATCTTCAATTATTTTGATCCTATTAAAATCTTTGTTTCCATCACACTTCAAAATTTCTGATTGCTGAGTGTGTGCAATTCATTTACAGGTATTTATATTTTGTTGCGTGTAATACAAAATTACATCCTTTTCTTTCACACTCCCTGCTTCCCAGCGAGATTGTCACATAATTCACGTTACTTTTCTTTCTCTGATGCAAAAGTGAGAGGAGCTTTGTCATAAGACTGAGCGTTCCATTTGACCTTTATCTTTGAAGCACGACAATTGTGACAAGAAAAAAACTGGATTTGAAGGTGTCTTCATGTATTACTTGGTCTTTTCAACCCACCACAATGCAGCTCTCAGTTTGGGAAATGCTGCTATAAGTATAAAACATGAAATAACCACTGAAAACTGCTAAAACGTCTCAATTGAGAGCTGGGCTATCATTTGATAGTTGGTCTAATCCTATTACAAATGGCACATTGGATGAAGTGAAAGATGAGAAGTTACTATTTTAAACAGGAGAAATTGAAATCTCAAATGATTGGTCAACATGTTTACAAACAGGAAGTGTATGTAGGGTAATAATTAACTTGAAGAGTAAAATCTGTAAGCAAATAGACCCTATCAGATCTGACTTCCAGGGCCTTGAAAGCCGATCCAGCAGACATTTGGCAG
The DNA here is from genome assembly GCF_031143425.1 of Pleurodeles waltl. Taxonomy (NCBI): domain Eukaryota; kingdom Metazoa; phylum Chordata; class Amphibia; order Caudata; family Salamandridae; genus Pleurodeles; species Pleurodeles waltl. Next base: position 977,129,035 of record NC_090447.1, read on the forward strand.
GATTTTCTTAAACAGTTTGGTTTCAGTTTAGCTCCATTACTTCAATATTTGAAATCAGTATATAAATCTCTTCACTATAGTACTAACTCAAGAGGTGAAGATGGAGAGGAGCTGGTGGCTTTCCAAAATAGAAGCATGGAATGGGACATTCATCTTCACTTCCAGCTTGAATTTAGTTTTGGAGTCAGACGCCAGCTGGAAAGGCAGGGAACTCAGTGTAGAGATTTTTCCACAGGCGGTACACGGACATAGCCTTCTTCAGAGAGACATCTATATCAACTGCCTAGAACTCCTTATGGATTCTTTCAAGGTGCAATGCTGGACTAAAGATAAGATCAAGTTGACAGTGCTTCCGAAAATGGACAATGTTACCTTGGTGTGCTATATAGGTCATCTAGGCAAGGTGAGGTCCAAGACAATTGCAGATCTAGGCAGGAGCTCCTGGGAATTTAGCCTGGAGAAAAATATTTCAGGAATACCTTCCGGGGGTGCCTAAAGAGATTGCACATTGGCAGTCCAGTCACTTTCAGGATGCAAGCATGTGGAGGCTCCACCTGGAGATCTTTGACATGTTCACAATGCAGTTTGGCCCCTTTTCTATGGACCTGTTTGCCTCTTGACTGGATCACCAGCTGGCCAAATATTTCAGCTGAATGACGGATCTGGGGCAGTTATAATGGATGCTTTCCTACAGGATTGGTCCAGAGAACTGGGTTATGCTCTTCCCCCTTCTTCATACTGACGAGTCTGTCTGCACAGGTCAGGAGGCACCAAGTGAACCTGGTGGTGGTGACTCCAATGTGGAGATCTCAGGTGTGGTTTCCAGTTGTGATGAAACTTTCCTGGGATTCCCCAATCCTTCTATCCCATCACCTAGATCTTCTTCAGGATCCTTAAGAGAATCCTCATCACCTGGTGATGGAGGGCACCTTGCACCTTAAGGTGTGGAGGATAACAGGGAGTGATAAAAATGTCCTAGTCTTTCGAGGTAGGCTCTATCCGTGCCTTCCAAGGCATGGGCAGATAGGACAGATGAAAGGTATAGATTGGCATTGTCCAAATGGGTTTGTTGGTGCATTCAGAGGGATGTGTCTCCTATGGGGGCTGATGTTGTCAACATCCTGAGCTTCCTGGCAAGTATTTCAAAGCAAGGACTAACTTACAAGTTGGTCAGTGCTTTCTGAATGGCCATTTCAGCTGGACAACCCCGATTGGTGGTCACACAATGGGGGAACATCCTCTGGACAGGAAACTGCTTAGAGGGAGTCCTACCCCACAGAACCTAGGTATTTGTCCCTTTGGGATATTGGCAAATTCCTCAATCTTTTCCTAACATGGCAAAGCAACAAATATCTGTAGATGCTCCCCTCCCTGGAATCATGCCAAGGAACATATACCACCAGGTCGTTGGATGTAACAGGTAGGCTTTTTATCCCAGATGGGGTTACCTTCAATATTTGTAAGTGAACAAACTGGAATTCTAGGGTGGTGCCTAATCCATCTTTCAGGGAAACCCCCAATCTGTGTGGTCAAATGTATTAAGGCTGATAAAAGCATTACATCAGAGCTCTGCCAAGTTGGAGAAAAGCCACTACTAATTTCTATTTCCGAACCGCACAAGTCCGTTTCTTCCCCTACCATCGCCAGTCTGTTAGGTCATTCAGGAAGCGTAGACTGATACCAAGTAATTAGGGGGTCACTCTGCCAGAAGTGCCATTGCTTCCAAAGCTTTTTCACTGGCATACATCTTTAATGTGCCAGACTGGTCTTCTGTCTCTAGGTTTAAGAGGTTTTATTTTAAGCCAGTCGTTGGTGTTGTCACAATGGTGGTCAGTAAGCTCTAAACAAGCATAATCCTTGTCTCTGCTCCTGACATATAATTAAAGCTTTCCTAGTTATTGTGATGGAAAGTTTCAATTCTATTAAGGACTCAGAGGCAAGGATTACCCCACCTCCCAGAATGATCAACACAGATCACCACGCCCTTGGCAATGTAGCCTTAAGAAGTCTTTAATTAATAGTGTATACTGGGTAACACATCTTCCTATTAAAAGTGATGTTTCAATATTAGATTATTGTCCTAGGTCAAGCTATTTAATTCTGCTATTGAAGGTACTAGTTCTGATGCTGTTGCAGGTCTTTTCCTACATATCTAGAGTGTTTTGTTGACAATTTATTTCTCCTAGGGAATGATACAGGTAAATAAGACTCATCTCACTTTTTAGAGCGGCATGCATCGCAGGAAGAAGGAGGGGGCATGAACAGAGAAGCAAGACTTTATGGACTATACTGCACTGGAGAAAAGGACTTTTCCCTTTGGTTCCTGGGAAATGTAGTTTGACAAAGTTAAATGTTTGGCTGCTGCAGAACAATAAAGACGAAAGAACAGTTGAGCAGCTTTGAGAAAATGACTATCTCAGGTTATGAAGAGGACATCAAATCTGATATACGTGGTTTATGCTCTTGTAAATTTATATTGAGTTGCAGGACCCTCTCACGTCTGAATCAGAATCAGAAATATGTTTATTTGTTTGAAAAATATAAACAAAGGACAAAAGAAGAGAATGTCTATCAATCACAGGGGCAGAAAAAGAAGACAAAGAAGTCTCCAAAGCTTCAACTCTTCATAAATAAAATGAGGAATTACTCAAGATTTAGTAAGCTTGCTACCTTATCTGTTCAGAATAAAATGTAATTCCATTTCCGTTTCCTCACAGGCTTTGTCTTTTGTCTGAACAATTGCTGAATTACATGAGACTGAAATCCTGAGTAATAAAGGGGTAGAACGAAAATCGTCTTCCAAGTATTTCTTTCCCAGTTGACTATGACAAACAAGATATGAAGTGCTCAGAGAAAGTTTCAATAACTTCTCACACAAAATATTTTCAGCCACCTGCAGGATAATACTAACATTATCATAATCCTAAATATCACTAGAGTAATTAGCTTTGGAAATAAATGTACTATTATAAATGTCAATGAGGCACTATTTTGAATTGATGCCCAGTTTTTAGCAAAATTAAGATCAACAGCTTGACTTTGCAAAGGCTGTTTTCCTTGTTTTCAACAATTCAGCCTTGGTGCCTGAGTTATAAAAAATAAGACTAACATAACCACAAGCTTTAACATAAAGGCCCTCATTACAACCCTGGCGGTAAATCCCGCTTTCCGCCGTGCTGAAGTCCGCCTACATACCGTTGCGCCGGCGGAATTCCGCTACAGGTATTACAACCCACGTTTCGGAATTCGCCACAATACAGACACCCACACAAGTCCGCCACACCAAAGTTCAATGATAAACTGGCAATCCCAAAACCTACACTGTCACGTCAACAAGAATACGCCCACACTATCACGACCCACGAATCAACGCAGTGGTCTTACAACTGCGGTGGTACACACCGCACGCTCAAAATACACACACATTTACAAAACACAACCATATTGGACAATTCCAAATACACACACCTGATACACACACACACCACACCCACACACTCACAACACTATAAAACACATACCCCACATTACCCACAAACCATTACAGCGACATTTTTTCAAAAATCAGAGAGAGAGAGAATAGCAAACACAACACCAGCATCCACAGGCACACAACACCATCACACAGCATAATAAACAGCACCTCACACATCACCCACACAACCTCAAGGCACCTCAAAAACACCCCAGGTTTTCAGAGGAGGAGCTCAGGGTCATGGTGGAGGAAATCATCTGGGTAGAGCCACAGCTTTTCGGATCACAGGTGCAGCACACCTCCATTGCTAGGAAGATGGAGCTATGGCGGAGAATCGTCGACAGGGTCAATGCAGTGGGACAGCAACCAAAAACACGGGATGACATCAGGAAGAAGTGGAACGCCCTATGGGGGAAGGTGCGTTTAGTGGTATCCTGACACCAGATTGCTGTACAGAGGACTGGTGGTGGACCCCCACCTCCTCCCCCACAACTAACAACATGGGAGGAGCAAGTCTTGGCAATACTGCATCCTGAGGGCCTCGCAGGAGTAGCAGGAGGACAGGACTCTGGTAAGTCATACCTTTACTACTACATCCCTCACCCCACCTGCATGTCATCACATACCCCCACCCTGACCCTCACTCCCATCCCTCCATCATCTCACATAAGTCTCACTATCACAACTCACACATCCCAATACCAAGGCCTTGCATGCAACACCTATGCATGGACCACCATCACCAAAGAATGTCCAGTACAGATACCCACACAGACCCCAAACCAACTATCACAAAAGGGCAAACACAATGATGCAAGCACAGGAGTGCACCTCACCCAATGCACAAGATGGCACACACAGATACTAAAACTATGCATTTAGACCCCAACAGGACCCATACCCAACGTCACTGGACAGGAGGTGCCAGACATATCCAGTCCCCCCACAGAAGAGGCCCACAGTGATGACAGCAGCTCTGCACGCCTAGATGAAGATGACCAGCCCGGCCCATCAGGGACCTCTGGACAGTCGGTTCCCCTGCCACTGTCACAAGCCACCACAGAACCTCCCCCTCAGGAAACACCACCACAGCACCCACCCAGCGGGCCCATCCCTCTGTCCCCAGGACATGTCAATCAGCAGTGTGTCGACCACTACAGGGAACCCAGGCAAACCCACAAACCCAAGAAAATCAGGGACCTGGGGTCAGTGGCAGTGGGCACATGGTTCAGGGGACAGAGGCACAGGATAACAGGGAAGCTGGGAGGACTGCTGTGCGACAGGGGGAGGACAGGCCCAGGGAACCGACACTCCACGAGGTACTCTTCAACATCATGGGAGCATACCACCATTCCCAGGAGACCATGGGCACAATACTGGCCAAGTTTCAGGAGACTCAGCGGCTGCAGGATGAACACTACCTTGGGATCAGGGAGGACTTGAAGTCCATCAACGACACCCTGGTCACCATTGCAGGGTTGCTGGCAGACCTTGTCAACACCATGAGGGACACTGTGTCACACAAACGGGCCCCTGACACTACCCTGGACGATGAACAGCCCTCCACCTCTGCCGGCGCTAGTGGACAGAAGGCACTGCCACAGGAACAACAGGCCACCAGCACCCCACCCACTGCAGAAGGAGAACCACCCCGCAAACGGTCCCTGAGATCCAGGAACAAGACAGAGAACATTGCCAAGACCCCTGCCAGGAAATAAGACCCTCCTGAATGTCACCCTCCTGTCCCACTTTGTCACCCTGTCCACCTTAAACTGCCATTGCTCCCCTTCCTATGCCCCATTAGACAATGCACCTGGACTCTACCATGGACATTCCTCCACCATCATCCCAGCCCGTTTCACACCCCCCTCCACATATTAGCACAGAAATAAACACCCTTGAATCACAAAACAATCTGGAGTCAGTCTGTGCTTTCACAAATGTGTAATTGCAACCTCTCTGAAATATATCAATGTCAATGTACTTGTTCACATACCAATGTTACACAGTTGTAGGCCAGCAGTAAACATAGCAGAGGGCACAAAGTGTGACCGAGATCTATGAAATGGAAAGCCAAAGTGACAAGTCAGGGTCCATACACAGAGGTAAAAAGGCAGTTTTATGCTAGGTCCTACAATAGTATGAGATGTGGGAAGCAGTTTCATTTTCTTACCTGTGTCTCACTGGAAGTATTGCATGATGATGTTGTTTTGGTTGTCTACATCTTCCTCTTCTGCCTCCTCTTCTTCACTGTCCACAGGCTCCACAGCTGCCACAAGACCACCATCAGGCCCACTCTCCTGCAGAAAAGGCACCTGGAGTTGCAAAGCCAGGTTGTGCAACATACAGCAGGCCACGATGATCTGGCACACCTTCTTCGGTGAGTAGTATAGGGATCCACCTGTCAGATGAAGGCACCGGAATCTGGCCTTCAGGAGGCCTATGGTGCGCTCTATTATCCTCATAGTTCGCCCATGTGCCTCATTGTAGCGTTCCTCTGCCCTTGTCCTGGGATTCCTCACTAGGGTCAGTAGCCATGACAGGTTGGGGTAACCAGAGTCACCTGCAAATATCGAGGGACAACTGTTAGACATCCTCCAAACATTAGGTAACTGCGCTGTCATTGTGCAGTGTCGCGGTAGGTGGTGGAAGACCGCTGTGCAAATCTGCATTGGTTATCATTGGGCCATATGGGTTCCAGGAGCCAATGATGATGTACGCCGGCGGTGACGGTACGCACCACCGCGAACGTGACTGTCATTCTCTATCAGTTCCCTCACTTGATACCTGACCTTCAACAGGAGAGGACCTACACTGCAAGTGCTGCTGTGACCTGTGTCTGGAAGCGACAATGGCTACAGTGTCTGGGGAAAGGGCCCCTGCCTTCACTGCGGAGGAGTTGGAGAAACTGGTGGATGGGGTCCTCCCCCAGTACACGCAACTGTACGGTCCTCCAGACAAACAGGTGAGTAAACTGTGTGCATGGTGGATGGCACATGATTGTATGGAGTGTCGTGGATTAAGAGACAGGGGTGGGTGACAGGCCAGCATGTGAGGATGATCTGTGTATGTATTTCTGGGCCAGGGTGGGAGGTTTGTGGCCAATGTGTGAGAAGAAATGTACGGGGGAGTAACATCCATTCTTACTTCACTTTTCCTCTAGGCCAGCGCCCACCAGAATAAGGGTATTTGGTGTGCCATCGCCAAGGAAGTGCGGACTCTGGGGGTCTACCATAGACGCAGCACCCACTGCCGGAAAAGATGGGAGGACCTGCACTGCTGGACCAAGAAGATGGCGGAGGCCCAGCTGGGGATGGCCTCCCAACACGGAAGGGGTGCCCGTCGCACCCTGATGTACCGGATCCTGGCGGTGGAAGAACCTGAGTTGGACGGGTGCTTGAGGGCATCACAGCAGCCACAAGGGGGTGAGTACACTCTCATTCAGCGGACTCTGGGCGCTTGATGAGGTGTCTGGGTGGGGGAGGTGGGCTGTGGGTTCCCCTAAGCCAGGGCAGACGTGCAAAGGTAGATCCATTGATTTGCAGCCTCATTCCCAGTCCAACCCCAAAGGTGGTATTTGCCCTCTACACCTAGTCAGGCTCCTAAGGGTTCCAGCTGAACATGAAATGGTTCTCGACAGAGTCCCCTTTGGGCATGTGCTTTTCCCCTGCCCTGTCAGTGCATGGCTTAGTGCATAGGGCTGCTTCCTGTGTGTTGTGTCCGCCAACGGTAGTGGTGTTGCAGGCATTGACCATGTGTCTCTTCTGTCTTCCCCCCTTTCTGTTTTGTCACCCTGTCCTTGTGTTCATTAACATCATCAGGCGGAGGAGGAGTGGCACCGGAGCAGGAGGGATCTGCATCCCACATGGCCCTGGAGGGGGAAGTAATGGAGTCCGAAGACACCAGTGGGACGGAGGGTGAGGGGAGCTCCACGACGGGGACAGGAGCAGATACCAGTGACAGCGACTCCTCCTCTGATGGGAGCTCCCTTGCAGTGGCGGGCACCTCTGTGCCCACGGCATCAACAGGTACAGCCACCACCCCCCAACAGCACCACCCTCCCAGCAGCCCCTCATTGAGTTTCCCGTGCCTGCTCATCCAGGAGGGTGGGCATCTCCTTCGCCCCAGGCACCTCAGGCCCTGCCCCAGTCAGCCCTGCTGCCCTTAGTGAGGAGGCTATTGACCTCCTGAGATCCCTCACTTTTGGGCAATCAACCATTTTGAATGCCATCCAGGGTGTTGAGAGGCATTTGCAGCAAACAAATGCATACCTGGAGGGCATTCATTCTGGTGTGGCGGCCCAACAGAGAGCATTTCAGGCTCTGGCCTCAGCACTAATGGCAGCCATTGTCCCTGTGTCCAGACTCCCCCTCCAACGTCCTCTACCCAGACCTAATCCCCTGTACCTCAGCCTATCCCAAGCACACCATCAGGCCAGCATGCACACTCATCAACACACAAGAGTGGACATGGCAAACATAAGCACCACACATCCCACAGGCACCCACACAAGCACCATCCCCATGCAGACACACCAATATCCACTGCCTCCACTGTGTCCCCCTCCTCCACGTCCTCCTCCTCCCTCCCTGTCTCGTCTCCACTCACACCTGCATGTACTACATCTTCATCCACTACCTCCATCACCAGCACTCCCAACACCACACACCGCTCACGTGCAATCACCACCCCCCCTACCATTCACACATCCCCTCTGTCCTCTCCCAGTGTGTCTGTCAGCCCTCCTCCCAAAGTACACAAACGCAGGCACACACCCACCAAACAGTCATCCACCTCACAACAGCCTCCGGCCCATGCACCTTCACCCAAATTCAGCAGACGTACACCTCCTACAACTACTACCTCTTACTCCACTTCCAAACCCCCTCCATCTTCCCGTCCCAGTGTGTCTAAGAAACTCTTCATCGCTAACTTTGACCTCTTTCCTACACCTCCCCCCGACCTTCCCCTAGGGGGCCAGGCTTTCCAGGTCCCAGCCCAGCACCTCAGCCACCAAATCATCCAGCACAGTGGTCTCAGCAAGTCCGGTCACATTGCGGGTGACACCCATCAGGGCTGCCAGTGTGCTACCTAGCGAGGCCAAGGAGCAGGCCATTCTGCCACCTGCCAGGGTAAAGAAGGTGCCCACATGCTGGAGGGAGAAGCCGCACCTACCACCAAGCAAGGGCTCCTCCAAGCCAAAAGGGGACAGTGGCAAGGGATCAGCAGCGTCATCAAAGGTGCGGAAGGGACACAAGCCGAAGAGCAGGTCAGGATAGGGCACGGAGGCTCCGGCTGAGGGACCAGAGTCACCCCTTCTGTCAGCCAGAACATCAACCTGTACGGCGATGGACACCGCCACCTGCACTGCCACCTGCACCACCACCTGCACCTCCACCTGCACATCTGCTGCCTCAGCAACAGTCCCCAGCATCATCCCCAATGGGCAGCTGTCCGAGGCTGCAGGAGATGTCCTGCTGTCTCCCTCAACAGGTCCAGACACATGCACCACCACTAGCACCTCCGCCACAGACACCGCCGCAACCACCGCCACCAGCCCCGCGACGTGCTCAGACAGTGCCACCACAGCTGACATGGCAATCATCCCCAGTGGTTAGCCATCCGAGGCTACAGGAGACGTCCTGGACCCTGCACAGCGTACATGAGGCATGACACCCAGCACTGTTTGTACCTGCAGGTGGCAGGCGAAGTCGTAGCAGGGTGGAGTGTGTCACTGCCTCCATGGAGTATCATGCTACCTGTTCCCAGACAATCTTGTGGCACACATACCCAGGTGAGTGAATGGGACCTGCCACACTGCATGTGAAGCACTCTGGGCACAAAGCCCCCTCCAGAACCAGTGGAGATTCATGTCCACTACCTCGGTCCTTGGCAGGATGAAGCACTCTGGGCACAATGCCCCCTCCAGAACCAGTGGAGATTCACATTCTCTACCTCAGTCCTTGGCAGGATGAAGCACTCTGGGCACAAAGACCCCTCCAGAACCAGTGGAGAAAGGCACCCACTACCTCAGCCTTGGCAGGATGAAGCACTCTGGGCACCAAGCCCCCTCCAGAACCAGTGGAGATTCACATCCACTACCTCAGTCCTTGGCAGGATTAAGCACTCTGGGCACAAAGCCCACTCCAGAACCAGTGGAGACTGACATCCACTTGTGAGACTGTGGCTTTGCACTCCCTAGGACAAAGCAGTGGGCAAACCACCCACTTGAGAGACTGTGGCTTTGCACTCCCCAGGATAAAGCAGTGGGCAAACCACCCACTAGAGAGACTTGAGAGACTGTGGTTTTGCACTCCCCAGGATAAAGCAGTGGGCAAACCACCCACTTGAGAGACTGTGGCTTTGCACTCCCCAGGATAAAGCAGTGGGCAAACCACCCACTTGAGAGACTGTGGCTTTGCACTTCCCAGGATAAAGCAGTGGGCAAACCACCCACTTGAGAGACTTGAGAGACTGTGGCTTTGCACTCCCCAGGACCAATCAGTGGGCATGGAGCCCCCTCGTGGACCAGTGGCGTTGTCTGTTCATCCGGCTGAGGTGCCCCCCTCCCCCTCCCCCTGAGGTGCCTGTTTATTTTCCATCTGATGCCCCTGCAGTGTTCTATCGGTTTCGAGTCCGGTATCTTGTGTGGGCTTCGCCCATGCATTTTGGGACACTGATCCACGGACAATGATTTCATTCACATCCGGACTTGTGTAGTTGGTGTACATATTTGTATATACTGACATTTCAATTTGGCCTATTTAATATTTCAATGATTACACTTGTTACAATCATTTGATTTTGTCCTTGCGTTCTTCCAGGGGGTGACGGGGTGTATATGTAATGTTGCTGCATGTATTTGTGAGTATGGTGTTGTGGGTGAGGGTGGGGGTGTTGCGTGCTGCATGTGTGTGTGTCACTCTCTTTTCCCTTCCCCACTCCCCTGTGTGCTAGGTGCAGTACTCACCATGGTCGTCGCCAGCGTCTTTGCTGCTTCTGATACAAGAGGAGGTAGACCAGCATCGGCAGGACCTGTAACTCGGGCTCCATGGCGTCCTGGTTGTTCGTAAAGTGTCAAAAGGTGAGTGGTTTCCGTTCCAAGTACTGTTTCCGCCGTGCTTTTGATGGCGTTGGTACCGCCCCAGAAAAGGTGGTGGATAGGCATGTTGTAATACAGTGGGCGGAACCTTAGCGGTTACCGCCACGGTGTTTGTTTCTACTGCCATGGTAGTCGGAGTGTTAAAGTGGCTGTCTATGTTGGGGGTTTCTGCCATGGTCGTGATTCAATTTTTTTTACCGCCGGCCTGTTGGCGGTATTACCGCTGCTTTAACACCGACCGCCAGGGTTGTAATGAGGGCCAAAGTCTCTAGATCTCGATCTCTTCGGGCCAAATATCATAACATGCAACTTAGAGAAGTAAGGCCCATATTTATCAAGATTTTATGTCGGTCTTGCACCACACAACAGGGTGCAAGAGTGACGCAAATCTTAAGGGAGCTTTATCTTGTCACACAAGGCCATCTTAAGTGGCATTGCAGGTCTTGGTAAATCTTGAGTAACCCAACACAGCATAAAGTGTTCCATGGGTGGAGTGTGGATGTTCCCACACATCCACCCATAGATTTGGTGCATTCCCAGAATTACCATTACTGGTAGACCTGGGAATGCATCAAAATGCTACTCCTCCCCCTGCGAGGCATAATGACGAGAAAGAGCTTTATTTCCCTGTCTTACTGCCTCTTTCTATGTGTGCACCATCCTGCAGCACACATAGAAAAGGGATATGCCACAGGGGATTGAATTTGTGCAGAAAGGCGTCCCTTCCTGCACAAAACAAATCCTACTAACAATGCGGACACCCTTGCACCATGGTGCAAGGGTTCCTGAGTTGACGCTAGGCAGCATATTGTTCCCCAGAGCTGTGAAATGACAGAAATGGGCCATACAGTTTTAATTACAGCACATTCCTGCCCCTTCCCTGTCATGCAGTGCAGCAAGGTGATCTGCTTTGCTGTGCCACACTTTGATAAATATGCCCCTGTTTTTAAATCTGGATCTTTTATAAAACTGAACTAGCCATCAAAAAGTCTCTGGAGGCCGATTGTAGTTCTTTATAAATGTACAGAATCATCCATGTAAAGTAAAACTGGGATGTCTTTATTGCAAATTTTTGTGGAATCACCATTCAAATTTAAATATTTTTACATACTCTAAAATGAAAAGAGGACGGGGTAAAAACACCACCCGGCCCTTTCACTTAGTCCCATATGCACAAAGGCGTTTTCTATTTCTTAATAGTGGGAATTGCTATTTCGAGCTTTTAGGAAATGCAACTGCCATTTTGGTACGCACTTCAGGCATTTGCAGTGGTGCAAAAAGTGATTTCTACCTCGTAGAAATTACATTTTAGAAATCGCTTAATAGGAAATCACAATTAGGGATTTCCAAAGAGTGAATCATAAACTGTAAGTACAAAGGATTTCCTAATTGTGACTAGTCGCCAAAATGGACGTTTATGAAATGCAATTACATTAATTCGGACCAGGTGGTAACCAGGTGCAAACTATAAAAAGGCACCCAAAATGCATTAGGCATTTTCACAATGGTGGCTTTCTTCATTCTGGTGAGGAAGATGAGGATTTTGGCTGTGAGACAGAGAAGGAGGAGAAGGAGACAGGAGATGATATTTAGTGTGAGGGTCACTCTGTTTGAACAGAGAGATGAGGAGAATATTGAGAAATACAGACTGAATAGTCAGATAATAATTGATTTAATTGCTGAGTTGCAACCTCAGCTACAGGCCCCAACATTCAGAAGCAACACAGTCCCACCACATGTGCAGGTATTGTGCTGCCTACACCTCTTAGCATCTGGCAGTTACCAGGGGGTCAAAACAGTGGCGGGGAATGTCACAAAGTGTCCTTTCCAGGTTGTTTTGCAGGTTACTGGACATAATGGTGAGCACAGTTAACCAATATATATCATACCGCAATACTCCCTAATTATTGCAGCAAACCAAATTGATGGTCTACAGGGTAGCACAGTTCTCCAAAGACATTGGCTGTGTTGATGACACAGGTATTACCATATGTCCCCCCCAGCAACTGAATAAATATACAGAAACAGAAAAAGCTCACATTAACTCAATGTGCAGGTAGTGTGTGATGCCTGCTGTATCATAACAGACTTTGTGGCCAGATTCCCACGACTCATCAATGTCCCGCCACAGTGAAATACAAAACTGACTGGCAAAGGATGAATTTGGCGATCGTTTCCTACTACGTAAGAGAATCGCAGACTCAATTAATATAGTGGCTAGGACAGTGTGTGTAATGTGACCTAATGGTTTTCCTCCTCATGTTCTTGAGGTGACAGTCCATATTCTACATGTCCTTGGATACTCACACCATACCTGACTCCGAGGACAAGAAATGAGAAGCAGTACAACAGGGCACACAGGACAATGCATTTAATGATAGAGAGGATCTTTTGGAACCTGAAGTCCCACTTTTGCTGCGCCTACTAGACCGGAGGGGCACTACAACACAGACTGGATACATGCTGCAAGATGATTGCCAAATGTGCCAAGGTAATTGCCACATGTGCCATACTGCAATGAAGAATGGTTTGCATGACATCCCTATAGAGCCTGATTCCGAATCTGATGATGACTTACCATCACTAGAGGTGCAGCAGGAGCGCACATGCAGGAGAAGGATGTGCATGACTCACAGACATCACCAACAACTATTTCTGAGGTAAGAGAAATTAGAACATTCCATAATGGGACATCACACATGATGGTAATGCTTAGTGCATAACGGAGAGACCATTGTATTTTCAGGTAGCAAAAACATTGTTTCATTCAAGGATCAGCTGTGTCCTTGTGGATGTAACATTGTTAGAAAATAAACAACAAAATAAGTAATACCAAACAGAACAAAGGCAACTCATTCCTCTACAGTGGTTGCAGTGGTGTACAGTGGTTCACTTATTTCGGCCTCTGGGGTTTGGTGCTTTGTCAGCAATACTGGGCTGGCGGACTGGTGACATGTCAGTTCCTGAAGTGTGACTGCCTGCTACTGCATGACGTCTGAACTTATGTGTTACTGATGCTAGAGACCTCTTCGCTCTTAGGTGGGGGCAGGATGTTGGGGACACAAAGGTTGTGGGTCTGGATATTCTCAAGGGTTGTGGTCACTTGCACTAGCCCACCTGCAATGTCCTGACAGCAGTGCCCCACGTTAGTCTGAATGTTCGCAGTCCGCCTTGCTAACATGGTTGTTGCTACTGCCAAACGGTTGATGAACCAGGAGAACTAATCAATCCTTGCTGGCTACTGCCGGTGGCTCTGTCTCTGCAGATGGTGCTCCCTCTTCATTTCTGCTTGCAACCAGTCCTGCCCTTTCACTACATTATGTAACAACTTAGACATTTGTTGCAGCTGCCGCTGACAGTCCATAATTGTTTTATCTGCAGGTGCTGTACGGAGATGATGGACCTCTCCAACCCACCATACACAGGAAGACTCTCCGACATGTTGTCTGACATGTGCTCCATACAACCTGCTGATCTTTGTGCTCTGCAATGTCTGTGTATCCTGACCTCCGATGTTTTTCAGTCCATACTCTGTGATTGACCCTCATCACTGTCCACAAACTCTAGAAGCAGTGAGATGGTTGATCCCCTGCCATTTGGAACTGGGGTGATAGGCTGAGGGGATGGTGGGGTTGTTTCCTCAATGACCACATCAGTGTCAGTAGGCCCTTTCGGCTGCAATGGCTCCTGACAAGTCCACATTGTGATCTGTGTAAATATATGTAAATACTTAGTGTAAATAAATGGTTATCATTTGCCCACATCATTGTTGTGGCTCTGCTTCATGTGCTTGTGACATGTTTAAGTTGAAGAGATATGTTTGATGCACACAGTTCAGCATGCATATGAGCTGTACTACAACTCACATGATGCATTGCCAGGGTGGGGAAAGCATCTCAATGGAGTTATACATGCTGTGATGTGTGATATGGATTTGCTAACATTATGTTTTGGTAGGTAAGTAAAGGAAAAATGACTTACCCTGGATGGTGGCTGCTGGATTGGATGTGTCGATGTCAGCTACCCCCGCCATCCTCTCTGGTTCCAGGGCCCCCTCTATAAGTGTCTACATGGGAGTTAGTGGGGGTGTTTTGAGAGCCCTCCACCTGTTTTATGTCCCTCAGCTATCCTGCTGGCTACCTTCTCCTTTGTACGAGACCTGAGGTCATACACCTTTTTCAATCTCGGTAATGGTCCTCGGGGTGATTTCTAAACTACAAAAATCCAATGAGTAGAAGTTGAGTTATCAATTTTTAAAGAATGAAAGAGTTCTAGTGCTTAGAAGAAAATAATGCTATAGCGTTTACTTGAGGTCATGCAGGACCAGGGCAAAGTCAACAGTTCAAGCTGACCACGGTGTAGTGCAGGAAGGGTACAGGAACTGAGCAGGCCTGGGGAACAGAGTACCTGATCCTCTTCGCAAACACGAGATGGATCGATTTTCTGCACGCAGTGCCGGCGATGCATCATTCTGAAGGCGAAGCACCAGTACTGTGATGCGTTAGTTCCAAAGCCGATCTGCCAGGTTTCTCCACTCAGTGAAGGGACGTGTCAATCTTCTTTCAGCAGTGGTGGCAATGTGGAGGTTACGATGAGGCGATGATGCGATGATGCAATGGCAAAGCGCTGGTTCCGTTGGTTCTCCTCCTACAGGTGTGTTGATGCATTGGTTTCCACTTCCAGCAGGCAGGAGATGTGTTGAATTTTCTGGTTCAAGCATCTGGGATTACTTCCAGTGAACGAGGCGCAGGAGCAAGGGTAGAGACTTTGATATCCCCGAGTCTCTAGCAACAGGAGTCAAGCCAACTAGCCCTTGGTGATCACTTGGGAGGCAAGGCGGAGTCCTGCTGTCCCACATCAAAGTCAGAGAACAGCAGGCAGCACAGCAGAAAAGAAGTCCTTCTAGGTCAGAAATCCAGCAGAGTGGGAGTTCCTCATGCAGCACAGCAGCTCTTTAGACAGAATCCAGCTGTAGGTCCTGAAGTGTCTGATTTGTTGGAGTCAGAGACCCAGTACTTAGATGTGCACTCAGACACACCCAGACTTCCTGGGTTTGTGTATGTCTATAGAGAGTGCACAAAGGGTAGCTGTCACCCACCCCAGATGGGTATTGGAGACAGGCTGCAGGCACAGAGATTTGTGAGAGCAGTGAAATAACCACTTTCTAAAAGTGGCATTTCCAAAATATTATGTTAAATCTGACTTTACCAGTAAAGAGGATTTATCATTACCATTCCAAAGTTATGAAACATAACACATACACTCCTTTCTAATAAGGAATTACAGCTTTAAATTGTATTAAGAAATTCAAAATGTCTACCTGTGAGAGGAGTAGGCCTCATGGTAGTGAAAAATGACTTTGGGAGTTTTTCACTATCAGGACATGTAAAACTTAAAAGTGCATGTCCTACCTTTAAGTAACATATCACCCTGCCCATTGGGCTACCTAGGGCCTACCTTAGGGGTGACATATGTAAGAAAAAGATTAGTTCAAGGTTTCGCAAGTAGTTTTAAATTCCAAGTCAAAGTGACAGTCCAACTGCAGACACAGGCTCTGCAGTGGCAGGCCTGAAACATGTTTAAAGGGATACTTCAGTGGATGCCACAATCAGTGCTGCGGTCCCACTAGTAACATTTACTTTGTAGGCCCTGAGTATATGGTATACCATTTTACAAGGGGCATAGAGGTAAAATCAAATATGCCAGTTGTGGATATGCCAATGTTACTATGTTTAGGGGAGAAGCACATACACTTTAGCACTGGTCAGCAGTAGTAAGGTGCTCAGAGTCCTAAGGCCAACAAAAAGGAATCAGCAAAAATATGAGGCAAATAGACAAACAGTTTGGGGGAAGACTACCCTAAGGATGACAAGTGTAACAGTGAACAATTGGCTATAGACGTCAGAGATACACTCCTCATAAGTACTATCAGATTTGGAGTCTGTACAGCAGGTTTTCAATGCACACTTCTTCTTCAATTTAGCTTGTTAATGATAACGGAAACCTATTACTAAGACTATATTTAGAGGAGAAGACAGGTGACAGGGTTGAAAACAAAATATCTGGCCTAGACTCAACTGAAGATGAAGTATAGACTTCACAGGCTCCGATGTAAGTGGAGAGTCTTGGTGCGATCTCACAGAGCAGGATTAGATACCTTGTGCATGCTGTATTTTGTAAAACATAACAGACCATACAATTAATTCTGAACTGGACTACACATCCCACTTCAACACTTAATTGAACCCTTTTTTCAAGCCTTACCTACATTCATTGGATAGCTGGGATACAAACTGCAAACACAGGAGAAGCAGGATGGAACACTGCTGTACAACAGTTAAAGACAAAACAAAGAACACCCATTTACCAAAACTAGCACAAAGGAACCAAGGGACAGAACGAAACAAATGTGAGGGAAGCAAAATCTGAATGTGAACTGCTAGCGCATGACTGAATCTTATAATATACAAAAGTTGCTAGGACTCCACTTTCTAGCCCAGGACTACGGGCCCCAACAAGCACAGCAGCAGAGTCACCCACATGTCGTACTTGCAGAGCACCATCGGGCACTTAAATTAAACTTGCCTTCCCCGCAGTGCTGAAATCCACCTTCTGGCCCAGGACCACGGGCCCCAACAAGCCCAAGGAGCCTCCTGCACGCCTGCACTTGCAGCACTCAATTGGGTGCATAAATTAAACTTGCTTTCCTCGCAGCGTGGGACGTGCCCGGGCCAAGGGTGGGCTTGTCCTGCATTTATCAGCGAAACAAAGAGACAGGGCAGGGCCTTAGACCCCAAGTAGTGAGATATTACTGTGCATTAGCAAAGCCCCCGCCTGGAGGGGGGCCAAGGTCCAGAGTGCTAGAGGGCTCCGGTTTGGGGCTGTTGTGAGAAAGTGCCTCTTTTGACATGGTTTACCCAACGTCGGACACCAAGAAGAAAAGTCCATTCTGGCTTCTCAGAGGACCAGGAGCAAGCCCTAGTTAAGGGACTACAGGACACGTAAGAACCACACCCAGAGTGGCCCTGCAATCCACCCTCAAAGTGACCTGTCTCCTGCTTCCAACTCCTGGCTCATCTGTCTACTCTGCACACGGCCTCTCTGGCCCTGCAAGGCTCATGCCTTGATCACAAGGCGACTTCACTATGGCAACACCCTCTACGCCTGTACCACCCAGAAGAATTTGAAAAAACTACAACACATCCAGAATGCTTCCACCAGACTCATCCTGAACGTCCCCCGCCGCGAACACATCACCGGACACCTGAGAGATCTCCACTGGCTCCCCATAGAGAAAAGGGTCAACTTCAAACTCCTTGTCCACGTATAAAAGACTCTCCACGACCTAGGACCCATCTACCTCAACTACCGCATCACCTTCTACTCCCCTGCCGGACCTCTCCACTCCTCTCAACAGGCAGTAGACACTGTACCCTGCATACAGAATACCTTGACTGAAGGAAGATCCTTCGCCTACCTTGCAACAAGGAACTGGAACACCTTGCCTCCCCACCTCAGGCAGTCACCATTGTTACCTCAATTCAATAAGGTCCTTAAGACCTGGCTCTTTTCGACTGAAGCTCAAAGGACCAACACCCACAGCGCCTTCGGACCCTTACGGTGAGTAGGGTGCTCTACAAATAACTGATTGATTTTTAGCCTGGTAAGGCACCTTCAGGATGAAGTAACAGCATTAAAGTCACAACTGGAGTCACTGTCCACTGAGCTAGGTGAACTGAAATCTACTCCATCTAACTCTAGAAATGAATCAACCCAGAAAAACCTACCCTTTACCTAGTCAGACTCGACTGATGTGCAAAACATGAAAATAATCACTAATGCTATGCACTCTCATCAGTTAAGGGCTTTTCATCATCCACCAAGCATACACATTGACACACCTCCTCCAAGGCAACTACCCAAGGTTTCTTTCCATCTTTCTGATCCTTGTAGCTGTGCCAATGTTAAGAGTAGCTTGAAGGTTAATTACCACCGTTGACAGGGTTCACCAAAGAGCCAGCGATTGGGACCTAAAGGGCCATTAGCACAAGGGCATCTAGGGAATTTTTATATGATAAGGGTGTGTGTGAGGATTAGGGTTCTTTGATTAACAAATGCATATACCAAATAAGGACAGTTTGCAATTCTTATTCCATCATACGCACTGAAATTATGCATACCAGATGACTTCATTATCCCATGGAGCAACAAAGACCTTGTGATCTCATAAACCTACCTTTAAAATCTAGTGCTCTGTTTGACGCGTTAGTTGGTTTGAAGCTATGCAAGGATCCCACCCCCTCTTCTGCATTGCTATCCAGTTTAAACGAAATCCACCCTGTGTTGGTCCTCCACAAAATAGCCATTTACTTGTATCTTCTTCAGAAACCTCAATGGTGCACTGACTGGGGAACATCAGGAGGACAGGATTTTCCCTGTCTCTAGCAAGATACGGCACCGAGCCTCTAAATTGGTACGCCCGGATTGTAACTCTGCCACTGTGACTCTCATACCTACCACTTCCCAACCTAATAACCTAGAGGAAAAGTCCTCCTCTTTCAAACTGCTATTCTCGAACGTGGTTGGTGTAAGATCAAAACTTAATCTGATCTGCTTAGGGGTCTTTCAAATATTGGTTTGATATTTGCCTCCTGCAGGAAATCTGGATTATTGAACCAGTTGTTAAGACTGGGATTGTAAATGTATTTATTCCTGCGCGACATACTGGGAAGGGATGTCTAATGGGTGGCCTGCTAATTTTGGTTCAAATAACCCTAACGCGAAAAATTGCCCTCTCCACATTGCCTCTCACTATATACAAGGCATTGTCATCACATTGGAGGATTTATGTACACTTTATATTTTTAATGTCTATAATCATGGGGTCAGGGGAGGGGTTGAAACATCTTGTCACTCATAGAAGCTCTTTTGTAACACATGATTCTTCAATCATTGTAGGTGACTTTAATACGACATGTGAGCCTCTGGATAGCAGCAGTGCTTCCCTCTCTGACGTGGATGATGAGGTATGGGGCATCCCACAAACTAACGCTCTACCTGTAAAGCGCTGGACCACTGCTGCATTCCAGCTAATATCCTTTATTCTTACTTTTGGCCTGAGGGCCTGCAATGGCAGCTTTCCCTCAGACCAACCTGCAGCATATACTTTCCACCGCCAGGTTTTTGCTAGCAGGATTGATTACATATTAGTGGCTCTTCCTCTATGGAGCTCTATTACAGATATGGAGATGCTAACAAGACTAGACAGCAATCAAAACACCTTGCACTGCTCCTTTAAAGACATCTTCAAACAATCACCCATTCCCCTTTCCCTTTCAACTGATCTTCTGCCTTTGAATAATGAGCAAAGAGTTTGGTGGTCTAGTGTTGCTGCTCAGCCCAGGCCTAAGGATAAAATAAGCAAAGCTTTTTATAATGCCACTGCCCAGCCAGACAGCACACTTTTTCTGCAAGATAGGTTCTCATCAACTCCTTCGATACAAAAACATTTTTTTAACCTTTTGCGAAAATGTTTCACACAACATCGTTCATCTAAGTGTAGGACTGCCAATCCAGGATGTACCTAGTTTAACGATGACTGTAGCAGGACTAGATCCAAGTTGCATGAAACTCTAAGGGGAAGCGTAACTGCTGACATTAGAACTTGCAGGAACCAGTACAAGTTGGCCCCAACAAAGGCACACTTAGAAGGGACACACAGCTGTGAGAAGACATGTACACAGCTGCAGTACATGAAGATACTAGGAAGTGTTGGCATTTAGTAGCAAACAAAAGACAGTGCCCTGCTACACGTTTTACAGATACCATTAATTTGGCGACATGGCACAAACATTTCTCAGACCTCTAAGACCCCCGCTAAAGAGGGGTGTGGATGCTAAGGTCGCTATAACTTCCACACCCCAATCTCCGACTAGTGCATAAAAAATTGGGCTAAACGAGACAATGAAGGCAATTAAGGCCATTCTGGCAATAAAGGCCACAGGGACTGATGGGGTCCCTGGGACCTCTGTTTATTCTGACATTGAAAACTGGGCCCCTTATCTTAAAAAACTAACTAACTTGATACTAGGAATGATGAAAATTCCACATACCTGGAAGGCAGCCGAAAGTGTCCCCTTCTATAAGAAGGGCCAAAGGGACTTATCCTTGAATTATAGGCCAATCAATCTTATTGATGTGGTGCAAAAGGCCTTTTGTAGACAGATCTTGCTCCAACTAGATCAGTGAATAGGGGACCACAGAGCCCTCTCAAAATTGATAGTAGGGTTCTAAAGCCAAATAACCACTACTGACCAGGACTTTTGGTTTATGATCATTTATTGAAAGACAGTTATCATAGAAAAATCCCATCTTTTTTTGGTATTCATTGACTCTAAATCGGAATTTGATCTTGTCACCCCAACAAACGATGTGAGGTGCTGAAGGAGAGTCAAGTACCCCGCGACCTTTTGAACATTATTATAAGTTTACATCAAGACACCTATGCTCAAGTCGGTTGGGGTTTTAGGGGCAAATTGGCAGACCAGATAGGAGTTCACAAGGGTGTCCGCCAGGGGTGTGTCCTTGCCCCAACACTTTTTTTCGCAACACCTAAGTGGCACAGTTGCCCACATGGAGGTAGGTGCAAACAATGCCCTTAGGGTCGCTGGTAAGAGGATCCACCATGACCATCAGCACCCATAGGCCTTTTAGATGCCCCATTCTGCTAGAGGGGCAACCGCTTGATAGGGTTACTGGATTTAACTACCTGGGAATAACCCTAACTAAAAACATATCCTGGACTCAGTAGGTTAAAAAAGCCCCTAAAACCCCATCATGCTCCTGCAATCTTAAGACTTTATAAATCTTCAACAGCCAAGCACATTTAACCTGCACTAAAAATATACACAGCTAAAGCGGAAGGCAGTGTCTATATGGGGTTGAAATTTGGGGCTTAGCGTCTATGGTTGAGCTGAGCATGGCAGGGAATAATGTCTTGAAAGCCTTGGTTAGTCTTCCCAAACGCACTCCTCTATTGCCACTGTTTAGAGATATGGGGCTCATGCCATTATCCCAGAAGGCCCGGTTAAGGTCTTTGCTCTATTGGTGCAGGTTAAAGTATACCCCAGCACTACACAATTACTATCAGGCTTTCAAAAAGTAATTTCAATCTTATGATCTAGATGGGTTATGTACAGTGTTGTTATTTATGAAATGGACATTTGTTGGAATTGTTGTACATATTTTTGAACTTCCTGAATCCTATTGAGTAATATATTGGATTTTAACAATATAGAGTTGTCTTATTCATTAATTGAAGAATGGATAAGCATACTATATCTAAATAATTCCTCTAGGAGCATTTTTAAGTGAGACATTGTCTGTACCCAGTTCCTGGGGGAATACTGGGTTGCCCCTAATTGTGTTCACTTTTAGAAAGTTGGCATTTTCTTGCCTTCGTCATTTATTGCCTGAGGTCTGCCTCTGGTCACATGACTGGGTGTAGCTGACAGTTCAGCTTTGTGTACTCCACCTAGACAGCCACACACAACAGAGAGCTTAGGTGTGACTGGATGGGTCATTATTGGCAGGATGGGAGCAAGGAGCTGGGCAAGAGCCCAACTTACACCCGAATACAATCTTTCCTGCATCCACACAAAGGGCTGCGTAAACCCTGCAGTTAGTCTGGAGACAGAGCAGGGAAGGCAGGATGCCTGGGGACTTCAAAGAGAAACCCCTAAAAGCATCTCTCCCACTACAAAGGCACAATTGGGTATAAATACTGGACATCAGACACCAACTTCTCAGTATACATCTGGACCTGTGGATACACTGCCAGAAAGAAGGACTGTTGTGCTGCCACAAGGACTGCCACTCTGACGATTTGCTGCACTGAAGGAACTGCTGATCTCCTGACATGCTTCCTGCTGCCCTCTCACCTGGGTGAGAAGCTCTCACTGGACCTCTAGACCTCTCCAAGGGCTAGTTGGCTGGCCTCCTGATCTGAAGCCTCAGGGACATAACAGGCTTCCAACAAGCTTGCAACTGCTCCTGAACTCTGCCATCTGTGAGTCTCCCCTTCCAGTTAGTGCCACTCTAATCCTGGACCCTTGGAAGTGGGCTTAATGTACTCAGCCAGCATCTGTGGATCAAGCAGAACCAACGCATCTCCTCTGCCGCACAGCACAAATCCTAGTAGAACCGATGCATCAGTTCTGCTTGGTACATTGAACCTGTTGCAAAGACCCGCATCATACTGCAGCTCTTTGGAACTGCCCATTACCCTGACTGTGCAACGCATCCTCGGTGCAGGCTCTCACATCCCTCATCAACAGCAGCTTCGACGATAACGCCTGGCAGCCAATAAGCTCTTGGAAACTGACACATCACCCCAACTTCGTGCCACATTCTTGACACCAGACTTCACATTGCAAGCCTCGTTGACGGGATTCTCAATGATGATGTAGACCTTTCCATCAAAACCTTGCCCCATCTTGGAACCGATGCATCACTTCAGCTGCGCAACACATCCTCAACGCGGATCCATGCAATGCTCCTCAAGCCAGGATTTAAGGTACTGTAATGCTATATGTATTTAACCACCGACTCCATCTTGACCACTGACTCCATTTTGTGCTTAGCTTAGCTTCAGGTGCTTGCCGTCACATCAGTGGTGCAGGATTTTTCCACACTGAGCTTGTTTTCCACATAGAATGTTTGCGCTTCTTCCTACCAGCGCCAGGTTGCACTGTGCAGGAACACAACATGGGGGATGTAGACAGTAGACGTGATTAGACCCTCTCAGCATGGGAATGTTTTCAATGTTTTCCTTATGGAAAAGTGCTGCTCTTCTGTCTCTGGGATGCCCATTGGGCCTGTTTCTTTATGTGTTTTTGACGCAGACCAAGAACAGCAGGTGCTTACATTTCATAACTTATTCGATGGTTGGCAGAACCTTCCTCTTGGGTTTGTTTAAGGCATATAAGGTGGGGAAGTTTGGCACTGAGGTAGAAGGAACTCATTTTGGGGGTGGACGCACTGCCCAAAACAAAATCCCATCAGGGGAGGTTCTTCTGTCTCAGCTGTCCTGGGTTCAGCTTGACATTGGCAAGGATGATGTTGGATTCTATTCCCATGGTGATGCATTTTTATTCGTAATTATCTTGGTTGTCTCTCTCTATATATATATTTGTATATATATACATATAATCACTGCATGTATTCACTGTTGATGTATTACACTTTTTATGTCTGTCATTGTTTAACTGATGTGAGTATTTTATCATTTACACGTGTCTTACTCCATTCAAGTTAAATGCTCATGTTCATATTTTCGTGTGTTTTTATTTGATATCTGGGAAGTGCCTTAATAAATTCATTACTCAAACTAGGAGTGCTGCATTCCTTGGCATCGTTTTCCTCTTAGTTTGAAGCAGAGCACAGCAGGTACTTTGTTCAGTGTGCCTAACTTTGTCCCTGTACCTGGCACATGCTCTATTGCGGTTGGACTGAACTTGTGACTTCGTCCCTGACCAGTGCACCCAGATTTCCACAGTTGGTGCTTTCTGCTTTTTTGCAGCCATTTTCTGTAAAATCTTTGAAATTGAATATGTCCAGTTATATTGATTGGATTTTTGTTGTTTTGGTCTTGTTTTATTTAATAAAGTAAGCTTTATTTTTCTGACCTGGTGTGGGATCCTTTTTGTGTAGTGGTTTGATTGTTTTACCATTTGATGTGTTGCACAAATACTTTACACATTGCCTCTAAGTTAAACCTGACTCTTCTGTGCCATGCTGCCAAGGGGCAGAGCACAGGCTAATTTAGGGTTTACTTGTCCTTTACCTTGACAAGGATTGTGGTTACTGCTTGGCCAAGACTCATACCCTACTCAGTCAGTAACCCAATTGCTCACATTGGTGGCAGAGGTAGGATTAGGACTTGTGTTTGTGCAGTGCCATACAAGGATTTGGTGTACACTACCATCCCATATCTAAGACCATTTAAAGTTTAAATTCTCCTTGATTAGATTCCTTTAGCTTTTTCCAAATTCTCCCTCTTGTTTCTGAAACCAGACCTGCAAGGATGGAATTTGAGCTGGCCAACATGGATGTCTATACTGTAGGAGTTCTGCAAGAAGAAGGGACTTCCTGCCAAGAACACCACCAGGTAGGTGGAGTTGCAAAAAATGCTGAGGGCCTGGGCAGAAGCTCATCTATCACTGGTTGAAGCCACAGAAGGAGATGATGTGACGGAAGGACAAGGAGAAGGATTCCCATGAGATGCATCTTTCAACTGATGGGGATGACTTGGCCCCTGAGGTGGAGCACCTTGCCAGGTCAAGGGCTTGTGTACTTTCCAGCAGCCTGTCCCCAGAGGAGCTGGTGGAAAGCAGGGAGAAGAGAGAGTTCAAACTGAAGATGGCCAGACTCAGGATGGAAGAAAAGAAACTAGCCATGGAGGCAGAACAAAAGAAGGCTGAGACTGGAAGGGCCTTGGAGGAGAAAAAGTTATTACTGGCTAATGAACTAAGTTTTAAAGAGCTGGATCTCAAGGCCAGGCATGCAGGCAGATTCTAGCAGTGGTTGTGGCAACAACTCCACAGTGTCTGAAGGAAACAAGAAGGTCCGCATATCCAAAGATTTGGTGCCCAACTGTGTGGAGGGAATGACATAGACGAGTGACTTGCTGCATATAAGGTAGCTCTTAAGGCAGACAGGATTCGAGGGGAACACTGGGGGGTGGCTTGTGAAAACACATGCTTCCAGTGGGAAAGGGCATACTGCTTACAGTGGGAGAGGAGAACCATACCAGATATGCCCCCACGAAATCCATCCTTGTCATCAAGTTTGTAATCACCCCAGAAAAATACTGTTTCAAATTCAGGGTCAGCCAGAAGATGCAGAATCAGTTTTGGGTACACTTCTTAAATTATACCAGCAAGGTACTGAAATGTTGAGTGAGGGGCAGCAAGGTTAATGATCATACTGGGTTGTACAACTTAATCTTGAGAGAGCATATTCTCAGTTCTTGTTTTACAGAGCTGCACCAGCACCTGGGTGACAGCCAGCTGACTGACCCCCAGAAGCTTGCTGAGGATACAGACCTCTTGGTCAGTACCAGGGTATCTAAGAAGGTACCTAGGAGTGACCCCAAAAACGACAGTCCAGGCCCCCCACTCCGCAGAGTGAGGGGGAGAGTAAAGATGACCCAGCCAAATCCTAGAGTAAGGCATGGGAAAGGGTTCCCAAGTGCATTCTGAGAAACAGTATGGTGGCTCTGGTGGACAGTGACCCAGGACACCCCATTACCAACCCCACTGCTTTATGTGCTCCCTCTTAGGAAGGATGAGCTTTTGAACCCTGATGGTAGGAATCATCACTTCCACCAGGTGAAAGTGAATGGGATCCCTGTTTCTGCTCTGACGGACCCAGGAGTAGCCAGACCTTGTTAGTGGAAAGGCTAGTTTCTCTAGAACAGTACACAGGCCACATGTGTAGGGTCACTCAGGTCCATGGACAGGACCTTTTCCACTCTATGGCCCTAGTATCCCTAGAGTGGGGAGGGGAGGTAACCCCGAGAAGGGTCATAGTTATTCCCCAGACACACATAGACTTCATTTTGGGGAATGAGTTGCCCCCGGTGTCAGGAGAACTGAGAGAGGCAGGTGCCTAGGGCACCCTGACAGTTCAGTTCTTAGGGGCAACCACCCCCAAGCGGAGGGTACAGCAGCCCAGATGTATCCAGTCTTACGATAACACCCCTGAAATGGTGGGAGGTAGAGTGGAATTAGGGTGCAAAACACCTGGGCTATTAACGTCCCCCCACTCTGAGACACCTCAGAGGTCAGAGAATCCTCAGGAGCTGATAGGAAACTCCTTTCCAGCCCTAAGAGTGGAACAGAAGCCTACCCAATGTCCCCGCTGAGAGACTCAATCTCGCAGTGGATGGCCTGGAGCCTATCTCCTGACACTGACAGCTATCAGTGGCCTCTGTTGGTTCCTGTCCCTATGGGCAGTGTTTTTCTTGGGTTAGTGACAGAAGTCTGTTACAAGGGGAGGAATGGGCCACATCACTTTATTGGCCGTGATGGTACTGTCTGCCTACTGGGATGCATCTGTGAGCAAGTTAAGGTTAGGTTCTGCACAGATGGGGTCCTTTACTACTACTGATGAGTGCTAAAGTGTTTGCACTCTTCCCTCTAAACATGGTAACATTAGCTTATATCCAATTGACATTTAATTTACTTTTAAGTCCTTAGCACAGTTGCACTACATTGTGCACTGGGCCTGTAAATCAAATGCAACTAATGGGCCTGCAGCATGATTACGCCACCCACTCAAGTAGCCCTGTAAATATGTCTTAGGCCTGCCATTGCCACCTGTGTTGATGCATTTGGAAGCTGCCATACCGTCCTGACCAACAAAAACTTTTGCTAGGCCCAAACCTTCCTTTTTATTACATATAAGTCACCACTAGGGTAGGCCCTGGATAGCCCTGAGGGAAGGGTGTATTAAATTTAAAAGGTACCTTTAAGTATTACATGTCCTGATAGTGAAAAACTCTTAAATGTGTTTTTCACTTACTGCAAGGCCAATCTCTTCTATAGGATAACATTGGGGTTGCCTTATTATATTTTCTAAGTATAATTTCCATATGCAAGGTGATAATCAGTTCACGTTTGGTGTCTCTGGAATCAAAATTTAAATTCCTAACTTACGGTGAAGTCAGATTTTAAATTGTAATTCTCAAAAT
The DNA here is from genome assembly GCF_031143425.1 of Pleurodeles waltl. Classification (NCBI taxonomy): domain Eukaryota; kingdom Metazoa; phylum Chordata; class Amphibia; order Caudata; family Salamandridae; genus Pleurodeles; species Pleurodeles waltl. The sequence continues at coordinate 977,156,365 of NC_090447.1, forward strand.
GCCACTTTTTGAGAGTTGGCATTTTCTTGGCTTAGACATTAAGGGGCATATTAACCGCTTCTATGCCTTGGACGAGATGATCTCGTCCACGGCTACAGTTCCCCTGTGCTAAGGCACAGGGGAACTTGGGGGAGCGCTAGCGCGCCCCCGTGCACCCCCCTCACCCCCCAAGGCGGGGATGGAAGGGGAAGACCTTCCCCTTCCACCCCGACTCCCCCCCACCCCCCCTGTGACGTCAGCGCGCGAGCGCGCGCTGATTAGTCACTGGGGCCTCCCCCATCGCGCTGAAAGCACTAAGCATTTCTCTTTCAATCACGTAGGGGAGGCCCGGAGGGGCTTCAAAGGGAAGGAAATGTATTTCCTTCTCTTTGAAGTCTCTCCGAGGGTTTCAAAAGCCGGATTGCTTGCAATCCAGCTTTTGAAACCCCACTAGACACCAGGGATTTTTTTTTTTTTGTGATATTGTCATAAGGGAGCGACCCCTTGGGCAAGGGTCACTCCCAGGGGGGGCATGTTTTTGGGAAGGCCTTTTCTGCCCCCCCTGGGGGCAGAAACCTCTAGGCACCAGGGATAATTTTTTTTTTTTTTTACTTTTTTTTTTTTTTTTTTAGGTGGGGAGCGACTTGGGAAAATTATATTTAGGCCATTTCTGCCCCCCTTGGGGGGCAAAAACCACTAGACACCAGGGAGTTTTTTCTTTGCGTGAATTTCACGCAAGGGGAGCGACCCCTTAGGCAAGGGTCACTCCCTGGGGGGGGGCAATTTATTTTAGGCCCTTTCTGCCCCCCCTGGGGGCAGATCGGCCTAATATTAGGCCGATCTGCCCCCGGGGGGGGCAGAAACCTCTAGGCGCCAGGGCACATTTTTTTTTGTGTTTTTTTTTTTTTTGTTTCTTTTTTTAGAGATGGGGAGCGACCCATCAGGCAAGGGTCGCTCCCCTGGGGGGCAAATTGTATTTAGACCATTTCTGCCCCCCTGGGGTCAGATTGGCAGATTTTAGGTCATTTTTATCGGGAGACTTGGGGGAACGCTGGGTGGAAGGAAATTTGTGGCTCCTCTCAGATTCCAGAACTTTCTGCCACAGAAATGTGAGGAACATGTGTTTTTTTAGCCAAATTTTGAGGTTTGCAAAGGATTCTGGTTAACAGAACCTGGTCCAAGCCCCACAAGTCACCCCTCCTTGGATTCCCCTAGGTCTCTAGTTTTCATAAATGCACAGGTTAGGTAGGTTTCCCTAGGTGCCGGCTGAGCTAGAGGCCAAAATCTACAGGTAGGCACTTTTCAAAAAACACCGCCTGTTTTCTTTCTAAAATTTGGATGTGTCCACGTTGCGCTTTGGGGCGTTTACTGTCGCGAGCGCTAGGCCTACCCACACAAGTGAGGTATCATTTTTATCGGGAGACTTGGGGGAACGCTGGGTGGAAGGAAATTTGTGGCTCCTCTCAGATTCCAGAACTTTCCGCCACAGAAATATCAGGAACATGTGTTTTTTTAGCCAAATTTTGAGGTTTGCAAAGGATTCTGGGTAACAGAACCTGGTCCGAGCCCCGCAAGTCACCCCTCCTTGGATTCCCCTAGGCCTCTAGTTTTCTGAAATGCACAGATTTGGTAGGTTTCCCTAGGTGCCGGCTGAGCTAGAGGCCAAAATCTACAGGTAGGCACTTCGCAAAAAACACCTCCTGTTTTCTTTAAAAAATTTGGATGTGTCCACGTTGCGCTTTGGGGCGTTTCCTGTCGCGGGCTCTAGGCCTACCCACACAAGTGAGGTATCATTTTTATCGGGAGACTTGGGGGAACGCTGGGTGGGAGGAAATTTGTGGCTCCTCTCAGATTCCAGAACTTTCTGCCACAGAAATGTGAGGAACATGTGTTTTTTTAGCCAAATTTTGAGGTTTGCAAAGGATTCTGGGTAACAGAACCTGGTACGAGCCCCGCAAGTCACCCCTCCTTGGATTCCCCTAGGTCTCTAGGTTTCATAAATGCACAGGTTTGGTAGGTTTCCCTAGGTGCCGGCTGAGCTAGAGGCCAAAATCTACAGGTATGCACTTCGTAAAAAACACCTCTGTTTTCTTTCAAAAATTTGGATGTGTCCACGTTGCGCTTTGGGGCGTTTCCTGTCGCGGGTTCTAGGCCTACCCACACAAGTGAGGTATAATTTTTATCGGGAGACTTGGGGGAACGCTGGGTGGAAGGAAATTTGTGGCTCCTCTCAGATTCCAGAACTTTCTGCCACAGAAATGTGAGGAACATGTGTTTTTTTAGCAAAAGTTTGAGGTTTGCAAAGGATTCTGGGTAACAGAACCTGGTCCGAGCCCCGCAAGTCACCCCTCCTTGGATTCCCCTAGGTCTCTAGTTTTCAGAAATGCACAGGTTTGGTAGGTTTCCCTAGGTGCCGGCTGAGCTAGAGGCCAAAATCTACAGGTAGACACTTCGCAAAAAACACCTCTGTTTTCTTTCAAATATTTGGATGTGTCCACGTTGCGCTTTGGGGCGTTTCCTGTCGCGGGCGCTAGGCCTACCCACACAAGTGAGGTATCATTTTTATCGGGAGACTTGGGGGAATGCTGGGTGGAAGGAAATTTGTGGCTCCTCTCAGATTCCAGAACTTTCTGCCACAGAAATGTGAGGAACATGTGTTTTTTTAGCCAAATCTTGAGGTTTGCAAAGTTTTCTGGGTAACAGAACCTGGTCCGAGCCCCGCAAGTCACCCCTCCTTGGATTCCCCTAGGTCTCTAGTTTTCAGAAATGCACAGGTTTGGTAGGTTTCCCTAGGTGCCGGCTGAGCTAGAGGCCAAAATCTACAGGTAGGCACTTCGCAAAAAACACCTCTGTTTTCTTTCAAAAATTTGGATGTGTCCACGTTGCGCTTTGGGGCGTTTCCTGTCGCGAGCGCTAGGCCTACCCACACAAGTGAGGTATCATTTTTATCGGGAGACTTGGGGGAACATAGATTAGCAAAACAAGTGTTATTGCCCCTTGTCTTTCTCTACATTTTTTCCTTCCAAATATACTGTAGGAGAGTGTGTAAAAAAGTCTTCTATTTGAGAAATGCCCTGTAATTCACATGCTAGTATGGTCACCCCGGAATTCAGAGATGTGCAAATAACCACTGCTCCTCAACACCTTATCTTGTGCCCTTTTTGGAAATACAAAGGCCCATATTTATACTTTTTGACGCTAAACTGCGCTAACGCAGTTTAGCGTCAAAAAGTTTTGCGCCGGCTAATGCCATTCTGAAGCGCCATGCGGGCGCCGTATTTATTGAATGGCGTTAGCCGGCGCAAGCAGACCGGCGCTGCCTGGTGTGCGCGAGAAAAACCACGTACACCAGGCAGCGCCGGCGTAGGGGGAAAATGGCGCATGGGCGTCTTAAAATGGGGCAAGTCAGGTTACGTCGAAAAAATCGTCTTAACCCGACTTGCGCCATTTATTTTCGACGCCCATCCCCCATCAACATGACTCCTATCATTGTAAAGATAGGAGTCATGCCCCCTTGCCCAATGGCCATGCCCAGGGGACTTCTGTCCCCTGGGCATGGTCATTGGGCATAGTGGCATGTAGGGGGGCACAAATCAGGCCCCCCTATGCCTAAAAAAATTATTAAAAAAAAAAAAAAAATACTTACCTGAATGTCCCTGGGGTGGGACCCTCCAGCCTTGGGTGTCCTCCTGGGGTGGGCAAGGGTGGCAGGGGGGGTCCCTGGGGGCAGGGGAGGGCACTCTGGGCTCATTTTGAGCCCACTTGTCCCTTAACGCCATGCCTGACCCAGGCGTTAAAAAGCGGCGCAAATGCGCCGTTTTTAGCCACGCCCACTCCCGGGCGTCTCTTTTGCCCGGGAGTATAAATACCACGTAAAGGCCTGGGAGTCATTTTTTAGACGGGAACGCCTCCCTTGCATATCATTAACGCAAGGAAGGGGTTCACGCTAAAAAATGACGCACATTCCGGGAACTTTGGCGCTATTCGCCTCTAACGCCATAGTATAAATATGGCGTTAGTTGGCGTTAGTTTAGCGTCGAATTTGCGTCGAAAAAAAGACGCAAATTCGGCGCAACCAGAGTATAAATACGGCCCAAAGGTTTTCTTGATAGCAATTTTTTACTCTTTATATTTCAGCAAATGAATTGCTGTATACCCGGTATAGAATGAAAACGCACTGCAGGGTGGAGCTCATTTATTGGCTCTGGGTTCCTCGGGTTCTTGATGAACCTACAAGCCCTATATATCCCCGCAACCAGAGGAGTCCAGCAGATGTAACAGTATATTGCTTTCGATAATCTGACATAGCAGGGAAAAGTTACAGAGTAAAACGTAGAGAAAAATTGATGTTTTTTTCACCTCAATTTCAATATCTTTCTTTTTCAGTTGTTATTTTCTGTAGGAAACCCTTGTAGGATCTACACAAATGACCCCTTGTTGAATTCAGAATTTTATCTACTTTTCAGAAATGTTTAGGTTTCTGGGATCCAGCATTGGTTTCATGCCCATTTCTGTCACTGACTGAAAGGAGGCTGAAAGCACAAAATTTTTCAAAAATGGGGTATGTCCCAGTAAAATGCCAGAATTGTGTTGAAAAATTGTGTTTTCTGATTCAAGTCTGCCTGTTCCTGAAAGCTGGGAAGCTGCTGAGTTTAGCACCGCAAACCCTTTGTTGATGCCATTTTCAGGGGAAAAACCACAAGCCTTCTTCTGCAGCCACTTTTTCCAATTTTTTTGAAAAAAACTAAATTTTCATTGTATTTTGGCCAATTTCTTGGCCTCCTTCAGGGGAACCCACAAAGTCTGGGTACCTCTAGAATCCCTAGGATGTTGGAAAAAAAGGACGCAAATTTGGCTTGGTTAGCTTATGTGGACAAAAAGTTATGAGGGCCTAAGCGCGAACTGCCCCAAATCGGCAAAAAAAGGCCTGGCACAGGAGGGGGAAAAGGCCTGGCAGCGAAGGGGTTAATACTCTGTTTGCACTGAAATAGCATCATTTTTTTACGCTATTTCAGCTCCAACTTAACTCCATATTTATATTTTGACGCTAGACCCGTCAAAATATTGGAGTTAGCGTCATTTTTTGCCTGCAGAAAACTACCTTGCGTCAATGAGATGCAAGGTAGGCATTCTGGTGCAAAAATTAACTCTAAGGTCCAGGCGCCTAATTTATCCTCCGGGGCAAAAATGGTGCACGGGAGGGAGGCAGGCCTAAATAATGGTGCTAAGCTTGCTTAGCGCTTTTATTTAACGCCTGGGTCAGGGGAAGTGTTAAGCGACCTGTGGGCCTTTTTCCATTGTCAGAGACATTGAATGAGCCCACAGCCCTTTCCTAGTGACAGGGACACCCCCACCTACACCAGAGGGACAGCGGAGGATGGGGTGGCCCCATCCCAGGTAAGTAGAGGTAAGTAAAAATGTTGTATTTCTGTAGTGCCAATGGGGGGCCTAACTTGTGCCCTCCTACATGGCACTGGGCCCAATGGCCATGCCCAGAGGACATTTGTCCCCTGGGCATGGCCATTGGGTTAGTGGGCATGAATCCTGTCTTAACTTAGGCAGGTAACATATCCATGGGGTTTTAATGTCATAAAATGACACTAGTCTGGTTAGAGGCATTATTTATGCCTCTGCCCATACTAGCGTTATCCTTTGATGCTAAACCTCCTGTTCTCCCTATGCCTCCCCCACCCAGCTATCGTACTTTTTATGACGTTAGCCGGGCCTTACTGTCGGCTACCGTCATCCCATAAATAGGATGCCCGGCTGGCGTCTTGGAATGGCGTTACCCGGGGGAATACTTTTTGATGCTAAACTGCATAAGCACAGTTTAGCGTCAAAAAGTATAAATCAGGGCCTCAGTGCCTGTGGCTTGTGTCTGGTCTGGTCACATGGGTGTTGCTGACAGCGGAGCTTTGTGCATTTCCTCTAGACAGCTACACACAATAGGGAGCCTAGGTATGCCTGATGGGGCACCACTGGTAGGATGGGAGGGAGGAGCTGGGCACATCCCCACTTACAGCTAAATAGGCTCTTTCCTGCCTCCATACAAAGGGCTGCATACCCCATGTATTTAGTCTGGAGCCAGAGCAGGGAAGGCAGGAAACCTGTGCACTTCAAACTGAAACCTTGAGAAGCTTATCCCTGTTCAAAGTAGGCAACTGGTATGAATACTTGACCTCAAACACCAACTCTTCAGTACACTCCTCGACCTGTGAGTACTCTGTCAGAAGAAGGACTGCTGTGCTGCTACAAGGACTGCCATTCTGCTGAGTAGCTGCTCTAAAGACACTTCTGCCTGCTGCCCTCTTGCGTGGGTGAGAAGGAATGGACTTGCATCCTTTAAACCTAAAACACAAGGTATGCTCTGCTAACTATAACTGGTGAATTTCTGTGTTTTTGTAGTTAAAAACATTAATGTTGTTGCTGACAAATTCACCTAACTATAACTTCACTGTAATCTTTGTTTTTTTACAGTGAATGTTAACGTTTTATTTAAATAAAAAAAGGTATTTTTATCAAACTTAACTATAATGTAACTTTAACCTTTGTTTTTCCAGTGAAATTATCTGGGTTTTCTAATGTAAAGCAATATTTTATTACCAAACATAAAGACAAAACCCCTGCTGAAGGCTCTGCATGGTGGCTGGTTGGCCACAGGGCTTTACGTTTTTTAACAGGGAGGAGGGCCACATGCCCCCCTTCCCAAGCAAAATCAAGCCCATTAGGCCCTAGGGACTCCAGGGCCTTATCTTTTATAAAGGGAAGGGGGCCAAACTAACGGACCCCCTCCCTGAGCCTTACCAAGTCCTGGTGATCCCCACCATGGCCGCTGTGCTGCCACTAACCCAACTGCTTGCTATGCATATCTTTCTGTGCTGCCACAGCTCATCCCACCTGCCCTGTGAGGTCAGCTTGCTGCCCCTGATCCCCCCTCCCTCTAGTATCTGTGTGTATGTAATTAACATCAAAACAAGCTTCATTCGGTCATAAAACCATCAAAGCATATAGCCATAATATACCATATAGATTACAAACATAGATTAAATAGATAAAGCAGTTAAAATCATCATACAATTCTAACACAGTCCAAGCCCTAGAGCATACACAATTAGCACCATTAGTCGAACATACATACATAAAGAGATATATATTACTAGTTTTTTAGTACGTGTGTCCAATGCAGCCTCAAGGAATTTGCTAACTGCATGAACCAAGACAGTAGAAGTATTGCTCTTTAAAATCCTAAGGGCAATAACATATTGTCTGGTGCCCAGATTCTGGCAAATTGGGCGAATCCACTTTACATCGTGTGGAAGCATAAGCTGTCCAAAAAAAGAGAAAGTGTTCAACCGACTCAGAGGCACCGCCACAAGCCAGGCATAGATAGGATACAGATGATGCCCTCCAACTACTGGTAAAAGACATTAGCAGCAAACACCCATAACGAAAACTGGCATACAAGCTCTTGCCTAAAAAATCATGAATTACATCTAAAATGGGGTTCATACTGGGGGTACCATTTGAAATTGAGAAATTGATTGGTCAGCAGCCCATGAGTTGTGCCAAGGAGATCATTGTTCCTAATGTAGGACCAAAAAACTAATTTCAAAGATTGCTTCTGGGCCTTACTTAGATCCTGAGGATTTGCCCAATAGCTCCAGAGACCCAGAATATGAAACCAATTTGACACATGCCTGAAACATGGAATAAAGGTATTTTTATCAAACTTAACTATAATGTAACTTTAACCTTTGTTTTTCCAGTGAAATTATCTGGGTTTTCTAATGTAAAGCAATATTTTATTACCAAACATAAAGACAAAACCCCTGCTGAAGGCTCTGCATGGTGGCTGGTTGGCCACAGGGCTTTACGTTTTTTAACAGGGAGGAGGGCCACATGCCCCCCTTCCCAAGCAAAATCAAGCCCATTAGGCCCTAGGGACTCCAGGGCCTTATCTTTTATAAAGGGAAGGGGGCCAAACTAACGGCCCCCCTCCCTGAGCCTTACCAAGTCCTGGTGATCCCCACCATGGCCGCTGTGCTGCCACTAACCCAACTGCTTGCTATGCATATCTTTCTGTGCTGCCACAGCTCATCCCATCTGCCCTGTGAGGTCAGCTTGCTGCCCCTGATCCCCCCTCCCTCTAGTATCTGTGTGTATGTAATTAACATCAAAACAAGCTTCATTCAGTCATAAAACCATCAAAGCACATAGCCATAATATACCATATAGATTACAAACATAGATTAAATAGATAAAGCAGTTAAAATCATCATACAATTCTAACACAGTCCAAGCCCTAGAGCATACACAATTAGCACCATTAGTCGAACATACATACATAAAGAGATATATATTACTAGTTTTTTAGTACGTGTGTCCAATGCAGCCTCAAGGAATTTGCTAACTGCATGAACCAAGACAGTAGAAGTATTGCTCTTTAAAATCCTAAGGGCAATAACATATTGTCTGGTGCCCAGATTCTGGCAAATTGGGCGAATCCACTTTACATCGTGTGGAAGCATAAGCTGTACAAAAAAATAGAAAGTGTTCAACCGACTCAGAGGCACCGCCACAAGCCAGGCATAGATAGGATACAGATGATGCCCTCCAACTACTGGTAAAAGACATTAGCAGCAAACACCCATAACGAAAACTGGCATACAAGCTCTTGCCTAAAAAATCATGAATGACATCTAAAATGGGGTTCATACCATTTGAAATTGAGAAATTGATTGGTCAGCAGCCCATGAGTTGTGCCAAGGAGATCATTGTTCCTAATGTAGGACCAAAAAACTAATTTCAAAGATTGCTTCTGGGCCTTACTTAGATCCTGAGGATTCGCCCAATAGCTCCAGAGACCCAGAATATGAAACCAATTTGACACATGCCTGAAACATGGAATAAAGACTACATTAGGTCTTTTTAAAAGATCAAGAAGTGAGTACCTATAAGTAGTGAGCTCCGGAGTAGACCGAAAAGAGTAGCGGTCTTAGAGCTAACATATCTGAGATACAATGAAATCCAAGATCCAAAAAGATAGGAACCAAGGGGGTACTGCCTGGACACGCAAGTAGTGCTCTGGAGAAACAATTTTCACTCACAATTTGTGAGTATGTAATTATAGTCTGTTGCCTTCCATGTCTGTTGTGCGTCAGTCCCCACCCTGTCTGCCCTCCATGGTCAGTTTGCTGCTCCAGCCCTGCCCCTTGCTTCCTGCCCTCCGATTTCCATGTGCAGGCCCCTATCCTTTCCCTCCTGCCTTGTCTGGTCCATTGTCTTGCACCTGCCCTATTCCTCCTGCCATACATGGTCTGTTATGTAGTAACTGTCCTCCTGTCTGTCTGATACGGTCAGCTTGTCGCCCTTGCCTCTTTCCCCTCTGCTCTCTGTTGTCCATGTGCATGGCCCTGTCCCCTCCCTATTCCTTTCCATGGCCCATTGTGCTGCACTGCCGTCCCGCTTTCTCTATGTGGTGTTTTGCGCTGCTGCAACCCCTGATGCCTCTTTGTAAGGTCAGTTTGGTGCTCCTGCCCACCTCCCTCCTGTCCTTTGTTATTGAAGTCCATTCTTCCTGCCCTTAGTGATCAAATGTACCATACCATACATAAAGCTCTTTTGAGCTTAAGAACATTGGGAGCCTCCTGCCTGAATTGGGGCTGTTGGCCTGTATGGTTGTACTGCCACTGTCTCTTTCTTCTGCCCTGAATGGTCTGTTTTATTGCCACAGCCTTTCTTGTCTGTCCTGCATGGTTGGTTTATTAACCCTGCCCCACTTTCCCCTACATGTTGCCGCTGCACCCTCTTCTCTGCCTTCAGTCATCCAAGTCCATGCCCCTGCCATCTGCCTCACAACAGTATTTTAATGAGCAACTAGATTGCTAACATTCTATATTTATTACAAATGTATGGCACGCCAGATGTCATCTTGATGTATTCAAGATTGTCGTATATAAACCATTTCCTTTAGAAATTATGGAAATGAGAGGGTCTTAGTCCCATAGAAATAATAGTTAGTGCTCTAAAAAACTAACATGAGGACATCTTTTCTGAGTTCTCAAATAGTGACAAAGCTCTTTCAATTATTTGCTATCTTGATTTTTTTATCCAGTTGATCACTTGATTATATGTTGTACTTAGGGAGAGGATGTGATGTTACGGCCAGAGCTGCAGTCTTTGCACCTGGGGAACCAGGTTTGAGTTTCAGCGTCAGCTCGACATCCTGTGATTAAGGGCAAATCACTTATTCTTCCCATGCCTAAAGCCCAAAAGGAATGTGTTCTTGTGTAATGCAACTGATGCCCATGTAAAGTACTCCAATACCTTCCCGTCAAGTCTGCACTATATAAAACTGCAAAAAACTAAATAAGTAAGTGCTTTGCATGGAAACTAAGGGGGTTATTACAACTTTGGAGGAGATGTTAATCCGTCCCAAAAGTGACGGTAAAGTGACGGAGATACCACCAGCCGTATTACGAGTCCATTATATCCTATGGAACTCGTAATACGGTTGGTGGTATATCCGTCACTTTACCGTCACTTCTGGGACGGATTAACACCTCCTCCAAAGTTGTAATAACCCCCTAAGTCCTAAATATAACTACCTAATATATATATTTGTTCACATCAGTCCCACCTCCAGAGTCAAATTCACAGCACTGCGGACACCATCTTCAGTTTGCCAATATCATTTATTTGTTTTTATATGTCATTGTCTGTGCTTTCATAAAATGCAAACAGTGCAAAGGGAAAGGGGAATTAGGGATGGATATATATATATGAAGCCGCGGTCAGAAAAGGGAAACCGGCGGTTTTCCCCTGGCCCCCTTACCGCCAGCCTGGTTCTGGCGGTTTTGACCTGAACCTGGTTGGCGGTAACGGGTGTCGTGGGGCCCCTGGGCTATTTTCATAGCAGACACTGAAAATCGCGACGGCTGCAACTGCACCCGTCGCACCCTTTCCACTCCGCCGGCTCCATTCGGAGCCGGCATCCTCGTGGAAGGGGGTTTCCCGCTGGGCTGGCAGGCGGCCTTCTGGCAGTCGCCCGCCAGCCCAGCGGGAAACTCAGAATTACCGCGGCGGTCTTTTGACCGCGCAGCGTTATTCTGATGGCAGTACTTTGGCGGGCGGCCTCCGCCGCCCGCCAAGGTCAGAATGAGGCCCTATATGTTGCCCCTTGGTTTTAATGCTGGTGAATTCGCAGTAGCATTAACAATTAATGACAGTGACATTTTTGGCCCATGGGGAAAAGGTGGCATGATATTAATTTGTGGTCACAAAAATCATGTCCACGTTGAAAATTAGCCGCGTGATTGTTCACATGGGGAAATGTAGATTGCTCACAGGTGCGGTGTCGGAGTTAGCTCATTAGGACCCTGAAAGCTGATCTTATGACATTTTACTTTTATCTGGTGACTCCGTTAGGTGTGAACTGTTTAAATGTGCATTTATAGTTTTGCTTTTATTAATTTTTGAAGTCACAGCACTTTAGTATAGGTGAGCACTGCTTGATTTCGTTGAAATTACATATCTTTCTTTTCGTGTTATCACAGGTATAAAGGTTGGCTAACGAGTATTGCAGTTTAGGGTGGTTTATGTTTATGATAATTTGCATATAAAAAAGTGTTGAAAATGATGCTTTTGGGATTGAAAAAGGCTTAGGAATAGCTGAAATGCGTCCCTCTGAGCTGCAGGGTCGTGAGAGCCCCAACCAATTAAAATGCTTTTAATTTCCTCATTCTTTGTGTGCGTGTCTTATCCTTGAAGGTGTTGGTGAAGTAGCTTTAAAAAAATATATGTATATACACACACACAAATATTTGTGTGTGTGTATATGTGTGTGTGTGTGTGTATATATATATATATATAGGTATAGATATAGATATTATGGGGCATATTTATACTCTGTTTGCGCCGGAATTGCGTCGTTTTTTTTTACGCAATTCCGACGCAAAACTAACTCCATATTTATACTTTGGCGTTAGACGCGTCTAGCGCCAAAGTCCATGGAGTTTGCGTCATTTTTTAGCGTGGACACCTACTTTGCGTTAATGAAATGCAAGGTAGGCGTTCCCGTCTAAAAAATTGACTCCGAGGCATGTGCGCCGTATTTCACGCCCGGGAGTGGGCGGGTCAAAAAAAATGACGTCCGGCCGCTTTTGCGCCGTTTTTTAGCACCTGGTCAGGGCAGGCGTTAAGGGACCTGTGGGCTCGGAAGGATCCCAGAGGTGCCCTCCCAAGCCCCCAGGGACACCCCCTGCCACCCTTGCCCACCCCAGGAGGACACCTAAGGCTGGAGGGACCCATCCCAGGGACATTAAGGTAAGTTCAGGTAAGTTTTTTTTTTGTTTTTTTTGTTGTGGCATAGGGGGGCCTGATTTGTGCCCCCCTACATGCCACTATGCCCAATGACCATGCCCAGGGGACATAAGTCCCCTGGGCATGGCCATTGGGCAAGGGGGCATGACTCCTGTCTTTGCTAAGACAGGAGTCATTTCAATGGGGGTTGGGAGTCGAAAAAAATGGCGCAAATCGGGTTGAGGCGAAAAATTTGCCTCAGCCTGACTTGCCCCATTTTTTGGCGCCCAAGCTCTATATCCCCCTACGCCGGCGCTGCCTGGTGTACGTCGTTTTTTTTCACGCACACCAGGCAGCGCCGGCGGCTAACGCCGGCTAACGTCATTGAATAAATACGGCGCCCGCATGGTGCTTCAGAATGGCGTTAGCCGGCGCTAATTTTTTTGACGCAAAACTGCGCTAGCGCAGTTTTGCGTCAAAAAGTATAAATATGGCCCTATATATCACTTCATGATAAAAGAATGTCCAGACTCATACTCAAATGTCAAAGGTGCTTTTTTGGTAAGATAAATGACAACACTGATGTGTTTCAGTTTTGCCAAAACCTTGAACGCAGTACTAAATCCATAATCCTATGGCTATTTCTAACCCATAAATATCACAAAGAGAAAAGAAGGACTTCATCTTTCTACAGTACAGACATCAAAGACAAACTGCACCCAAGGCCTGCCACACTACCAAGGCCATGCTCAACAGGGGTTGCACGTTCATAGCGGGTTGTGCCCAGGACAGTCCCTCTGCCAACCTCTTCTGTGCATGTCCAAAGGTCATGTGTAAAGATGCTGGAACTTAACAACATTGTAAAAAAAACAATGAAATTAACTGACAAAATAAAGTTAAAAACTGTCTCAAGCGTATAAAACAGTTGAAAGTCATCCTTTATGTCTTCCAATTTGCACACAAACTATAGCATGACTCACACTGTCAGCAATGCACAATAAACTATTTGCCAATGTTGCAGCTATCAAAATAGTTAACAGAAGAGCAACAAGAAGCGCACCATGTGTTTGACATGTTGTGTGCTCTGGCAACTATAACTGACTAATTTTAGTTTTTAACTATGTTTTTTGGTGAAAATGTATATATATTTTCTGTACCAAGGCCTAGAGCATGATTTACATTGCAGCATTTCCTTCTGTGGAGCTATGTTTTTCCCCAAGCTTGAACCAAGTAGCCACCAGCCAAGTGTAAAGTACTGAGCCTATCCAGGGTGGGCAGTTGGAGTGGGGGGAGAACAGCAGTATCCTTGGAGTTTACTAGCTACCAGATCCTCCCTGATGTAGTTCTAATGTTTTGCCTGCTATACCCACCCCACACCGATCCATCACAGATGTCACCAGTCAGGTGACCCAGCCAATAAAATGGTCAGGGCGCATGTGCACTCATGCCAGTTTCCAGAGCCATGTCTCCATGTGCCTTATTCTAATAGAATGTGGACCTCGGGCTCACAACGTTACATTGGTGACAAGGCAGGTCTGATCCCGCCTGCCATGGAGGTGGGAGCACGGCGTTTCCTCACCGGGGAGGAATAACACCAGGTTGAGTGACCATGAAGCCTGCGATAAAAGGAGGTAGAGGCGCCAACATCGGATGTGCCCCAGCCCATCAAGGTTGGACATGGCCCACAGCATACATTGCCTCATGCCCGATCTGTGCCCGTAAGAGCAGAGCAGGGACCAGCAAGAGGCATGCCAACTGCCTGCTGAAGCCCTGCCCTCAGGTGAGGGCAGATCGACACACGGCTGCCTTGCTGTGCACCACCAAAGAAAGAGACCACACCTAGCTCGCACCTGGATGGGCCGTTAGCAAAGGAGCACTGATTTCATGTGTCTTGATGCCCTGCCCAACCTGCCTGCATTACCGCCAGTCTCAAAGAGGAAGATATTTCAGAACTCATTTAAACCCTGTCCTAATTTTTCTTTCTACAGAGCTAACCAAAATTTTTATGACAAAGTGAAACTCCTCATTTTTTGTTGCTCAAAAATGTTTTATGTTTTACCAGTTTGATTCAGTCAAGATGGCTTCAGGTGTGCCACACTTTTGTCATAAGTAAGACTGTTAGCACTCTAGTTGTTCTTTAGAACACTCTGGGAGGCTGCAGACGAACACAAGGGAATTAACTGATAGGCTGCTCCTGTTGGAACTTCATTCTCAAATGGTTGAGAAAGATAATGTGAATTTACAGAAAATATGCATGGCATTTCCTCGTGATGGAGGAATAGCACCAGGCCAAGTGACCACAAAGACTGTGATAAAAGGAGAAATCAGCGTTGACATCGGACGATGGCCCGGCCCATCGAGGTAGGACATGGCCCATAGCATACGTTGCACTATGCCCGATGTGGGCCTGTACGGTGCCTGTCTCACTGAGGACTTAGAATAAAAATGATGAGGTGCCACATAACCAGTGTCCGTGACTCCTGCGAGGCAGTGGCAGACCAGGACCAGTGCCTGTTCACCCGCAAGGTGGGAGGTGAGCTCCACGGGCAGAACAGAGGCAAAGCCATGCAAAAGGCTTGAGAAAAATGGAGTGAGGTTCTGCACTGATACTGAGTGACAATCCTGGGTACCTACAATTCCCACATGGGGCAAAGAGACTGTGCCTGCAGTGAGGGAAAAAGTCTGCAGTGCTCCCATGACTTCATCCAATCCAGTAGAGACAGTGCCATAGGCCCCACTGCGCCAACCCACACTATCTTCAGCACCGCAGGGTGGAAGGTGAGCCCTGCACATGCAGACAGAGAAGCTGCCAAGAGTCCAGAGAACGTCAAGGCTGGACACAGCACAGTATATGTTACACGCTCCCGTCGTGGCAATAGGCCACTACAGCAAGAAAAAAACGTGGTTGCTTTTTGAAGCAATTGTGCCATATTTTCACTGTGCTCATATGTGCATCAATATGAGAGAGGAGACATACAGGCAGTACAGAGTGCAGTATTGCTGCACCATAAAGCATGAGTCATAAGGTGAGCCTAGTACATGCAGTACATGCCTCAGAGCAGCTGGCTGCCTCCACCAAGAGAAACAAACTGACTTTTCATTGAAGGAGAAAGTAAGGCTGGCCACAATAGTGTGACAAGTCCTTTGGTGATTGCCTGTCATCAGAGCAAGGAGAGGAGAGACTTTAAAACCCCACAGAGAGCCCCAGAAAGCGCAGAGCTGCCCAGACAAGAAAAGCACAGCCACAGCAGTTAAACCCAAGACAGTTAAGTATTAAGCAGCAAAGCCAAAAGCAACTACCCCTGCTAGACAGCTGGCAAGCCACAAGGAGCACTGTGTGCTGCACAAGCACCCTCTAGTGGCTGACTGCCACCAGCGCAAGTGAGAAAACAGAGTTGAATGCCCCTAGTGGTGATTGCCCACCACCGCAAGCACAAGAGTCAGAAATGCAAGATGCCAGGTGCGGGCACCTATGAAGAGACTTCCTGATAGCCCTATCATTGCCTAAAAAGGCATCAGATGACGGGGTGTTAAGACAATGCATGAGTGCAAGGATGAGAACACACCAGTGGGCCAGCAGCCCCAGCACCGAATGACCACCATTGACCCGCCATTGAGGATGGCACATGTTGTGATTGGCCCCGCCAAGCATGCCCAAACTTGGGCAGGACAAGGTGCTGCCATGGCACAGGCTCAAGGCACAGGCACTATGCCCTGGAGCAAAGAGTGGAGGAAAGTGATCCAGGGAGTGGAGCACCAAGAAGATCCCTGTGAGAGGGCCACAAGAAAATGAAGAGTCAAGTCTTACTGACAAGGCAGGACCTGTGAGAGTTCAATGAGACAGTGAAGAACATGACCAGGGAAGTCCCTTTGAAGAAAGCATCACAGCGAGCGGCCTGGTCAGAAGAGTAAAGAGCATGGCATGATGTGACATCATAAGGAAATGCTGGAGAGGAGAAGACTGTGGCTTGGTGCCACATTGTGAAGAAGAAGAAGAAGAGGAGAGGGCGTGACAGACCTGTCTCATGGAAGTGCCTGACAACCACAGGTGTGTAGGAAGAAGGAAAGAGAGCAATAGGACAAAGGACTCATGCCACTACCAGAGAATACACCCAGCAACACAAGCCAGAAACCGGGGTGTAGTGACATCACTGAAAACAGCACAGAGGGAGTACCAGAATTAAGCCACTGGAGTGTGCAGACCATCCAGGCACCTGTCACCGGCTGCTTGAAAGGGATGGAGTTGTGGTAGCAACGGCACATGCCAAAGAATGAGAACCAGACCAATGATGTAACAAGGCCAGTGGCCACGGGCCCCTATAGTCACCCTCACTCCTAGCAAGACATTGTCACCTGTAGAATGAGTTGTTGAATGATAACATTGTTATCTTTACCAGGTGCATCACCAGAACCATCCATGGAGCATTGCAGCACCAGAGTGGAACATTCTTCCTGGGAAACATCTGGAGACCAACAAGGCATTCCCGGAGCCATGGGAGACTTATCACCCAAAGACCATCTGGGAGACCCCACAGGCGCCTTAGTCCTGCTGAAGAGAGCACACTCAACCGTTGTGTCACTTACCCTATTGGTTGCACAAGCAATTTGGACCTGGTCCTTTTGGGAGTTCCGCAGTGACCCCTTCATGCGGCCTACAAGAGGCACTGCACAGTCCATGCAGCAAAAAAGGCCTCTAGGGAATTCTTGTGTGAGAGAATCCCGGAATGCGAGATGAGTCAGAAGCTGCTCCAATGGCAGGTACCAGAAGGCACTGAATCTTCAGATGGAGATGTCCTACCACTGCACTGTCTTTCCCGTCCTTGAAGGTTTGCCTTGCAGGGAGCCAGAGCGCCTGCAAAGAGATCTCTGTAGCAGAGTCGACCACTGGTCCTGATGTACCACCACATTGTACTGTGTAAATAGACTCCAACACCGTGAGGCCAGGTGGTACTGAACACATCACCCAGGTGGAATGAAACCCCATCGACATGTGACAAAGTGATCTGGACTCCATTCACACTGCATTTCATGCCCATAGTTATCTGATTAAACTACGGATACATGTCATGAAGCCAGGTGCTCCCAGCAACTCCTGTCCACTCATCATACACTGCGGACTGCCTGAAGTGACTCAGTGGTGTTTACTTCATTATTCAACACGTTCTAGTGTTTTACCTGTTATACCCAACCCACACCCATCCATCACAGGTGTCACTAGTCACGTGACCCTGCCAATAAAAGGGGCCAGCCACATGTGCCCTCAGGTCAGTTACCATTAACCATAGCCATGTCTCTATGTGCCTTATTCCGATAGTATGTGGCCCGAGGGCCCACAACGTTACACCTTTCTGGTGGAGGACGGTAGTCTGAAGGTTGAAGGGAAGAATGAGGGGAGGAGGGTTAATTCCTTGTTACTCCAGATGTAATACTTCCTTGCTGCAGTTCCAAAGCAGGGAGACACAGGCTGAGCAAGACTGAATTCCAAGTAAATATAACAGAGATTCCCTAGAAGTATGGAGGCTAATTACTCATGGCATTGATCATGGTGATCATTGTTTGAATGTTGTGGAAGACAACAAACAGCCATAGCTTTTTGTAAAGGACATGCTGCATAGACGATCTCATGTGACATAAAAGAAAGAAAATGTTGATTGCTGTTTCTATTTGTATTTGGGTTGCGATGGGAAGGAACCGCCTTAAACTATGCAATTTGTGTGCTCTGCCCTGCGTCTGCCCCTCCTGGTGTTCTCTTTCTGGTCCTTGAGGGGTGCTTAAGGGCCTGTTCTTCTGGGATAAGGAACTACCATGAAGGAAGGTATGTGGTTTTAGGAGAGGAAGTATGGGCACACATAATTCTCTTTGGAGGAGTGAGAGGGCATGCACAGCAGAAGTTAGTCAAGGGGCTCCTCTTCTGTTGCAGACAAAGAACTTGACTTCTGAAAAGACTAAGTTCCATATTTATACTTTTTTAGCACCGCATTTGCACTGCTTTTTGATGCAAAAGCGGCACAAACGTACAAATTACAATTGTATTTTGTAAGTTTGCGCCGCTTTCGCATCAAAAAATTACGCTTATACAGCGCTAAAAAAGTATAAATATGGGTCTAAGAGTAAAAGAGATCCCAAAGTCATGGAGGTGAAGTTCAAGTTTCTAAATCTTCTTCCAGTACACTGCGCCCTGATGAGGTGGATCCTTCCAGTTCAAGATTTTTTGCCTTACGTGAGGAACTTGGGACTTTTCTTCAACACTGAGGGGCCTATTTACGAGGTGGTTTGCTTCCGTCTTGCTCCACGCAATGTGGTGCAAGAGTGACACAAATCATAAATGTGATTTATGAACCCATGCAAGGCCACTTTGCCTGACCTTCAGTGGTTCCATAGATCTGGAGTTAAGCAGCTCAAATAGCTGTGTTGCCTTACTTTGCACTTGGTAGGCATTCCATGGCTTTGTGTGGGCGTTCCCACACAACTCTCATGATTTTTGATGTATTTTTAGACAGAACTGGTAAACCTGGGAATTCGCTAAAAGGATAAGCCTCCCCAGGAGAGGCGTAACGAGAAGTAGTATCTTTATTCCTCCTTGTTTCTTCCTCTGCATATGTGTGCTGAATTCTGCAGCACACAAAGAAGAGAAATATGCCTCTCTAGATTGTTTTTGTGTAAAATGAGTCCATTCCTGAACAAAAATAATCCTGCGGGCAACACAGGCCCCTTTGCAAGGGTGCCTGCTTTGGTTTTTGGCAGCCCATTGTGCACCAGCGCTGGGGAAAGAACAGTAATACACCATATTGCCTTAAATATGCCACATTCCTGCTTTAGCACGCCTTATAAGGGGATGACCCTAAGAACAATGTATCTGCGCTCCTTCTCCAGAGTAGAAAAGCAAGCATTAAAACTGCATTTAGAAGAGATCTGTAAAAAAACACTGTGAAATACAAAATGTCCCTCTATAATGTTTGGAGATGTACCCTCATAAGGGCTTTTAAACAAGCTTGTAACCTTTAAAGTCAAACGTAAGGTCAGCATGTTAGTTCCCGACAGCCCTTTGCACTGCTTGCTTTTTCCATTCCATCTACTTCCGTTGGAGTTTGAGCCACCATGTCACCAGTACTCGTGGCAGAAAATGCCCTGTAATGCTAAACAAATATTGCGATTTAAAAACATCAGTTTCACGGACATTTAATGAAAATGTGTGGTAGCCAGATGCCCTCTTTGTAGGACAATGGCCTCAAACACTGAGACAATCTCGCTGTTCCTATAAGAACAGTTTTCTTCTCTCTTATGAAATATAGCGCGCCGCTTTTTAAATTATTTATCCTCTCCAATCAACACTCCATGCTTCTGAGGAAATTAAAAGGACTGTCTTGGGTAGATATCTAAAAAGCGGAAGCCTTGTAGGCGTGCATCGGGAAAAGTCTCCAACCTCTAGGATGATGTGGAAATACAGAGGTCATCAGTGTGGCTCCATCTAAACTTATTCACCCACTGCCCGGGTGTGTTTATGTATGTGTGCATAGTGGTGACTGTCGAACATGCACATTGCCAAAAAAAAGGTGAGGGTAATCTCTCTCGTTTATCTGTGCTTCAGCCTGACCAGCCCTTTATTTATTTGCAACACAGCACGCTTGTTCCGCCCCCATCCATTCAGACCGCGAATTTATGAGGCCCTATTAATCTTCTGCCCTGCTGACTATCTGCGTTGGTGAGTGTCAGCAGACTTTTGTACCTTGCTAATGTAGAAAGGGCTTCCTGTGAGTAATATCAGCATTTTGCCTTTTAATTGCACATATAATTTTCAGCTCTTACAGCTAATAAGGGAATTGAGCCCACACTTCATCACTGTCTCCAATGGTGCTCCAGGGGCGTGGGGACTGTGGAAGCTCGGAGAAGGAAGCAGTTGAACGGATTCCAAGTGATTGTTTCTCTTCAGTGGCACGTGACGCTGGACAGGCGCACGAGCTGCGTTCCTTACCCTGGATTAAAGGTAATTTTTTCTGATCAGCTCGTTTTGTGTACACTAGGAGACAGGTGTGGCCCATCCTTTAGGGCGGAGGGGCCATGCCCCCCCACCTTTTGCCACTCATCAAGAGTGTCTGTCAGGCTGAACAAAGGTCAGCCTGACAGACACTCTTCATGTTCAGGTCAAGCAGCCAGGAGCAGACACGCATGATTTGCACAGACTCCTGCCTGCCTGAGCTGAACTTTGCTGGGCTGAGGAGGTCATAGCTCCTATGGGCGTGACCTCTTTGGCTCAGCAAAGGTACCTCAATGCCCTCCCCTGGGTGACGAGGAAAGCGTCACCCATTGACTTCGACCTGGGCGCTTCAGGTTTAAGCCCTGAAGTGCCCAGGGCGAGTGTCAATTAGTGACACTTCGTCACAGAGTAGGATGGGGTCAGCAGTCTCACTGACCCCATCCGACTCTGTGATGAGGTTGGGACTGCTGCCTTCCCTCATTGGATGACCTAAGGTCAGCCAATGAGGGAAGGCAGCAGTCCCAACCCTCCTGGTACCTCCGAGGCTGAAGGTAAATGTGTGTGTGATCTTTTAAAATGAATGTCTGGTGCGTGTGTGCAGGTTTGAATGTTATGAGTGTTGTTAATGGATGTGCGTGCATGCGTGTGTGTGAAAGAATGAGTGTGTGTGTATGTGTGTGATCTTTTAAAATGAATGTTTGGTGTGTGCATGCATGTTTGAATGTTATGAGTGTTGTTAATGTATGTGTGTGCATGCGTGCGTGTGTGTCTGAAAGAATGAGTGTTTGTGTACTTCCTGCCCGCCCCATCCCTCTTAAAGCTGCCAGCAACCACTGGCTTTTTCTCTCTCTCTTCTCCCTAGCCTCTCTTTCTTGAAGGCCTATGTGCCTGCTGTGGTTAATCTCAGGGAGTTGTGAAAAGAGACAGAGACACCAGTAGCTGACTTGGGCTTTCAAAACCAGCCACCAATGCGCCCGGGGAAATGCACGATGAAATAAAGGCCAGCCAAGCCCTGGAGAAAATATTTTTCTCTCAATGGAGTGGGAGGTGATTTTACAGTATAGGCCACAGTACAGAGAACCCACTGTCTCTTCAGGATGTACACTTGGCTCTGGGTACAATCAGCGGAGATAGGTCTCTTGAGTGCAGAGGACGATTGTGGCCCTGACAGGGTATTTTTTGGTTTAGGTAGTATGGTGAAAAGCCAGGTGGGTATTTACGAATTAGTGTGAACCTTTTGATGTCTTCCCTTGCCTTGACTGACAGCCAATACTAAGGGCCTGATTTAGAGTTTGGCGGACGGATCACTCCATCACAGATGTGGCGTATATCCCCTCCACCATATTACGATTCCCACAGTATAATATGAGATTGTAAAATGGCAGACTAGATATTCATCATGTTTGTGAAAGAGTAACCTCGTTCACCAAATGATTTAGAGTTTGACAGACGGGTTACAACGTCACTAATGTGAGAGATATCCCGTCTGCCATATTACGATCTCCATAGGCAAGAATGGATTCGTAATACAGCAAACAAGATATCCAGGCGGACATTTGTGATGGAATAACCCCCTCCGCCAAATGCTAAAACAGGCCCAAAGTTTCATTTTCGCAGCCCAAAAACTAGTTGAAAGGTGCGATTTTGAACATGCTGCTGCCACATCTGTTGATTGTCCAGTATACCTCCCACTAGGTTGTTACCATAACGAAGTGTGTCTTAATTAGTGAGCCCATTGCTAATGCATGTAAGTAGTTGGAAGGAAGAGGATAACTTTGAATAGCTGCCAATTTTTGAAGCAGTGAAGCTCTGGTTGTCTATTTTCACTCAGAACCTCAAGGTGAAAAAAAACCTTTATTCAAACTTTAGCCATCTATGATTTGATGTTGTTTATGGCCCCGAAAATCATCTGCTCTTGTTTCCAACATGTATAGCCAGAGGAGTAATGAGGAAACATGTATAATAAGTAGGAAAATTCATACAATGAAAGTACCTTACCTCCTGACATGCACTTCACCACCTCTGGAAACAAACTCCCCTGCACATCTCTAAATATGAAATAATACCTGCCCTCCTTTCACCCTCCCACACCACCTTCTGCTTATACAGCCTCAACAACTGTAAACTGGTCCAACAATAGGTAGCCTCTTGCCACCTACTCACACAACCAGAGGCAAACTCCCCCCAGCCCCCCCGAAGTCAAGAGTGAAAAAAATAAGTTGGCCTCCTGGTACCCTCCTTCACCACCCTCAAAGCAACCTCACCTCCTCCCACCCTCCCAGCGTTAAGCCACACTTCCTGCCCTCACACTCAGGGTGGAGACCTGGCATCACTCTAACAGAGGTTCTGTGAGAGGGTAGTTTCATTTCCCCTGCTAATGTTGCTAATGTTGCTTGGCAGAGAACTTTGCTGAGTGCAGGAGGTGGTTGTTGCAAGCACAGTGCCCCGTGTTCTTCAGTCTCCCTCATGTCTATGGAGATCAAGGTGTGGCAGACAAAGGTGGGTGAAACCACCGGCTGTTATTCTGCGGCCGCTCTGGGGTCTCTAGAGACCCAGGCGAAGTGGCAAAACAAAGGGGAAGTGAGTTCTTTACTGGATGATGTTACAACCATGGATAACCATTTTGGATAACCACTGTTGTGATGTCAGTTCAGTGAATAACTGGATTTCGATTTGGTTATTTATAATGAAGCTTTCCTGTGGAAGCTACATAGAACAATAAAGTAAAGTACTTTAAACTAACTTCCTATATTTGTTTTAAAAGTGTCTGCATATTATGAAAGCAAGCTATTTGGAAACTGTAGTTCCCACATCTCCCTTGCCCACACCCCCTCTAAACATCTCAGTTCCCTGAAGCCAGGAACTCAACCTCCACAAAAAACTAGCCTCAACCACACTGTGCATGTTTGTGACTTTGAGTCCAAACACGCTTACCATATGCAGTCAAATTAATGTCAGGAAGCATTAGACAATGTGGCATGCCAGGGGTATTAAAGAGACTTAATGGTGTGACTGAGTGGCTGGGTGTCTATCAGCAAGGGCTCACTGTACAGTGTCATTCCTCAGCCCAATATGCAATTCAGATGAGCAGTTATTGCAGAACATTTAACCTCTGCCAATTCCAGCAGTGCTGCTAGCCTATGTTGCTCGATGTTGCAACAGCATCACCCCCTTTGTACAAGCCATTCTTCATTTCCCGGATGCTTCTCTATTTTTCAGTACATGGAAGCCACACAGAATGGAGAAATATGTTGGTAATTTTACTGATTTCCAAAAGGCACAGGCAGTTAAAAAAATTCTGCAGGGGACTTCCAAAATGGGTGCTCATAAAACTCAGTCTTTCAGAAGACATTTTGTCTAGATAGTGTAGGCTTTGCCTAATGATAGATGTAAAGTGTGTCTCTTTCTAAGCGTTACATGGCTTGTTTAAAAATATACTTTTCTATCCTATCTATTCTATCACCCAGCCTTGTATCATCCTAGAACTAGAGTCTTACAACATGCTCTCCTCTGCTTGGAACTATGTACCTTATCTAAAAGAATGGTAACTGATGACAAATATCATGAACATTGGATCGAGGTTTGTTGGTGGTCTGTGGATCCTAGGAAGTGGCTTCAACTTGAGCAGAAAGACAGGATTAAGACAGATGAATGAGGCAATTTGTACAATTTGTTCTTCTGTCTGCAAAACCTTAAACTGATGTAATATTTTCAAGTGTCTCTTTTACCTGGCAATTACAGTTCACTGTTAACTTGAGATAAGCTTATAGATGATCCCCTCAAACCTATATACTTCTTTCAGTGCCTCAATGGCAGGTAGTTTGGAGTCTGACATTTAATGCATATCTTCACAACACCCAACAAATCCTGACAATGCAAAGGGCTTGTGCTCAATTACTTTTCAGTGCAGATAAAGCACAGGTAGTTGATAATGAAACTTCAGTCTAACAGGCATTTAGCACTACTCTTCTTAAGACTAAGACAAGAGTTAGTAGTTTGATGTGAGTGGGATGCAAGAGCAAAGCCTTTGAAGTTATCAACTCTAACATTCTTTGGCAGATACAATGAAAATTGCTGACTCTATGAAGAGCTAACTTTGTATGTGATAGCTTCAAGCTTCCTTGCAATTTCCGCATTGCTTGGTAGCTAAAGAACCATAACAGCTGATTTATCCAACTGCTTTTATGCTTCTGGGTTCCATTCACTGAAAGAGGTTCTAGAAATGTGCTGCCCAAAATGAACTGTTGACACCAATATAAACATGATAAATGCTGACATTTGGCAGAGGACAGACAACTGCAAAATGCTTATTGGGTAAAATTATTTACTGATGTGGGTCACCGGCAAATATATTCCTAGACCTGTAGACTGCTAAGACTAGTGTGACATATTTTTGCATCAAGTGTTGAAGGTGTACCATCTGGGTCTAATTAATCGGTGTTGCATGTTTGACATTCTTGTTCCTGTAGTTGAAGTGGAATTATTTGAACAACTGGAATCAATCCACGTATTCCCTGATTGTTTTGGGTATGTGATTTATGCACTTTTAAAACTTGTATTTGTGTACGATAGTGTACAGTAGGCACTGAAATAATTTTTTTAAACATTAACTTGCCCCTTTGACAGTACAAGAATGTCTCACATTTATAGGAATGGTCACATCTCTTCACTCCCTCTGAAGTCTAAGAATGCTCATGTTTATTCGTACAAACTGAACCATCCTCTAATTGACTGGTTTTAATTATAATGAGGAAAGTAAAGAACAGGATGTCTAAGCTTCTAAATATTTTCAGATAAGGGATGCGAAATCAGCATTGTAACAAAATAAAGTACAAAACCGTGTTGACCTTTTTCGGAAGCAGAATGATGAGCCAGTGTAGAAAGGCAATGGCCATGATGACAAGGGATTAAAACGGAAGAACCACACACAAAAGGGTTTTGTCAGTGACGACCGGTAAAACCCAAAGGACAGGCTGAGGCTGGGTTTTTTAAAGTATTGAGATACAGGAAAGAAGTAGGGGAGTTGAAAATCAAAAAAGGAGGAAGAATATTGGCAATTTGGAAAAATGGCTAGATGCACTACCAAAACATAAGGAAAGCCTGGAAAAAGCTTAGGGCACATTCCAGGTACATACTAAAAAATCCTATTAAGTTCTTTCAACTCTTGGGCTAACATTTGCCATTTGGTTTGTACCAGGGAAGGATTAATGAATCCAGTCAAGCTGCCAAGGCTCCATATAGAATACTTCGTGAACCAAACCAGATAAAATCAGGATGCACCAGTTTGTCAGCCACAACTGCCCCTATAGAAGAGTACAGGAGTGTTGGAAATGGCCCTTTTTGCAGGGTTATCCTCAAACGTTTTGCCTCTGTCCTCCTATTTTTGACTGTGTGCTACATTTAGTTTTTGCTGGCTTTAGGACTTTGAGCACTTTACCTCTACTAACCAGTGCCAAAGTGCAAGTGTTCTCTGTCTAAATTACTTTGGTGATTGGCTTATCCATGGTTGGCATATTTGATTTACTGACCCATAGTATAGTGCACCATGTGTGTCCAGGGCCTGTAAATCAAATGCTACTAGTGGTTCTGCTGCATTGATTGTGCTGCCCACATGAGTAGCCCTGTAAACATGTTGAAGACCTGCCACTGCAGTGTCTGTATGGGCAGTTTTAAACTGCCATTTTGACCTAGGAAGTGCATCCACTTGTCAGGCAAAACCTTCCCTTTTAGTACCTTTAAGTCACACCTAAGGTAGGCCAAAGACAGCTCCATGGGCAGGGAAAAGTGCGGTTTAAAGGTAGGACATGTACTGGTGTGTTTTACATGTCCTGATCAGAAAAAACTACTAATTTTGTTTTTCAGTATTGCAAGGGGCCAGGAAGGCAGGGTGTAGTGCAGATAGGTCAGCCAGGAGTCGTGCATCTTGGTGTCCTTGGAGTCAGGAGCAGGCTATTTTGAGGGTGGATTGCAGGTCAGCAGGGCACTCTGGGAGTTGGTTTCTGGGTGTCCCAAAGTCTATCAACTGGTGCTTGCTTCAGGGCTTTTGAGAGTCTGGAGTGGACTTTCCTTCTGGGTAGTAGTATGCCACTGTCCTGGAGAGTTGTAGTTCCAACAAATGTGGCACAGTGGCAGGTCTGGTCCTTAAGGGTTGTTGTACAAAATTTGGTTGGGCTATTGGGTCCAGTTTGTTGGTCCACAGCTGATCACTTTTCCAGACTTTGCGGGTTCCATGCCTGTGGGGTGCAGAGAGTGGTGCCTTCACTCAAAGGGAGGATCTTGGTGATTTTAAGAAGACTGGAGGTGCTCTGGAGTTTTGTTGAGTCCTTCAGGTTTCCATGCAACACCTCAGTGGTGATTGTTAAGTCCTTGGAGCAGCAGGCAGCATTTGGTGCCTTTTTCTTTGTGCAGAAGTTCTCGTGCCTCGGGTCTTCTTCGCTCCTGGTCTTCTTGTGTCCATTGAATTTAATCACTTGGTCTAGGCATGCCCACTAAATACTGCATTTAGGGGGCGTTGGCAGGAGTACCTGGTAGAGTACAATGGGCCACCTCCCTTAGGGTGGCTACAACCACAAAGTGGTCACTTCCTGATGGAAAGGATCACACCCCTAACACTGATTGGCTATTTTCTTGCCACGCAAGATGGAGGAGAATGAAATGGAGTGGTCACCTTGCCTGCTACAGCTGAGGGGTGGTGCAGGCTGGGGATGGCCACTCCTCCTATCCTTGCTTGTTTTCCCACTATTTTTGCAACCTAAAGTGGTGGCAAATCCATTGGGCAGCCATCTGCTGCTAGTAGCAGAGGCAGGTGTCAGATTTCAAAAGTGGTAAAGCCTTTCAAGCTGACCACTTCCGCAGGGTGCCTTCCTGGGGTAGGAGGTGTAACACCTCCACCCAGGAAAGGCTTTGTTTTCTGGTTCTTGAGAACATAAGGTTCTCACCCCAGGAGTCAAGAATCATGTCTGGTGGTGGCAGGCAGGTTAGGACCAGTCAGCAACCATGACAGGGCTATTGGGATTTGCAGGAGGCACCTCTAAAGTGCCCTCTGGGTGCATGTTATAATAAATCCAACACTGGCATCAGTGTGTGTTTATTACTCTGAGTTGGTTGATAAAAAAAAAATCCAGGGCTCAGAGAGGCCATCATGTACATGGGGACCTCGTAATGACCAGTGTCCAACACATGCATTTGCTATAGCTTCCCTGTACACTTACTAGGTCTAAGAATTTAGCAAAGACGCAGTAGGGTCATATTTGCTCATGCACACATAGGCCCTCACATGCATTATAGTACACCATGTCTGATGGCTGTAATGCCTGCCAGAGGAGTGACCTAACAATATTGCATGCAGTATTAGCTGACATGGCACTCTTGATGAGTGCCAGGTTTAGTTTGCAACTTTGGATATACCTAGTCATGCACTTGCAATGGCAGTATGCATGAGGCTGGTGTGTGGCCTCTCAGAGTGGAACAATTGGTCCTGCAGCTCTGGGGGCCCTCTTCAGTACCCATGCTCTAGGTACGAGGGGTACCTTTTACTAGGACTTACAAAGGTGGCTGAAGTGCCAAACATAGTACAGCTTTGGGGAAGAGATCTGGCCCTTGGAACCTGTTTAGCAGGGGCCCAGGGTCATTACAGTTTGAAACCACATCATTTCCCTGTGGGGGCGGGCTACCTTGTCAAAAGAGGCCCTTTCTAACACCA
Organism: Pleurodeles waltl; assembly: GCF_031143425.1. Taxonomy (NCBI): domain Eukaryota; kingdom Metazoa; phylum Chordata; class Amphibia; order Caudata; family Salamandridae; genus Pleurodeles; species Pleurodeles waltl. Next base: position 977,184,321 of record NC_090447.1, read on the forward strand.
TATTAGACATATCTTTCTACCTAGATAATTAGAGCTAAACACTCATCTGATATTTTGGAGACCCTACACCTTGATGTGGAATATTTGTTTTATCTGAGCATATTCACACTTAGCTACTAAAAATAGATTGCTTGTGTCAACCATGAAATTTCTACAATAGCTTTCTTGTGTCCCAGCACCAAACTCAACTTTCTCTTGTTTGACCGAACTGTGCTGAGACCTATCTGCCCCAGTGTATATCAGGATCCAGAAAATGCAAACTTTATTGGGTCAGTCATATGTCAGCAAGAAGGCTGAGTGAAAAGGTTCAGGAACTGGATCAATGGTTCTAGCCATCCTGCCAAAACATGTCAGTCACAATTCCAACCCCATTTTGCAAGTAGATGATGGGATGCACATCAGTGATGGAGAGCACCTTCAAAACCGAAATGTAGTTTATTTTAATTAGGTTAACTGCAGATAAAGCCAAATGGGGCTGCTTATCACCATTCCCCAAGCCAAACTTCGACCTTCTCTTGAGCTGACCATCTGCCATTTGTGAGCTGACTTCAAATGACTTAACAAGCCTGCGTCTACATACAAACAACAAGTCAAATACCATCTTCAACCCCCTTAACCATAACTTCACCCATCCAAATTCTGGTACGTCTAAATGGAGGTATAATCATCTTTTAAGGATAAGCATAATTTATTTGAGCTCATCTACTCTAACAATAATGTGCAAATTAATATAGTGAAACCCACTTGGATCAATTATATCAGTCAGTAAATCTTGACCTAGAGCAAGGCCCATCTCAAGACCTGGGTATTGTGGATATGGTGTGTTTTTGTATAACCTCTCATTTTGTTTTAGGCTAGTTAAGAGAACCGTCTTTATGAGCTAAGCAGATTCAGAACAGATAAAACAGGTGGCATCTCTGCACCTACATCTGTTTATTATAAGTTAGCCTCATGAACGAGGAACAATCTCATGGAGCCATTTTCTTCTGTGTCAAATTGTGCATGCTATTCCCTTTTCCATGTGGATTAAGGCTCCCATTTCCCATCTCTTCTGAGCAGGTTGTAAAAGGGAGTGGGGAGGTGCAGGGTGGGGGGAGCACAATGGTGAGTTGGGAGAGGAGGGCAGGACAGGACAGGATGTGGGATAGTTGGCAGGAACAGTACATTTTGTGTGCTGTAGGAAGGAGCGCAGCAGGTTCTGTCGGCCGGTCGGAGCTGCTCTTGCCCCCAAGCCTCAATCGATTTTTATCAGATGCATTTTAATGTAAATACAATTGTAATTAGTGTTGATGGATAACATGGTTGCTGGAACTCTGGGTCACATAAATAACTGGGTAGAGCGGTATTCCATCTATGGATACTGCTCAGCCCAACTTGCAATCAAGCCGCAAACGTTTTGTTTAAACAGTTTCCCTATCATGTAATTGTAATTGTAATTGTAATCATATTTATATAGCGCTTACTACCCCTGACGAGGCGCCGAAGCACTTTTCGATGAGTAGCACGCTACTCCGGAACCCAACAAGAATTAGTGATGGATTAGTATCGTTAAATAATGAGTACAGTTTTAGTTTTATTATGAGTTAATTTGAGCCGCGGATATGAGAGTTTGTTAGTTAGACTGGAGTAATGGAGGGGTGGAGGAGGAAATAAATCCAGAGGTGTTAATTGGGAGTATATCCTTCATTTACTCAACCCAAAGGCTTGGGATGAGTAAAGGGGGGTGGAGGGGGAAGAGTATGTGGAAGGGTTAGGGAGAGCATAGTAGCAGGGTGAGATGAATGCAGGAGAATTTAGTAGGGTTGTGTGGGAGGTCACAGAGGTAGAGTGAGGTTTGGTGAGTTAGATGTGGAGGGAAGAGCTTAGGCAGAGATATTTAGGAGATGAAAGTGGTAGAAGGGATTTGGGATGAGTCAGAGTGAGAATGGAGGATCGTTTGATAGAGACATGACATAAGAGTGATGAGTAGATAAGTGTGATAAGATGAGAGCAGGAATTCGTAGATATCTAGTATAACAACCCATTAGTGTTACATTTGACACTATACTACTTGTTTAATGATGTTGTCATACACTCGGGTATATCGTCTAATTTCTTAAGGCTGTCCAGTGCATTCTTACATTACATCTGATACTCTGACTCTAACCTTAATTCATAAAGCTGCCATCTCATGTAATGGGAATACCCAGGCAAAATCCACTGGAGTCTCTCTCAGTCCTTGCATTCCAATCTGCTGAAGACCTCAGGCCACCAAATCCTCTTTGACTGGGGCACAGAGAAGACAGCCCAGCCTCGGCCCTCTGCTGCTGGAGGACATGAAACGCTCCGAAAAAAACTCGCCTTAATAGTCCCCCGCCACATATTTGTAAACAGAAGTTCAGATCACTTCCATTAAGTACATCCTTTTTATTGAATGACATAATATAATTAGAGTTCAAATATTTTAAACACTCGTAGATGAAAATCGTCGTGTAAGGTAATGACTGGATTTAAATATTTGCAGTTTAAATATGCTGAAAAAATTGTCTATTAAATGAAAAACGCCCAAGTAGATTTCTGTATATTTTGTCTTTAAATTATGTTATGGCACACAGCCAATGTCTCCTTTGATAGGGTAGGATGGGGAGGTCCGTTGTATACTTAGTAATGGCGTTAATTATGTTGATTATTGTGAATTTTATAACAACGCATTGCAAACATCTGTTGCAATCTTTTCTGGACTGCAAACATTTTACTTACACTTTTAACGATTTACAAACATCCATGCGATGTTTGTGAATCGTTAAGCGTATAAGTGTGCATTCATTTAATTGCATCATTCCGTTTACTTAACTTCAGTCATTTCTTTAGGAATGTGGAACAGTCACCCCTGTACAATAGTATCAGAATTACCAACGAATTTCCCCTCCTTGACAGACACTGGTTTCTTCGCATAACAGAAGGTTGAACATTTTTGGACCTTTTGCAAGATGACTGTGTAAAGACCAGGTGTTACTTGGTACTAACCCTTAACTGAGTAGCCTATATCAGGGCATCGATACTTCAATGGGGATTACACAGGATCACAAGTGGATCCGTGAGAATTCCCTGACAAACAGAGAATTGCCCGGTAGCTAGAAATACCGCATGCTATTCTTGCAATTATTCCTATTGTTCCCACGGAGTTCACTGGGACATTTAAGTTGCTTTGAGTTAAATTAATGTCTTCAGATCTCCTACGCTTCCTGTCACATTTGACTTTCTAAAAGCCCTATCATTTCCGCCTCACTATTCAGTCTGAACATGGTCCCACCTGACCAGATGTGGAAAAAGAGGTGGATGTAGCCAATTAAAACCGATGATACACAGCTCCGTTTTGAAGTGTCAACTCTAAAATCATTCCACAGAAAAGTAATCAACTGATAAGCTCTTTTTCATAAAAGCTAAAGCTGGCAATTCCAAAGTCATCATCCTATATTGTACTGAAACACTCCTTCTAAACCCAGCCTCCCAAGCTGCCTGATAAATACGTTAGCCATCTCGGAAATGAGAAACACCAGACGCAAATCTTGCCTTGTACTAGAGGACAAAGATGTTGAAACAGGCATTGTCTTACTAGGTTTCCTGAATATGGTGCAAACTGTAAGAGCGATCCTAAGATGGAACCCTATACTTCTTGCATTCCCAAAAGACCTAAGAGCCTATCTCGCCAGATCTCACCTATCAATCAGGAAATAGTCATAGTCATATTTACTGAACCAGAACACTGTCAATGATTATTACTGTACTTTGTAATCTCTTACTTGTGCATCGTTCTATCGCCCTATCTGCTAGTCCCACACTTTAAAATGTCCTTTAATAAATAAATAAATACGTTAGTTGCAAAGGCAACTATGTAGCCTTCCAGAAAAAAAGTGATGGGTTGTTAAGGTTGACGTAACTATATACCGTAACCATAAAACAAAACATATATGACAAGGTTGACAGTAATCATAAAACAATATATAAACAGACAAGAAATTCCCAGTTCAAGGTACTACCTTAATTTTTAGCTCTCATCCCTGCCAGCCTCATAGTCTTAACTCCCTCCCTCACTATCATTTATAGAAGTGCAAATATGATGTAAAGGATTCATTGAATAAATATGTTGATGAGCATGTTAGGCACTGTAGGAAGACGTGAGTAGGAAGAAAGAGTGAAATAGAACTGAAATGTTAATTCCATTATGTTCTTTTGAATATGACAGTATCACATTTCTCCAAACGTTCTGAGAGCAACAATATCACCTGAATATGTGCTCTAGAAATAAGGTGCAATTGTACAATGTCACATGTTCTCTATAGTGGATGTTAGTGTGTGGTATAAAATTGTGATGTGTTAGAAATTGAGTCTCTAGTTGGCAGAATATGCACCTTGTTCAAGTAGAGACCACAAGCCTAGTCAGAGTGGGTCATATACACAACCTACATTAACCTGTGCTCACCCCCTGGTAGCTTGGCACAGAGCAGTCTGGCTTCAATTAAGAGGCAATGTATGATGTATTTGTGCAACACTTAAATTACAGAAACAAAGGGAAAGACACCACAAAAGACTCTCCACCAGTTTAGAAAAATAGTTAATATTTATGTGAGTAAAACAAGACCAAAATGACAAAAATCAGTAGAAGTCAAGATATGAATTTTTGTCAGTAGAATCAGTGGAAGTTAAGATATGATTTTTTAAAGATTAAGGCGGTCATTCTGACCGCGGCGGTCGGTGGTCGCCGCCCGCCAAGCGGTTCCCGCCGAAAGACAGCTCCGCGGTCAAAAGACCGCGGCGGCCATTCCGGCTTTCCTGCTGGGCCGGCGGGCGACCGCCAGAAGACCGCCGGCCGGCCCAGCAGGACAGCCCCTTCAACAATGAAGCCAGCTCGGAATGGAGCCGGCGGAGTTGCAGGGGTGCGACGGGTGCAGTGGCACCCGTCGTGATTTTCACTGTCTGCAAAGCAGACAGTGAAAATCTTTGTGGGGCCCTGTTAGGGGGCCCCTGCACTGCCCATGCCAGTGGCATGGGCAGTGCAGGGGCCCCCAGGGGCCCCACGGCACCCGTTCCCGCCATCCTGGTTCTGGCGGTGGACACCGCCAGAAACAGGCTGGCGGGAAGGCGGTCGGAATCCCCATGGCGGTGCTGCAAGCAGAGCCGCCATGGCGGATACCCTGGGCCAGCGGGAAAACGCCGGCTCCCCTTTTCTGACCGCGGCTTTACCGCCGCGGTCATAATCACCCAGGAAGCACCGCCAGCCTGTTGGCGGTGCTTCCGCCGCCCTCCGCCATGGCGGTCATGGACCGCCAGGGTCAGAATGACCCCCTAAATGTGAAAACAGCACTTAGAAGTCAATAGTGGTCAAAAGGTTACTTGAGGTCACTAAGGACCGGTGCAAATCCAAAATCCAGGCCGACCGCGATGGAGGGTAGAATGGCTACAGAACACATGCAAGGTCCACTGCACAGTACCTTTGATGAAGCAATACCTTGGCGGAGAGGACACGATGTGTCAATATTTTCACCACACTTGGGGTACTACGCCGTCGTCACTTCTGTGGAAGTGACAGCATTGCATCGTTGTGGGGCTGTGCAGTCTGCAAATTTGCCATTCTTGGGAAGCTGCTGTGCCACCATTGGGGTTGCGGTGTGCCGATTTTTCCGCTTCACTCAGGGAGATGGGCTGCTTTTTGCAGGTTTTAGCTGCAGAACCCACTTCTGAGGCCCAGGACTGGAGAGGGGTGCCTCATGCAAGGGTAGGACTCACAGATGGCAGACTCCACCTGCACCACAAGAGTTGCAAGCAGTCTTTGATGTGCGTGAGACTGCAGAATAGCAGTGAGCAAGCCAGCAAGCCCTTTGAGACTCTTGGGTGCAAGAATTTAGAGAACAAGTGTAGTCCTTCTCATTTCAGGTATGAAGCAGCAGGTATCAGGCTAACAAAGCAAAGCTGGTAGCAAAGTGGCAGTCCTTCCTACCGCACAGCAAGCTGTAGGCCAACAGAGCAATGCAGTTGCAAACTGGCTGTCCTTCCTGGCAGCACAGCAGTCCTTCTTCCTGGCAGAGTGTCCTTAGTGCTGGTAGAGCTCTTATTTAGTGCAGTTTGGGGTCCAGTGTTTATACCTTGGGGCCCTAGTTCTAGAAGGTGGGAGAAACTTCCAGGCATTCCTTTTATGTCCACTAGGTCCCCGTCTCCAGACACTCTACAGGGGGTTATGCAGTCCTTTGTGTGAGAAGGGACACAGCCCTATTCAGGAGTAAGTGTCATTTAGCCCAGGAAGACCCATCAGCCTGGTGATGGGCAATCAGGATGCAAAAGTCACACCCAAGCTCCCTTTGGATGTGACTGTCAGGCGGGAATGCACAATCCCCAGCTGTCAACAACCCCAGACTTGTATTCATAGACAGGCAGAGTCACAGAATGATTGAGTAACAAAATGGCAGCTTTCTAAAAGTGGTATTTTCAGACAATTTGAAAATCCAACTTCACCATACGTTGTGATTCTAAATTGTCCAGGCACACCAAACTCCATATTTCCATCTTGTCTCAATTGGAAGTTACACTTACAAGATGTTTGAAGGTAACCCCAATGTTATCCTATGGGAGGGATAGGCCTTGCAATAGTGACAAACAAATTTAGGTTTTTGTCACTATCTGGACATGTTAATATTAAAAGTACACGTCCAACTTTTAAAATACACTGCTCCGTGCCCTTTGAGGTTTGGGCAAGGCAAGTGGGTACACTTGCCAGTTCGAAGTGGCAGGCCTGAGACATGTTTGGAAGGCTACTGAAGTGGTTGGCACAATCAGTGCTGCAGGCCCATTAGTTGCATTTTATTGACAGGCCCTGGGCACATATAGTACACTTTACTAGGGACTTAGAGTAAATTAAATATGCCAGTTGTGGAGAAGTGAATGCTACCATGTTCATAGTACAAAACACCTGCACTATAGCACTGGTCATCAGTGGTTAAGTGCCCAGAATCCTAAAAGTCATTAACAATGAGTCTGAATAACAGGAGGCCAGAGGGCAAACAGTTAGGGGAAATCACACCAAGGTTGCTAGGTCTAACATGATGTTAAAGAAGTATTTTGTGTTGGAAATTTCAATGTCTATGATGTTTTGCTATTTTGTATTGTGGATATGATTTATGTAATGTACTCTTGTCTATTTGAAAATATGTTTGAGGTTGGAGAGAGTGTATGTTGTGGATTGGAATCAAGGTAAAGTCAGAACAAGGGAATGGGAGCTAAGGTTGAGATAGTATCTCAATTTGTGAACTTCTTATCTTTTTAGGGTTCGATACTCTTCCCATAAACTTAAACTAAGACTGTGTCCAAAAAATAGCAAGTTAGACAACCCATTTAGTGAATTATTTTTTGTAACACTATACATATAATATACCTGTTTTTATGGGTTTCACCCACCCTTCTTCATCCATTGGTCTCTTATGGTGTCTTTCATATTTTAATTCCACCCACTACAGCATATAGTGGGGGGAAATGGATGTCATTTTCAGCCATTGCCTAACTGTACTGTGACCGGCAGCATTCTGCTTTTTCATTAGAAGCACGTCCACAAAGAAAGTAGTTCCCTTTAGTGCAAGGTAGTAACATACTATAACAATATGTGTTTCTAAGACAGAAAATAGCCAAGTTTTAAAGACTGACGAGGGCTTGGCAGTTTCTCTAAAATACTTTTTTTCCAAAAACCGTGGGAAAGCAAAACAGCGAATGACAAAGCCGAAAGGGAGGCGACCAATGCGAGACCTATTGGCTTTGCCAATGTTTCTTTTCTGATGGTTTTGATTATGGTCAACGGTCCTGTCCGTCTCTATGAACACCATTTAAAATATATGGGGTCAATTACAGTATTTGATTAAAAGTGCGTTTAAAATAGCAACATTCTTCCATGCATACACATTTCCCTCAGACATGATTGAACCTGCAATCTGTTCTGGCAAGATGAAAATGGGAGTTCAAGCCAGCTTAAAGAAGATATGTAATATCATTCGAAAATGATTCTTACAATGTTAGTAGACACTTTGCTAACACAGGTTCATTTATTATTACATTTCAGTGATTGTGTAAATTTTGCATTGTAAATACCAATATTTGTTTAACGTGTATTTTAACAAGTATACTAAGGGAGGTTGATGAAGTGCTAACGGTCCTTTTGTGTAATCAGATGACATTACTGTAAAATGGGATTTATAGGTATAATATTTAGATGGGAGTGAGAGGGTAATCAATGTGGTTTGCAGACAGTTTAGAGGAATAATCCTGCACTCATGTCTCTGTTTGCTCTCCCTTGTGGTCTCTGCGTGCCATGTTCTAATCCTATTGTGACTTGATTGTCTCCAGCTAAGTGCCCCTCTGAGGCCTGTAATTGGTAGACATGGTTCAAATTAGTTTTTGTGTGTTTAGGAAAAGCAAGGGTCATTTCACATCAGCACATCCCATTAGGAAGCAAAGAGCAAAGCTCTTGTTTATGAACAATATTTAATGTGACTCTACTCATGGACTTGTCAACAGTACAATGCAAAATGTACACTGCAGCTTTCTGTCTGTAGAATAAGTACCTTAAACACAACACTTATGTGTGGGCGACCCAACCTTGAAAATAAAAACAGAGCGTGTTTAGAATAAGACGTTTTTAAACAGTGCGTGGATATCTGTACCTGAAAGTCACAGCGTCTCATTAAAGTTGGAGCGTTGTATTAATGAAACCGTAAGCCGGGCTTGCCAGCACTTAAACTAATGAACCAAAATGTAAGTAGAATACGCATTTATAACATTTATCGATTAAAGTGTCTAGACAACTTGTTTTCTTGCACACCTTTTGCACATATTTGATACATTATTTTTATTAGTTTTGTTAAAGTGCCTGCAGCTGCAGACTAGAGCGTTGGTATTAGAAGAATGATGCAAGGGATAAACTTGTCCGCAGAGGAAGGGTTCAGTGCAAATGAGGAACAGGTGGCAGCTAATGCTGCACTGAAAATGGTGAAGCGTTGCAAATGCAGAGTCAGGGGTGAAACAGCCATTGGTGAAGCAGGTGCAGTGGTGATAGAGCGGTCCGTACTAATAATTTACCTGTATTCGGACGCTCTTTAGGCCGATGAATCTTTTGGCTAAGTGGAACTCTCCGTACTCTATATCGATCAATTGCATCAAATCAATAATCAATAACGAACATAAGCAATGCCCTGATCAACATAACACTTAACAATTAATCCAGAATACATTTTGGCGAACCCTGACCTTTCAGTCAGGAATAACCACACCAGTTTATTCAAAGTTAGTGAATTTATTTCCCTATATTAACAAAGCTAGCACAATATAAATGTGTCTCAACACCAAATGATAAACATAAATGAACATTAATAGCTGTCCATAGCGGCGAAACAAGTGCAATCTATGCAGCATTTGAATAACAAGGCATTCGATAATAGCAATGCAAATCACTAATACGATAATCTGTAATGAACTAATTGCATACATTTAGTCAGCATAACAAGGTCTCAAATTGCATCGTGCAACAGAAGGAATCCTCATCTAACCTCAAATTAGCATCAGCATGTGGGACTTCATGCAAAAACAATTTAGCAACATTAATTTAGAAAAACTCCTAGCTAGGGATCTTGTCAAAAATCAGCAGTTGGTTACCTAAAAGAAACACAATGCAATTTTACAATTTTCCTTTCATATTTACCAAATTACGATCAGCATACAAGCAAGTCTTCGTCTCACAGGTACCGTTTCTCGATCAGCATGGGACGGGGCAAAGGGGCAGGGGGGGACGGGGCAATTGCCTCACGGCGGCAAGGTAAAACTACTACTACATGCAAAGGGATCAAAGTTAAAGTCTCTAGGGCAAGAATCATTTAAAGTCTCTTTCTCTCGATTAGAGAAAGCGTCAAAGTCTCTTTCAAAATGGCGTCGCAGCAAAGTGGGCCATAATAGCTACGAAGTCTGCAAAATGGCGGGATGTCCAATAATGGCTACTTTCTTCTCGTGCACCTGGGTTTTATAGACAACAGTTCGAATCCAGTAGGGTCTTCCATTGGAGGGTTCATAGGTTAGCTTCAAATTGTCCAATCAAAAACAACAGTTCTCAAGCTTTTACTTAAGCATACATTATCCTTGGAGATGGGTACGCAAGTTGCAACATTTTATACCAATTAGCTCACTTTCAGAGCCTCCATTGTCCGCACCTGCAGATCGACCTTGGAGTAAGGAGAGAAATATGCCAGGCTGGCACGAAACTTTAAGATAAGCATGTGAACGATCTCAGTGGAAAAGTACAGCTTCAAGCAAAATACACGTTTAATAGCACATTGGAAAAATACGAGCATCTAAACCGTGAGACCAGGCAACTAGGCCAAAGCCTCCACTAAAGTTATGCTAAGCTAAAGCATTTCAAGCAAGCAAATCATAGCACACGTTTACGATTATGTCGGATTAGTGCAATTCTAATACATCACGCTATATAAAGCACGCTTATAAATGTTGGCAAACTACTCTAAGGGCACATTTTGTCCCCGTACAATCTTTATTAGTTCGGTTAAAGTCACACATGATTATTTCAACACTACGTTTAAGCGCTAATAAATGTAAAACCTTCATTTCTGCTTCATCAATCCCTCCTCTGATGACTACTTGTCATCACACCAAACCATGCCCACAAATTTTATTCCATTAAAATTCTGTCAGTTCTCTTTTCCTTTTAATTCCCCTAGTTTTCGCTTTGTATTCTTCTGCCATTCTTTTCATTATTTTCTCTTCCTTCCTTCTTTTAATTCTTTCCATAATCATTATTATTCCCCTTTTTATTCCCCAAATTCCAAATATGCAAATCATAACTATCATAATTCCCTCTATTATTTTTAATAATATTCCATTCCAAATTCCCCCAATCCAATTTCCCACTGAAGCAAGTCCCTTTCCAACCTTCTCCCACACTCCTGGTTCTTTCAATTCCCTCAAATCTGCACTCTCTTTTGTTAGATTAGCAAGCATAGTTTTAATTTTCACACTATTGTCTGGAATATAAGTACAACAGTGCCGTGCACCAAGCATTTTGCAAACGCCGCCATCCTTTGCTAAAAGAATGTCTAAAGCAAGCCTATTTTGAAGAGTCATAGCTCTTTCCGCTGCAAGTTCAGCATCTATCAGGATTATAGCACCTGAAAACTTTGTCAACATGTTATCCACTATAGTAGACAACTTCCTTATTTTGATGGAATTCAACACAACTCCCAATGAAGGAATCATGGCTCCAAATATATCTCCTACCACAGCAGCTGCGGTCTCTCTTTTCTGGATACGATGGGATCCAGATGTCTTTTGAATCATCGATAGGTCATCCAGTTGATAAACCTTTGGGAACACTATACCCAAATAACATCTCCCCCACCATCCCTTTGGAAGACGATAATAGGCATTATACCCACAAATGTAATATACACCTGGAATGACAGGGTCAAGTCCGTTCATCATGAATGTCCATTTGGCCTTAAAGATAAACGTATGTTTACACTCACTCGCTCCTACAAAAATGTTATCATAATAAGATTCACCTCGATATATACAAAATTTCCCTACATGCCAAGCATCTAAAGCTATTCTCCCTTGTGTCTTTATTGCGGCAAAATCATAATTATCTACTGAAGTCCTCTTATGTAGTTCCTTTTCTAATTTCGCATTCATTTGTGCTCTTCTATCATCTGTGCGATCTAAAAAGCTTATTTCTACTGCAGAGAGCGAGCAGGTAAGGTTTTCCCTATGAGCGTGAGCCGTTTCAAAAGATAGCATTGGCTCGAAAAATTCCCTCATTATTTTAGCATCCCAATCCTTAGCAATCTGGCTTAGCTGCGCTATTATAGGAACATATGCAAAGGTAACATCATAATTCGAGTAAAAATACTGTATGTTAGTTTGACCATAAAACCTAGACATTACTATACTACATGTAATCCCGTATGTAAGAGGCATGTGGTGATATGTCACCCCTTCCTTTACTGATGTCGGTATTTGTGTACACACATAACAATCTTTCGCATCCATAGTCTCAACATATTCTGTTAGCAAGCGATAGAAAACATTATATGAAAGCTCTTTCTTATCATGCAAGAGTCTCTCATCTATTTCTAATCTTTTCAATGCGGTTAGTTCAGTGACAGTAACAGGAGCAAAAGTAGAAGCATCAATTTTCTCATTCTCACCCCTTCCATGCATTGCAAGCACTATTGCCATTATTATTAGTACACATGCAATTATCAAGCCTATACACACATATTTACAATATTTCTTTCTACTGTTTTGCGTCATGATCTGTATAGAATCAGAGAGCTAGAACCACCTATAAAAGAAACTATTTAGCAATTCAGTTACAAAGCTGAACGAGAGCAATGTTCACACAGTCTTCTTCAAGAGGCCAGTCACTTATCGGTTAGCAGCATTTGTCTCAATTCGGCAATAACTCAGTCTTTATCGGTTTAGCAAATGTCTCATCCGGTTTAGCAATGTCTCAGCTGGTTGTTTGTTTCACTTTAGATTGTAGCAGGCAATGTCATTTATCACACTTTCAATCAACACTGTCCATAAAACTTTTCTTTTCTATCGGTATCTCTTCTTCTTCGTTCTCGATGCTTAGAGATACAAACTCGTCAGTCCAATCGTCATTGACTGCATATGCCCATTCAGGACCGGAATATCTTCTGTTCGGTATCCTTTTCCTTTTCAATTTTGCTTCTCTTTTTGATTCTGCCTCGCTGGTACTTTCCTCTTTTGTCAAGTCTTTTTCGTCACTTGAGGTTGGTACCACGACAGACACTTCCTTTCTTTTCTCTTTCACTTTTGGCCTTTCTCCGTCGTTCAAACCTTCTCCAGTCCTTTGTTTTACTGGTGATATACTTAGTCTCCTCTTTGCACCATGTCCATTTGACGGACCTGCGACCCTTTCTGTGGAAGCTTGAACTTTTTCGCTCTGTCCTGCCTTTTCCCCTCTTTCTGGGGAATCGATCACGTTCTCCTTTTCTTTTTCTGTATCGTCTGCTTCTGGGAAAGCCCTCCTCTGATCAGGCTCTCCTGCTTTTTCACCTTTTTCGAGCCCTTCGTCACCGTTACTTTCGTCAGGCTCTGTATCACTTTCAGCTGCTTCAGGTTCCTTGTCACCTTCAGCTGCTTCAGGCTCTTTGCTACCCTCAGCTGCTTCAGGTTCTTTGTCACTGTCTGAGCTTTCTCCTTGGTCTTCCCCAAGTGAGTTGGTCTCTTCGTCCTCCAATAATATCTCTCTCTCTCCTGCTTCTGCCTGTTCGCTTCCAGTTCGGTTTTGTTCTGTCTCAGCACTCAGCACTGTTTTATCAGGCACTGGCAGCTTCAGCGCTTCAACTTCCTCATCTGTGGGACACAACACTTTCTTTGTGTGACTGGCGTGGATCCAGTTGGGAACCCCCGCACACTTCACGGCGGTAGTTGTCGTCAGGATCACTTGGAAAGGGCCTTTCCAACGGGGTTCCAGACACGACTTCCTCACGTGCTTCTTTACCACGACCCAGTCACCTGCTTTCAGTGCGTGTCCTGGACCTTGGATCGGTGGCAAGGTGGTTGCTTCCACCTGGTGAGAGAAAGAGCGAACCACGTCAGCCAGACCTTTGCAGTAGTCTAACACCATATCATCTGTAATATTCAAAAGCGCGTTTGCGGGAACTGCAGGAAGTCTCATAGCCCTGCCCATGAGAATTTCGTGCAGAGACAATCCAGTCTTTCTATCAGGGGTGTTTCTCATTGACATTAGCGCCAAGGGCAATGCGTCAGGCCATTTCAAATTTGTCGATGCACATATTTTCGCCATTCTTGATTTCAGTGTACCATTCATCTGCTCCACCAATCCTGATGCTTTAGGGCGATAGCTACAATGCAGTTTTTGCTCAATGTTCAGCGCTTCGCAAAGTAACTTTATCACCTCGTTATTGAAGTGACTTCCCCTATCTGATTCTAAAGAGATCGGGAATCCGAAACGTGGTATCAACTCTCTCAACAGTAGCTTTGCAACTGTAAGGCTGTCATTTCTACGTGTGGGGTATGCCTCAATCCAGTGACTAAAAATGCACACAATCACAAACACATACTTTAGACCTCCATGCACAGGCATCTCAATGAAATCTATCTGCATACGACTAAACGGGCCACTTGCTCTACCAATGTGGCTCGCGTTCACAACCGTTCCCTTCCCCGGGTTCATCTGCTGGCAAGTGACACATCGATGGCAAACTGCTTCTGCAGCTTGACGAAATCTGGGGTTAAACCAATCAGTTTTGAACAATCTTATCATGGCATCTCTCCCTAGGTGAGCTTGCCCATGATAGAACCGCGCAAGCTGTGATAAGAGACTGTTTGGCAAAACAAATTTTCCCTCATTTGAAACCCATAACTCGTCTGGTCTCTTCATACATTGTGATTTAATCCAGGAATCTCTTTCATCCTCCCTGACGTTATTCTGTAGTGCTTTTAATTCATCTATTGTATCTACAACTTTCAAGGCAAATGCTTCAGCTGGTTCGAGTTCTGGCTCACTTATCGAATTCCATTCATCCCTGAGTAATATACAGTTCAAGGCACAAAATCTTGCGACTTGATCCGCATATGCATTTCCCAGAGAAACATAGTCCTGTCCTTTTGTATGAGCACTGCACTTTACCACTGCAACTTCGGCTGGCATTTGAATGGCGTGTAACAATTCCCTTATTCTCTCCCCGTTTTTCACTGGGGATCCTGAAGATGTCAGGAAACCTCTCTGTGACCATAGTTGTCCAAAGTCGTGCACAATTCCAAACCCGTACTGACTATCAGTGTAAATGGTGACTTTCATCAATGCAGACAGTTGACATGCTCTTGTAAGGGCCACAAGTTCTGCTACTTGTGCAGAATAGACTCCTTGAAGCCAGGCCGCTTCCAAGACACCTGTTACAGTACATACAGCATATCCTGCTTTCAAAATTCCTATCCCATCTCTTAGGCACGAACCATCAACAAAAACAATTTGATCATTTTCATCAAGCTTAGTGTCCTTAATGTCAGGTCGAGGTTTTGTGCAAAATTCAGTCACCTGAAGGCAGTCATGCTCGACGTCTTCAGCGTCCTCAATTTCAGCATTTTCACCAGGAAGCAAGGTTGCTGGATTCAACGTAGTGCACCTTTTCAGCTGCACATTCGGTGAGCCCAGAATTATCGTTTCATACCTTGTGAGTCTTGCTCCGGTCATGTGTTGCGTTCCCGAGCGGGTCAAAAGTATCTCAACTGAGTGAGGGACCATGACTGTTACTGGGTGTCCCATCACTATTCCTTCACTCTGAGTGAGGCTGATACCAACTGCTGCTACGGCGCGCAAACACCCTGGGAGTGCTGCTGCGACCGGATCCAAAGTAGCTGAAAAATACGCTACTGGTCTGTTTACGCCACCATGGGCTTGAGTCAAGACAGACAAAGAACATGCATCACGTTCATGACAAAACAATGTGAAAGGCTTTGTGTAATCAGGCATACCTAAAGCTGGAGCCCTGCACATGCACTCTTTCAATTCAACAAAAGCATCCATCTCATCTCCTTTCAGCTCAATTTGATCCAAGGCATCCTTCTGGGTCAGTTTCAGTAAAGGCTTTGCTAGGGTTAAGAAGTTGGGAATCCACTGGCGACAGTAGCCCACCATTCCCAAAAACTTCCTCACCTCCCTCCTTGTCTTGGGTGGACTCATTTGAAGTACACTCGTTATTCTTTCCTTCATTATTCTCCGTGACCCTTTCTCAATCTGGTGACCCAAGTATTTCATTTTCTTCTGACAGAACTGCAATTTGGAAGGAGACACCTTGTGTCCATTCCTTCCCAAATGGTTCAACAGAGCAATGGTATCGGCTGTGCAGCCACTTTCTGTCTTTGATGCAACCAGTAAGTCATCAATGTACTGTTCTAGGGTTGACTCGAATGGCAATTCTAATGCTTCCAAATCTTTCTTTAGAATCTGATTGAAGATGGACGGTGACTCAGAGAACCCTTGAGGAATTCGACACCAACTATACACTCTGTCTAGGAATTTGAAACAAAAGAGGAATTGGCTGTCCTCATGAAGAGGCACCGAGAAGAATGCTTGTGACAAGTCGATGACTGAGAACCATTCGGCATCGCAAGGGACTTGAAACATTATCACAGCTGGATTTGGTACGACAGGGCAACACTTGACTATGATGTCATTTATTTTCCTCAAGTCCTGCACTAGTCGGACCTTTCCACTTGGCTTTATTAGTCCCATTATTGGTGAATTACATGGACTGCTTAACACTTCTTTCAGTACCCCCTGTTTTACAAATTCGTCAATGAGTTGGGCAACTTTCATGAGGGTATCTTGTGCCATGTGGTATTTTGGGGTCTGGGGAAAGATTGCATTGGGCTTTACAGTCACTTTCACTGGTTCCACTCCTTTCATCAATCCCACCTCTTTCCCTGTCATATCCCACACTTCCTTTCCGACTGTTTCCCGTAATTCGGCTGGAATATCTTCTTCAGTTATCATCGGGAAAAGGCAAATCAGAGGATACTCTTCATCGACAGTTTCCATCTCATCCCCCTCTACACTGTCCTCTTCTTCCCCATCACTGCTCGTCTGAATTGTTATTCCTTCGTTCGAACACATGATCGAACAACCCAATTTGCACAATAGGTCTCTCCCTAACAGTGCTATCGGGCTCGAGTCACATACCACAAACTGATGCACCCCTTGATAGTTACCGATGCTGACTGGTACCGGATCTGTTATTGGGTTCGTCAGGTGCC
This sequence comes from Pleurodeles waltl, assembly GCF_031143425.1. NCBI lineage: Eukaryota > Metazoa > Chordata > Amphibia > Caudata > Salamandridae > Pleurodeles > Pleurodeles waltl. The sequence goes on from NC_090447.1 coordinate 977,201,151, forward strand.
TGTTTGCTACTCCCACCACTTGAACTGTCCTCCCTGAGAGTGGCAAATTTGGTACTTCACTGCTCTTAACAGTCGAACGTGTGGCTCCTGTGTCAACCAAGAATGAAACACGATGACCCATTACTCTTCCCTCTACGTACGGACCCTTTTGATCAACTTCCAAGGATGCTGCAAGCACACAATCTCCTTCTTCTTCTGAACTTTCACTCTCCCATACATTGTTTATTCCACTCTCACTGTGTAGTGGGAACTGTTGTACTGTGCCATTTGTACTCATTACCTGACCCGAGACCTGTGGAGGAACCATCACTTGCTGCTGACTCATTGGTGCCAAAGGTATTTGCATTTGCTGATTAGGTACCATGGGTAACTGCTGTTGCATTGGCTGCATTTGCGTCATCTGCATGCGAGGCATCTGCATCTGCTGCGGCTGCATAGGTTGTAATCCCTGCAACTGATTTACGGTCTGAAAATTTGGGTTTGGACCTCTCATTTTCGGTCCCCTCATTGTCTGAAATGCATTGACATCATTGTTTTGCTGACCAACACCTGCACCTGCACCTTCCTGCACCACCATCGGGCACTCGCGTTTCCAATGACCGACAATTCCGCACACGTGACACGGCATCACCTTCTTCATTGCCTGCACACCAGTCACAACAGTGTTCAAATCCGGACCATTATTCACAAAACCTCCTCTGCCTCTGCCTCTGGCCTGTGGCTGAAACGCCATGTTTCCCTGCAACTGCGGCTGCGGTTGCGGTACCTGCTGTCGGAACCCTTGCATCCCTTGCAAACCTTGCAGACCTGTCTGAGCTGCTTTAAGTTGCATCATCATCACCTTCTCTTTCAGCCTTTTCTGTTTCACCTCAATTTCGTCGCTACAGTATTTCGCATAATTCAACACCTCATCGATCGGTTTCGACTGCCAACAAATCAAATGCGACTTTATCATCTGACTTATTTCTGGTCTCAGCCCTTCCACAAATCTGAACACAAAATGAAGCATATCCTTCGCCTCTATTGTTTCCGTGCCGCTGTAGTTTTTAAACGCCTTCAACAACCTCTCATAGTAACTATGAATCGACTCTTTAGCCTCTTGGGCCGTTCGATCGATCTTCTGCCAATCCACATTTTTCGCGGCAACCTTCGTCTTCAAATGCTCAATCACCTTATAGTACAAGCTCATCACCATAGGTGATGGTGCACCCGTATCCCTGTCTCTCTCTGGCTCACTTGTCGGCCAACCTACAGCTCTTTTGCAATCCTCCCACAAATCTGCTGGAACCACAATCTCAAAGAGAGTGTTCAGGTCTTCCCAAAGACATTTTGCAAGCTTCACAAACCTATCAGTCTGTTGATACCATTCAATCGGCTTCTCTCTCAGTTTGGGAAAATCATCCGTAAAAGACTGAATGTCGCTTCTGTGCCATGGTACATGTATTAATTTTCCCCCTGCTGTCTCCCTCATTGGTAACATGGTTACTGCCTCGCTACTCTGTGGTCTTTTCTCGTTGAGCTCTGTAGCACTGTCCCTCCTCTTCTCCTTTCTCTTTACCCATCTGCTTTCCCATTTGTCTAAGCACCTCCACACTTGTGCACTCTGCAGCAATTCTCTAAGGTGCGCCTTCATGCCTGCTGACCTCATGTGTTCAAAATCTGTGGTCCCGAAATCCAACCTATAGCTCCTGCTCAAGTGTTTTGTCTTGTCTATATCAACCCCGTTTTTGTCAGCTATTTCCTGCAAGCTTTTATGTACCTTATTCACTTCCTTCGTAATCCTGGGACATAGATACCTCAGCTCTTCTTCCGAGTAGGACTCTAACCTATTCACACCCATAGTCCCTTCCACCAATTCTTGTGCCTCCATGTTCAACCTGACCCTATTCAGATAATCTTCTCCCTTCCCACTATCTGAACTTTGTGTGGAATTTAGACTGTTGAACCACTGTGTCAGCTGTTGCGCATTCAACCCCATCAGTGTAGCATTCACATCGACTGCCATTGATGGTTGCGGCAACTTTTCAGTGTTCGATGACAGAGGTATTATCAGTGGGGGACTCGACCTCACCAGTGTCGACTGAGCACATATGGGACTAAACTCCATCAGGGTCCCAGATCCATTTGGCTGAGCCGCTATAGGAGTTATCCCTGGAGTGTTTTCTATACACCTCCTTTCGGTCCCATTCTGCAGCATTGATCCCTGACCGCTCATACCTAAATTAGGCTGACTGTACAGAGGTACCGGTGGACCTACAGTAATGGGTAGCGATATCGCATCTGGGTTTTGTCCATTTCCCATGTTCTGAGGCATGTTCATTCCCACACTATGGGTCATCATTGCCGGCATGCCCATTTGACTCCCCGTCATCTGAGCATGTGCATTTCCCCCCTGCATCTGCTTCTGAGGCATCAGAAACTGAGTTGATTCAACTTGTGCCAATGTCGGGTTGTGACCATTCTGTACTCCCCTTACGGTTGGATCTAGAATTATTCCTGCACCGTTGTCACTGCTGTAGTACCCTGGGATCTGCGGCTGATAATTTTCTGTTGGTTTCAACATGGGCACATCTGGATATATTCTCCTAACCTGCGGTATCTGCGGGGTGAACAGTAGACTCGGGTCCTTAGATCCCGATGATGCTCCCGAATTCTGACTTTCACTGTTCTGTACCGATGCCGGAGGGGCAGAACTGGTACTTGGACCTTGTCCACTCTCCGCATAAGGTGGTGGACGGTCGTTCAGCAATTGCATGATTAACTCCTCATCCTCTAACTCCTCTTCCCTTCTCAACTTTTCCTCGTCCTCTCTATCCTTGGAACACCCCCTGTTTGTCTTACAGGTAGCTTTCTTACCTGTCTCCTCTTCTTCCTTAGTAATTGCGGGAAACAATTTTATCCCCTGCAGTACATCTGACCTCCACACCTTCTGTGCATTATCCCACCTAGCGTCCGCTAGTGTCTTTTCTACCTTCCTTATCCTGTTCTCGAACTTATTTTGCTGTTGCTGTCTAGCCATCAGTTCCCAAATTGCTAGAGCCTCAAACTGTGCTGGCCTTGGAGGTACCTTCATGTCGTACATCGTGAATCTCAAATTCTCTAGGATCCTTATATTAAATGTCCCATGAATCGGGAATGCTACGCTCCCATGCTTCTCTGTCAGCTTGTGCCATTGCTTTAGCCAAAGGCACGGAGCTACCCCTTTTTCCTCCATTACAATGTAAGCTGGTGTACCTTCGGGCGGCGTCTCCTCTCCTACGCTCGCTTTAATGTAAGACTCCCCCTTCATCGCACTCCTTAATGCTTTAAAAAATTTCATTTTCTCGTCTTTTATTTCACAAAATTTGTAATCAATAGGTGACTTTAATTCCCGGAATACTCTTCGCTTGCCTTTCCCCTTCCAAACGAGCCCCACGGACTGCGTCCAATCCGTGCGCGACCCTTCTCTACAACCAACCTATCCCAGCGCGGCTCCTAGTGACGTCACACTCACACCCACTGCGGCTGACAAAGCCTCGCGGCTAGTCCTCCTTCACTCAGCTCCTCTCGTAACAACTTCTTGCATATATCACGAGCTACCAAAAATAAAACAGATCTGTCGGTTTACTACAGGAAGGGTAACACAATCGCTTCAGGACCTTAGGGATTTTTCACTAGCCTCTGCAGTTATTCCATCTTTCTCGGTCCCCACGTTCGCAAGCAAATCTGACCCGCAGACCTACTCTCAACTTGTCAATGATCTATTCTAGTGCACTTAGAATCTTGTCAAAGCCCGAAGTCGAAGTTCCTTTCACTCCCTTAACACACGTGCCGACTCGTTGACCACGCCCGATCAACCTACTAAACCGCCCAGACCACAACATAGATCAACATACTCCGGAGTCTCTTGACCTCGCAGGGCCCGTCTCAACAACAACAACCACGTGGACCTTTTTATGCACAAAGCGCCACACGCACATGAAGTTCGACGACTTCCCTACTCTCACACTCGGAGTCGCACCTCCGCTATTTCTATGAAGTTCGACGACTTCTCTACTTCTACACTCGGAGTCGCACCTCCGCTATCCTCTAAAAAAAGAAAAAAAATTCCTCGCAACCTTTTCACCCAATCTGCGGCAATAAGCTGTGCAAGCGCAAAACCCTAATTTCACTCATACCATCACTAGTACCGCCAACGCTGATCCCACACCTCCATTCTCTTCATTCGCAAGCTCCGAGATCCCGGGAAAGTCGCGGTGGACCTAGCCCATCATCATCTTCTCAATCAGTTTTACCCAAGAAAAATCTAATTCAACTTCTCGAGTGGGGTCTCAAAAGTCGAAACCGTTAATTCAACACCATGTACTTTAAGAGTACAGGGTCCCAAAAGGCGAAACCGTCCTCTGCTACCATCTACTGATAGAGCGGTCCGTACTAATAATTTACCTGTATTCGGACGCTCTTTAGGCCGATGAATCTTTTGGCTAAGTGGAACTCTCCGTACTCTATATCGATCAATTGCATCAAATCAATAATCAATAACGAACATAAGCAATGCCCTGATCAACATAACACTTAACAATTAATCCAGAATACATTTCGGCGAACCCTGACCTTTCAGTCAGGAATAACCACACCAGTTTATTCAAAGTTAGTGAATTTATTTCCCTATATTAACAAAGCAAGCACAATATAAATGTGTCTCAACACCAAATGATAAACATAAATGAACATTAATAGCTGTCCATAGCGGCGAAACAAGTGCAATCTATACAGCATTTGAATAACAAGGCATTCGATAATAGCAATGCAAATCACTAATACGATAATCTGTAATGAACTAATTGCATACATTTAGTCAGCATAACAAGGTCTCAAATTGCATCGTGCAACAGAAGGAATCCTCATCTAACCTCAAATTAGCATCAGCATGTGGGACTTCAGGCAAAAACAATTTAGCAACATTAATTTAGAAAAACTCCTAGCTAGGGATCTTGTCAAAAATCAGCAGTTGGTTACCTAAAAGAAACACAATGCAATTTTACAATTTTCCTTTCATATTTACCAAATTACGATCAGCATACAAGGAAGTCTTCGTCTCACAGGTACCGTTTCTCGATCAGCATGGGACGGGGCAAAGGGGCAGGGGTGGACGGGGCAATTGCCTCACGGCGGCAAGGTAAAACTACTACTACATGCAAAGGGATCAAAGTTGAAGTCTCTAGGGCAAGAATCATTTAAAGTCTCTTTCTCTCGATTAGAGAAAGCGTCAAAGTCTCTTTCAAAATGGCGTCGCAGCAAAGTGGGCCATAATAGCGACGAAGTCTGCAAAATGGCGGGATGTCCAATAATGGCTACTTTCTTCTCGTGCACCTGGGTTTTATAGACAACAGTTCGAATCCAGTAGGGTCTTCCATTGGAGGGTTCATAGGTTAGCTTCAAATTGTCCAATCAAAAACAACAGTTCTCAAGCTTTTACTTAAGCATACATTATCCTTGGAGATGGGTACGCAAGTTGCAACATTTTATACCAATTAGCTCACTTTCAGAGCCTCCATTGTCCGCACCTGCAGATCGACCTTGGAGTAAGGAGAGAAATATGCCAGGCTGGCACGAAACTTTAAGATAAGCATGTGAACGATCTCAGTGGAAAAGTACAACTTCAAGCAAAATACACGTTTAATAGCACATTGGAAAAATACGAGCATCTAAACCGTGAGACCAGGCAACTAGGCCAAAGCCTCCACTAAAGTTATGCTAAGCTAAAGCATTTCAAGCAAGCAAATCATAGCACACGTTTACGATTATGTTGGATTAGTGCAATTCTAATACATCACGCTATATAAAGCACGCTTATAAATGTTGGCAAACTACTCTAAGGGCACATTTTGTCCCCGTACAATCTTTATTAGTTCGGTTAAAGTCACACATGATTATTTCAACACTACGTTTAAGCGCTAATAAATGTAAAACCTTCATTTCTGCTTCATCAGTGGCACCAGGAACCAGTGGCCTGAGGGGCCCACTGAACCCTGAACATTGCTGCGTTTCAAAGTTGAAACAGTGGCAGGGGCAGGGGGCTGCAATTTCCTTCCTTGCACTGGGCCCCATGACACAGTGGCCACTGGCCGGAGACAGGGAGGAGGACCACACCACACTAATCCATTTAGATTGTGAGGGACTACATTATATGGGCCTTTACTTCGCTAGTAGGTATTAAAAAAATAAATACAATTATTTAACCTTTTCTTACATATGTGTGTCTCTCTCTCTCTCTCTCTCTCTCTCTCTCTCTCTCTCTCTCTCTCTCTCTCTCTCTCTCTCTCTCTCTCTCTCTCTCTCTCTCTCTCTCTCTCTCTCTCTCTCTCTCTCTCTCTCTCTCTCTCTCTCTCTCTCTATATATATATATATATATATATATATATACATATATATATATATCAAACCAAAACCCTTTCAGGGATAGAGCGACGCATAAATTATGCAAAAAACAAAGGAGAACTCTGGGAAGTTCCCAATTTTAGGTGGAGAGCTGCTCTAGTAAAGAGCACCCTGCAACACCAGCGACACTCTAGATTTGCTCACCTCAAATGTCTGCTTATCTAGCAAAGTCTTTAAGCATAGGATTAGCACAGTGCTATCCTCGCCGAGCTAGATAGTGACAAAGTCTTTTGCCATTTGTACAGCAACATCTTTAAGCATAGGATTGACATAGTGTCATCCTTGCCGAGCTGTAAAATGACAAAAGCCATTTACCACTCCAGGCACAGTATTACAGCTTTGGACTGGTCAAATACCATCCAAGCCAACCTGGAATGAATAAAGCAACCCCTGACACGTGTTTCGCTCTCATGCTTAAAGATGTTGCTGTACAAATGGCAAAAGACTTTGTCACTATCTAGCTCGGCGAGGATAGCACTGTGCTAATCCTATGCTTAAAGACTTTGCTAGATAAGCAGACATTTGAGGTGAGCAAATCTAGAGTGTCGCTGGTGTTGCAGGGTGCTCTTTACTAGAGCAGCTCTCCACCTAAAATTGGGAACTTCCCAGAGTTCTCCTTTGTTTTTTGCATAATTTATGCGTCGCTCTATCCCTGAAAGGGTTTTGGTTTGACTTATACTGGGTGCTCCCTTGTGTCTGGACAAAGCTATACTCCTCTGAAGAGCTCTAATGAGAGCGAAACACGTGTCAGGGGTTGCTTTATTCATTCCAGGTTGGCTTGGATGGTATTTGACCAGTCCAAAGCTGTAATACTGTGCCTGGAGTGGTAAATGGCTTTTGTCATTTTACAGCTCGGCAAGGATGACACTATGTCAATCCTATGCTTAAAGATGTTGCTGTACAAATGGCAAAAGACTTTGTCACTATCTAGCTCGGCGAGGATAGCACTGTGCTAATCCTATGCTTAAAGACTTTGCTAGATAAGCAGACATTTGAGGTGAGCAAATCTAGAGTGTCGCTGGTGTTGCAGGGTGCTCTTTACTAGAGCAGCTCTCCACCTAAAATTGGGAACTTCCCAGAGTTCTCCTTTGTTTTTTGCATAATTTATGCGTCGCTCTATCCCTGAAAGGGTTTTGGTTTGACTTATACTGGGTGCTCCCTTGTGTCTGGACAAAGCTATACTCCTCTGAAGAGCTCTAATGAGAGCGAAACACGTGTCAGGGGTTGCTTTATTCATTCCAGGTTGGCTTGGATGGTATTTGACCAGTCCAAAGCTGTAATACTGTGCCTGGAGTGGTAAATGGCTTTTGTCATTTTACAGCTCGGCAAGGATGACACTATGTCAATCCTATGCTTAAAGATGTTGCTGTACAAATGGCAAAAGACTTTGTCACTATCTAGCTCGGCGAGGATAGCACTGTGCTAATCCTATGCTTAAAGACTTTGCTAGATAAGCAGACATTTGAGGTGAGCAAATCTAGAGTGTCGCTGGTGTTGCAGGGTGCTCTTTACTAGAGCAGCTCTCCACCTAAAATTGGGAACTTCCCAGAGTTCTCCTTTGTTTTTTGCATATATATATATATATATATATATACTCATATATTTATTCACTGAAAAAAACACGTTACCGGGAGAATATAGTTAGGTTGACATTTTAGCCATACAAAACCATATAAATTCAGCAAATATAGTTATACTTATAGTTATACGTATGTCAAGAAATTATAACTTGTTGCCCAAAGTTACTTTCTGGCATAAGTTATAGTTTCTTCAGATAAGTATAACTATAGGCATAACTGTAACTGCTTAATTTCTATGTTTTTTTATGGGTAAAACTTAAATGTAACTATAACGTCCTTGTAACCTTTGTTATTTTTCAGTGAATTTCTATGTTTGTTCTAGTATACATGTTAATATTTCTGTCAGGTTGCGGCCAGCCAATCAGGGCCTTGCTTTTCCCCTGGTTTCGAGGAGGCTCCATGGATAACATGAGAAGGATTTGAGGATCTGCAGATAACCGCAAAAAAAGTTGGCAAGTGTTTGCCCATGAGGAGTCCCTAAAGGACCCTTTATGTGTCCTATGAGGTCAGGATACCTGTATCCTGATCCCTCATATGTTTTTACACTATTTTTGTCCCACCCCCAAGGCAATCTTAGAAACCAAACGATGGCTGCAACTTTTCTGTCAGGTTGTGGCCAGCCGATCAGGGCCTTGCTTTTCCTCTGAATCCACGGAGGATCTGAGGAGGATCCATGTCCCTATATACACAAATTTGATTTAATTTAATAACTAGAAAACTACTGAACAGATTTATACCAAACCACAAAAAGGGTGGTTTCTGGACCAAGAGCTAGCTTTTTGGAAAATTTGGTGTAAATCCATTAAGTGGTTCGGGCTGTAGTCGTATTCAAAATCCCTACGTAAATTAACATTGGAAAAATGCATTTTGGGACCCCCGTTTTTCACAGCCCCTGCTTGATGGATCACCCCAAAACTTTCCAGACAGCAGTTTTTTTATGGAAACTAGGTCTTAACTATAACTACCTCCTGGCGAGTGTCGTGTGTATGTGTGTGTGTATATATATATATATATATATATATACATATATATATTACATATACACTGTATATATGAGATACATATAATATATATAATATATAAATATATATATATATTATATATATATCTATATATTAGTGTGCACGTATATGAGTTTAAAGCATGAGACATTCATATATGTATGAGTAAATGAGTATCCACACATAGATTAAATAAAATGAGTCCAAATAAATTCAAAAGATTTTCTTGTATCGTCTTTAATTTTCTTTTCTGTAAATTCTTGATTCCACATAGGTTAGTACAATTACAGCCTCAGGCAAAGCTCTCCACAAGAGACATCACCAACATCAACACACATTACCACCATAATGCTCTTTTTTCACTGAAACCTGTTTCATGACCTCCTCCTCAAACATTCTTGGTATCCTCATTTCCTCTGGATACAGCATCAACAGACAGACCAGGCATGCAAAACTGGGGGAAGACTCACATTTATACCAAGTCAACATGACAATGACCTGCACCATCTTCAACATGGCCATACCTTTGTCTTTTCAGCTCTTCTCCTGTTCCTTCACTGTCTCAGCCTGCAAAACTGTTTCCTTGCATCTCAACTACAGACCACCCAGAGCCCACAAGGATTTCATGGAAGATTTATCAGACATCATCACCTCTACCTCCTCCAATACTCCCACTCCACTTTCCTCAGAGATGTCAATATGCCCAGTGACTCCAGCACCGCACAATGAAGGAAGCCCAAATCCCACAAAATAGAACACCACTTTACCAACCCAACTCACTCCAAAGGGAGCACATTGGACTCAACAACTCTGCATCCCCAATATCCACTTGCCTTCTATTTTACCATTGCACATGCTATTCTCCTACATGATGAACAGCAACAATAAAGAAAGTTATCTTCCCCTTCTTTAAAGACATCCATTTGGAAGATCTCCAAAAGCACCAATCAACCCACTCAGTCCTCAACAGGTGTGAACATAATTCTCATCTTCTACATCACCACTCTGGAGAATCATGTAGAATGCATTTTTCCTCTAAATATGTGTGCCTCGAAAGCTTATACCTTTGCACCCAAGAACTTATCAAAAAAAGAGTGCTAAACAAGGACAGAAAAAAATAGGGATCAAAATGCCAGGGGAACTGTACTCTTTTGTAAGCACTCTACTCCAAACATCATTAAATCATCACAACAGCTAAATTCACCTACTACAAGACCACCATCAATGGAGCAACAAACAGAAACAAAGCCCCTTTAAGGTTGTCACCCAGTGTGCCTATCCCATCTCAGAACCTGCTATCCCACCAACAGCTGACAGATGCACTGCTATCAACCCCTTTGATATGGAGACTATCAACATAATCACATCTAACATCAATTCCTTATTGGCATCCACACCATCACCCTTACTCAGCTGTGACAACCTAACTGGTCATTCTTCAGCAGTATCTCCCACACAAAGCTCTCCAACGTTCTGAACTCACTTAAAACTGCCTCCTACAAAGATGATGTAATTTCATTCGCCATCATCAAGACTCTGCAAGGAGAAGACCTCACACCCCTTCTCCACATTATTAACACTTTGCTAAACCATTGCAGCTTCCAAGACTCCATAAAGAACAAACAGCTTCTCCACTTGCTGAAAAAGCCTAGACTAGAACCAGCCAACCTGGAGAACTTCCAAGCTATAACTCACCTTCCAATTGTTGGACAAATCATCAAGAAGTAGTTCAAGACTATCTGTAGGTTTTCAAGCCATGCTACAAAATTGAAACCACCACACTCCAAGAAGTTGTTGATGCCCTCTCCTCAGTGACAAAAACAATCCTTGTCTGTTAGTCCTGCTTGACCACTAAACAGCATCGATCAAGACACTGCATAGGCTTCACTAGAACAATCCGGCAATGGTTCACTTCCAACCTCACCAACCAACAGCAACTTCTTCAGATAGGAACTATTAGTTCCTGGAATATCCCATCACCTGCATTGTGCTCCAGGACTCTATCCTATCACCCATCATTTTCAGCCATTTTATCGAACCCTTGTGACCAATCCTTGCAGACATTAAAATCAGAATCCACCCACAGGCAGAAGACCCTTAACTCTATTTCAAAACCTCCTCAACCAAATGCAACCAACTCAAAACCTACCTTGAACGTATTCAAACCTGAATGTCAACAAATTAATTTACAAACCCAAGCCCTATGAAGGACCAAATTCCTCCTGCATGCCAACAATTCCAGCAATTCTTTGATTCAGTCTTGACTTTCCAAATGGGCTTCACACCCCAGCTGATATAGAATTCCAAAACCCTTGGATTCTTCCTTGGCTCAAACACTTACTCAAATAGCACTTTGCTAAGTATACCAAATAGCCTCCTGAAAAATGTGGACATTTTCTCCCACAACAGCCTCCTGAAAAACGTGAAACATTGTCTCCAAGAAGAAGACTTAAGAACAACAGTTCAAGTCCTAATCCTTTCCCACCTAGAAGGAGCCAGCACTCTTCTCAATGGCATACCATAGACCACACTTACTCCCCTTAAAGGCAGCCTTTACAAAGCAGCATGGATCTTGAAGGGGATGAAAAAATCTGACTACACTAAGAGATCTTCAGTGACTCCTTCACATGCCTGAACATCATTGTCATGATAAGTTGCATCATCTACAAGGCCCATACACCAAGATTCCTCTCTACCTAGCAGGTAGACTGACAATATTGCAATGTCAATGTCAGATGAGAAGTTCAGATGTTGTTATATGAAAGACTAAACACTGCCGGAAAACAAGCCTTCTCAGCCTATTTTCCAAGGATATGGAACAATATTCTCCCCATCATCATGCCAGCCCTAAAACTCCCACAGTTGAGGAATAAACTGAAAATGCACCTCTTCAAGAAAGACTACCTTACATAGGCTGAATTCTCACCACTTTAATTTGGTCTGTCTCATCTCTCTGCCCCCTTCCCCTATGTACCACCACTGAGACTTGCCACTATAAACCACTCCATTGCTTTAGAAATACCAACTCATGTAAACACAGATAAATTAGAAAACAACATCTTAAGAATCTCAAACCAATTTAAAATAAAGGGCAAAAATGTAATAAGCAAAACAGCACCCAAATGATTCCAGTCGTATAAGAGGAACTAAAGACATCACAGGTGGAACAGATGTTCTGCCTCAAGCCAGTCCAGCTTTTCCCTTTGCACATAATAATTTTTTGATTTTCAAACTTCACCAGTTGGGCAAGTTGGAAGAGGTGGCCATAAGGCCAGATATTGTTACCAAAATGTCTCTCTGAAGCAGCTTTCAGTGTGACTTTTCTCACTTTTCTGCTGGAGACATTATGTCAGGTTACTCTTGCTGCCCCGAGTCTTGAAGACAGTATTTTTAAGCACCAAGTCTCTCTTCTACCTGGGCTCAGGCAGGGTCCCTTTGGAGTAAGGATTCCTTATGCTTTTTGTGTCACTGGAGCAGGCAAACAGGAGGTTAGCTTCCTGACCTTTAGACAGCACGACCATTCCCTGAGTGCAATCAGAAGTCATTGTCTTCTTTCTTCCAGCAGGGCATTCTTCTTCAGGTGTAGCATAATCAGGTCCAGAAATATTCTCAGGAGACAGTAGTGAGGTGCCAATGTTATCCTGTGCACTAGCAAGTAATTGGAGATTTTCTCCTACCCAGTCCTGTTTAGTTGCTCACCCTATGAGACATTTCCTCTTTGTTTAACCATACAAAGTTGCAGTAACTCCTTCCTTCTTCCAAAAGAAAGAGCTGTGCTTCACACTAAACCACTCCCATATTTAGATGATGTCTCATACCTCTGTCAGGACCAAAACCTATTTTTCAGTTTGCTGAGACTACAGCCAGAGACTCTAAGAGGGCCCTGGAAATGAACTGTAGCACATCCTATCAGCGCCAATTGCCATCTCCAAATCAAAAGAGGTTGTCTACATGTTCTGCCAGTGGTTCCTACACACCTCCCTGATGGCTAATCCTTTTTAGGTGGCCCATTGCAGACAACACCCTTGCTTCCGCAGATTAGAGTTGGCAATTTAAATGGTGATTGTCCATTGAGGATCTGGCAGTGAGATGAGGTGCAAAACCAGTTCTGACCTGTTTTTTGCTCAGGCAGCTCAAAGTACATTTTTTCTAAACTACTTTTCCACCAAGGTTATCAAAATCTGCTTTTGCCATGATATTACAATTTTGAAACAGAGTGGAATACACTTCTGAGTCATTTTGCTAGCATCTTCTCAAGAAATGATATGAATTAAGAATTTTAATTGCACCTAGGCTACTAATCAAGCATTTAGGTTAACATGCACAGTGAAAAGAGCTTTTTCGGAAATTCCATCACTGTGACAGCACACTATTTCCATTATATAGTGGGCCACATTTTTATATAATAAGCATATGGGCCTTACCACGGCTTATAAAGCACTCTTTAGCAGTGGTTTATTAGCATATAAAAATAGGTGTTTCTAAATGCAATGGCTCGTTTCATTTCTAGGTGTCACTGTAATTTGTTTAAACTGCAACCCTGCAAGAGCATGCCGGTGCTCCTGGCAGCCACATATGTTTTATGATATATGTAAGTGGTGTAAGCAGCTAACCTACGACATAATATTTCCACTCTGTTGGTGCATTTTCTTCATTGTCTACCATGAGCTAACAGGAAAAACAAAGTTTAAACTACTATTTTAGCAGCAGAGGACACACACTTTCCTTTACTCCTACACAGAGTTCTAACAGTAGCCAAACAGGGTCTAGAAAAAGGTGGAAAATATTGGGTGACTATGGAGATTTAGGTGACTTTTCTATAATACAAATGGTTTAGGCTAAGAGTACAAGGGTTTTTTTTCTATGGTATTTTGCTGCTAATTAACTTGCAGTTGGCCAGATTTTCTTTATCAGGGAAAAATTAATGGAGCTAGCTGATACCATAGGCAGCTTTATGGATCTTCCACTTCTAGCAGCTTCCTTTCTAATGTATTCCATGGTGCTCTGTGACCCAATCCTGGTCACTGCATGCCTTATTAAAAAGGAGATTTGGAGAAGATATGACACTTCTCATAACCGATAGTAAAGAAGACGATGAAGGTGAATGGTTATCTGTTTCATGACCAGCTCTCCAACTTTAATCAGAAGCAATCACCTCTTCTACTTCCTCTGGTGAAGTCTTTTCTTGTTGCATTTAGATTGCCCTAACTTTCACATGATTGTATTTGTGTTACAACCACAAAGAATTGATGCCATTTCATTGATGAATAATGGTACTTACATTGCGTCCTGCTCTTTCTCTTGTATTTCAAGCATGGTACGCCGTGCTGCATATAACAGTTCATCAAATAGCTGCTCTCAGAGCTGATGTGACACTTACTACTTTTGTGGCAACTCCAGTTTTTAAAGATGTAATATTAATTTGAAATATTTTTCAGTGGTAAACTGGAGCTCTTTCTTTTCTGTTTGATTGGCAGGCAGGAGAAAGTAAGGAAGAATGCAGTCACACGAGCAAAATACACACACACAGACACACAGACACACACACACACATGCACCCACCCTCCACACCTATCTGAACACTCTGGAAAAGAGACTATTATGGCTAATTTGCAAACAAGCACCATGTTTATCACTCTTCTACTGTCTTTCTCTACTTGCCACAAAATTGCACAATAGAATGTAGCAAATAAAATCATCGCCCACCATTCACCATTCAGCATCAACCAGCCACATGTCACCAATAGCATACAATGCTTAAAAAGCAAAGATAAACTTAAAAATGTGCTCCACCATTCCACTGCCTACTTTATATTGCAACCACATGAAATGCCCCAAAACTGAGAATATATTTGAAGATATGCCACCTTATCATTACCCACAAGAAACATACTTCCATCATAAATATAAAGCTATGGAAATCAAAGATAAATTATAAGGCATCCTACCCCTTTAAAAACCTTGAGCCATATCCCACTATTTCTTTGCATCCAGATACATATCCACATAAACAAATATAATACATGTATACATCTGGTGGCACCCCCCAGCTTTGTACAGTCCGAAAAACACCACTTGCAGCAAAAAAGCCAGAAAATACTGAGGACAAAGCCACTCTTGGGCACTCACCCCATTTATGATGTTGAACATCTCCAGGCACCTACAATAAAAAACAAACACTGGCTATCACTTGGAAGCAATAGTGGTTTATAGCGCCATTCCCAAGTCCTGCCAACATTTATACTGAAAAAATATCATAGGACCCAGAACCTTCAGGAAACAAACAATTATATTCCTATTTGATTATGCTGTGTCTGTGGACCCATTCTAAAGTATCAAATCAAGAAAATGTAAACCCCCAAAAAGTAAAATTAAAGTTGGTTTCTGCTACAGGGTCACTATGTTTTCTTCCTGAGCCCATCTATCAAAAATGTATTAAAAATTTAAACAATAACTTAATGAGGTGTGAGGCAGATATTTTTCAACCACCTATGACAGCATGCCATTCATCCTATTTTTTATTTGTTCCTGCAAGTTACCCTGTCTTTATGGGCCTAATTTGTAGCCATTGAACTTTCATACTGCAATTGGGTGCTTTACTGGAAACCCCTTGTATCTCCCCTGAGACGGGTAAACTTTTAATTGATTTTTCCACTCTGCAGTTTTGAGGGGTAGCCTTCTTTGGCCTCTCCTGCATGCAGGCCCTGAGTGGAGGCATCTATAGGTTTGTGGTGCATATGCTGTAGCCAAAGATGATAACTACCAGCCTGTGGGTGAAAATCTGGGGCAGTTGGGGGCCCTTCTGCATCAGTTTTCTTTCATGTGTTTCACATATTTACAAACATTATCTTCATAGGATTTGCTGTACTGATTGAGAAGGCAGAAATGTGCGCTTAGGAGATCATTCATGGTCATTAGGTGTGCACCAGTTGTTGCACCAGTTGTTATGGTTACCCTAAGCTGGCTGCAAACATTTGTGTGTTTAAAAGAATTGTGTTTTAAATATATAGCATGGGTGCTTCACACAGAGGAGAACAAGGATAGCCTCAAGGCCAATTTTGCCACCCCTCCCCCGTTTTTCGCTTTAACTTCTGTTTGGGAGGAATACAGAAAAGGCCTCTAGAGTTTCTACCTGAGAAGCCAAGGAGAGACCAGCTCTGGTTCACATTGTGATGCCCCAAAACTGCCAGCACTTGGCCTGTGCTATGGCTTACTGAAAACCTCTGTGGATATAGAACTGTGTGGACCTTTTAATTAATCTTGACTTGTACAAGCCTGAAAGCTGTGATGAAGCTCGCCTGACCTTCCATGCACTGCTGTAGACTTAAACTTTGACTTGCACTCTGGAGTGCTCCAGTGAGTCCAAGGAATACAGAGATGCAGAAACAATGCCTTGGATCCTTTATAGACCTCAGCAGAGATAGGATAAGGGTTGTCACAAGAATAGACTGCAGCATGTGTAGGTGAGCTGAGTGTTGACCATATTTATGGGCTTTTGGCACAGGGAAGTGCAGTAAGTAACTTTTCTGTGCTGCGCCGCATCAAAAAGAGAGGGCAGGAATTCACTGTATTTATGGCAAATGGTGCATTCCTGTCCTTTCCCCCTGCACAAATGCCATTTCGACAGCCTAGTGCCAATGCAGGCATCTTTGTTCCATGGTGCAAGGGTGCCTGCGTTGCAGGCAGGACCCTTTTTGTGCCGGAAGGGGTACCTTCCTGCACAAAAAGCAATCCTGGGAGGCTTCAGCACACATAGAAAGAGGAAACAAATGAGGAGAAATAAAGATATTTCTCCTCGTTGCACCTCCCTTGGGGAGGCATAAGGTTTTGGTGCAAGTCCAGTTTTAAAAGGTCTTATAAATATGGGGATGTGTCAGAATCCATGGGTGGCGCATGGGAACACCCACCGCAACTCCCATGGAATGCTTCCCTAACGCAGAGTAAGGCAACACAGCAATTGGCATTGCCTTGCCTTACTCCAGATCTATGAAGCCATTCAAAGCTACGCAAAGTGGTTTTGCGTGGCCTCATAGATATGATTTAAGGTTTGTGCTGCCATTGCATCACAAAAGTGACGCAATGGCAGCCCAACGGACTCCTGAATATGCCCACCAATCCCTTCACCAACATTTATTGTCGTGTTCCTTTTTGATCCTGTATTCTCTGTGAAGGTTGGGCACTCTGTTAGCATGCTTGTAGTCAGATTGAGGGGGAACAACATGCTGCAATATGAGCCCTTAGTGCCTGTTAGTTTGCAACCTGTCTGCGACAGAGTATGCAGTTTTCCCCTGCATCAAGCTTACACCCTCCAGGTAGAGGACCTGTAAAGCTCCCAAGTTATAGAATTCTACAAGCAATGGAGCAATATCTCTTAAGTCTCTTCCAGAAGAGAGTCTCTTCTTCTAGTGCACATTTTCCCAATATTCAAGCCACTTTCTGTTTCATTATTACTGCTGCATTGCATTTCAATTGCTTGTGTGTTTTTTCTTCTTTGAGCATATTCTTGATGTTTGTGAACAGTAGAATTGCAAATGGTAAAGATTTGTGAACTGTAAATTAACCAATTGGTACATTTTGTATTCACAATCCTAATAATTATGTACAGTACTAGTCTGAGAACATTGCTGGAACCATTCCATTGATATAGTAACTGCATTGACTTGTGTTATCTTTCTAATTTTCACAAATGTTCCAGTGTTTGTGATCATTCAGTAATTATGACTGGTACTTGTATTATTGCCAGGTCCACTTTTTTTTTAATCAATGTTTTCTGTTGCAGTCTCTTTTTAGGTCTGGCATTAGCCAAGACCTTTTTATTTTAGTAAAAGTATATGTATAATATACTTATCTTTAGGGATTTTCAGGCAGACCTCAACACCTGTTGGTCTGTATTGTGTCATTCTTAATTTCCTGCTGCCCACTGCAGCATACAGCTTGGGGCAGTGGGTCAGTCCACTACAGTCCTTGGCTAACTTCGCTGTGTGCAATGGAATTCTAACCTCTATAATGGAGTGCATCCACACACGACGTAATTCTATTTGGTGTCAGGGATTAATATGGCAATGTGTGATTTTTTAGACCAATTTTTGTATTTTACCAGTTATTTTTATTTTACGTTGATTATGATTGATGACAGCCATCAGTTTTCCCAGCAGAACCGTTTTTGAAAACCATGACAAGAGAAGCTATGAACAAGCCTAGGATAGCAACCAATGGCAGTTCTATTGACATAGCCAACTCTAGTTTTTGTATTCTGTGATTTGTGTGCTGTTTGTTATTACAACTCAATTTCTACTTTAAATGTATTTACATATTTTGAGATATTAAAGTGTAGTTTAAATATCTTTAGTAAAACAAAGACACAAACAATTGCAATGTGACACATTATCGTATTAACAATGTAAAGTGAATTTAAATAAAGAAAATATGTAAAAATTAAAACATGTCTGAACAGGCATAATTGATGATACAGTAGTACATTATGTGCAGTTGTTTTCTGTTAGAAAATAGGAAGGAATAGGAGAGAAAGGGGGCAAAAAGATTTAGAGAAAAAGAACATGAAAGTGATCAAGACAGTGTTGAGAATTATTAAAGTTATGATATACAATATTATTTATCAAAACGTTTATAAACTGAGTTTGAAGAAATAACAGAGAAGATTAAATACATGTTATAAAGCATATATCAACAACATTTGGTTACATTAAGCTGAGTTCTTAGACAAATAATTAGTAACTGGTGACCACAACTGTCCACGTTTAATGGGCAATGAAGTTGTAGTCAAATTGTGTATAGCTAATCTGTGATTATGACACATGAGGTTCCACCAGAGATGAATAGAAAGATTGTATTTCAATTTAAAGTTAGAGACGATAGCCTGAAAAGCAATAGCTAATATTAGATCAGCCAATTTAGCAACCATGCTATTATGAAACCACAGAGCATGTAGGCTGCTCAAAAATTATTTTTTCCAGGGAGAAAGGAGAGACAATCCTAGTGATACAGTTAATTTTGAACCACACTAACTTCCAAAACACTTGTACTTTAGGGCAATTAAAGAACATGTGCATATAGGAACAATCCGCACTACTACATCTCCAGCACGCCTCTTGTCCTGCAAGACCAAATGTAGTCAGTTCTTCAGGTTTAAAGTACATTCCTTATTAAAAGAAAACAAGAGTTTGTATTAAGGCTAGCTGAAAGAGTAGTAGAATGCACCTGTAGCCAAAGTTTTACCCACACTTCTGTAGCACATGTACAACCCAAATCTGTTTCTCATACAAATTCAACTTTAGATTTAGATCCTGCGGATACAAATGGGCCAAGTAATTTGTACAAAGTAGAGGCTTTATGATGTATTGTGTGACCTAATAGATTATTAGGGTGTGCATCAGAATCCACAATATAAATTGATATAGTCTTAAATGCTAAATTAATTTTGTCGATTAAAAGGTGAAACCTATTGCTCTGTTTAGAGGTTATGTTAAACTTGGCTGGATTCACGCTAGCCTGGCTGATGAGGGGTGAAACCCCGAAACCGGTCCCAGGATGCTTGTTTCCGGTCCAGGGAGAACCTGGCCTGGCAGTTCGGGCTGGACTGTTCCCATGAGGAACAGGGTCAAGACTGATTTGCATTTGGCTGGGTTCAAACTGGGGTGGCATGGTGAGCAAAATAATGGATGGATTAAACCCAGATCTGTGACTGGGGGTGAATGTTTGATTGGTTCTGCATTCCGTCCATCCAGTTACGCTATCCCACAGCGTTTGTGTTTTGCTTTGATTTTGCCGCCCTAAGTGCGCCGGGTGTGCCCAGACGTGGGCCCCGGGCTCACTGTGCCACTGGATTCAAGCTAGCCTGGCTGATGAGGGGTGAAACCCCAAAACCGGTCCCAGGATGCTTGTTTCCGGTCCAGGAAGAACCTGGCCTGGCAGTTCGGGCTGGACTGTTCCCATGAGGAACAGGGTCAAGACTGATTTGCATATGGCTGGGTTCAAACTGGGGTGGCATGGTGAGCAAAATAATGGATGGATTAAACCCAGATCTGTGACTGGGGGTGAATGTTTGATTGGTTCTGCATTCCATCCATCCAGTTACGCTATCCCAGCGTTTGTGTTTTGCTTTAAACTTGGAAGAGAGTTCAGAAAAAGGAATGAAGACATCATTATAAACCAATTGTTAATCCTCTATTTGTCCGCTCCTTCCAAGGGAGCATTTGTCCTTTGTGTTTAAGGCACTTATTATAGTAGATGGGATTTGCATAAAACTGACATAAGGTTATTCGAGTATATACTAAAAGTTACGAGCATGTGTTAGTGCAGATGGCAACCAAAATGAGGGTGGTGAAGAATAAATAGTATATCAATGTATGTAAATGGTTAAATTAGTGAGACCATAATTGAGATATTATAATGCATTTAAAAAACCGTGCTACTTATTTTATTTTGTAACTGACCACAGCCAGGCATCTTCGTTGAGGTATGGCTGTACTGCACGCCAGCATTTACCCAGAGAACTAGGGAAGCTTTGGAGGCAATCTTTCCATCACACAACAATTACCCGATGTCCTTGTTAACGAAGCACACCAGCACTTTCACCTATGGTATTTAGTTGTTCCTGCAACTGTAAAATCAGGAAAAAGCTTGACACTATTTTTTTAAGTGTGAGAGGAAGCTCTGCAGTCAAATGATGCTATTACCCTGTGACCTTTTGGTTTCTGTGTCCATATTAATAAGGGCCAAATGCAGGGAAGGACAGAAAGTGAAAGCTGGGATAGCCTGTCCTGTGGCATCACTCCTCCTTATGATCTTTTCAATCTTAGGGAAAACGTTATTCAAATGTCACTGCACTATGCAATGCTTTAGGATGTTATTTACCCTAAGATAGTATCAAGAATTATAGTTTGCGGAAATACACAGTCCCGAGAAACAGTTCTTGAACATTCATTCAGTTTCAGTAAAAATGCAAGGAAAATGTCTGCATACCAGGTTTAAGAGGAAAACGATTTTTGCTGTAGTAAATTTCAAGACAAAATGTACACATTTGCAAATTTAGCAGAATTGTTTTTCATCTGGCTTTAATATTCCATTTTGTGAGAAAATGTGTCTTTTAATTTTGTTGTGTAGAAATAAAACTCAAGAGACGTCACAAACTGTTATAGGTTCTAATAAGGGGAATTGTCACAAGGAATTTCGGGAAAACGACACTACACTAATAACAAGAAATAAAACTCCACAGTGCTGAGTGTAAAAATATATTTGTGGAATATAATCAGTCCTTATGCTCATAAAATATTATCTCTAGGAGTGGTCGACTACAGGAGCTAATATTTCTCACAAAAAACGTGATTATTGTCATGGTCAAATAACTCAAACACAACAAAGCCACCACTTAAAAATGATTAGTGGCTGGATTTTATAGGGTGCTCAGTGGGAAGCTAACTTCTTTTCTATCCAGTTTAATCTTGAATATTGCCATTGGTGGGGAAAATACTACATTCATGGGTCCATGCAAATGCTTTTGGCACTTATTGTGACCTTTCCCTTTACTTACGGCGGCAGCAAGGTATACGTCAAAATAAATAAAAATATCTTCAGAACATCACAGACATATATTAAACCTTAATATAAAAGGCCATAGTAGTTTTGAAGTTTTTGTATTAGAGCAAGCTTATTCGAGAAAAAAAGCCTTTTGCACTCTCAAATGGCAATTTCTATGGCTCTTAATAGGGAAATTTGGTGTAAATGAAAAATTAGTCTTGTAGCTCTACAACTGTCAGAACTAACAACTGCAGTGTGCCTCAAAATTTCCAGGACTATTTTTCTTTAGAGGAAACCGCAACACACAAGGTTTCCCATGGCATCCAAATCTATTCATTTTCCATACAAAGATAAGTATATTCTATACTGCTACCTCAGTCAACAATAAATCTTATAATATTAAAAAATAATGTAACAATAATTGTTATAATAACAATTAGTGGTAGATTATTTTTTTAATTCAAAATAGGTCATTCAACATTTTATATTTAAAAAAGTAAATGTTTATTTTTACCTATTTCTATCATTTAAACTAATGTAACATTATTTGCCATGGAGTTTGTAAATCAGGCCTTTGTGTTAACCCGCCTGGACTGAATATGTGAAACATTTGTCTACACTACCTCTGGGGAGGACGACTATAAATGTCATTCTCACTCTCTAGGAAGCTGATTTGAGAAGCTACCTAGAATTTGAACATACCACGCACAGCACACACAGAAATTATTTGGTCAGAGAATAAGTACTGGGCAGTTAACTTGCAAATGACTGGTACACCAGTGCAATTGAAAAGAAAACTGAAGTCCAGGGCTGGAATCTTCGATATCCAGCTGTTTTATTGTCTGGTGGGATTAATTCTGGATCTATAAACCCTTCAAGGGCAGCAGAAGACAATTCAAAACAAGAGTCCTGCCTGTTTCTGAAAAATAATTGCTGGACTTCTTCTCCTCAAAGGATAGCATGCATGTGGAATTATCACCCCAGCTTCCTGGAGAGGCTAGGAGGTATGTAAGGAGCCAAAAGTGATTTACCTTTCTGGAAATTTACCAGCAACTGTTTTGAAGAACGGATCCTCACTGGTAGTGAAAAGGGGCACTGGAGGTAACCCTGCAGAGAGGCGTTGCCTAGAAGGGAAGCACAATAGCCCACCTGCTTAGGCACTAAGCAACTGTGCAGAAACAACAAAGAACCATCTACCATAATTGTGTGCTCTGAATGTACATTTAAGGTACATACATGTGAAGTTAGGAATAGTAAATCAATGCTTCTGTATATGCACTTACCTTTCGGTATTTTGTCTCTCGATACTCTGTCCTTGATATTAGTATGCCACAACATAGGTGTCAATATTTAGTTGCACAATCCCACCATCAACACTCTTGTAACCCAGGGGGAGGATTAGCAGTGCAAGAATCTTAGTGTTGACCACCCCCCCTCTCTCTCTCCGACAACGAGCCCCTACATACTCCAAATGGACCTCAAGATTACACAATCCTCCTTTCTGACCTGAAAATATATTGGCAGGATTGCAAGTGGAGGATTTTCGGAACTCAACCCCACAAACCACATGTAACTATTTAGAAATTAGTAGAGATATTTCACCCTAAGGCCCCTACTCATATGCTGTTGTTATGCTCCTGTTTCTGCACCCAGCACCGTGGAACTCTCCAGAGCAGGAAACATTAGTTGCAATCAGTGGTTTCAAGGTAAACTGCATTTTAATTGTTGTATGGTGATAACATTCTAAGGGCATTCTGTCCTGTTTGAAGGCTGTTTGAACTATATTGCCAACTTCTAGCTTCAATTGTTGTTGCCTAGGAATTTCATTGGGGGACTCAGAAGAACATCTGTAGTTACAATCAGACTCCTCCTCCATACTTGAATTGTGCCCTTTCTACTTTTTACCTTCTGAGAATCAGCAGTTGATTATTGAGGTGAAATCTTTTGTCCACTTGAGCAGTGGAGTATTTGGACCTGAGGAAAGAGTCTTTTCGAAGAGTGCTTGTATTTCACCAGGCAGGGGAGGCTTTGTTGAGCATCTGCTTCTCCATTAGGGTTCACCGTCATCAAGAAGCCACCCTGCTTCTATCAGTATGCATGGCTTACCAATCATGGTTGAGCAGCCATGGAGGTGTAATACTCCAAACGCTTTCATACTGAGATCATTTAAGGAAGGAAAGGGTGGCAGTGGTCGATTATTGGGGACACAGCCAGGCAAAATACTTCCCCTACGTGAAGAGCACACTATGTGACTGCATCAAACAAGAAAAGTACATTTCCCGGGGATCCTTGAACTCTTATGTTGTTTGGAGATGGAGACAGCTATATTAGATGATTGGGTTTAACTTCCCTCATGTTCCATGGCGCCCTCGATAGACAATCACTCTATATTTTTGCTGCCACCAGAACCATGAGATTGGATTTGTGTTTTTTTCATTTGGAGTACAATTGTCAAGAAAGTACTGGAGAACAGTTTTGAATTCAGAGTATTCCGAAATCAGATTCTGTTGGAAGAAAATCAAACACTTTAGATTATTAATATTATTATTATTATTATTATTATTATTATTATTATTATAGAATTTATTTGAAGTGTTGTTTTACATGAACTCTGGGCTTCTGCTCCTGATGTAACAGGAAATATTATTGCACTTTGATTACTCATATAGACTTAAAGTGTACATATAGCTATATAGTGTGCATTAAAGCAATAGAAGGCAGTTGACTTATCAATGTTAAATGAGGGTAGTAAATATTCAGGTCACATTGAATCTTATTATGCTTCAGTTTCAGAAATGTTGCCTTCAATTCATCAACACAGAGAGTGGGTTACACAGAGATACCCTTACAGTACATCATCTCTACTATTAGGTTAGATGTCATGTTTTAAATAATAGATTGCCAGTGATATCTATTTGTCTTTAGATATCCATGTTGACCTGCAGACATCAAGACCCAGTATGGTGATGTATAACTGAGGCCCTCATTTCAGGTTTGGTGGAAACCGGACCTCTACGCCAGCGGTGAGACCTCCGCCAGGCTGGCGGTGTAGACTGCCATACTACGTCTACGGTGGTGAACCCAACACAACACAATCAACTTACCGCCAGTACCGCCACTGAGGTCGGACCGCTGCTGGCGGCGGGTGTAGCCATCTTCAGGCTGGCGGGAACTAATATACCACCCACCATATTACAAGTCACCAGACCGCCAGGAATTCTGGGGCGGGCTGACCACCATGAAAAGCCAGGCTGAAACAGAAAGTATAAAAGGAGACACTCACCTCCAGGTACACAGACGAGGATGCGGACGCGGCTGCCATGGCAAACAAACTGCAGATCTTCCCAGTGTTGTATCTTGCATACACCTTCAAGGCCATCGATGACGACAAAGATGACAACCGTAAGTACGCCTAGCAAACACTGGAGGAAAGGGCAGTTATACAAACCCACATACAACACACACACCTGACACTGACAGTGAAGGCCACACACACACGAAAACAATGTACCGTACCATCACACACATCTACACACACCCACACACATGAAATACAAAAAAGCCAGGTACCTAATACACACAAAACGCCAAGCAGACACGTGCCAAACACACAGCACAATGCACACAAAGACCACCAACACAGTCATACACATCCATACTCAACACCCCATAATCACAACTAAACCACAAACACTTAAACATAGTCATAGACAGGCACATTGAGAAAAAACGACACAACCACACAAACATAAAGCTGTATGTAGCAATGACACAATCAATATCACCTAACAGACATCCAAACAATGGTACAAAGACAGAGGTGAGACGCAACATACCTCCAATATACAAAGGAATTCACAGATGCAGCACCATACACACGGACGCACACAACACCCCATACAATCCCACAAGGCAGCATTCAGACAGATCACAACATGCACTTGGCACAAGTCATCTGCCCAGTGTATGCAACAACACAGACACAACCCATACACAAACATCACACACCATTGCACACAGATGTCACACCACCATGTAGAAGGAAACCAGGACAAGTATCTCATCTAGCCAACCACAGCAATGTGGACAGATGTATTCGGAAACATTAGTTAAAAAAATTAACTATATACAAAAAGTGCCAAATGGCAAGTCCAATGTGCAGAAGTGCAAAAAGCTCATAGTCCACATGTTACTGACCCAACTTGACTCCTGACAGCAAATAGGCCTCCATTTCATGGGGGCAGCAATAGGACAGACAGGCACCTCAGGAGTTTGGGGGGGGGACGGTGGGGTGGCTTGGGTTTGGAAGGGGGGTGTTTCTGTTTGGGCTTGGGAGGGGGGACTTTGGCTCTGGTAGGGGTGGACTTCGGCTCTGGGAGGGGTGGACTTCTTACTAGGTTCAAGAGTAGGGGCAACACCAGAGGGGGCAGTGGAGGAATGGGAGGTGGAAGGGCCAGGTAGGGGCAGGGGGACATGAAGTTTAGGGGCAGTACGGGGTGGGACAGGAGTAGGGAACAGGTCAAGGGCTGCAAGGAAGACTTTTTAGGAACACGGGGTGGGCACATGAAAAAGGGATGGTAGTGGAGGTAGAGGGGGTGCTCGTGTGACGTGTTGGTGTGCTGTACATGAATGCTGGTGTATGTAATGTGTGCATGTGTGTGGTAGGTGTATGTTAGGTGGGTGAGTGGGTGCGTGTGTGTCTCTTGGGAGGAGGGTGGAAGAGATACAGGTTGAGGGAATGGAAGATATGTGAGTGAATGTTGGAGTAGTATGTGCAAGTGAGGTGGATGTGCTGCAGGTGGTAGAGAAGGTGGTCGTTATGAGTGCAGATGTGGTGTGTGGGATTGGTGTCTGTGAGTCTTCTGTTGTGGTGACTGAGGGTATGACAGGAATAGTGGCAGGATCAGGGTGTGATGATGCAGTGACAGCAGGTGTGAGTGGTGATGCGACTGTAAGGGAGGAGAGGGTGGGGAAGCAGAGAGGGAAGTGTCTGTTGTTGTATATGCAGATGTGTGTGGGCATGCCTGTGGGTTCGTTTGTGGTGCTTGTGTTTGTCTTTGCGCACCTTGTCTGTTGTAGTGGATGTATGCTGGTCTGTAGGTGTGCTCTGGATGGGTAAAGGGAGAGGGGTTGTGGATTGGGAACAGGTAGCTGGAGGGGGACAGAAGATGAAGGGACACTAGCTGCCATCAACGAGGAGGCCAGAGCCTGAAACGATCTCTGTAGGCCAGAAAAGGCACAGAGAATGTCTTCCACATAGGCATTTGACTGCTACATCTGGGATGCCAGTCCCTGGATGGCATTCACGATGGTTGTCCCCCCACAGAGATGGACTTCAGGAGGTCAATAGCCTCCTCATTGAGGGCAGCAGGGCTGACTGGAGCAGTGGCAGAGGTGCCTGTGGTGAAGGAGACGCCCACCCTCCTGGGTGAGCAGGCACGGGGAACTGGGTGGGGAGCTACAGGGAAGGCGGTGTTGGTAAGGGGAGTGGCGGACAAGGATGGTGCTTGGGTGGTCCCAGATGCATCTGCCAGGGAGCTGCAATTGGAGGAGGAATCTGTTATGTTATGTTATGTTTTATATAGCGCCTATCTACCCGGAGGCTTCGTAGCGCTAATCAGATTAAATATTAAACAAGCTGGAGGGAAAGTGATAGCTCAAAAAAGAATGCTACCTTGGAATTAAAATAGCCATGTTTTGATGGCTTTCCGAAATTCTGTCTCTTGTCTCATCAAACGGATATTAAGCGGCAGAGAGTTCCAAAGTATTGCTCCCTGATACTTCAGAGATCTGCCTCCCCAAGGTATTCTTTTTACTTTAGGGAGCGCAACCAAGGCTTTAGAAGAGGATCTTAAAGCTCTTGTAGGTTCATAAAATGAAGCTAGTGTTTTCAATAGATGAGGTCCTCTATTATATAGAGCGCTATGAAAAATACACAGAGCCTTAAACTTGATTATTTTCCTCACTGGAAGCCAATGCAGAGCGATCAAAGCTTTCTTAGCCGAAGAAAACCTAGGCATGTTAAACAGTAACCTAGCAGCCGAATTTTTGACTATTTGTAGTTTATTAACCACATACTCTGGGGATCCCAGGAGGAGACTGTTCCCATAGTCCAGCCTTGATAAAATGAGGGCCTGTACTGTAAGTCTTTTGGCCAGGGGAGGAAGCAAACCAATTACCTTGCAAAGCAACTTCAGTATTCCAAAACAGGTAGCTGAAAGTCTCCTAGCCTGATAGTCTGACGTTAGTCTGGAATTCAACCAGACTCCTAATTCTTTAATGTGGTCACTGGTATTATGGCTGAACCTCCCTCCCTAATTATATGAGGAGGCGCGGGGTCCAAAGGGGAGCCAGATTTCAATTTACTGAGAAGCAAGGAGGTACTTTCTTCAGAAATAGAGGGAAAGCTCTGTAGAGTAATAACGCCTTCCTTATCCTCAGTGGGCTGAACAAAACTTAACCCATCTTTGCCTGGAAAGTTCTAATAAATATCCTCGATCTTCTTTAAGAAGAATGAGGCAAAATTGTTGCTATGTTCTACTGAAGCTACTGTTGCTTCCGGGCAGCTAGGAACATGAAGCAACTCCTTCAAGACCCGAAAAATTTCTTTCGGAGAGCCCGCCGCCCTTTCAATTTCGTCACCATAATAGGTTGCTTGGGCTAGTCTTATCTCGTTATGATAGAGCTTAATTGAGCCTCTATACTCTTCCCTATCTACCTGCTTTAATGATTTCCTCCATTTTCTTTCAAGCCTCCTACAATTCCTCTTCAATGTTGTTAGGTGAGGACAAAACCATGGGGACTTGTCTCCATTCCTCTGCCCAGAAGGGACCTTGTAAGGCAGCAAAACATCCAAGATATTAAAGATCCAGTCATTGAATAGAGTGGGGTCCATCTGGAGGTCCCTCATAAAATCTTTTTTTCTCCTAAATAACAGATTGATCCATTCTTTTACATTAAGACTATGCCATTTCCTTACCTTCCTATTTAGAGGCTGATTGAAACTGTGATCCTTAGACAACTTGATTTTTAACGTAATTGAAAAATGATCAGACCATGCTACGGGAGCGGGGGTAGAGCACTTAGCGAGGAGAGATTGCTAAATACCAGATCTATCGTATGTCCTCTCTCCTGTGTTGGACCACAAATTAATTGATGTAGTCCCAACGCTTCTAGATCATTCACCAAACGCTTAGCTGCAGTCAGTTCTAAATTGTCCACTTGGATATTGAAATCTCCTAGGACCGTTAGATTAGGTTTCATGCAAATTAATTCCGCTATCTGCTCCGGCAATATGTTAAGGAATTCTTCATAGGGCCCAGTAAATGTGAACGTTGGGTTAAATGCTAAGGAGAAACTCATACCCCTCACACCCTGAGGGGTCTAAAGGAGAGCAACTAAATAGAAGGCCTTGTTTAAAAATAATAGCTATACCCCCTCCTTTACCTTTT
Organism: Pleurodeles waltl; assembly: GCF_031143425.1. Classification (NCBI taxonomy): domain Eukaryota; kingdom Metazoa; phylum Chordata; class Amphibia; order Caudata; family Salamandridae; genus Pleurodeles; species Pleurodeles waltl. The sequence goes on from NC_090447.1 coordinate 977,230,140, forward strand.
GCTCTTTCTAATCTCGCAATGGCATACCCTTTAGGAAGAGCAAGTGCTAGCTCCGGACCAGAACCCTCATGGAGCCAGGTTTCTGTCAGAAAAAGGGCAGCCGGTGACTGCTCGCTCAAAAGAAGATTTATATCTAGCATATTTGCAGGCAGGGAGCGGCAGTTTATCAGCTGAAGAACCAGACTTTGTTTAGGTTGCCCTAACTCTGAACTTCTCGGTTCTTGCATAGTCCATTCACAGGAGAGACAGGTCTAGGCCCCCAACACAGGGTTAGGGCAGAGGCGGCAGCAATCCCCCAGGCTATTCGTAAACACCCTAAGTTCCCCCAGGGTATAGGAGATAATGGAACTCACCATTTTTTCTAAGACTAAAGGGGGTAGCCCCTAGCCCCGTCCAGGCGCGAATGGGCGCAGACGGGCCTGCCATTGGTGCGCCTTTGATGCGCAGACAGCGCGTCTGCTGTGCGGACGCCAGGTCCGGTTTTCACACTTCTGGGTTGAGGTCAACTAGACCGTCAACCCCCCAAGATGGCAGACCTCCAAACGGCCACTTCTGAGAGGGAAAAATGGCTGCTCCCCTCACTTAACCAACCCGATAGCAAAACTCTAATATTTTAAAATTTAATTAAAAAATTTAAAAATTGAATATGAAAATTAAAAATGAAGGCTGACCCAAAACACCACCTGTCCAGCCAAAAATTCACACTGCCCTCTTAGTACTCCAAACGGTGCTTATTTCCACTTCTGATCCCCCCCACCTTTCAGCCCTTGAGCGATTTTCAGGAAAAACATTAAAATTCCCCTTCCCCACCAGAATCACACAAAAGAGAATCACAATTTGTCCCACTTGCTTAATATATTGCTCCAAAAAATCTGAAGAAGATGTTGTAGTAGCTCCAGTCTCCCCTGTGGTGCTCCCCTCGCCTCCAGTCCCACTGGTCTCCTCGGCTGCGCTGTTGCCAGCCTCCTGGGTCCCGTGGGCTGCAGGTCCCCACTTGCTGGTGCCCTTCCTCCTTCGCCAGATGATGCTAATGCACACATAGACAGAGGTGGACAGAGAAGGAGGGTGGATGAGAAAGAAAGGGAGGAAAGGGTAAATACCTACCCACCTGCACACATACTAACAAGATACCTAATTGCCCCTGTCATGACAAAAAGAGCCCCATAATACAGTTATGAACAATAGAGTCGTGGAAGCCATAACCAAACTTATTACCTATTACATCACCTCTTCAGCCTAGACACATGATGAAACATCCTACATGCCTGTCAACTGTCAAACTCACTTATCTATCAATTTAATCCATAAACATACTCACCTAGATGTAAGTCATTACATGATGAAACAACGATATGACAGGTATGTGTGGAATACATTTTGTACAGATGTCCAGTCATATTGTAATGATACCACTTTCAATGTACACTACACATGCTTGTCATTACCCAAATACAGTGCCAACAAGATCACTTTGGGTGAGTACAGTAGACTCAGCAATAGAGTATGACGCCAGTAAAATGCCTCAAGATTGGAGTAACTTACTTGTACAGTAGAAAATGTGGTATATTACCACCACATCATTTCCTGCATGGTGTCACAGAGCTAATATACTATAGTGCAACATGAGTAGAGTGACAACCAGGACGGCATACTACCCATATTCCATCAAACCTCATCAATACCTAAGTCCAACTAGGGCCACAGTAGACAACCATACAGAAGTTACCTAACACTCTGCACTTACCCCCTTGTTGCTGCTGTGCTGCTCTCAAGCACCCATCCAACTCTGGGTAGGCCACTGCCAGGATGCGGGCCATTAGGGGGGTCAGGGTCCGACGGGCACCCCTTCCATTTCGGGAGACCGTCCCCAGCTGGACCTCTGCAGTCTTCGGTGCCCAGCGTGTCAGGTCCTCCCACCGCTTCCTGCAGTGGGTGCTCCGCCGGCTATGGACCCCAGGGTCCACACTTGTTTGGTGATGGCTCTCCATAACCCTTTCTTTTGGTGGGCGCTGACCTGCATGGGAAACATTGAGAAAATGGAGAACATAATGTAGATTATACCTATACAGCTGCAACATTTGGCAACAAACAACATACATGGCCCATGCACATAGCCAATACTCCAAGCACCACATACATCATGTGCATGCAATTCACCAATTCAGACATCACGTGTCAATGTGCACACACATTCACCGTCAAACGCCACCCAAAGTACAAGTTAACAAATGTTGTACTGACCTGTTGCTATGGAGCCCTGTACAACCGCCCACACAGGGCTAGGACCACTTCCACCAGTTAATCCATCACCTCAGCAGTGAAGGCTGGGGTCCTATCCCCTGCAGTGTGTGCCATTGTGGCTCCAAGATACAGGACACAGCAGCACATGAAGTGGAGGTCTTCCTTGACCGAGTACAGGAGTCAAGTGAGCTGGGCCAAACAAAATGGAGGTCATGACCGTCAGTGCCGGCGGTGATCGTCAATGGCCCCAGTTTCCCATAGATGTCAATGTTAACCAATGAGGAGTTGCACAGCAGTTCTGACCGCCTTCCGCCATGGCTACTCCCGCAAATGAAATTAGGTCAATTCCTTCTGTTCTCTGCATGCAGGACAGGAGGCTGCCACTTTACATAGTTACATAATTGTCCTGGGTTCCCACTGCATCATTGCCTGCATATCATCACAACATGCTTAATTGTAGGTTACAATATGTCAACACTCACATATGTAGTGGGTGTCAGCTGACGTTACTACAGTTGTTTGCACCTATGTCTGTATTGACAATCCGTATAGTGAAACATATGGAAAGTCTTTGTTTGTACATCACTACAAGTCCTGTACACAACCCTTGTCACAGATATGACAATATGACAATATGAGGATTTGACATGAAGTCTGGGTAGGAATGGTGTGTAGAGAAATATGTCTTTCTACAACATGACAGACAACATACATGACCAATACTTCCTGATTGTCATATGTCATACATGGGTCACTACATTGTGAGATATGTCTAGATTGTTGTTTGTCTCCCTGCCTAGATACCACCAAATTGAAGTGATGAGGAATGTTCCAGTTTACTGGCCCCTAGTAGATCTTGAAACCATGGAAGAGCGGCACATCATGATGATCTATCGACTGAATTGCGTGTCCATCAGGGAACTGGTTACTCAGTTGGAGCCACACCTCCAGCCAGCTTTAAGACATCCACATGCCATCCCTCCAATAGTCCAGGTGTTGGCAATCCTGCATTATTTGGCCAGTGGCTCATTTCAGGTGACTGTGGGACTGGCTGCAGGGATGTCACAGCCCAAGTTAAGTATGGTGTTACAGGATGTGCTGAATGCCCTACTCAAGCATATGAACAGGTACCTAAGTTTCCCACAACATCCAAAATTGAACACTGGTAGGCAGCCTTTTACAACATTTCTAATGTCCCACATGTAATAGGGGCCATTGATGGGACTCACATCGCATTGGTATCTCTGAGACCCATTGAACAGGTGGACAGAAACCGGAAGAGTACATATTCGGTCAATGTACAAATGGTGTGTCTTGCAGACAAGTACATATCACATGTGACAACGAAATACCCAGATTCGGTACATGATTTCTAAATCCCGAGGAGCAGCAGTGTCTCTGCATTGATGTTACAGCTAGAGAGAGAAAGGGCCTGGCTCATAGGTATGTGTACTGCTGACCATGTCAGACGTTTGATCTACCTCCCTACACAGTCTGCACTATGCCTATCACTATTTCCTATTGTTACGTTTCCATTTCCACACAGGTGACTCCGGATACCCCAACCTGCCCTAGCTCCTGACACCTGTTAGATATACAGCTACAGATGGGGAGGACAAGTCAATGAGGCACACGGCTGAACGAGGCAGTTGATAGAGAGGACTTTCAGCCTCTTGAAAGCTAGATTTTGTTGCCTCCATGTGTTCGGTTGTGCTCTACAGTACCCAACCAGGGAAGGTCTGCAAGATCATTGTTGCATGCTGCATTCTACATAATCTGGCCCTCAGAATGCACATCCCACTGTTGGAGGAGGGGGGCATTGATGCAGGAGCTGTGGTGGAGCCTGTTGATCCTGATACTGAAGAGGAGACAGATGAGGATGAGGCAGATGACAACAGGACTGACCTGATTTGCCACTACTTTCAATGATTCTCAGGTATGTGTGATTTAAATATTATATGCTCTTGGACTATGTATTGGAGATGCAAGTTTGTTCTTAAATTTTGCATGACTCAAGCTGTGTGTGGAGACTACTGCCTTTCATCTTGGTTTCCAAACCTGAAAGGTTGCTGACTTAACATGAGGGGAAGCGGCAATGCATTCCTGCCAATTACATGTGATTAATGTTGGTGCCATCACGGTTCATCCCTATAGATGTACCCAAGTTTATTGGTCCTAAGTCTGAATAGTTGGGTAAATGTAAGGTGCACTTATCGGACTTGTCCTTTTCTGTAGGCCCATCATGTTGTATTGTCAGCTGCTGTCTGGCAACTACCTGTTTCTGACTACGCGAGGTGGTGTTCTGTAGAGAATGTCACCTATGAGGAATCATACCATTACTACACATGTGTGTGACTGACCAGGGCCGGCTTTAGGGCAGTGCGAGCAGTGCAGCCGCACCGGGTGCTGACCTGGATTTGGGGGGGCGCTGACCTCAGGGGGGCGATGTGTTTAGCAATGAGTTACGAAACTTGCGATTTAAAAACACCTGCTGAAATGTTCCTGGTGTGTCCAGCCTTCAGGGAACAATTAAAATGTCAAGATACCTCTTGTGATCAATGTTCCTGCTAGGGAGAGAGATGGGAGTTTTGTCTACCCGCAGTTGGACTCGCCATAAGTAGCGCAGAGGGTTAATATGCCTGGTGCAAAGAACAGAACTGTCTTTTATGTGGATTAATGAAGCCAGACATTCAATCGCTTTAAAATAAATGCATTTATGCGTAAGGGGTCTATGGAGCTATAAGGGACACATTTGCCGTGTAGTAGTGAGTGAATCTGAGGAGTCATGGGGAGAGGGGCACCAAAAAAAACTGTCGTACAGGGCGCCACCAGTGCTAAAGTCGGGCTTGTGACTGACAATCCTGGCCCATACATATGTGGTATCATACCCGCAGCAGCAATCATCCTGTGTATGTGATATACTAATGTTGATGTATAGCTATGGCCTACATGGCTTACAACATTGAGACTTATCCCATGTTTTTTTCCCTCTTCAGGTCACATGTCTGTTTGCAATCTGCTTTCTGAAATGCCTGTTGGCACCCTTGCATTGGATGTTACTACCAAATGGATGTACTCACACACCTGCTGGAGATTCCTGCTACATCTGTGACTCTGACATTCTTGTAGTCCAGATATGTGCATTTATTTGTTGCTTGTTGTTGGAAATGGGGTCTCTAGTTGGCAGAGGTATACACCCTTGTCCAAATAGGGATCACAATCCAAGATTTGATAATCACAAGTTGAAATATCACTTTTGTAATGAGAAGAAGGGTCTTAAGTTCTTAAAAGCAACAATTGTCTCTTGCAAGCACAAAGTACCTGGTTTGCGTCAAAATTACACGCAGGAAGACCGCAGAGGAGGAGATGCGTGGAAAAAGGTATGTATACATCAGATTTCTGGGTGCACACAGACGATGCGCCGATTCTTTTCCATGTGGCAAGGGCTTTGCGTCAAATTCTGGCGCACAGGGTTGAATCCTCTTTGCAATGCGGGGTCTTTTGACACCCAGGGATGATGCGTGGAAATCCTGGGCATGCAGGGTGAAGTCACAGGTGCTGCATGGATCCGGTTGCTGATACAGCAGAGTTTCTGTTGCACGGCAGGCGCTGCGTCAATTCCTCCTGCAGGACTTCAGGCTGCATCATTCTGGCTTGGCGAGGCGTCCATCCAGTAGGCTGTGCGTCGAAGTTCAAGTTACAGTGCTGGCGCTGCATCGATCTCCACTGGGCTGCGTCATTCTGGAGCGGCGATGCTGTGATTCTTTCACCACTAGGCAGGCTGTGCGTCAATTCCAGCAGGCTGTGCATCGATTTTTGCTGCACAAGGAGTTCTTTTGAAGAGAAAAATCCTTTTTGGCCCTGATGCAAGTGGGTGATGCAGTGGAATTTCTGCTGCACGGCTGGTGCTGTGTCAATTTAAGTGCAGAGAAATGCTCACTTTCTAAAAGTAGCATTTCTAAAATAGTAATATTGAAACCAACCCCACCAGGCAGCAGGATTTTGTATTACCATTCTAGCCATACTAAATAGGACCTGTTTACCCCTTTCTAATCAGAATTTACCACTTAAACAGTGTATGAAGGTAGCCCTAATGTTAACTTATGAAAGGAGCAGGCCTCACAGCAGTGGAAAACAAATGTAGGTGTTTTCTACTACCAGGACATGTAAAACACACAGATACATGTCTTGCCCTTTACCTACACAGCACCCTGCCCTCTGGGTTACCTTGGGCCTACCTTATGGGTGACATGTGTAGAAAAAGGGAGTTTAAAGTGTGGCAAGTACTTTTAACTGCCAAGTCGAAGTGGCAGTGAAACTGCACACACAGGCCTTGCAATGGCAGGCCGGAGACATGGTTAAGGGACTACTTATGTGGGTGGCACAACCAGTGCTGCAGGCCCACTAGTAGCATTCAATCTACAGGCCCTGGGCACATGTAGTATACTTTACTAGGGACTTACCAGTAGATCAAATATGCCAATTGGGTAGGAACCAATGTTACCATGTTTTAAGGGAGAGAGCATATGCACTTTAGCACTGGTTAGCAGTGGTAAAGTGTGCAGAGTCCTAAAACCAGTAAAAACTGTTTCAAAAAGTGGAGTAAGGCAGGCAAAAAGTTGGGGGTGACCACCCTAAGGCTGTAAGGTCTAACACTTGTTAACAGAAATGCCACTTTAAACAATGGAGACACATACACCATTACTTGTTCTCATTGGTGTTTATTGAGTGTTTCACATCACAGTTCTGAGGAGTGGGGACATGGTTTCTGTGATCATCAGAGTAGGTGGTCCACAGGTCATGTATCCATTAGCCTTGGGATGATGGAAATTTGGCATTAGACAGTCAACAGGATGTATCAGTGGCACACAAGGGTGACAGTTCAGGAGAGGAGTTACTTCCTGGTGGGGGGTTTGGTCTTTGCCTCAGGTCCTGCAGGATGCCTGGATGGTCGACCACTATTACAGGGGTTTTACCTCAGCTGCAGGGGCAGGGGTGCTGGTGGCCTGAGGGTCCTCTTGCTGGGCCTCCATTCCAGATCAAGTGCAGATGTAGAGGGCACAGGTGTTGTGTGACTACTGGATGGGGCCTGCTGTTAGGTGGAGGACGTCCGCAGGATGGTGTTGAGTTCTTTGAGCATCCCTAACATGGAGACCATGGTGGCATTGTGTGCCTGCCACTGCTACATGGCCTCCTGGTCGTATTCACTCTGCAGCCTTTGGTTTTCTTGCAAGTTGGTGAGTATCTGGCCCATCTTGTCCTTGGATTGCTTGTACACTCCCAGGACTCTGGAGACGTCCTCCTGGCCACTCATGTCCTGTTGCTGCCTCATCCCTTGGCCCACAATTGCCCTCCCACTGGCCCTTGCCCCCTGCGCCTGTGCCCCTGGTGAAGTGTGCCCCCCCCACTGACACCAGGACCTTCATTGTCTTGGGTTTGGAATGTTGACTCATGGCCCTGTACTGTGGGGCACACTGATGTTTGATCTGTCCTTGGGACACAGGTTTTGGAAGGTGGGCTCTGCTGTGCAATGGATGCCACAGGGGAGTGGGATTCAGTTGTGGGCAGGGTGAGGCTGGTGGTGGTGGACTGACCAGTCATGCCTGATGGGCAAGTTACGTCATCCCTATCCAGAATTCCAAGGGATTCCTCCTCTACTGGACCTACTTCCAGGGCTGGGCTTTCTGTCTATGGCATCCTCTGCTGAGTGGCAGTACTTGGGAAACCTATATAATGAGAAGTGTTGTGTTACATGATGGTATTGTACTAGTGGTACACATGGTTGTTTGCCATAATTGCCTGGATTTGCTGAGCAGTAATGGTATTGACAGTTTCTTGACTACTGCTTGTTTTTACATCAGTTGAACATTGCTATGGTACAATTTTGCTCTAGTTGGTATTGGTCTTGCCTACTGTCATTGCCATGTACTGATGTGCATTCCAATTTCTTGTTGGTGAAGGGGGATGACGGTTTTACGTGCAGGTGCTCAGATGTGAAGTGGATTTTGCAGTCATACAAGGGTAGGGAATGTTGCATTGTGGTAGTTGTAGTACTTGCTGCAGTGTGGGGAATCCATGCACTAGGTGGACTCATGAGGGAATGGTGTTAGTAGGTAGCTGTGGCATGCAATGGAGGGTATTGGGTCCATGGTGATTTTGTACATGTAAGGGTGGTGTGATGGGGTGACAGGGTGGTGGGGGTACATGCTGGGCAGGGGTACATGGTGGGCGGGGATTAGTGTTGACTTACCAGAGTCCAGTCCTCCTATTATTCCCAATGCTGCATTGGTTAACATTGGACCCTATGGGTCCCAGGAGCCAATGACGAAGTGCGCCAGCGGTGATGGTAAGCACCGCCGCGTACATCACCGCCGCGGACGTGACCGCCATTTTCTATCTGTTCAATCACTCAATACCTGATCTTCGACAGGAGAGGACCTACACTGCAAGTGCTGCTGTGACCTCGGTCTGGAAGAGACAATGGCTCGTGCATCTGGGGAAAGAGCCCCTGCCTTCACTGCAGAGGAGTTGGAGAAGCTCGTGGACGGGGTCCTCCCCCAGTACACGCTACTCTACGGTCCTCCAGACCAACAGGTAAGTACACAGGGAGCACGTTGTATGGGCTATGCCTTTGTGGAGAGGGCTGGTTGTAAGAATGAAGGGGTCACAGTTCTGCGTCCATGAAGGACTGTGAATGCATGTGCCACATGGCAAGGGTAGGGATGTGGGCCACTCACTACGACGGTGCAGTTGGTAATGACTTCTCTTCTTCCCCTGTACATGTCATGTAGGTCAGCGCCCACCAGAAGAAGGATATTCGCCATGACCCTCAACTCTTCATCTCTGAATCGTGCATTTTTTTGTGGTGCCATGGTGGTTGTGGAGTGTGTGATGTGCAGGGATGCCAGGTCTGCTGTTTGTTGGTGTGAGGTTGAGTGTTAGGATGTGTGTGTGGTTTGTGGTGTTTGTGTGTAGTGGTGAAGTGCGTGTTGTGTTGCTCTTGATGTTGTGTGTTGTGTGATGTGTGTTCAGTGTGATGGTGCCTGTGATACCTAGATGCAGTGCCTTCTGTCAGTATGGTCTTCCCTTGCTATGTCAGACTTTCTGGGTGCAAAGGATTATGTGTGGGGTGTGTTATGCAGTGCTGTGGTCAGGTGTGTGTGTACATGTTTATCAGGTGTGGGGGATTGGTATTGTCCAATGTGGAGCAGTGTTCTTGTGGAGGTGCGTTTGTCCGTGGCAGTTTGGGCTGCCAATGGATTGCTGCCGTGCTAAGACTGCGGTGCTGATTTGTGATTCGAAATTTGGAGGGTGGAATGTTGTCTGCATAGCAATGCTGGTGGTGAAACTCCTCTTTCCCACCGTCAATCAGGCTGACGGTGTCAGAATTTTGTCTGTGTTTTGGCGGTGTTGTGTTGATGACTCAAAATACGGCGGTCTTCAGACCGTCATCACTGGTAGTCTTTCGGCACCCGCTAATACGGCGGTCTTCGGAAAAGACTGCTGAAGTCCAAATGAGCACCTGAGTGTTATCCAGTGTTTCTTTGTCTTTTTAGCACATTCCATTTTCCAAGTTTTCACTACTAGCCTACATATTCCTACCCAGTTGGGTTGGTACTGGATGTCATAACAAGCGGAAGGGTGCATCACTCCCACTGGATTTTGAAGACAAGATTAGTACTTTCTAACGCTGGCCATGTTTGAAATATTCCCCACCAAAGAGCTAATTAAGCAAGGAAGTTACACAAAAGAAGATTCGTCTGCTTGTGAACTTGGATAAAAATGAGCTCTTTCCTCTTTTGAAAAAAGTCTGTGTTGCCCTAAGAGAAAGAAGTTAGTACATTCCATGAGGACACCATTATACTGTACATTGGGTTGGACATTGCTAAAGCTCTCTGCAAAACGCTGTAAGTGGGGCTGGGACATTGTTATAAACATGTCATACAATTCCTTCTATTTCATTGCATATATTTTTGTTTCATACATAGTTGTTTAGTTGTCCGTGTAGATTAAAGTACTTCTTTCTAAGAACAAATGTTGAGTGGACATTGGTTTCTTAATGGTTTTTGTTTGTGTTGCTGAGTTCTGAATCTCTACACTAAAACACGGCTCTGAATAAGACTGGGACAGCTCATTTTTGTTACTCGAGATGCAAATGATAAAAGAGGATTCTTGGTGCTCAGTTTTTGGGCTCAGGTTTAATAGTAGGGTGGCCCTGAACACCCAAGATATCAGACTTCAGTCAACACAATTTGAGCCGAGTTTCCCGGGCACCCCTGAACCATGGGTTGCACACTTTTAACCTTTATTTTTCATGCAGTTGGAGTTACAGTGACTGTGGGATGACAGAAAAGGGAAGGATGAGACTCCATTTTCCAATGACCATAACCCCTGCCTCCCCCTCTGGGCAGTGACAAACAAAGCAGAAGAGAGTGAAACGCAGACACTTAAGTTTAGGAAATTGTTCAATTGTACCACGGAATATCGAGGCTAGGAATATGGAGCTACACTATTATCATGGACAGCATATTGAGGAGCAACATTGATACTTACCTTTCGATATTATGTCCTTCAAAATTCTGTCCACTATATTTGGTACCTTCAAGATTCCTATCTTGATATTTAGGGGGCACACCTATTCGCTCTAGTATTATAATACTACAAAGAGAACTACAGAGGAAGGCCTTTGTCTACTTCCATTTCTTGTTCACTTTAGGGCAACATTTCAATGGTTAAGATGTAGTTTTCCTGAATTAATGCACACATCCTTACACTCAGGATATGGGATGAAAATCTCTAGTTATATTGATGTACACCTCATTATTAACTACAGTGCTATGAGCCCTATTTCCATCGTTTTCGACTTCTTTTTTCAAAACGTATCACATTTTGCTATTTTGAAAACAAAGACAACTTAAAACTTCTCAGATCGGCCACTGCACTACTTTAAATGTATTCTGCGGTGCAGGAAAGATCGGTAACTTGACATAATTTAGCGAAGCAAGTCTGATGAGAAATTATGGGTCAGGAAGAGTTCATTCCCAGCTGCACAAATAACAAATCACTGCCACTGAAACAGCGCGCAGAAAATAAAGTCTAAAAACATCAATAACATCACTCACGCCCTTTAATTATTATTAGCTTGGTAATAGTCATTAATGCTAATGAGTCTATGGTTGTGCTGATTTCGTAAAGATCATTTAATAACAAATAGGGGTCAAATGTGCACCAGCCGAATGATATTGCGTCCCCAAGACATTACGTTCAGTTTCTGATGACAATGCTCTGTGGTGTTCTTTCTTCCAGATCTTGAGAAACAATTTTTTATATGAGGTCACTATCCTGAATTGTTTTTTTTAATTAAAGCACATTGGTTACAATTTTTGGTATTTTGAAAATAAAATCATAACGCTTTTTGAGCAAACGTACGTTTAGTAAAAAGATGAAAGTGTAATCATAAGTTTTAGTAATTTCAGATTTCGAGGGAAGGGGGTATAGGAATGCTCTGCTGCCCACCGCCTGCTCACAGCTGTGCCCCCTTAATGCATGAAAGGGAGCCTCACTATTGGTTAGGAGACTGACTGGCCGCCAATAGAAGACTCGTGTCCCCATGGCCTCAATCCAGGTCTAGCTGGTTACATTGACGCACGAGACAATCAGAAGCACATATTTTGTTGAGGCACTAAAGAGACAAGAGCAACAGAGTAAGACTGAGGATGAGTGGCGCCCATTCTCCCCACGTTTAAACTGTCTGCTTCCACCCATCATAAGCAGCTGTCCAGGAAGCGGGACTCTTGCCTAGCTGCAAAATATTTTAATGAGACATCTGCCGCTTTTTTTTTTAGCGTTATAAACTACAGGTGCTACTCTCTCCACCCTCTTGTGTTTTTTTTTTATTATCCTGGAAGGATGAAAGGCTGTGTCTGCCCTGCTAATTGTTTACACTGTTATTGAAGTTGACAACAAAGCTCAGCAAGTGATAGTTTTGCTCACTGCGCTACCTCACTCATACATGTCAATAAACCTGGTTCAGGGGGAGACTCACAATCGATTTGTTAAAGGAAAAATGGCTTTATTTTAGGCCTTTCCCGCCTGAAATTGATTCTGCTTCAATAGAAGTCAAAGGGGGGAAATATATTCGCGTGATTTTGTTTTCCATATCTCACTCACACTTTCTTTTCCTAAATTGTTGGCAAGATACTCACTGGATGTGATTTGCAACATTATGCAATTAGAGATGGGTAACAGAGGGCAGAACTATTTCTTAAGGACATTCCTTCATCTACCTCTTGCTTTTCTATCCGCATGCTATGCAAAGGATTGTTCAATGCTTATATCTTTCCCTCAAGGGTTGTGTGACATACATATTCATGGGACAAATGTGAATGGAGGGCATGTCTTTTTTTTCTGGAAATTCCACGCAATACAACCTTAAAACAAGAGGAAGACACAATTATTCATTGAACAAGCTTTGTGAATCAGACCGTCCAAATGCACATCTTGCCTGTGGGACTGTCAATAAAGTCCGTAGCCATTTCTGTTTGTCTTAGAGCCTTTAGACTTTGGTGATCTACTCATTCTCTGTGCAAGAGCACTGAGAGACAAAATTGCAAGCTCAGAGTCATCATCATCTTTTTGGGGATCGTTAGAAGTAGTTACTAATGGAACATGTGCCAAAAAATAACAGCTAACCTGCATTTAACAAGTGTAATTTTGCAGAGTTCCCAATAGTGGAGCTCTTGCCATTGAGAACCTCTTTTACAAAATCCTGACGCTGACAGCAAAGGCATAAGAGGCACCATCCAAATAAAGGCAGTCCTTCTGACTTCTTTCCATTTGGTGACTGTTCTGTCCATTTCCTTCACTGAAGCTATGGCGGTCCCGGACAGAAATTCTCTTCAATGTCCCAAAGGGTTAGGAGAAAAGCCCCCACAATCGAGAGAGATTTGTTAAGTGAGTCTTGGAAATGGTCTCCACTTTGGGGCTCTATCTTCAATACACCTATAAGTAACACATGTTCCGCCATTCTGAGATGTTATGATGGACCACCTACAGCCTGGTTTTGTATGCAGGAGTTCTTCCAGGGGGGGAATGGTGGACATTTGCGGATTTCAAATTCATGTGGAAAATGCAAACTATGTCCAACTCCAAGAGAACATTAAAGCTAACCATCTCCTGCATAACTATTAGAATTCTGATGGTGCTGCAGCACAAAGGCTGCCACCTTACACATCTGAGCAATGCCCACCTGACCACAGATGAAGATGATCCCTGCCTCCTTATATTTCTCGACTACTCAGCTGCCTTTGACACAGCTGACTATCCCACACTCACACTCACATGCATCCTTGAGTCCTGAATGGGATTTACCAATAATGTCCTTCACTAGCAGTATTCTATATTTCCAGTAGACACCAGTTTGTTCACATGTACACCTCTAGGTACTAAGATATCTTTGTCATCTGTGGAGTTCCCCAGGGTTCCGTACTGTCCTATTCCATCTTCAGCCTGTGCATGGGGCCACTTGGTGGTGTACTCATAGATAACAGCATCAAGATTCACCAATATGCTGATGATAGTCAGCCCTTCCTTAAAGTTTCCTCTGTTTCACACATCCAACAAATCAAGTATTGCCTGTGCATTATCCAAATGAAGCTTGCCTAAGCTTTCACTGAAACCCAAGCCACTTAGATTCACCTTGGACACCAACCTCACCCTTAAGGAACGCGTTGTCTAAAAAAAGAAAGACAGCCTCATACCAACCAGCTCTCTCTTTTAAAGAAGGTGAAATCATGTTTCTAGCAAGTGTGTTCAGAAGTACTGTTTAAGCCCTGGGACTCTTGCATCTGGATTTTGGCAAGGCCTTGCTCCATGGCATCTAATATGCCACACATGCAGCCATTTATGGGCATCCTGTATGCCACAGCACCTCTCATCTAGGGCATTAGGAAATAAATCACATCACCCCAATCTTGATAGAATTTCATGGGCTGCACTTGCTGGCCTACACCATTATCAAAACTAGCTGTATCATTTAGAAAGCTGTCACAAACAGAACCTTTGCTTATCTTGCAGACAAGCCCACCATCCATATGTGGTGTTTCTCAGCACAACGGCAGCCAGGTCACCATCAGCCTGCAGTCCAAGAAGCATAAAAAAAGAAACAATGCAAGGCAGCAGGCCTTTTCCATCCATACACCCTGGATCTGTAAGAACATCACCATACCCATCAGGGTCACCCCAAAATTGCTCCAATTTAGGAAAGACTTGAAAATGCACCTTTTTAAAGAACACTAAGTCACAATGCCTTAACAGTCTTAAATCCAGCAACTCTCCTATCATTTGTCGACTTTAAACTTGCCTTTGGTCCAGTAAAGCATTCCATTGCCTTTTGGCTAGGTTCACACTAAATAAACACCACATGCACTATAATTACCTCCTTAATCTTCATCCCTACAACTATCAATGACTGTTCACCAGTACACAACAGACACTACTTATATGCTACAGTGATTTGATTTGATGTTGATACCAGAAAAAAAATCTCTCCTCATATTTAGAGGCACACACAATTGTATACTGTTGTTTAAATCATTTTATTATTTGCTGTTGTTAGCCTGGATGTGATGTTTGTATATTTTTCATAATTTGACATGGATAGACTTGTCCTACATTCAGAGTCTAGTCTTTTGGAATTATGAACTTTTACCAAAGAGTCACTAGTGAGGAAGGTACAGTTTAGACTTTCCATAGCAGACCCCGGCTCCTAGACCTCTCTATCACCTAAATTGCCCTTTATTAAAACTCCATGTGAGCTTACTTGTATCTTCCAAGTATGCATCAACCAAGTTATTTATACAGATGTAGGCCCTTCTTGTGATGTAGTCCCAGTCCCAACCACAATGTCCAGTCAGTTCTCTGGCAGAAAGTACAACAGTATTATGTGAGTCCTCCTCTCACTCCTTTCCACAAACTCGAAAAGGACTAATTAATGGCAGATGCAATGAAATGAAACATTTTCTAAGTGAAGTCTAATGGAATTGTTGAGTTGGTGTCCTATCCTTTTCTGGCAAATCAACCAACGACCTTAGTGAAACATAAGTAGCCCTTATACTTCCATCATCTGCATGCTCACGAGAAATCTGTAGAATTGTGCCGTGCCTGGCTAGCTTTGGGGCTTCGTGAACATTTTTTTTTTAGAATTTTCTCAAAATTTGTCAAAGGAAAGCATTCCCTTTCCCCTTTGAGCAAGCACATGTTTGTGGGAAAGGTTAACATTCATACATGTTCCTTTAGGTTTTCGAAGTTTTGGGATACCACATGTGCAGTTTTAAGTAAACAGAGTACATTCAGGCAACAGAAAAGATGTCATGTTGAGTCTTTTGAAGAGAAAGTTGAGCAGTTAATCTAATTTGGGGCTTCTGATGCTTGGTGGAAGATATTAGCCCATGGACCTTAGACAACACATGGCAAATTCAACGTGTTTTCAGAATCTACTTACTCAAATGAAATTATAATAGGGCAGCGTGGCACCGTGTATCTAACGTTCTGGTTGGGGGACCACAAAGGGTACGCCCATATGTCTTTAACTGTCTGCATGGTCTAAAAGAATTAATTTTCACAAATATATTGAGTTTTGGTTCATTCCAAGATGAGTATTTCTCTTTATCATCAGGCTATTTGAATGTATCATTCTGCCTTATATAGCAATGCTTCAAGGTGCACTCACTTGTCACACATTCAATTCCTTATTATTCTGCAGCAAAACAGAAATCATATTTTATATTTTAATGCAGCATGCATTTATTAATTATTTTTAATTGCTTTTCTCAGTACTTGAGAACAATCCCGATCCTAACACGGGGGGGGTTCCTCCTCTGGAGTGTAAGGGCATGTACCCCCCAGAGTGAGGCACTCTGCCATGCATTATTTAAAAATGAATTCTACTTCTTCCTATCCTGTTCAAGGACTATGCCCTGCCCCCTGGCTGCTAGCTCCATATTCTGGTGCAGTGGGATGGCCAATCCAGGTGATTGGCAGTGCCAACAGGAAGTATCAGCCGAAGTCTGTAGTGCGCATGTCGGGTCGGACAGGTCTCTGACTGTGGCCAACCCAACATGCGCACTTCTTGCCTGGAAACAGCGCTCTGTTAGGGTGCCAAGGGAAACACAGCATAGCCCCATTGGTTTTCTTTGGAGGGCTGTGTTCACCCGTCTGAACCAATCCTTGCTTTGCTCTCATGCAACTTTAATTATAAAAAGCATTAGAGCAAAGCTTGGATTGATTCTGGACAGGCTAGCCTGTGTTCGTGCTGGCCTGCATGTTCAAGGCAGCGCAGAGGCGGGATGCACATGACCAATACCAGGCTCTCAACGCTTTAGCCCCCCTATTGTGTGCCCTGGCCTCGGCTAGAGCTTCATGGGTGCTTGTCTGGAGGAAAGCCTGGGCATGGCACAGAGCGGAGAAAACAGTTTCCTTTCTTAAGACAGCCACGTTCTGCTTTTGGCGCTCCTGGAAAGTGTCTTCGAGGGAGGAGTCGAGGTCACCAATGATTTATAATATGCATGTTTATTGACCCTATGGTAGAGGCTCTGGCTGGCTAGGGCCCTGCCTGTACTATACCATTTCATATTCTTTAAATGAGAGAAAGAAATTGCTCATTAACACTTCAATGACAGGGGCATCATCTGCATTTGAAAGGATCACTGCCCTGTTCACAAACTGGTGCTGAAGCAGATGTCTTAATTTGAAATTATTAATAAATGTCTATGCATTTTGAATACTGATTTATGTAGAAAAATGAATAACGTAGAAAAATAATGTGCACAATTGAAAATTGTAACCTTGAAGAACAGCCACCAGTGTTCACAAAATGTACAAAAATATGATTAATATGTTTGAAATATTGAAAATGTATTAGATTAATATAGTAATATGTCATATTAAGGGTTACAGATTATGGTCCTGCTTATTAACTGTAGGCCTTAACTTAGCAAGTGTCTTGGCCTAGTCTTGCCAGGCCTCATTCAGAAGCTGTATTTCTTAGCGTTTAATATAAAATGTTGACAGAGTGAACTAAATGTGAAATGCTCATTGTTTTAAAAAAAAGGTTAGCAGAAGCTTTTCCTGGGAACTGACAGACAGGAGATTAGGTCTCTCGTGAAGTAACAAATTGTGTGTAAAATGTGTGAGATGTACTTTCCCAAGACGCAAACAATAAAGACACTGACTAGAGAAGAAGATGCAACAAATTCGATACTTGACGAGCCGGATGATGAGAACATCGTAAGGCAAACCAATCATCGACATGTGAACTGTGAAATATTAGAATTCACAGATTTGGTATATGGACATCATTGGGCAGAGTAATAACATATGAGTATTTGACCAATAGGAGATTGAGGAATTTTGATATAACAATGTGACAGAGGAGACTGGATAGAGAGAATTGAGGAGATGTTAAGAAAGAGACTTACTGCGATATTGATATGAAGAGATTCAAGATTCTGTCATTGGGCTCATACTCTCTGACTGAGAGCCTGATGCTTTGCTGATCAACTGATGACCTGAGAACGAAAACTGATTCTGCTTGCTGACCCATACCGTAGATATGACAATGTGACTGAATTGCATTTTTATGCCTTTCCTTTCTAGGTACCAACTGCGCTGTTTTAAATAGTTTTCTTTAGGTATATGTTTTCCCAAATTTGTGTTCTAAATTGTTTTTGCAAGAAGTCCCACATGCTGATGCTAATCTGGGTTAGTTGAGATTATTCACATGACGACTGACAATTTGCACAGACAAATGATTGACAGACTATTTTGTTGAACTTGAAGGACACCATACCTTTGCAGAATTGGGTTTTATTAATGTTTTGTATTAATGCTTTAGAATGTCTTTCGATTCAAGCTTTGATTAGATCATGTCTTTTGCGACTTGCTGGTTAAGCAGCATTAATAAAAAATTTTGGTTGAGTTGATGATTAAGATTCATGATTTAGTATTGTTAACGGAAGGAAAATAAACTTACTAAACTTACACCTTAAGATGTGGTTATTCTTGGCTGAAAAGTCATGGAGTGTGAAATTTACTGACTCCATTTATTGTTGATTTGACTAATGGTTATTGATTATTGTGTGTTGATTATTGTTCGGTACTGGAACTATGGCAAAAACACCTTAAACAAATCAAAAGGTTAATTGACCTATACGCGCCCCCTTGTAAGTTTACTTAATAAAGACCGACGCGCTAACACTGGCTGTTAACCTCAGACCTTCCTAAAAATGAGGGAACAAATTATATTCAGGGCCACTGGAATTACGTGGCAGGTGAGGGCCAAATTATGAAGCAGGGTTGATCAAATTATTGGCAAGAAAATGAAAATTATGTGTCGCAATGTGGCACATTTTCTGATAGTATTCACTGTTTTGTCATTTTTATGGTTGTTAAAACTGTCTGGGCATTTGTTCCACCTCATTAGTACCAGTTTAACACTCAAACAGAGCTATAAGCAACAGAAAGATGACCAGTCAACCTTTCCAAAGGGCCCTGCACTGAGTGGAAAAACGTGCTGCTGTGTTTTAATAACTTTTGAACTTTTTATACCTAGAAACAAAATCTGTTTTGGGTAAAATCGCAGATTATGCAACAAATGATGAAATATGTGACAAATGCAGGAGATTCATAATTATGTGAAAAACGCTGCTGCTGAACAATCACATAATTCCAGGTGCCCTGATTATATTGTATGTAATTGTACTTATATAGCACTTATTACCCATGATAAGCGGAGGCAAGCGCTATGTAAATGCAAAAAAGTGAGTGTGGGACTTTGATTCTCTTTTTTTTAAATAGTGTTGCAAAGATGCAGTTCCATAAGTCATCATCTTCCATTCTCTTGGGAAGCACTTGTGGTTTTGCCTCTAAAAATATCAAATACTGGCTAAATGGTAAGAACGCACATAGTGATATTGGTAAATGGGGGTATGGGCAATTTGTTTCAGTTCTTGATGGTGGGTGGCACCAGCACTTAATAGTTTGGGCGGGGATTTTAAAAAGATGGTCCAGCAGACTGCATCTGAGTAAACGTTTCCTCACTGCAGGTCATGCCACACAGTTACTCTTCCAGTCTGTAAACGGACAGCAGTGCAGTCTTCTACCTCTTGTTTGTTATGTAGTTCAGTTTGGTGTAGGGTGGGACCTGTGCACCACAGTAGGGAGGTATGTGTGGTACAATATTTCACTACTCTTTGTTAAAGGTTGCTGGTTGCTGAGCTCTCACATTCCATCTCACGTAATGCTAGTACCCTTAGTGAATATTTAGTAGACTGACAGAGTCAAGCAGAATGGCACTGTCCATTAAGAGCACCAGGCAAAGCGCCCACCAAAGCTTTCTGCCGCAGCAGCATGATGTACAGCAAATTTGTCTGCCCTTGTGTGGTTTACCATTTGGGCCTTCTTCCTATCTCTGTGAGTGGCAGTTGGTAGTTGGAAGCATGGAGAAGAAGGGTACCCAGTTCCAACTTAAAGACATCAACATATTTCAAAGCCTGATTTGAATGCATCTTAGCTGCGTAACCTCTGGACCTTGCTGCGCCTCAACCTGATGCACTGTTGCAATCAGCTGGTGCCTACACTGTCTTCTATTCCTCTATGCCAACTTTAAACTGGCAACTGCAGTCCTGTGTGATAATGCACCTTCTGCTAAGACACAGTCCAGATGTCTCACCTCTTTGAATGTTTGTCTGAAAAGGGGATTTTAAAACTCAAGCTTGATGCCAGATACAAGAGTTCATATTTTACATTGGCAAGAGACCCACCAAGGTTGAGTGATGATGACATTTGAGTAAACACAGTAAACCAGACCCACTTCCCAACCCAGCATCAAACAAATTAAGTAGCTTGAGACTACCAAACTTGGTTTGGAGAATTAAACATTCTTGGACTGTATTTATTTCCCAAAGACATTGATGTATAATTTCTTGAGATTAACACACCTCAAAATATTTTATCATGTACATTGAACATCCACAATGCTATACATAAACTTTGCTGGCTGAAATGTCTCAAAATCACGGTGACCAACCGGACTGGCCCATCAAGCAAGCACCATCCTGATGAAAATTTGATTTGGTCTCCCCAGATTTCCACTAGGGCCTCTACTTAGTACGTGGCATGGTGAATTCAGCCACACCCTCATACCAGGGGTACTCCATTGGCCAAGCAGTAGGTTAGGCCCTAAACATTACCAGAACAACTCACAATTGGACCATCCTTTCAACCTTTGGAAGATGGACCGGAGTAAATCAGCCATATGCTAGTCCCCTGGAGCTACTACCATCTTCTGAGTCACACCCAGGTCCTGCTAAAGAAGCACCCATGGACAGTTGAAATATAGTTGCTGTAGCACCCAGACCCCAGCCTCTGCAGACCCCAGCCTCACTACCACTCAGTCAAAGCAAAAGTCCTAAAAAAAGAAATGATGGGACTGATCAAGTTAGGCAAGGTGCAAGTACATCATAACACATAACATCACAGCATGTGACATCATAGGAAGTGACATCAGGAAGTGGCATCACAACCCATGACATCACAGGAAGTGACATCACAAGAAATTACATTAGATCTTAACAATTCCCCCATATGTTTAACAGGTCTATCATGAATACATTTAAGTGCATTACAAAATTTAAGAATGCGATTCTGATTGGGGGCTTTGCAACCCCGATGCAAAATCTGGACCTCAACCTATAAATATATATTTTTAAAACTCTGCCACAAAGAAATTGTCAACAAAGAGAAATGTGGCAGTAAATCTGTTCTGCTTAATTGGTTTCAAAGTCTGCATTATCCTATGTGGTTAAGGCACCTGCTGCAGAGATCTTTGTTTTCGAAGTGGGTAAGCCACTGAAAGCTTGAGCCAGGCTTGAGCCTGAAGCTTGTCTGTGGCTGAGCTCAAAGTCCTATTGGAGCCTCAAACCCATAATGAACTGAACTTCCATGTGCCTTCTGTTTGCTACCCTCACTCCACACAGGATGTGGCATTATGGAAAGAGCCAATGACTTTGGAGTGAGAAACCAGGTTTGAGTCTCGGCGAGGCTCTATATACTGTGAGTCTGGGTAAATCACTTAATTGTCCCTTCCCTATAAATAACTAATAGGACCTTGTGTAATGCAATTGGCCCTCACATAAAACACTTCAATACTGCGGTGTTGAGTTAGCAGTATATAAAAAGTAAAGAAAAACGCGCAGTGTGATCATAAGGAAAGCAAATATATACCCATCTGCTGGCTGATCTGAACAAAGTCAGACCAGAAAACCTGGATAAATCATGGCCTCCCCATTTAAATTGTATGATCTTAGGCAATTTTGTTATTTCACCAAAACTCTTTTTTCTTAATCATTGGGCATGAAAGCCCTTTTACTTATGGGGGCGTTCAGATTACCAGTTGTACACAATTCTATTGTATTTCATTAATTAAACTATAGTGCTGCTCTATAATAATTGGGACCACATACAGGGTTTACATTAACTTTTATTAAGTGCTTCTAGCACAGTGGCATAATGTGCCATATTAATGTCAGCTCCACATGTTAAAGAAATACAGTTTTTATTAATTTTGAAGCGATAGTATTATATTTTAAGTGATGTTTGTTGTGTGATTGACATAGTATATATTTTTGGGGCTTGGCTCATGCATGGTCTTTATGTGCCGGACCCTTGCCTCTGGCTCGGCTCTCCCTGTTAATTTTTGTTCACTCACTCTCCTCTACTTTATGTGCCCGGAAAGCCTCAGGGAATAATAATAATGGTAAGATAACCTTGGAGCTTATCACATTTGGTGAAGAGATGTGTACTTTGTGTAGGTTCAGTTTTTAATCAAAGTAAGGTTAATGTGTCTCCTGTAAAGCACATAATGTAACATGCAGGTGGTAGATTTTTTATTTTATGTTGATAGGTAAGTGGATTTCTGCTTTTAACAAAGAGATCCTTTTGTAACTTGCAGTTCATAAATTGTAATCCTTGTAATATAGCACAGTGAGCTATGAAGGACATGGGATTCCTACACCTTGTAAATTGTGCTGTCTTATGTATCACATCCTGTAAATTGATTTACACACTTGCATGATTTATTGTCACTGTATTATGTACATGTGGTGTAAATTGCTCTGACACCCTGCATTGGTATGAGTAGAGCTTTAAAAGAAATGAAACAAAATAGTGGTATTTAAATTATTTTTGTAAATACTGGGACAGACCAACACACTTGACATTCTTACAGTGCATGCATACCTCTTATATATAGGGGTTGAACTAAGTCAAACCCACTCCTCTCTTAAGCACCTGTGAAGTGATAACAAGCTGTGTGCCTTTGTTTACCTTCCAATGCATTTACACCTAGGTGTTAGGCTCCAGATAGCTCCTAGCCAGGATGCTCAAACAAAATGATGCCTAATAGCTCCTTAAATTCGGCCTTTGTTGGGCGCAGCTGGAATTTAAAATAAAAACGTTCCTTTGCCACAGACAATGTTCCAGCACCACTGCATGTGTCCCGATGTCTGAAAATTACAACAGGACCAATTCAGCATATTTTAGTTGGGCCCAGCTTCTTTGCAGGGTGGACAACAGCCACCCTGTGAAAATAGCGGATGAACTCTGTCTACCTGCGTTCACCCCCAACCTTTGCCTAGACCTCCATGAGGTAATAATTAGAGCTAAACCTAGAATTCACCTGACTTTATAGGTTGTGCTTTTTTTCAGGCTTGGACGCTTGCTCTCCAGCTTCTGCTGAAAGTTGGAATTTTCACACAAAATGAAAAAAGAACGCCCACTGGCAACCACCTCCCTCCTCCCGCTGGCCCCTGCCTAAACACCATTGGCCCCAACATTGAGCCCCCTTTATTAATATTAGTTCTTTGACTTTTGCTTTCTACTCTTTGGCATAGAGGTGAAAGTGGAAGTGCTGCTTCCGCTCTCATTTCAGTGGGATTCTGACAGTATGTGTGTAGTCTCACTTGCTTACTTAAGATGCTGTTAGAGATGCTTCTGGCATAATCTGAAACTTCTAAAGCTATCAAATTGAGTCTTGCGGTAACCACAACTCCTACTTTTGTCATATCCTTGAGCCTTGCTGCTGTCACTGAATCTTGCCTTCAGTGCATGTATAGTGGATCCTATTTAGTTTTAATGGGAATCAGGGGTTTAGCTTAGCCTTCTGGCGTACAGGCCTGTGCCCCGTCACGTAGTGACTTTGAACCTTCTTAGCTTGCTCTGTCTTAGCCAGAAATGTTTTGGTTTTACATGATCACCGCGTCACTATCAGCTTCAAAGTTAAGTGAGATACATAGGTATTCACATCATGTCCATTTCCCACTTATGTGGGACAGGAACATGATGTACTTTTGGAAGGAATTGTTTATATAATTGCCACCCCAAACATGCCTCCTTATCTATTATTTGGGAACATACCTGCGTCAGGAGTCCTACAGATCTGTATAAATACATCTCACGCAGACAACGTTATTAGGGGGACTCCTACCACATGCTATCGACACGATCTATGCTGCACGCTCCTTTCATGCAGACCCAGCCTTCGTGTCACCATGGAGTCTGATCTAGAGACATCATTCCAACGTAACAAGGTTTGGGGGGTGAATTCTCATGGGCCTGGTACTGGTAGATTAGGTTAATCACACCTAGCTCTCTTTAGGTTAGAGATTAGGTACTCCATGCTAGGGTTTTAGGGATATTTTACATTTCATGTTTATTGCAAGATGGTGGGGGTCTATGTATTCACGACTCTTATCTTTACAATTCTGCTTCTTGCATTGCTCATTATCTTAATCATTGTAGCTCATGCATTTTACAGTAGATTGCAGTCTTTTTAATAAACCAATTGAAATATTTCCTGCATCTCCTTTATTGCCTGTTTGTGATTGAGACTTATTGCTAATGTGAAAAAAGGGTAATCTCCGTTCCACCACGACCCCCCTGAGATGTTGCATTGTAGAATCCATGCGTAAAGGCTGCCAGAAATCACCTTTTACTGTTTGGGTTTTTGCTGAGGTACTGCTTGTGAGCCGGAAAAGTTGGGCTGGCAGTTGTGACTTGTTGTAGGATTGGCCTAGTTGCCTGCAAACAAAAGTGCTGTCATCCCTAAACCAGCAGTCTCGCCCAGGAGCGGGAGTCCAACTATGACACCTGGAGTTCTTAAAGCTGCCATGCTCTTGTGCCTGCAAATGAGTGTTGCTGCTATCATATAGTGTCAATTCCTTCTGCTATCACCTCTCCAGGCATGGTTGTAGCAGGCAAACCCCACATTGAATTTGATGGATGGGTGAAGTTTAACCCCTTCCCCGCCACGGACGTAATGGTTACGTCCATGGCAGCGCCCGTGTGGCGCCATGGACGTAACCATTACGTCCAGGGACTGGCAGTCGGGGGAAGCGCTAGCGCTTCCCCCGAGGGCCGCCCCCCAACACCCCCAGGCCAGGGCTGAAAGGGGAATCCCTTCCCCTTTCACGCCCACCCCCCCCGCCCCACCCCATGACGTCAGCGCGCGATCGCGCGCTGATTTCATGGAAACGGGGAATGACGCGCTGGAAGCCATTTGCTTCCAGCGCGTCAAGGGAGAAGGTGAGTATTTCACCTTCCTGCGGGGTGGGGGTGCTCTCAGAGAGGCATCGAGGGAAAGGAAAGGGTTTTCCTTTCCCTCGATGTCTCTTTGAGCATTCCTGCTGCCCGATCGCGATGCGATCGGGCAGCAGGAATGCCCACTAGACACCAGGGATTTCTGTATGTGTGTGTGTGTGAGTGAATATTAGTGTAGGGGAGCGACCCCTTGGGCAAGGGTCGCTCCCCTTTGGGGGCACATGCTTTTTACGTCGTTTCTGCCCAGATTGGCCCTATTTTTAGGCCGATCTGCCCCCAAGGGGGGCAGAAAGCCACTAGACACCAGGGATTTTATTGTTGCTGTGTATTTTTTGTGTTGGGGGGCGGCCCCTTGGGCAAGGGTCGCTCCCCTTTGGGGGCACATGTATTTTACGTCGTTTCTGCCCCCCCTGGGGGCAGATTGGCCCTATTTTTAGGCCGATCTGCCCCCAAGGGGGGCAGAAAGCCACTAGACACCAGGGATTTTATTGTTGATTTGTATTTTTTGTGTTGGGGGGCGGCCCCTTGGGCAAGGGTCGCTCCCCTTTGGGGGCAAATGTATTTTACGTCGTTTCTGCCCCCCCTGGGGGCAGATTGGCCCTATTTTTAGGCCGATCTGCCCCCAAGGGGGGCAGAAAGCCACTAGACACCAGGGATTTTATTGTTGATGTGTATTTTTTGTGTTGGGGGGCGGCCCCTTGGGCAAGGGTCGCCCCCAGGGGCCCTCATGTATTTTTGGGCAGTTCTGCCCCCCTTGGGGGCAGAGAGGCCTATTTTTTTTAGGCCTTTCTGCCCCCAAGGGGGGCAGAATCCCAATAGTGCCAGAAATAGTATGTATGTATGTGTGCTTTGTGTTGGGGGGTGGCCCCTTGGGCAAGGGTCGCTCCCCCCAGGGGCGCAATGTATTTATTGTCGTTTGATTGGCCCTATTTTTAGGCCGATCTGCCCCCAAGGGGGGCAGAAAGCCACTAGACACCAGGGATTATATTGTTGATGTGTATTTTTTGTGTTGGGGGGCGGCCCCTTGGGCAAGGGTCGCCCCCAGGGGCCCTCATGTATTTTTGGGCAGTTCTGCCCCCTTTGGGGGCAGAGAGGCCTATTTTTTTTAGGCCTTTCTGCCCCCAAGGGGGGCAGAATCCCAATAGCGCCAGAAATAGTATGTATGTATGTGTGCTTTGTGTTGGGGGGTGGCCCCTAGGGCAAGGGTCGCTCCCCCCAGGGGCGCAATGTATTTATTGTCGTTTCTGCCCCCCTTGGGGGCAGATTGGCCCTATTTTTAGGCCGATCTGCCCCCAAGGGGGGCAGAAAGCCACTAGACACCAGGGATTTTATTGTTGATTTTTATTTTTTGTGTTGGGGGGTGGCCCCTTGGGCAAGGGTCGCCCCCAGGGGCCCACATGTATTTTTGGGCAGTTCTGCCCCCTAGGGGGCAGATATGCCTATTTTTTAGGCCTTTCTGTCCCCAAGGGGGGCAGAATCCCCATAGCGCCAGGGATACTATGTATGTGTGTGTGTGCTTTGTGTGGGGGTGTGGCACCTTGGGCAAGGGTCGCCCCCCCTTCCCATTGGAAGACCTGACGCATGGGTTGCACCAAACATGGAGCAGCCACAGTTGCCTGCGTTTACTGGTTTTCCAGGGTGTCGAGTTAATACGGAAAACTTTTTGCCCGTCAACTTTTTTGAGTTGTTTATGGACGATATATTTTTGGAAGAGATTGTTGAGCAGACTAATTTGTATGCAGAGCAGTTTTTGAGGGACAACGCTGCCAGACTTAGGCCACACTCTAGAGCTAGCCGGTGGATTCCCACAAATCTGGAAGAGTTGAAAAAGTTCTTGGGTTTAACTTTTTTGATGGGGCTGATAAGGAAGCCGTCGCTGTCTTCATATTGGTCTACTAGTCCCTTGATGGCAACTGCTATATTTCCTGCCATCATGAGTCGTAACCGGTATGAGCTTCTTCTTCGGATGTTGCATTTTGTAGATAATGCTTTAGCCTTGCCACGAGATCATCCTGATTCTGACCGTCTTTTTAAGATTAGACCTGTCCTTGATCATTTGGTAGATCGGTTTTCAGAGATCTATGTTCCAGGGAAAGAAATATCTGTAGATGAGTCTTTGGTCCTGTTCAAGGGTCGTTTGGTTTTTAGGCAGTACATTCCTAGCAAGAGGGCACGGTATGGAATTAAATTGTATATGCTGTCAGAAAGTAGTACAGGATATGTTTATAATTTCCGGGTCTACACTGGTAGGGATTCCAATATTGACCCCCCTGGTTGTCCTCCCACTTTTGGAGTTAGTGAGAAAATTGTGTGGGAACTTGGTAGACGACTGTTTAACAAAGGTCACCATTTATATGTAGATAACTTCTACACTGGAGTTCGGTTGTTCAAGGAGTTGTTCAGAGTGGACACTGTTGCTTGTGGCACAATCCGCTCTAATCGGAAAGGCTATCCAAAAGAGCTTGTCTGTAAAAAACTTGAGAAGAGACAGTGCAGTGCCTTGCGGAATGATGAGCTGCTAGCTCTGAAATTTGTAGACAAGAGGGATGTATACATGCTAAGCACCATCCATGATGAGAGTACTTCACCTGTGGCTGTTTGGGGTCAGGTTGCCGAAGTGCGCAAACCTGTGTGCATCTTAGACTATAATAAGCACATGGGTGGTGTTGATAGAGTAGATCAGAGGTTAGAACCTTACACTGCTGCTCGTAAGTCTTATGTGTGGTATAAGAAATTAGCGCTTCACTTGTTCCACTTGGCAACTTTTAATGCTTTTGTTGTGTTTAAGGATAGTTCTCCAGAGTCAAGGATGACATTTGTGAAATTTCAGGAGTCTATCATAGCTAGCCTTGTTGTGCTGGAACAGGCAAGAGTTCCTAGAGAAGCAGTGGTGGAGGATGTGGCTAGATTGAAAGATCGTCACTTTGCTGAGCACATTCCTCCCACGGCCAAAAAAAACTTTCCTGCTAAGAGATGTAGAGTCTGTGCTCGAAGAGGTATCAGGAAGGAGACTAGGATGTACTGCCCTGATTGTCCTTCAAAGCCTGGGCTGTGTGTGGGTGGCTGTTTCAGGAGCTACCACACACAGAAGAATTATTGGGAAATTCCGTGAGCGTAAACTGGTGTTTTATATTTTTATATGTTCGGTTTCACGGTTGGCATTAGTCATGTATTCAGTTAGAGCTTTTGTGTTTGTAGTTTTGTACTAATTTATGATTAGTGGTTTCTTTGTTGTTTAAAAACAAAAAAAGGGGATGGCATGTGTAGAGTGGCGCTTGGCTGGCGGCGTGGGTGTGGTGGCGCTTGGCTGGCGGTGTGTGTGGGGTGGCGCTTGGCTGGCGGTGTGTGTGGGGTGGCGCTGGGCTGGCGGTGTGTGTGGGGTGGCGCTGGGCTGGCGGTGTGTGTGGGGTGGCGCTTGGCTGGTGGTGTGGGTGGGGTGGCGCTTGGCTGGCAGTGCCGGCCAAACGCCAGTCCACACACTCATCAGCTGGTGTGATTGCTGTATCAGGCATGTGGGCGTATGAAAGTGATGGGCCCTTGACTGGCGCTGTCTGTGGATGCGAGTCTTGTAATGTGCTGGGCCCGTGGCTGGCGGCGTGAATGGTCTAGTGCATGTCATGTATGAAAGGTGTGTGAATGGACTGTAAAGCGGTTGGTGCCTTGTCGTGGCTTTACAGCTCACGAGCTGTGAGTCATTGGTTCAGTTTTTTGGCCTTTCAGTTATTACCAGTGCATTTCACTTTTGTGAAATCTCTTGTTAATAAAATTTGATCTACTGAACCATCACTCACCCTCGTGCCAAATCCAACCAGTATGTGTGGTACAAATGACAAAACCTGCTCCGCTGTAATCAGGCGTCGCAGCACACTTGAGACACGCTAGGTGCCTCAGGTGGGACCCCGATGATGAAGCATGCCACCAACTTGGTTGGTGGGTGAGGGGTCTTCTTCACATAACCTAAGTGTGTTTCTTTTCACAATTTTAGTGTTTGGCACATCACGGACGTATGTGCACACATCAAAGTGATATATTCCAAAAATACCTGTGTTTGGGGGGGAGGGCCCACCTATGTTTTTGGTCCTGGGTGCGGCCGTCATGTAGGGAAACCTACAAAACCCAGAAACTTTTTAAAACTAGGCACCCCAAGGAGTCTAGGGAGGTGTGGCTTGTGTGGCTCCCCCAACATTTTCTTACCCAGACTCCTCTGTAAACCTCACAATTTGCATAAAAAAGCATATTTTCCTGATTTTTCTTAGTAGGATCACCGCTCCAGCACAAAATTCCTACTCCCCAGTTTTCCCCTCAGTCTCCCAAGTAAAATGACACCTCACTTATGTGGGTCCCCAAAGCAGAGTCCGTCTAAAGATGTATAAAAGAATATGCCCTTATAAACTTGCTGTGCTATCCCTTCTATCCCTTCAGGTTTTGGGCCTTATTATGTTGCAGGCACCTGGGCCACCCACACAAGTGAGGTATCATTTTTATCGGGAGACTTGGGGGAACGCTGGGTGGAAGGAAATTTGTGGCTCCTATCAGATTCCAGAACTTTCTGCCACAGAAATGTGAGGAACATGTGTTTTTTTAGCTACATTTTGAGGTTTGCAAAGGATTCTGGGTAACAGAACCTGGTCAGAGTCCCGCAAGTCACCCCTCCTTGGATTCCCCTAGGTCTCTAGTTTTCAGAAATGCACTGGTTTGGTAGGTTTCCCTAGGCGCCGGGTGAGCTACAGGCCAAAATCCGCAGGTAGGCACTGTTTTCTCCCAAAATTGTGGATGTGTCCACGTTGCGCTTTGGGGTGTTTCCTGTCGCAGGCGCTAGGCCTACCCACGCAAGTGAGGTATCATTTTTATCGGGAGACTTGGGGGAACGCTGGGTGGAAGGAAATTTGTAGCTCCTCTCAGATTCCAGAACTTTCTGCCACAGAAATGTGAGGAACATGTGTTTTTTTAGCCAAATTTTGAGGTTTGCAAAGGATTCTGGGTAACAGAACCTGGTCCGAGCCCCGCAAGTCACCCCTCCTTGGATCCCCCTAGGTCTCTAGTTTTCAGAAATGCACAGGTTTGGTAGGTTTCCCTAGGTGGCGGCTGAGCTAGAGGCCAAAATCTACAGGTAGTCACTTTGCTAAAAACAGCTCTGTTTTCTGTGATATGTCCACGTTGTGTTTTGGGGCATATCCTGTCGCGGGAGCTAGGCCTACCCACACAAGTGAGGTATCATTTTTATCGGGAGACGTGGGGGAACACTGGGTGGAAGGAAATTTGTGGCTCCTCTCAGATTCCAGAACTTTCTGCCACAGAAATGTGAGGAACATGTGTTTTTTTAGCCAAATTTTGAGGTTTGCAAAGGATTCTGGGTAACAGAACCTGGTCCGAGCCCCGCAAGTCACCCCTCCTTGGATCTCCCTAGGTCTCTAGTTTTCAGAAATGCACAGGTTTGGTAGGTTTCCCTAGGTGGCGGCTGAGCTAGAGGCCAAAATCTACAGGTAGTCACTTTGCTAAAAACAGCTCTGTTTTCTGTGATATGTCCACGTTGTGTTTTGGGGCATATCCTGTCGCGGGCGCTAGGCCTACCCACACAAGTGAGGTATCATTTTTATCGGGAGACGTGGGGGAACGCTGGGTGGAAGGAAATTTGTGGCTCCTCTCAGATTCCAGAACTTTCTGCCACAGAAATGTGAGGAACATGTGTTTTTTTAGCCAAATTTTGAGGTTTGCAAAGGATTCTGGGTAACAGAACCTGGTCCGAGCCCCGCAAGTCAGCCCTCCTTGGATCCCCCTAGGTCTCTAGTTTTCAGAAATGCACAGGTTTGGTAGGTTTCCCTAGGTGGCGGCTGAGCTAGAGGCCAAAATCTACAGGTAGTCACTTTGCTAAAAACAGCTCTGTTTTCTGTGATATGTCCACGTTGTGTTTTGGGGCATATCCTGTCGCGGGCGCTAGGCCTACCCACACAAGTGAGGTATCATTTTTATCGGGAGACGTGGGGGAACGCTGGGTGGAAGGAAATTTGTAGCTCCTCTCAGATTCCAGAACTTTCTGCCACAGAAATGTGAGGAACATGTGTTATTTTAGCCAAATTTTGAGGTTTGCAAAGGATTCTGGGTAACAGAACCTGGTCCGAGCCCCGCAAGTCACCCCTCCTTGGATTCCCCTAGGTCTCTAGTTTTCAGAAATACACAGGTTTGGTAGGTTTCCCTAGGTGCCGGCTGAGCTAGAGGCCAAAATCTACAGGTAGGTACTTCGCAAAAAACACCTCTGTTTTTTTCCAAAATTTAGGATGTGTCCACGTTGCGCTTTGGGGTGTTTCCTGTCGCCGGCGCTAGGCCTACCCACGCAAGTGAGGTATCATTTTTATCGGGAGACTTGGGGGAACGCTGGGTGGAAGGAAATTTGTAGCTCCTCTCAGATTCCAGAACTTTCTGCCACAGAAATGTGAGGGACATGTGTTTTTTTAGCCAAATTTTGAGGTTTGCAAAGGATTCTGGGTAACAGAACCTGGTCCGAGCCCCGCAAGTCACCCCTCCTTGGATCCCCCTAAGTCTCTAGTTTTCAGAAATGCACAGGTTTGGTAGGTTTCCCTAGGTGGCGGCTGAGCTAGAGGCCAAAATCTACAGGTAGTCACTTTGCTAAAAACAGCTCTGTTTTCTGTGATATGTCCACGTTGTGTTTTGGGGCATATCCTGTCGCGGGCGCTAGGCCTACCCACACAAGTGAGGTATCACTTTTATCGGGAGACGTGGGGGAACGCTGGGTGGAAGGAAATTTGTAGCTCCTCTCAGATTCCAGAACTTTCTGCCACAGAAATGTGAGGGACATGTGTTTTTTTAGCCAAATTTTGAGGTTTGCAAAGGATTCAGGGTAACAGAACCTGGTCCGAGCCCCGCAAGTCACCCCTCCTTGGATCCCCCTAGGTCTCTAGTTTTCAGAAATGCACAGGTTTGGTAGGTTTCCCTAGGTGGCGGCTGAGCTAGAGGCCAAAATCTACAGGTAGTCACTTTGCTAAAAACAGCTCTGTTTTCTGTGATATGTCCACGTTGTGTTTTGGGGCATATCCTGTCGCGGGCGCTAGGCCTACCCACACAAGTGAGGTATCATTTTTATCGGGAGACATGGGGGAACGCTGGGTGGAAGGAAATTTGTGGCTCCTCTCAGATTCCAGAACTTTCTGCCACAGAAATGTGAGGAACATGTGTTTTTTTAGCCAAATTTTGAGGTTTGCAAAGGATTCTGGGTAACAGAACCTGGTCCGAGCCCCGCAAGTCACCCCTCCTTGGATCCCCCTAGGTCTCTAGTTTTCAGAAATGCACAGGTTTGGTAGGTTTCCCTAGGTGGCGGCTGAGCTAGAGGCCAAAATCTACAGGTAGTCACTTTGCTAAAAACAGCTCTGTTTTCTGTGATATGTCCACGTTGTGTTTTGGGGCATATCCTGTCGCGGGCGCTAGGCCTACCCACACAAGTGAGGTATCATTTTTATCGGGAGACGTGGGGGAACGCTGGGTGGAAGGAAATTTGTAGCTCCTCTCAGATTCCAGAACTTTCTGCCACAGAAATGTGAGGAACATGTGTTTTTTTAGCCAAATTTTGAGGTTTGCAAAGGATTCTGGGTAACAGAACCTGGTCCGAGCCCCGCAAGTCACCCCTCCTTGGATCCCCCTAGGTCTCTAGTTTTCAGAAATGCACAGGTTTGGTAGGTTTCCCTAGGTGGCGGCTGAGCTAGAGGCCAAAATCTACAGGTAGTCACTTTGCTAAAAACAGCTCTGTTTTCTGTGATATGTCCACGTTGTGTTTTGGGGCATATCCTGTCGCGGGCGCTAGGCCTACCCACACAAGTGAGGTATCATTTTTATCGGGAGATGTGGGGGAACGCTGGGTGGAAGGAAATTTGTGGCTCCTCTCAGATTCCAGAACTTTCTGCCACAGAAATGTGAGGAACATGTGTTTTTTTAGCCAAATTTTGAGGTTTGCAAAGGATTCTGGGTAACAGAACCTGGTCCAAGCCCCGCAAGTCACCCCTCCTTGGATCCCCCTAGGTCTCTAGTTTTCAGAAATGCACAGGTTTGGTAGGTTTCCCTAGGTGGCGGCTGAGCTAGAGGCCAAAATCTACAGGTAGTCACTTTGCTAAAAACAGCTCTGTTTTCTGTGATATGTCCACGTTGTGTTTTGGGGCATATCCTGTCGCGGGCGCTAGGCCTACCCACACAAGTGAGGTATCATTTTTATCGGGAGACGTGGGGGAACGCTGGGTGGAAGGAACTTTGTAGCTCCTCTCAGATTCCAGAACTTTCTGCCACAGAAATGTGAGGAACATGTGTTTTTTTAGCCAAATTTTGAGGTTTGCAAAGGATTCTGGGTAACAGAACCTGGTCCGAGCCCCGCAAGTCACCCCTCCTTGGATCCCCCTAGGTCTCTAGTTTTCAGAAATGCACAGGTTTGGTAGGTTTCCCTAGGTGGCGGCTGAGCTAGAGGCCAAAATCTACAGGTAGTCACTTTGCTAAAAACAGCTCTGTTTTCTGTGATATGTCCACGTTGTGTTTTGGGGCATATCCTGTCGCGGGCGCTAGGCCTACCCACACAAGTGAGGTATCACTTTTATCGGGAGACGTGGGGGAACGCTGGGTGGAAGGAAATTTGTAGCTCCTCTCAGATTCCAGAACTTTCTGCCACAGAAATGTGAGGGACATGTGTTTTTTTAGCCAAATTTTGAGGTTTGCAAAGGATTCTGGGTAACAGAACCTGGTCCGAGCCCCGCAAGTCACCCCTCCTTGGATCCCCCTAGGTCTCTAGTTTTCAGAAATGCACAGGTTTGGTAGGTTTCCCTAGGTGGCGGCTGAGCTAGAGGCCAAAATCTACAGGTAGTCACTTTGCTAAAAACAGCTCTGTTTTCTGTGATATGTCCACGTTGTGTTTTGGGGCATATCCTGTCGCGGGCGCTAGGCCTACCCACACAAGTGAGGTATCATTTTTATCGGGAGACGTGGGGGAACGCTGGGTGGAAGGAAATTTGTGGCTCCTCTCAGATTCCAGAACTTTCTGCCACAGAAATGTGAGGAACATGTGTTTTTTTAGCCAAATTTTGAGGTTTGCAAAGGATTCTGGGTAACAGAACCTGGTCCGAGCCCCGCAAGTCACCCCTCCTTGGATCCCCCTAGGTCTCTAGTTTTCAGAAATGCACAGGTTTGGTAGGTTTCCCTAGGTGGCGGCTGAGCTAGAGGCCAAAATGTACAGGTAGTCACTTTGCTAAAAACAGCTCTGTTTTCTGTGATGTGTCCACGTTGTGTTTTGGGGCATATCCTGTCGCGGGCGCTAGGCCTACCCACACAAGTGAGGTATCATTTTTATCGGGATACGTGGGGGAACGCTAGGTGGAAGGAAATTTGTGGCTCCTCTCAGATTCCAGAACTTTCTGCCACAGAAATGTGAGGAACATGTGTTTTTTTAGCCAAATTTTGAGGTTTGCAAAGGATTCTGGGTAACCGAACCTGGTCCGAGCCACACAAGTCACCCCTCCTTGGATTCCCCTAGGTCTCTAGTTTTCAGAAATGCACAGGTTTGGTAGGTTTCCCTAGGTGGCGGCTGAGCTAGAGGCCAAAATCTACAGGTAGTCACTATGCTAAAAACAGCTCTGTTTTCTGTGATGTGTCCAGGTTGTGTTTTGGGGCATATCCTGTCGCGGGCGCTAGGCCTACCCACACAAGTGAGGTATCATTTTTATCAGGAGACGTGGGGGAATGCTGGGTGGAAGGAAATTTGTCGCTCCTCTCAGATTCCAGAACTTTCTGCCACAGAAATGTGAGGAACATGTGTTTTTTTAGCCAAATTTTGAGGTTTGCAAAGGATTCTGGGTAACAGAACCTGGTCCGAGCCACACAAGTCACCCCTCCTTGGATTCCCCTAGGTCTCTAGTTTTCAGAAATGCACAGGTTTGGTAGGTTTCCCTAGGTGCCGGCTGAGCTAGAGGCCAAAATCTACAGGTAGTCACTTTGCTAAAAACAGCTCTGTTTTCTGTGATGTGTCCACGTTGTGTTTTGGGGCATATCCTGTCGCGGGCGCTAGGCCTACCCAAACAAGTGAGGTATCATTTTTATCGGGAGACTTGGGGGAACATAGAATAGCAAAACAAGTGTTATTGCCCCTTGTCTTTCTCTACATTTATTCCTTCCAAATATAGGGGTGTGTGTAAAAAAGACATCTATTTGAGAAATTCCATGTAATTCACGTGCTACTATGGTCACCCCGGAATTCAGAGATGTGCAAATAACCACTGCTCCTCAACACCTTATCTTGTGCCCTTTTTGGAAATGCAAAGGTTTTCTTGATAGCTATTTTTTACTCCTTATATTTCAGCAAATGAATTACTGTATACCCGGTATAGAATGAAAACGCACTGCAGGGTGCAGCTCATTTATTGGCTCTGGGTTCCTCGGGTTCTTGATGAACCTACAAACCCTATATATCCCCGCAACCAGAGGAGTCCAGCAGACGTAACGGTATATTGCTTTCGATAATCTGACATTGCAGGGAAAAGTTACAGAGTAAAAAGTAGAGAAAAATTGATGTTTTTTTCACCTCAATTTCAATATTTTTCTTTTTCAGCTGTTATTTTCTGTAGGAAACCCTTGTAGGATCTACACAAATGACCCCTTGCTGAATTCAGAATTTTGTCTACTTTTCAGAAATGTTTAGGTTTCTGGGATCCAGCATTGGTTTCATGACCATTCCGGTCACTGACTGGAAGGAGGCTGAAAGCACAAAAAATTGCACAAATGGGGTATGCCCCAGTAAAATGCCAAAATTGTGTTGAAAAATTGGGTTTTCGGATTCAAGTCTGCCTGTTCCTGAAAGCTGGGAAGCTGCTGGGTTTAGCACCGCAAACCCTTTGTTGATGCCATTTTCAGGGGAAAAACCACAAGCCTTCTTCTGCAGCCCCTTTTTCCAATTTTTTTGAAAAAAACGAAATTTTCACTGTATTTTGGCCAATTTCTTGGCCTCCTTCAGGGGAACCCACAAAGTCTGGGTACCTTTAGAATCGCTAGGATGTTGGAAAAAAAGGACGCAAATTTGGCTTGGTTAGCTTATGTGGACAAAAAGTTATGAGGGCCTAAGCGCGAACTGCCCCAAATAGGCAAAAAAAGGCCTGGCACAGGAGGGGGAAAAGGCCTGGCAGCGAAGTGGTTAAAGCCTGTGAGAGCAGCTCAACTTCAAAGGTACAGAAGGAGGGATTTCCTTCAGCAGCCTCAAGCTCCACTCAAAGTTCCATCAGGAAACAAAACGTCTAAGGTGTAAACACTCCCCAAGATTGCTAGGTATTCCTTCCATCTTCCTACAAGAGATCATCAAGCATCTGTTCAGGTGGAGGAACGTGAGCTCCTTACTGGCTGACAGTACAGGTTTTGTCCACCAGCTGCAACTACAGCATCCCAGTGTAAGGGGGGGCAGCAGGTCCATGGGCATGCTTACACTTCCCACAGAAATAAACCTATGCTGAGGTCTCCGTCTGACTATCCTCATATGTCTCAATCTAATCCTGCAGCAGTGTCTTGTGCTGCTGATGCTCACCATAAAAAGATTTAACCTAATTTCTCCACAGTTTCAGCTCTTTCATAAACATGGTTGACAAAATTATTTACCATAATTAATTTCTGGTGCAGCATGTGCACATTAAAATTTTGGTATCTTTAGCTAACCTCCTTTCGTTCAGAGAAAAAGAAAATGTGACTAAGTGCAGTTTTGGCCTAGGCTTGTGTTTGTATTTTTGAAAGATATTTAACCTTCAGCTCAAAACAGTAGCTGGCTTTGTAGCTGTAATTTGTAATCTTGGCGCGTTCGTGTAACAATATTGCATGACCATTTCAAGAAAGGATTGCCAAAAAACAAAAAAAAAGATTCATCAACCCTTTGAATATTATTTTAAATGATATAAAATACCACTCAGCATCTGGACCATGATTTTTGCCCCACCCTGATTGGTACAATGGAGGTGTATCATCATTAATAAACCATTACATTGTTGCTAAATATGTAAATATTAGTTTTATATCATGTTACACTTTAACCCATAGGGCATTTGCACACAGACAAACCTGAACCTTTAACAACAGATAATGTAATCAAGGTGCAACCCCTCCATAATAACTAGATACCACAATATTTTGCATTCGGTCTACCCATTAGACTACATGGGGAATACAGCATAATGCCTATGGAAAGATATGAAAAAATAAGTCTTCACGCAAATTGGTGAAGGTGAACCTTTGAAGCATTTTCAACTCAACCTTTTTGTGAATGTTTTTTTTTTATATCAACTAAGGAAAAAGACATGGTGTAGTGACTAAGTCAATCTGAGCACCTGGGTTTGAATCCACAGTGTCACTTCACTGGCAATTGTGCAGTCAGTTCTGTGCAAATCACATAATCTGTTATGATGGTGTATTTATGTGTAGCTGGATAATTCACAGATTTCAACCCTCACTTGATATATGCAGTCTTATTCCCCAAAAAGTACAGGGCTCCGGTACTCCCCAGTTTTGTCTGTGCTATATAAGCACATGCATGTTTTGCATTGTTTAGTATCCTGCTTATTCCACTCTGTAAATGCCCCTTCCTTTTGAGATCTTTGTGAACTCCCTCATTTTATGACATGACATTCCAATAGAAGCCCCTTTATCTCAGTACCTATTCAACCCCTTTAATATTGTTCCTAAAAGTCAACTTCTAAAAGTCTACTTCTTGATGTCTGTGGGAGCACTTCCTTGTGTTTAGTAAGAGATCCTCCATACACATCTTCTTGTGCCATGGAAAGTTGTGTTCTTATGTGTCATATGTTGCTTTTAGTATGAAAAGACACCTTTCAATAAGGCTGTAGTGTTTTCTTTTTTTAGTGTCAAACATGCACCCAGACACAAGACTCTCCCTGTAACAAACAATTTGCTCACATCCAATGCTGGGAGATCTGGTGGAAATCTCAAATCTCCATTATTGCTTTACTGTCGTAATGGAAATTATTGGCATTAATTTGCTGAAGTATGAGAATACGGATTTGCATAAAAGCTATCTGCGTGCATTAGCGCATTAAAGCCAGGCATATTTGCAATGTGTGCTCTTATAGTGGATCTGCGGACATCTCTGCCCGCATAGCATGAAGTGGCAGCTCCACCAGTGTGGCTTAAAGTACAACCCCCCCGAAGTTTGGGTCTGGTTGCGCCCTGACCAATACTGCAGATTTATTTTACAGCCACACAGTGATTGGTGATGTGAACTGGTGGCGCTGGTTCTTCCTCTCATGCTCAGCGCCTGTGACGGCATTGTGCACGAGGGGAATGGAGATGAAAGCAGTCACCTATGCTCCTTGACTGACATGCCTACCCATCCCCCAGTCCCTCGTCCCCCGGGCTGACGAGCCGGTATAGTACACATATTGTTTGCTGCATGCTACAGAATGTAGTGACTTTTTAAATAAGTAATTTGTGTTGCATATCAGTCTGCCTTCCAGATGCAGCAAAAACAGGAATAAGATAACACACATGCCAGGCTCCGAGTTCCAAAATAATATTACTA
Organism: Pleurodeles waltl; assembly: GCF_031143425.1. Lineage (NCBI taxonomy): Eukaryota > Metazoa > Chordata > Amphibia > Caudata > Salamandridae > Pleurodeles > Pleurodeles waltl. Next base: position 977,268,586 of record NC_090447.1, read on the forward strand.
ACAAAGCTATGGAAGCTTTTTATGACTGTACAAATCAGCCAGGTCTAGCATACCTGCTCCTTTATTTTTGGTGGCATTCAAAGTTGAAAAATACAGAAAGCAATTACTATTTACTTTTTTGTTCATTCCCATAAAGTTTTATTTTTCATTTAACATTAGGGCTTATTGGTACCCCTGCACATTGCGTTAAGCGCCTTCGAGACATATTTTTATTGCGCTGTTCCGTCCAAACATCTCAGGCTGTTCTATACTAATGATGCCTTTCCACCTACGCGCCAGTATCTCTGAAAATGTTTAGGCTCTCTGTTCTCTTAGACGTGTTCACTTATACAAGTGCTGATCTCTGTTTACTTTAGTGCTGTCAGTAGCAGAGCTGGCAGGCTCTTTTTAGTTTCACACTGCCGCTGTAGACCGGCCTCCCTCGGAGCTGCAATAGTGGGCCAGTCCTGCACTCTGGTGCTGCAGCCCTCCTTATTTGACATATACATGTTTGCGGTGGGTATGTTACGAGGTCAGGGCCATGTGCCGCTGAATACAGGTGTATAAAAGGGCATGGTTGGGTTTCATTTATGCATGGTTAAAGGTAAGAATGAACTTGTTGTCTGTACTTGCTGTAGTGTTGCAGGCCGGTGACGCAACCGGTCACTGGACACCACCACTGACAGAGGGGCACGGCCAAGAGTGTTTCCCTCGGACGCGCCCGTGTACAGGCGTTTTGGTCACACCCGTGTTTTGGTGTGCTGTGGTTTGCCCCGAGGTCAGGGGCCTATGTATAAATAAACAGGGCGTGGTTGGGCCGAGGCAATTAGGCGCGAACAGAGGAGTGAAGGAAACGGCGGTGCCGTAATCGAACCTACACGGCCCACACCCGACCATGCCGGTAAATGTTCAATATTGTGTCAGCGTTTTATTTCCCACACTGGCAAACCACCACACTTGGAGCAGTGGTAACAACCGGCACAACATTACATTGGCGACGAAGGCGGAGCGGTGTCCTACAGTCCTCATCCAGGCCCCTGTTCCTCCTGCACCGCGGCGGCCGGTGGAAACGCGGTGCTCGTGCCACGTGTGTGCAAGCGCGTGCTCCAATACTCGGCAGCGGCGACACATGCCTGCCCTGACGCGCCTCTTCCTCGGCGTGGCCTTTGCAAGTGGCCCCACCCAGTAATTCCAGAAAAGGCCTCGAGGCCTTCCATCAAGAGGTTCCACACCTGCCTCTGCACCCTCCAGGGAGGGAACTCCGACTGCTATCAGACCCCCACTGGAATGAAGGGTCAGTGTGCCTGCAACACCAGCCGTGCCACCACGTGCCCCATGCCCGCCGCACGGCACGAAAGGGTCCCCAGCCTTCCTACCACGTGTTCCACGTGCTACACGCTGGCCAGTCCTCATAGACAACTTCCTCAAAGACAGCTCACCCAGCCATCCCGATACGTGGCATACCCAAAGATCGTGGTGAGTGCGCCTCCATAGTACCCCTGTTCACTCACCTTGAAACACTGCTGCCATGTCTGCCATACCTCTGGTGGAGCCATTCCTTGTCAATGGGGCCCCGTCTGCGCAGGCCCCAAAATGGAGGGAGTGGTTAGAGAGAGCCCTCCTGTTTTTCAAGGCTACCAAGGTTGAGGACTCTCAGAAGCGCGCCATGCTCCTTCATTTAGGTGGAAAGGACATATACAAAATATCAAAAAACCTTGCCGAAGACGCCCCAATACACACACGACGCTCATTGCTGCGTTAAACAAGAACTTCGAACCAATGGCCAACACCGATTACGAACGCTTCATTTTTAGGCAAGCGAGACAACAGGCGGAGGAGTCGCTAGACGCCTTCCACATGAGGCTAAAAGATCTAGCCAACACCTGCAGATTTGGTGATGAGACAGAGGAAATACGAGGACAAATCATCCAGGGGTGTGTATCACTGAGGCTCAGGGAACGCATACTAGAAGAATCTGGGAGGTCCCTACCTGACATTCTGCAAATGGGGCGAACAAAAGAACTGTTGAAGGCCCGTGCATCCCACATGGAAGCGGTCCTGCAGAGGCCCATAAAAGAGGAAGCAGCCAACACAGTCACGTCATCCACGTCATCCACGAACAAAGTCAAACAACGCCCCACCAAGTTTCAGACCAGACAATGCCGATAATGTGGCGGATCCCCACACAGATCAGCTGAATGCCCAGCTAGAGGGAAAACATGTTCCAGCTGCGGAAAACTAAACCATTTTGCTAAGGTGTGCAGGTCATGAAGGACCTGAGCAGGAAACGCACCAGTCCAAATGATGTCAAACACGTCGGAGCAAGGAAGTGACATGGACGACTATGAAGCAGTAGTGCACGTAATCCACTCCCTATTCACTGTCGGGCATACCACCCTTCGACAAACACAACTACGAAGGTGCCAGGTCCACATAGGCACACATGGGACAGTTGCAATAGTCAATACCGGAGCGTCCATCAACATCCTGGCCGCAGAAGAACACCGCCGGATGGTGCCGGTTCTGACCCTAACAAAGGCTAATGTGAAAGTCTACGCATACGGGCAATGCACGCCACTCATGTTAGAGGGTGTATTCCAGACCACCCTCACTCATGGGTCACAAACCATTCCAGCAAAAGTTTATGTGACTGAAGAAGGAAAGGGTATGCTACTCGGCTGTAAAGCTGCAGAGGAATTCGGGGTGGTCACATTCGCTTTCAGCATCCACCAGTAATCCATAACAGAACTGTTGGCCAGATACCAAGGAGTGTTCGAAGGAACCGGATGCCTACGAAGCCGAGAGATAAAACTCCACATCGACCAGGCCGTGCAGCCAGTCGCTCTCCGCCACCGACGTGTGGCGTTTCAACTCAGGCCACAAGTGGAGAAGGAACTAGATCACCTCGAGAAAGCAGGCATCATCGAGAGGGTATCTGGACTCACGCCGTGGGTCTCCCCCATCGTGGTCACGCGTAAACCCAAACAGCCTGGAGAAGTCCGCATCTGTGTGGACATGCGCCTTCCTAATGCCGCCATTAAGCGCGAGAGACACCTGACACCCACGATCGACGAAATTCTAGGAGAGCTCAGCAGATACTGTTGGTTCTCCAAGTTAGATCTTCGGTCCGGATACCATCAGCTGGTGCTAGCGAAGGAGTCGCGCTACATCACAATATTCTCCACACATGTAGGACTAAGGAGATACAAGCGCTTAAACTTTGGGATTTCTAGCGCCGCAGAAATCTTCCAAAATGTCACACAGGAGTTACTGGCTGATCTACCTGGGACAATATATGTCAGTGACGACATTCTCATTCACGTGCCCACCGTCGCAGAACATCACTCCCGCCCTCAGAAGGTGCTCGAACGAATCCAAGAATCAGGACTCACCCTACATCGCAGAAAGTGCGAGTTCCTAAAGGATAAAATACAGTTCTTCAGGTATGTGTTCTCTGCTACTGGTGTTGTACCGGATCCGGCCAAAGTAAGAACGTCAAGAACGCACCCCCTACCATGAGTGTGACAGATGTCCGGAGCTTCCTGGGCATGGTTAATTATTGTGGCCGGTTTATCAAAGACCTGTCTACACTCACCCAGCCCCTCTGAAACATCACCAAAACCTCAGAGATGTGGACCTGGGGCCCTGCAGAGCAAGCTGCATTCTAAGCCATCAAGGAAGCCCTATCCAGCGAGACCACCCTGAGATATTACGACCCCAAAAGGAACCCCAAGGTCGCCGTAGACGCAGTACTGAAAGGACTTGTAGCTGTGCTGTTGCAAGAGCAAGAGGAAGGAATATGGTCTCCGGTAGCATATGCCAGCAGTTCACTCACCGAAACAGAACAAAGATATTCTCAGATAGAGAAGGAGGCGATAGCCGTACATTGAGTCTGTAAGCACTATCACATCTATGTCTACGGACGCCCCTTCACTGTGACCACAGACCATAAGCCGCTACTCTCTCTATTCAATGGCAATGCCTCGAAGCCTCCACCCAGAATAGAGAAGTGGATGCTTCAGTTACAAGACTACAGGTGTCAACTAGAATATTGCCCGGGATCTGAGAATCCTGCTGATTACCTCTCCAGCCATCCACGAGAAGCCTAAGACGTAGAGGTGCACAACGCACTGGAAACGGAAGAGTATGTCTGGTACGAACCCGGCCCCTACCTATGCTGATGAGTGAAATTGTCCAAGCCATTGGAGACGATGAATGCCTACAGAAAGTCTTGACAGAAGTACAGACCAACCGGTGGCACGTCATAAAGAAACAACTACCACTGCAGAGCTCCAATGCGCGATGTATCTTAGGAGGCCTATATCATGTGCGAGACGAACATACGGTAGGCACAGAGGGGTGTATACTGAGAGGGTGTAGGCTGGTCATACCATCCTCCCTTACCACCCGAGCGTTGCAGCTAGCTCTCAACGGTCATCAAGGGATGGTAAAGACAAAGAGCCGACTACGGACGAAAGTATGGTTTCCCCTCCTGGACGAACAGGTTGAGAACACAGTGAAATCATGTGTGTGGTGCCAAGCAACAGGGGAACCGAGCAAGCCACTCCCTATAGAGGCGGAGCCTAGCCCCACAGGACCTTGGGCATCGGCGAGCCTCGATTTTGGAAGCCTCCCAGATGGTCACCACACTATGGTCCTCATCGGCGATTTCTCTAAATATCCTGAAGTGGAGATCATCCCAGCCCTGATGGCAGACATAGTTATAGCAGGCCTGGAAAAAGCAATGGCCACTCACGGCCTAATAGCAGAAATAAAGACTGACAACGGACCGCCATTCCAAAGTAGGGAGTTAGCGGAGTACCTTGGCAGCACTGGCACGCAACATCGGCGGATAACACCACGATGGCCTCAAGCCAACAGGGAGATCGAAAGGTTCATGAGAACATTGAACAAAGTGATTCGCATCGCCCACGCCAATGCCCAGACAAGCGACTACGCCTTTTTCTCATTCTTGCGAAACTACCATCAGACCCCTCATTCAACAACCAACAGAGCGTTTGGGAGAGCTACAATTGATTCCATCCCGCACCACCACTCGTGGACCCCCCCCACTTTGGACAGAAACCAGGCTCAGGAACGGCGGTCAGCCACCAACCAGCGTGCCAGCCTCAGTAGGCGAGCAAGGTCGTCTGACCTGAAGGCGGGGGACAAAGTCCTGCTGAGAGAGGCATCATCCGGAAGCAAGTTCCGCATGCCTTTCAGCACCACTCCATGGAAAATCCTCCCTCGGAACGGGTCAGCAATAGTGGCCCAGCGCGGCAGGAACGCCATCACCCGAAATGCCTCACTGTTCAGAGGTTCCATCTGGTGGCCGACGACACCGTGGTTGAGCCGTGCAGCCCCTACGAAGAGGATGCTATGGCATCACCCAATGAGAACACTGACGATAACCTGTGCTCGGGCAGATCACGAGAAGACGTGCCAAGCCCGATCCAGAGTGAACCCTCGTGCCACGACCCGGACCCAGGTCTGATCCAAGGGAGGTCTGAAGTCACCTGGTACAATCTACGCTGCAACCCCATTCCATCCTCGCGATTGCGCGACCACCTATGGGACGGGTGAGCTGACCCTGTTGTCATGTTTGTTTGCATTATTATGATTTTTGGAGGAATGTAGTGTCGCAGGCCGGTGACGCAACCGGTCACTGGACACCACCACTGACAGAGGGGCGCGGCCGAGAGTGTTTCCCTCGGACTTGCCCGTGTACAGTCATTTTGGTCATACCCGTGTTTTGGTGTGCTGTGGTTTGCACCGAGTTCAGGGGCCTATGTATAAATAAACAGGGCGTGGTTGGGCCGAGGCAGTTAGGCCCGAACCGAGGAGTGAAGGATACGGAGGTGTGTAATTGAACCTACACGGCCCACACCCGACCACGCCGGTAAATGTTCAATATTGTGTCCGCATTTTATTTCCCACCTGCCAAACCACCATCTAACTCGGAGCAGTGGTAAAAACCAGCACAACATTACACTTGCATCAACTTAGATCAGTGACCCTGAGCAGTCATGGAACCAAAAACACTGACTTTGGTGCAAGTGTTATATGATCAAGAAATACTTGAAATTTCACATTAGTTAAGGTTTAGCTAATGTTGTAGCAGGAGTGTTTGGGCTAGACATTTGAAGCTGCATATTTTTTGCGACATAAAATCTAAAAACACTTTAAATTGGGCAATAACTCTACGAAAGTGCCTGGCTTAAACATATAAACTAAATTTATGCGATTTCCTTAATGTGCCACACAAACAGTAATTTGGCACCTCTCTGAGCTTCCTGTTATTTCATACAGATGTAAAACACACACACTTATCTTCACCTAAAACCAGCCAAGACTATTGGCTTTGTCAACGATTTTGTGTACACAATTCACATTGAAAATATTTTAATCATAAGACTGAGAATTATAACTTACTGAAGCCCCTGGAAAAGATCATCAGTGTCTCATTACGCCCATTATGTTCACTCAATGCTAGACATGTATGCCCCTTTTCTCTCCACATCTCCCCCATTCATATGTTACACCTCATCTCTTTACTCTTCAGCAGCCTTTTATTCACTCCCTTCTGAATGCACTTACTCACATCTCCTCACGTTGCTGTAGTGGATCCTATTTAGTTTCAATGGGAATCAGAAGTTTAGCTTAGTCTTCTGGCTTGCAGTCCTATGCCCCCATCACCTAGTGACTTTTAACCTACTTAGCTTGCTCTGTTTTAGCACATTTATTTAATTATTTCTTCCAAGATGGCTGCTATGTTTATAGTTAGGAAGATGTTTTAGTTTCACGTTATCAGTGCCACTCTGTAAAGGCGTCACTATCAGCATTGAAGATAAATGAGATACGTAGGTAATCACATCATGTACTTTCACACTTTTGTGTGACTGTAACCTAATGTACCTTTTCAGGGAATTGTTTATATAATTGCTGCCCCATGCATGCCTTCATGTGTCAGGGGTCCTACAAGATCTGAGTAAATACGTCTCACACAGACAAGATTATCAGAGGGATACCTACCAGGTGCCATCAACGCTATCTATGCAACACGTCCCCTTGATGCAGACCCAGCCTTTGTGTCACCACAGAGTCTGACCTAGAGACCTCATTCCCAGGTAACAAGGGTTGGGGGGCTCTTCTCATGGACATGGTACTGGCAGATTAGGAGTAACACACCTAGCTCTCTTTAGGTTAGAGATTAGGTTTATCATGCTAGGGCATTAAGGTTTATTTCACATCTACTTTACATTTTATGTTATTGCAAGATGGTGCGGGTCTTTGTATTCATGAATCTATTTTTCACCATTCTGTTTCTTGCACTGATCATTATCCTAAACAGTGCAGCCCATGCCATTCACAGTAGATTGCAGTCCTGTTAATGAAAACTATTGAAAACTTCACTGTATCTCCTTCATTGCCTATGTGTGACTGAGACTTGTCGCTCATGTGAGAAAAGGGTATTCTCCGTTTAACCACGACTCCCCTGAGATGTCGCACTCTTGAGTCCATGCGTAAAGGCTGCAACAAATCACCTTTTACTGTTTGGGTTTTTGGTGAAGTACTGCTTGCGAGCTGGAAGGGATGGGCCGACAGTTGCAACTTGTGGTAGAATCAGCAGTCTTGACTAGAGCAAAAGTCCAACCATGACATTACCCACTCCATGACCTCTAAGCACTGAATTTTCTTTTACTTTGAGCTTGTCAATAATTTGACAACTTAGGCCATTATTTATACTTTTTTAGCGCCTCATTTGTGTCACTTTTTGACACGAAAGCGGCGCAAACTTATAAAATACAATTGTATTTTGTAAGTTTGAGCCGCTTTTGCGTCAAAAAGCGGCGCAAATGCAGCGCTAAAAAAGTATAAATATGGGCCTTAGTTCTTCCTTCACACACACATTTGCATAGAATCAAATATGTAACAAGAACATTTGATCATTGTTCTCTGTGCTCTGCAGCGAGGTCAATGATTGGGCTATGATCTGTTCTGAATACCTACTGACAGGCACTGCAAGAAACTTGTATGGTCTTCAGACTCAACTCCAGAACACTCAACTATGTCCCATTGTAAACACCAGGAGGCAAATCGGTTCAAATTATGCTCAATACAGAAATAATGGGCTACATGAAAAAATACAGAAACACATAATGCTGGAAATAGCAAACACTCTTAGGGAATACAAGAGTAAGGCTAAGATTAAGTAAAACATGTGAAACCTAAATAGGAATTGAATCGCTGACATTGATTACCTTGATCACATTCTTTAGTCAGAAATTGCTCTGTGTTTTGGCCAGGAATGTTCAGTACATGAATAAAGTGCCCGATAGAAACCTGGTTTAATATCTGTTTTTAATTACTAGCAGATCTGAGACTCGAGTGGACGAGGCCCACTTAAAGCCCTGGCACCGATACAAACAAATCTCACCCCTGACAATCCTCCTTAATTTGCTCGGGGTCTCTGACTTTGCTCGCTCACAAAGTAACACTCATAACCAAATTTTAGACCCCTCCACTTTCAAATTTCACCAGCCTTACTGGATCCTAAGATGGCTAACTAGTCTATTACGTCAGGATGACTTGATTCCAAGCTGGCAACATCAAAGTCTTGATCTCTTAGACTTCTGGAGGTTATTTTATTTTCAATATGCCTGGTGTCTCCTCCTAATCCTGTGGCTGGAACAATGCTGCTTTTCAGTGCACCCGTCCACCATTCTTCTACAGTAAAATATCAGGCAGCCAGTTAGCTTTCTGCATGTCTGACTGTATCTCTAATGAGTAACAACAATGGCTATTTGAAGAGACAGACCCAAGGGAGAAATCTTTAAACAATGCGTACCTGCATCTTTTGAGGGAAACAAAGGATCTACATTTTCAAGCCTTAAACTGAAAAAGAGGTAGAACTCACAAAAGGCAAAAGGGTCCTACCCGACTGCTAATGCACTCCACAATGACTTGAATACAAAATCTATTATTATCAATAATGTGTTCAATAGTGCGGGAATTGGAAAGGCATTATGGAAAAAAGAAGCCTAACTTGGCACTGTGGAGCTATAAAAGGCAGAGATGGATGCATCCTGAGAGGTAATGGAGGAGCTCAAACATCCATTGTTAAAAATGTTATGATGTTAGATGTTACAGTGAATGTCCTGAATAACCTGAGTAGAGGAGCACAGACAATGGTTTTGGTGGATCCCTGTCATAATCCCAATGGGAGCCGTATCTGAGGAAAGCAGAAGGTATAATAAACTTTGACTTTGCAACCTGATGAAATAGAGCACTCCCTAATTCAATGAACCTACATATATATTCTACAAAAAATGCCAAAATCCAGAACTGACACAGACAAAAAAGTGATGGGTCCATGGACTCAACTTTATGTTTATTAGGGAGCAACCTGACAGAAAGACAATTTGTGGTTGGAGTGTTTACACATTTTTGCCTCTGTACCTATGTTCAGACACACTCTCCAGGAAAAGAAGTCTATAGTGATGAGTTAATGGACTTAAGTCCATATCCTTATTAGGTCACACCCTGACAGAAAGACGATTTTTAATGTATGTTTCTGGACCTATTTTCAGACACACTGTACAGGAAAAAAAGTCTTGTTAACCATACAAAAATGATTTAAACTTACTGATTGTCAGGACCTATCATTGATATGGTACTATGGTACTTATGTATAGCTGCAGCTTCCCAAAACCCCATAGTGTATCTGGCAGGGGGTCAAGGGAAACTCTTCACTCAGCACGTGGTTGACAGCTCTGATACCCGGGATCCTCTTTGTGAGTTGGGTGGTCAAACAAATAGGAGCAGATTTGTTGCCTCAATAGAGAAAAGTGGCAGTATGTTCTGTTCACTCCAGTTAAGTGGTTGTGATCCAAGATGGTGGCTGGCTCCCTCAAAGTCTGCTTCTGGGTTATCAGCTGTGGCGACAGCATAATGGATAGTTAGAAACACAACAATGGACAATTGTTTGGCAACTGATGTGGATAGTGGGCTTTACTTCATTATTTTTAGTTCACATTTGGCCTTCCTCTCCCCTGTATTTTTGTTGTTTTCTTGAACTTCTTTGTGGCACTTCTGCAAGCGCATATATTCTCCTTTGTTTTCCAACTTTTCTTTTATTATTGCTATGCTCTTGTTTCTTTTCTTCTTTTGCCTTTTGAACCTTGCTACACGTGGTACCAGCCTAAAGATGATGCTTCCCAAAGTCTGCAGGAAGTGAGGGTTCTCAGCATGCTGTTCTTATAGCGTTTGCATACCCTGTGAAGTGCTGCTACATGTAAAAGTGTATGCTGCACCCTTTACATACTCTTGTCATTTCTGAGATCCATATGTCCGGTGTTTCTCCCTTTCATTTGCACCTCCCATATCCACTGGGCATGATTCACAACACCATTTTGCCTAAAGCATACTCAGAACCCTAGACTTCAGAATAGAATCCCAATAGTCCACTCAGATCCAAACCTTTACTTGAGATAATGGCAATGGTAATACAATTCACGTTTCATCACTGCTGAAGGCTTAAATTAGAAAACCAGAAAAATGTGTTCACACAAGAGGAAAAGGCTGAGGTCTTTCTGGATGAAGTAAGAACTTTTGCGTCTTGATCCACATTAGCAGTAATAGTCCACTGATGCTATATAGTCTTGCCTCTTGAAATTAGTTGAGAGGCTAGCCTCTTGAAATTAGTTGAGAGGCTATGCTGGCTCAGTCCTAAATTTGAGTGATAGAACAGGTAAATTACAGGAGGTTCATTTTGACTATTTTGTTCACCGTTGGTGCTTCCTTCATTCTCGCTTGTCCACTTGGACCATTGTGTTTTTGATACATGATCATTAGACAAGTGAGAAAAACAATAACCATAAATATTTCTCTCTTTCAATATTGTAGTGCATACTGCACTCCTGAGGCCCTATAACTGTTTTAAGGTCATGTGGGATTGTGCTACGTTTCTTGTAGTTAATGGCAATGCAAAATATAATAAAAAAGACGCTAGTGAAAAGGATGATTATGAGCTGCAGTCATTTGATTGCAAATATCATGCTCTGACCCAGAAAGAAAGATAATAAAATGGGGAATTTTCAGCATCAATAAACTCAAAGGAATCTATTCTACAGGCACTGGCTAGGGTGCAGGAAACAACTGGCAATGAGTAATGCATAGTCACAACTCCACATATGTCATTAATGTGATATGACATTTGATGACAGACTTGAATTTCTATTCTGCATCTCAGTTCATGCTGTCTTCATTTCATCAACTGTATAGTAAACCCAAAGGAAGCTGGTGCAGTCACAGCGTGTTATATTTTTAGTTTTCTTCTAATTGATCAAAGTAAACAATAGATCAATTGTATTTTTTAGGTTTTTGTGCTTTACTGATTGTTGTGCTCAGCTTTTGTTTCATATTTCCCTTAATCTTCATCTAGGCACCGAATATGGCAAAGGTTGAATAAGATCATGGAGATCTTTCCACTTTCCAGTGAAAGGTTCTTAATAATTCATACTGGTGGGTTCCTTTCCAATGACAGATTGTTAATAATTTGCATTAGTGAGTTATTTGCTAAGCACCAGCCAAAGATAAAGCAAGTATTGCTGATGTGTTTCATGAATTTCTGAATTTTCTGAATTTACTCTAATTTAGAAGTCTAATAATGGCATGCTGTTTGTCTTGACAATACTTTAGCAATTAGATAAAGATTAATTTACCAGAAGATTAAACTTCCCCTGAAACAAAATACATTCATACTTACATTTCAAACTTACATTTCAATCGGTAATGGCTGTATGGATGGGTATCCTGTAGTGAATATTATTTGCTGACAGAATGCTTTATTATAATAAGGTGCACTATGTATGAAATAATAACCTTCTAAATACAAAATTATCATAAGTAAACATACTGAAATGTTTTAGGCTTATAAAAGCTGAGTAAACTATTGATTTGAACTTAGCCTAAATGAAAAATGACACATTTACACTGAAAGTCTGTTTTTCGTATTGAATAGATGTTTGCATAAGATGTCTTTCTTATTTTTTACTGCAGGCGTTGACATTTCTGATGCTGTAGTTAGCTGGTGAATAGACACTTGTTTTGTATTAGACAACTGATCGAGAGATTCGACCTTGAGGAGATGGACACGACAGGAAGAATGATTCAAGGCAAGACGTTTTTGGACCATAAAAAAGTTTGGCTGTAACAATCAAGGACTGATGAATGAAAGACTATTATATTCTGGTGAGACGATGGGGGCTAAACCTGCTCCCAAGAGCATACTGAAATACTATTGGTCATCATGAAGAAGAAAGAAAATAACGTTGCAACATAGAGTTGTATATTTATATATGCCTTTGTTCCTAGAGTTGAGAAGTCTTATCCCCACACTCTGACTGGGGCTCTACTCTGAGTTTCTTGTTTTTCTCTATATGAGAGGTTATTTAGATTAATGTCCCTGATTGTCTGCTGATATGAGCTGAGAATACTTTACAGTTTACTATACAAAAGCTTCATACTTATGATTTGATTTCTCTCACCAGAACTCTTTATGGGTATCTGAACTGACACCTTGTCTCTTAAATGCTTTATATAAATTAGGAAACTTTCCTTTATGGAACAAGCTTTTTGCATTATTACTATATTGATTGTATCATTGACTAATATATTGATTTACTTTATAATTGAATAATAATTGATGGATTACATTAAATTGTGATGACTAGATTGGAGAATAATACAACTTTATAAAACAAAAAAACAGAATAAGATGGGAAACTAAAAGATTTGAGAATAAACCCTTTAACTCACACTAACGCTCTTTATTGACTTCACTAGAGAATAAATAATTGATTATGTTTTTATGTTGTTGATAGCTCCTTATTACTCTTTGTTGACTTCAAAGATCCAGTCAAACAGTAAGTGGGGTTTTGCTTGATTAATGTACAGGGGAATTAAGGTATAGAAAATGCAGCTCAAGCTGGTACATGCAGTATTCAGCACAATATCATTTATATAAAAGACCAATACCATTTCTAGGAGCGTAGCTCTTGTGACTGAGGGTATATACACTGTAAACAAGGCAACGAGTGTTGATGCATTAAGGTTAATGTATTGAGCAGGCTCTATTGAGACTGTTTTATAATGTATACAGTGAAATTAATCAAATATGAAAACAAACAATAAAACAACATTGAAAAAAGAAATCTAAATTTGGAGTCTGAATATATTTTGAAAATTCAAACATAATGTCATATGAGATGTAGGTAATTAATTCAAGAAGGTACAAGTACTTCGTACATAGTCTACGGATTTCCCCTATTTGTTATTAATTCCCTGTTGCAGTTTGACAGTCAATTCCTTTTTTAACTAAGTGAGAAACTTAGAGATATTCGATGGGGCTGATAAATAAACTTTTGAAGTAACAGAGAAACTGTGAATAGACATACGCAGACAAAGTACCAGTTTTAGAACATCAGTTCCCTACTACAGACAAATGCACACCAATTACACTTATGAGCATCAATTTTACGTATGAACATATAATGCAACAGAGAACAACACATGAGATAAGAAAGGGGTTATATGTTGAATTGTACTATGAATTTTCATGCCCTTTTGGAAATGTACACTATGCCAAGTCCTGGAGAAAGCTCGGTGGAAGAACCCATCATGAACAAAACACGATTAGAGACCACATAATGAGCCAAAGGTGTTGGCTGAACATGGCTGTTCATGTGAAATTGTGTATGATAGAAAAAACACTGACTTCAATAAAAAGAGACAATAAGACCCACACAATAATGAAGTACTAACAGAAGTGAAAATATACAGAATATTAATTAATAGAACGCCCCAATTGTAGCTTTCATATTACAATTAGTGATGAATATTGTCTGGAGAAGTTAACATCAAAGAAAGGGAGCACCTAAATTACCCAAACTGTCTTGTGCAATATAAATGGAATAAGATGTGAAGCAAACAATGTCATAAGTATTAGTTTATTAAGAATTTCGTCAAGAGATGCTTTATATGGCAACAGAACTACGGTATAAAAGACATTCATCCATGTGTTCAATCCGTTTCTAGAGAAAGTAAAGGCCCCAATTTGGCATCAGCAGGTGATAAATGATAAATTGATACAGTGCTTTCCTTTGGCCACAGCAGGAGCATTTGCAGCTCCCTTGTTGTGCAGGAGCAGGGTGTCGGATTGGCACAAACAGTATGCACTGGATCCAATAGATGTGATGCTTAGTTCTGCTTCTCACCAATCCCACCACTGATTGCATATACAGAAATATGCGGGCCAATGAGAATGATGAGGAAGAGCAAAAAGTAGATAACCAGAACTCCTCAACTTTTGCCTCATCAGTTGGCTTGCCAATGAGGTCTGCGGAATGTAGTGCGTTTCTACAAAAAAAAAAGAGGGAAATCTTAAGTATTTCGTTTTTCAAATAATCAAGCATAATTACATTTGTGAATAGACACACCCGAACTCTGCCTCTGTGAAACGAATTCTTAGGCCCAGATTTAGTACAAAGTGGTGAAGTGTGGTGCTGCACCAAAAAAAAGCAGTGCTGTGCTGGCCACGTTTGAAATGCAGGGTTGTGCTGTATTTACAGGAATAAGGTGCTCCTCTGTGTTTCCCTCCTGTGCCGGCGATGAATTAGGCTGCCTGCACCAACACACGCATCCTTGCACCACAGTGCAAGGGTGTCTGCATTGAAAGGATAGATTATTTATGTGGAGGAAAGTGTCTCTTCCTGTACATAAACAATCTACAATGGCAACTTGGTACTTCTATGTGTGCTGCATTTTGCAGCACACATAGAAGTACCAAAGCATCATTTTGGAATGATTGTTTGTGTGCAGGAAGGAAAACCTTCCTGCGCTTAAACAATCATTCATGGCCTTTTGCTCCTTATATGTGTGCTGCAGAATGTAGCACACATAGAAAAAGCAAAAAATAAGGAAGAATAAAAGTATTCCTCCTCATTGTGCCATGCTAATGCCACCCTTGGGATGGTGTTAGTTTTTGACGCTGCCTCGGATTTAGGCCTTCTTGTAAATCTGGGGCAGCATCAAAAGCAATGGGTGTTGCGGTGGAATGCCCACAGTAACACCCATTGCATGCCCCTCTGACACAGAAAACTGCATCAGGGGCCATATCTACAAGGAAGCGTTAAACCACAAAAAGTGGCTTAACGCTTCCTTGTAAATATGGTGCAGTGAAAACGCCACCGAAGCATCAGTGAAAGTGACGCTCAGTTGGCACTAGGGCCTTGTAAATCTGGCCCTCAGTTCAATAAAAAAGTGTTAAATTCCTGAAAACTAAACATGTAAAAAATATGTATTTCAAAACTGACATTTGTGCAGATAGATTTTCTCATGCTTATTATAACTACCTTCTCTGTTGAGAATGACCACACTCACAGGGATGGTGGCCTACCGGTGTCAGCAGACCACCATGTCTGTAACTGCTTTTTCAATAAAGCAGTTTTTTTTTTTTTAACTGCAGCTGTTTTCCTTAAAGGAAAATGGCATGCATTTAAAAAATGAAAATGAAAAGTTTTCTTTTCATTTTTTCAGAGTAGGCAGTGATCTGTGGAACCTTTACCTGCTCTAAAAAAACATTTTCGCTACCATTCACAAAGGGGAAAGGGTCCCATGAAGACCCTTCCCATTTGCGAAGTGGTTAACACCAATTTGAAATTGATGTTAACTGTGATTGTTTTGCGACCACATTAACGGTCACAAAGCAAGCATACATCCCGTTTCAATTTACAATTAGGAAGGGATGCCCTCGGGACACCCCTTCCTGATCCCGAGTCGCAGTCCCTATTTTGCGAGACGGTAACTGGATACCGACTCACAAAATAGGGATGGTGCTTTGTACAAGGCCATTTTGTGTTTGCAAACATCGATTTGCCCCTTTTGCGACTGCAAAATTGCATCGTACATCTGGCCCTTAGTTACTTGATTGATGATGCCCTGATTAATGGGCAGGCGTTTTCTGACATGCTTGGAATTTTGAGTTGTGCAGAGTTTACTGTCCCTGGTAATTACTGAATACTTTGAAGTCTGCCATCTTTATTAAACGTTAACAGGTAAACCATGCAGGAATTTAACTATGAAAAAGACATAGGGCCTGACTTAGATGTCGGCAGATGGGTTACTCCTTTGCAACGGTGATGGCTAGCCCATCCACCCAAATATAAATCCCATAGGATATAATGGGATTTATATTTCAGCAGACAGGCTATCCTTCACAGTTGTGATGGAGTAACCCTTCCGCCGGCATCTGAATCAAGCCCTTGGTATTTACCATGCCATGTATTGTTATGCAGTAATCTGCATGTAGACCCCCAAAAACTCAAAATAGGTGCTTTTATCACACTGGACAAATTCTAATCCTCTGAAAAGTCAGATTTTATTGAATGTAGTAAATAGCATCTTCCTCTGCAACCTGATGTAAAGTACGTTATCCTATAACAATATATTTAGCTCTTTGCTATTGATTTGCAATTATCATGCTG
This sequence comes from Pleurodeles waltl, assembly GCF_031143425.1. Taxonomy (NCBI): domain Eukaryota; kingdom Metazoa; phylum Chordata; class Amphibia; order Caudata; family Salamandridae; genus Pleurodeles; species Pleurodeles waltl. Next base: position 977,285,109 of record NC_090447.1, read on the forward strand.
AAATAAACTTTTGTATTTCAAAATGTGGTGTGAAGATTAAAAAGAAAAGAAAGATAGATAAATAAATAATACAGGGGGAAGAAAAGTAAAACTGTGTCAGAAACCAAGATGTCCATACGCTTTAAAATGCAATAGTTATATGTAAATTATAAATGGTATAAGCAGAAAATCGGTACAATAAATATAACAATAATAAAGAATTAATGCATAAAAGTGTCTTGGAATTTTACCAACTTCATCATTAAGAAGCAAAGCCAAGCGGTCTGGGAGTGGTTGCCAGGCTTTTAGCTTTTCCAATGTTTGTTTTGTTTCCGCATTGATCTTGTAAACCTCTTTTGTTGGGCCCCCGTAATATTAAAAAGAATGGCAAAAAGCAAAAACATGTTTGTGGTGCCTAAAAACACACTTTGTCATTGTAACCTCTAGCATAAAGGGAAATACTTTGTGTGCCAATGTTCTCTTTGTGAAAGAGCAGAATACTGTACCTCACAGTGAAATTCATCAATGGCTAAAGTGACATGATTTGTTTTCTCAGGCTGTATAATGTAGTTGGCTGAACAAAATGTGAATAACACAACAGACCAGTAGATGAAGAGGGCTAACTGAACAATATATTATATACGTAAATTTAGAAAAATCTAAATATCTCTAGTAACGCCAGACCTATATGATATAAAAAAAATGAAATGAGGCAATATAACATTACGACACTGAACGGTTGCATATCTTTTGATTTTTTTCATTTGGGCTGCCTTGATAATTGCTTTAGAAGTTTAATTTTACACTTGCAATTGATTGCCTGTGTGCTGGGTGTGTCACTTTCAGTGTGAGATGCTTTGCCGAGGATTGCGTCTTGCACCTCAATTTTTCTTGATTGCTAGAGTCTCTCTTGTTTGAGTTTAGCTCCCCATTAGAACACTGTACAGTTACTAATGGAGGGACCTTCATATCGCAGGACAGAGCAAAGACTTAATTTTCCGAGTAATCATTGGGTGGGAAACGTCTTAAACTCTGTTCTACCTTATAATTTAAATTTGTTTCCAATGGTGTGTTTTAATAGAAGGGACACTAGTTCATTCTCTTTATGTTTACACTTGTACGTGATTTATGTTCTATTTTCCTTTTGATGCAGAGCTTTGATAAATAACTAATTAAGACACGTCCTGATAATGCTTTGGTTGAATAATTGTTCGCCTGAACTATGCAGGCAGAAATGCTAAACTAGCTACCTTTGTGATTGAAATTATGATTGATTCGCCAGGTTCTCTTGCAAAACGTAATATAGTTAACTACATTTTGAATGATTGTCTCATACTGGAATAATCTGTAGCATTTTGGATTGTCATTAATTTCCATTTAATTTATTTTGTATGTCACTAACTGTGTAAATAAAATACCGTTTGAATCTTAATTTTATTATTACATTCAAGGTATTCACTAATAATAATTCTGACCACGTAACGTTTGAGAGGCCGTTTTCAAAAAGCAACTGTTTGCTGTTGTTATGTAATCTAGAACAAATACTAAAAAACCATACAAAAAGGCAACGTACAATGTAATTTAATACAATGGTAAAGTTGAATGATTATGTGACAAAGGAACTTTCGGAAAAAATGAATTTTCAATTGTGTTTTTAGTTGCTTCCTTTCTTCATGCAGCAGAATGTATTCATTCATGTAAAGCATACGTTTGTGTCTAACCATTATTAGGAAAACGCATTAATTAGTAGGCATTCCATCATAAGGTATTCTGTTAGAATTCAAGCACAACAAGTAGCAATATTCTACAGTATAGAGGAATGAGAAGGCGTTAAAAATTGTATACGTAATTATTTATGGAATCGTATCTTTTTAATCTGGTGCACAAATCAGTGACATGGAAAAGTGTAAAATAAGATTTCCAGAGTTTGCACTACAGGCTGTACATAAGCATGTACTAGCCTGGGGAGGAACCTACATTTATCCGTACTGAAAGTTGTATGACACTGATGGCTTGCTTTAGATGGTGACAACATACAATGCGCCATTTATTAAATCTTGTAGACAAAAAATATCATCATATGTAGGGTTGCAAGAAATTGTCACAAACCACTCTGAGTATGTTGTGCAGATGTGCCACCGTGAATGCCAATATGTGGTTTAAAATTCCCAAATATCAACCCTCTTTGTATCTCTCTGGTATATGTGCCCATTGTACCACACTCGTAATGTTCCTCACTCTTCTGCATAGCTGTTTCCCGCCATGTCTCTCTCCTCTAGTCGATGTTGACGGGGTGCTGGCTATGGCCGTGCACATAGATCCTCAAAGTGGATTTCTAGAACCCTTCCTGGTGTGACTAGCTCTTGTCATTTCTTCTTGGAGAAGATTCCTAGAGAGGTCTTTGAAGAAGTGGCATAGTCATATGTCTTAATTTAGTTGCCCTCTATGCATAGGTATGGTGTGATGGAAGGGAAAGGTGTCACAGACTACTCATTGTCTATGACTCAGGACAACTGGAACTGCAGAGTGGTCTCGATCCCTGTAGGTTCTGCTTTGATCAAGGTAAGGGCTGCCCTTTCTGGCAGCCACAGTGATGCTGACAATGGGACGTCAAAAGGCAGTCCGTGCTCTCCAGAAGGAGTCCCAGAGGAAAAACCCCAAAGGGAAAAACCTCTATGACTGGAACTCCCTGGAACAAAATAACCAACAAAAAAAACAAATACTGAAAAAAACTGGAACAGGCGAATAAAAAAGCTGGAGAAAAACACCAGAGCGATGATCACCACCAAAGGAAGTATTGCAGCGCAAGGAGAACAAGAGTCACACTCCTTATATACCCTAAAACAGGAAGTGACAGACAGGAAGAAAAAAGACGCCATGTTGGATTGGGAAAAGACCATAGGAGAATATAAAGGAAGGCGCCATTCTGAAAAGGATCCTAATGCATGCAGGGAAAAAGGGTAGAAGCAAGGCATGCTGGGATAAAGAATGGCTTCTAATTGTAAAAAAGGAAACAAATAAGCAAAGGAGAAAGAAGAGAAAAGAACAGGCTTCACCAGGTAAGTGAGGGGTTGGGAGAATACTGAAATAAAGGGGTGCTGCATGCTTGGGGGCTGAGAACATGAACCGTGGCTCCAGCTGCGCCCTGAGCCGATCGCTCTGCACGGGCCGTGGTGGGCCGCTGTGTGACAGTAGGTTCCCCTGCCCCCGGAGCCCTGGGTTTATCCAGATACAAACAGAAAAACCAACGGATCAAAAGAGGGGCGTAAACAGAAGAGGCATCTTCACAAGAACACTCACTAAGAGGATAACCCTTCCAGTGAATAAGATATTGGAGATGGTTTCGGAATATATGAGAAAAACACATATTTCTTGGACTTCATATTCGGGTTCGTCATTCACTAACACAGGGGGAGGACAGGTGAATTGCCTATGAAAAGGGTCAGCCTTATAGCGCTTCAGTTTAGAGACGTGCTATACTGGATGGATTTTCCATGTTCGAGGTAAACAAAGATGGAAGGACACTGGATTGATCTTCTGAAGAATTGAAAAGGGTCCATAATAGCGGGGATTGAATTTATTTTGTGACAGATGGAGGGGTAAAAATCTGGAATAAAACCAGAGTTTGTCTTGGATTTGATAAGATGGAGCTTCACATCGTCTCTTATCAGCCATCTTTTTCATTTTTTGTTTGTTAGTCATAAGATAAGAACATATAAGGTGTTGAATTCTACATAATTTTCGAGAAAAGGAGGTGATGGCAGGAAGTGTAGAAGAGTCTTTAGGATTAGCAGGAAAGGACTTGGGAGGAAAACCATATGAGCAGAAAAAAGGAGTGACTTTTGAGGCACTATGTACTCTTATTATATGAAAACTCATAGGTAAATTTGTGGACCAGTTACTCTGAGTGGTATTGCAAAAACAGCGTAGATATTGTTCGAGTCCTTGATTCAGGCATTCAGTTTGCCCATTACTCTAAGGATGAAATCAAGAAGATAAGGCTACCTTGATATTTAGGGTTTTACAAAAATGCTTCCAAAAACGTGTTATGTATTGAGGGCCATGATTTGAAACAATAACTTGAGGAAGACCAAGGAGACGAAAAATCTCTTGTTTAAATATTTGACTTAATTCATTGGATGTGGGTAGTTTATTTAAGGCAGTAAAATGAGCCATCTTAGTAAATGAATCCACAGTCACTATTATAACTCGATTTCCTGCTGAGGGTGGTAAAGAACACATGAAAACAGTTGATACAGTATGCCAAGGGACTGGTGGAACAGGTAAATGTTGAAGTAGTCCTGCAGGCTTAGTATAGGGTATTTTTGCTTGAGCACAGATGGGGCAAGACACCACGTAACTCTCAGTATCTTGCTTAAGTGTAGGCCACCAAAAGGAACGCAGGAGTAATTCCTGTGTAGCTTTGATACCACAATGACCGGCTACAGGGGAGTCATGACACATTTGTAGTGCCTTCCTTTGCACTATCTTAGTAGGTAGAAATAACGCATCTTTATGGTAGTAGTACCCCTTAACCTTGCGTAATTTTGGACGTAGCTCTTTAATTTCCAGTTCTGAGAGGGTTGGGTACTCAGATCTATTTTACCAAGGAAAGACTAGAGTAGAACAATAATTCTGTCTGGTTCAATGAGGTGTTGTGAAGGGATATTGATACCTTCAGGGTAGTGTTGTGACAGGGCATCTGCCAGAATATTTTGAGAACTTGGAATATAGGTGAAATAAAAATCGAATTGGCTAAAAATGAAAGCCCAATGGGCTTGGCGACTGTTCCGACACTGAAAGTTTTGTAGGCACTGTAAATTTCGATGGTCTGTTCTCACTTCAAATGGTTCCTTAGAACGCATAAGGAATTGTCTCTACTCCTGACAGACTGTTTTTAGAGCTAGAAGTTCTTGTTCCAAAACCGAATGATTTTGCTCAGAATCAGATAGCACATGGGGCAGATAAAAAATTGGGTGTTCTAATCCGTCGTCGTCCTGTCTTTGTAATAATGCAGCCCCTATAGCTCTTTCTGAAGCATCAGTGACTACAATAAATTGTTTGCTGGTGTCCAGATGCCGTAGTATGGGAACTTGGGTGAAAGCACGTTTTATGTTTTGGACTGCGATTTCAGACACATCTGTCCAAATGAAACCATTCCGTAAACTCTCTTTCTTAAGAGTTTGTGTGATTTGGCTGGTTTGTTGAGCAAATTCCAAAAATAAATTGGCAATAAAATGTGGCCAGTCCTAAGAAACACTGGGTTTCTTTGATAGAAGAGGGGGGTGGCCCAGCCTAGGATGGCCTGAACTTTCTCTGGATCCATGAAAATACCTACTTGACTAATATGATATCCTAAATATTTCACCTCTGTCTTGTCAACTTCACATTTCTCTGGTTTGCAGTAGAGTTGATGTTGCATAAGTCTGTCTAGCACTTGCATAACATGTCTGATGTGATGTTCAGGATGTCTGGAATACATTACGATATCATCTAAGTAGATTTCTACGGTGTGATTTAAAAGGTCAGAAAATACCGAATTTATGAATCTCTGAAAAATAGAGGGAGCGTTGGTTAAACCAAAGGGCATTGCCCTATATTCGTAATGACCAAAAGGTGTATGAAAAGCAGTCTTCCATTCATCACCTTCCTTAATTCTTAAAAGATTATAAGCTTCCCTAAGTTCTAATTTTGAAAATATCTGCATCCCTCTAACTGCTTTCAATATATCTTTGATGAGAGGTAATGGATATTGGTCTTTTATGGTAATTTTCTTTAATCCACGAAAGTCTATACAGGGACATAGATGCATCTTCTTTTTGGGCACGAAGAAGAGGGGAGCCACAGCAGGGGAAGAAGATGGTGCAATAAGACCACTCTGTATATTTTCTTGCAGGTATTCTTTGAGTATTTTCTTTTCAGGTTCAGTAAGAGAGTACATCCTACCAAAGGGGAGAATAGCTCCAGGTTCCAGGGAAATGGTACAATCGTATTCTCTATGTGGAAGTAGTACTGGTTTTGTGTTTTTTTGGAATACGTCTATATAATCGAGATAGTGACTAGGTACCCCCGAATAGAGTTTATGGAACACCCTAATTCTGGTTCTGTTGATAACGTTTTCTTTGGTGACCAGTATGTTTCTGAGGCATAACAATGATCTTGACAGAATTGGGAGGACAGAGAAATAGTTCTGGTTTCCCAATTGATATAAGGATTATGCCATGTAAAGCAGGGTATTCCTAGAATTATTGTATGATTAGGAGAGGCGATCATATCAAAAGAGACATGTTCCTGATGTTTCCAAAGCGTAGACATAGGGTAGGAGTAGTGCTGAGGACGACCGGAAGCTAATAGATATCCATCAACTGTATGAACTTGTTCTGGAATGTCCTTGGATATTTGTGGATTTTTTTGTTTCATGGCCCATGTCTCATCCAGATAGCTTCCACTGGCTCCACAGTCGAATAATGCCAACAGCCTTTCTTCCCGACCATCTGGCAACTGCAGTATAACGGGTAACAGAAACGGGGCAGTTGCATCTTCTTTGGTAGAACAAATAGAAGGTATCTCAGAGAATCGCGTCCCCGTCCTTCTCATAGAGGATGGGAATTGGGGTTTTCCGAGGACTTCACAGGACGGACTGGGCAGATATGAAGCAAATGACCAGCAGTTCCACAATAAAGACTTAGGCCCTCATTACAACCCTGCCGGTAAATCCCGCTTTCCGCCGTGCAGAAGACCGCCAACATTCCTCTGCGGCCATGGAATTCTGCTACAGGTATTACGACCCACAGCTCGGAATCCGCCACAATACAGACACCCACACAAGTCCGCAACACCAAAGGTCAGTTATAAATTGACAATACCAAAACCGACACAGTCACACCAACAGGAATACGCCCACACTATCACGACCCACGAATCAACGCAGCGGTCTTTCAACTGCGGTATTCCATTGGCGGGAAAACACCGCCACGCTCAAAATACACACACATTTACAAAACACAACAACATTGGACAATTCAAAATACACACACCTGATACACACACACAAACCACACCTACACACCCAATCCAATATAAAGCACACACCCACATCAACCAAAACCCTTACTATAAAAATTTTGAAAGAAGGCCAGAGAGAGAGACTACCTAAAACAACACCAGCATCCACAGACACACAACACCATCACTTACACAACATCCAAGCACCTCAAACAACACACACCAACACATCCCCTCACATATCACCACAGACACCACCTCACACATCACCCACAACACATCATGGCACCTCAAAGACACCCCAGGTTCTCTGAGGAGGAGCTCAGGGTCATGGTGGAGGAAATCGTCCGGGTAGAGCCACAGCTATTCGGATCACAGGTGCATCAGACATCCATTGCACGGAAGATGGAGCTATGGCGCAGAATTGTCGACAGGGTTAACGCAGTGGGACAGCATCCAAGAACACGGGATGACATCAGGAAGAGGTGGAACAGCCTACGGGAGAAGGTACGTTCTGTGGTATCCAGACACCAGATTGCTGTACAGAGGACTGGCGATGGATCCCCACCTTCTCCCCCACAACTAACAACATGGGAGGAGCAAGTCTTGGCAATTATTCATCCTGAGGGCCTTGCAGGAGTAGCAGGAGGACTTGACTCTGGTAAGACATATCGTTACTACTTTATCCCCCACTCCCAACCTGCATGCCATCACATACCGCCACCCTTACCCTCACACCCATCACCCCAACAACCCACAGATACTCCACTAACCCACACATCCCAAAATCAAGCCCTGCATGTAACCCCATTGCATGGACACCCATCACCAAAGCATGTTCAGTATAGAGATTCACTCATGCCCCAAAATCACCAATCACACAAGGACCAAGCCAATAATGCAAGCAAAGGAGTAGAGGGTTACTCACCAATTGCACAAGATGGCATACACAGATACAATAACTATGCATTTACATCCCAACAGGACCCATACCCAACGTCACCGGACAGGAGGTGCCAGACATATCCAGTCCCCCCACAGAAAAGACCCACAGTGATGACAGTCGGTTCCCCTGACACAGTCACAAACCACCATAGAGCCTCCCCCCTCAGGAAACACCAGCACCCACCCAGCGGGCCCATCCCTCTGTCCCCAGGACACGTCAATCAGCAGTGTGTGCACCACTACAGGGAACCCAGGCAACCCCACTAACACAGAACAATCAGGGACCTGGGGGCAGTGGCAGTGGCACACGGTTCAGGGGACAGAGGCACCGGATAACAGGGAAGCTGGGAGGACTGCTGTGCGACAGGGGGAGGACCGGCCCAGGGAACCCACTCTCCACGAGGCTCTCTCCAACATCATGGGAGCATACCACCATTCCCAAGAGGCCATGGGCACGGTACTGGCCAAGTTTCAGGGGACCCAGCGGCTGCAGGAGGAACACTACCTGGGGATCAGGGAGGACTTGAAGTCCATCAACACCACCCTGGTCACCATTTCAGGGGTGCTGACAGACAGTCTCAACACCAGGAGGGACACAGTGGCACACCAACGGGCCCCTGACACTAGCCTGGACGATGAACAGCCCTCCACCTCCACCGGCGCTAGTGGACAGGAGGTACTACCACAGGAACAACAGGACACCAGCACCCCACCCCCTGCAGATGGAGAACCACCCCGCAAACGGTCCCTGAGATCCAGGAACAAGACAGAGACCATTGCCAAGACCCTCTCCATGAAATAAGAACCCCCTGAATGTCACCCTTCTGTCCCACTATGTCACCCTGTCCATCCTTAAACTGCCATTGCCCCACTTCCTATGCCCCTTTGGACAATGCACCTGTGAAACAAATAGACTGGACTCTGCCATGGACATACCTCCACCATCACCCCAGCCCATTTTACAACCCCCTCTACTTATTTGCACAGGAATAAACACACTTCAATCACAAAACAATCTGGAGTCAGTCTGTGCTTTCACAAATGTGTAATTGCTATATCTATGGATTATAGCAATGTCAATGTACTTGTTCACATACCAATGTAACACAGTGGTAGGCCAGGAGTAAACATAGCAGAGGGCACAAAGTGGGACCCAGATCTGTGAAATGGAAAGTTAAAGTGTCAAGTCAGTGTCCATACACTGAGTGAAAATGACAGACTTATGCTAGCTCCAACAATAGTATGAGATGTGGGAAGCAGTTACATCTTCTTACCTTGTCTCACTGGAAGTAGTGCATGATGAATGGTAGCTCTTCCGGTTTCTGTACACCTGTTCATTCCCTTGTGTGGGGGGGGGCAAATGCCACATGTGTACCATCAATGGCACCAATGATGTTGGGGATATGTCCCCAGGGCATAGAAGTCACCTTTCACTGTGGGCAAATCCTCCACCTGAGGGAAAACGATGTAGCTGCGCATGTATTTCAGCAGGGCAGACAACACTCTGGACAACACGTTAGAGAACATTGGCTGGGACATCCCTGATGCCATGGCCACTGTAGTTTGAAAAGACCCACTTGCCAGGAAATGGAGTACAGACAGCACCTACACTGGAGGGGTGTGAGGCCCCCTCCAGAACCATTGGAGAGATACATCCACAACCTCACTCCTTGGTAGGATGAAGCACTCTGGAACCAGGCCCCCTCCAGAACCAGTGGAGAATGACATCCACTACCTCAGTCCTTGGCAGGATGAAGCACTCTGGGCACCAGGCCCCCTCCAGAACCAGTGGAGAGATACATCCATTACCTCAGTCCTTGGCAGGATGAAGCACTCTGGGCACCAGGCCCCCTCCAGAACTAGTGGAGAATGACATCCACTACCTCAGTCCTTGGCAGGATGAAGCACTCTGGGCACCAGGCCCCCTCCAGAACCAGTGGAGAGATACATCCATTACCTCAGTCCTTGGCAGGATGGAGCACTCTGGGCACCAGCCCCCCTCCAGAACCAGTGGAGAGATACATCCATTACCGCAGTCCTTGGCAGGATGAAGCACTCTGGGCACCAGGCCCCCTCCAGAACCAGTGGAGAATGACATCCACTACCTCAGTCCTTGGCAGGATTAAGCACTCTGGACACCAGGCCCCCTCCAGAACCAGTGGAGAGATATATCCATTACCTCAGTCCTTGGCAGGATGAAGCACTCTGGGCACCAGGCCCCCTCCAGAACCAGTGGAGAATGACATCCACTACCTCAGTCCTTGGCAGGATGAAGCACTCTGGGCACCAGGCCCCCTCCAGAACCAGTGGAGAGATACATCCACTACCTCAGTCCTTGGCAGGGTGAAGCACTCTGGGCACTAGGCCCCCTCCAGAACCAGTGGAGAATGACAACCACTAGCTCAGTCCTTGGCAGGATGAAGCACTCTGGGCACCATGCCCCCTCCCGAACCAGTGGAGAAATACATCCACTACCTCAGTCCCTGGCAGGATGAAGAACTCTGGGCACCAGGCCCCCTCCAGAACCAGTGGAGAATGACATCCACTACCTCAGTCCTTGGCAGGATGAAGCACTCGAGGCACCAGGCCCCCTCCAGAACCATTGGAGAGATACATCCACTACCTCAATACGTGGCAGGATGAAGCACTCTGGGCACCAAGCCCCCTCCACAACCAGTGGAAAATGACATCCACTACCTCAGTCCTTGGCAGGATGAAGCACTCTGGGAACCAGGCCCCCTCCAGAACCAGTGGAGAATGACATCCACTACCTCAGTCCTTTGCAGGATGAAGCACTCTGGGCACCAGCCCCCCTCTAGAACCAGTGGAGAGATACATCCACGACCTCAGTCCTTGGCAAGAAGAAGCACTCTGGGAACCAGGCCCCCACCAGAACCAGTGGAGAAAGACATTCACTACCTCAGTCCTTGGCAGGATGAAGCACTCTGAGCACCAGGCCCCCTCCAGAACCAATGGAGAATGTTATCCACCTGAGAGACCGTGGCTTTGCACTCCCTAGGATAAAGCAGTGGGCAAACCACCCACTGTAAAGACTTGAGAGACTGTGGCTTTGCACTCCCCTGGATAAAGCAGTGGGCAAACCACCCACCTGAGAGACTTGAGAGACTGTGGCTTTGCACTCCCCAGGATAAAGCAGTTGGCAAACCACCCACTGGAAAGACTTGATAGACTGTGGCTTTTCACTCCCCAGGATAAAGCAGTGGGTAAACCACCCACTTTAGAGACTTGAGAGACTGTGGCTTTGCACTCCCCAGGATAAAGCAGTGGGCAAACCACCACTGGAGAGACTTGAGAGATTGTGGGTTTGCACTCCCCAGGATAAAGCAGAGGGCAAACCACCCACTTGAGAGACTTGAGAGACTGTGGCTTTGCACTCCCCAGGATAAAGCAGTGGGCAAACCACCCACTGGAGAGACTTGTGAGACTGTGGATTTGCACTCCCCAGGATCCAGCAATGGGCATGGAGCACCCTCGTGCAGCAGTGGCGTTGTGCGTTCATCTAGCTGAGGTGCCCCCCTCCTCATCCCCCTCCTCTTGAGGTGCCTGTATATTTTCGGTCTGATGCCCCAACAGTGTTTTCTCCGTTTCCAGTCAGGTATCTAGTGTGGGCTTCGCCCATGCATTTTGGGAACAGTGGTCCACGGACAATGATTGGTACACTACCCGGACTTGTGTATTTCATGTACATATTTGTATATACTGAATTTTGACTATCTGATTTTTCATGATTACAATCGTTACAATCATTTCCTTTTGCCCTTGTGTTCTTCCAGGGGGTGGGGGTTGTATATCTAATGTTGCTGCATGTATTTGTGTGTATGTTGTTGTGGGTGAGGGTGGGGGTGGGGGTATTGCGTGTTACGTGTGTGTGTGTCACTCTCTTTTCCCCCTCCCCTGTGTTGTAGGTGCAGTACTCACCGTGGTCGTCGCTGCTGCAGTTCGTACTCCTGGTAGATGAGAAGATACTCCAACATTGGTAATACCTGCAGTTCGGGCTCCATGGCGTCCTGATTCCTCGTTAGGTGTCGAGAGGTGAGTGTTTTTTTTCTTTCTGTGTACTGTTTCCGCTGTGCTTTTGATCGCGGTGGTTCAGCCCCGGAAAAGGTGGAGGATAGGTGTCTTGAAGTACAGTGGGCAGTACTTTGTCTTCCGCCTGTCTGTTGGCGGTGACCGCCGCGGTGTTTGTTTCTACCGCCGTGGCGGTCGGAGTGTTAAAGTGTCTGTCTATGTTGGCGGTTTCCGCCATGGTTGTGATTCAATTGTTTTTTTCGCCGGCCTGTCTCACTAGCAGTGAGAGGGCCACGAGCGGTGTCTATTTGCATTGGTTCCCCTTCAGTCACTTCTCTTAATTCAGGTTGAGACTCTTCGGAACAATGGATGATAGTACATGGGTTCCCTGCATGAGATGGTCCACGATTCTTTCTCTTTTCCAGATGGCGTTCCTGTAGACGGTAATCTATGGAGAGCGCTAAATCCATTAAGCCTCATAAATCTTCCATTCTAGCTGAACGTACTAGTTCATCTTTTATCTCTTCTCGAAGACCTCTACGAAACAGAGTTACAAGAGTACATTCTACCTATGTAGTCTCTGCTGTCAGTTGTCTAAAACGTGTTATATATTGTAGAACTTCCTGGGTACCTTGCTGGATATCACATAAATCTTCCTCCACAGACGACTCCAATCCAGGGCGTTCAAACATTTGTTTAAAGGCAGCGAGAAGGCTGAATAGTCAGACAGCACAGGGTAATTGGAAGCTACCAACGGAGTCGCCCAGGCCAAAGCAGGACCAGACAGGGCACTGATTAAATATCCCACTTTAGTTTTATTGTGCACAAATTGAGATGATCGGAATGCAAAATAGACTGTCAGAGCATCGAGGAATTCATGCAACTTGTTTGGATCTCCTGAAAAACGTGGCGTATTAGCTGAGACAGTGGGAACATCTGTTGTTCGGGAAACCAAAGCTTGTCGTAAAGCTGCGTTTTCATTTCATAGTTGTTGCAGTTCCTGGGCTTGTTGTTGAATGGTTAAGAGTAGCGACTGGTTGGGTTCTGCAGCAGCCATCTCCGTACTGCTTGACAAAGTCTGGTTCTTTTGGCGCTTGGTGAAGTGAATGTAGCTTTAGAATGTTGACTTTGGGGTTACAGGCAGAGGAATAAAGACATGTAATACACAGCTCTTTGTGTGGAGTAGTCATTGGCCGGTACCAAAGCTGGGGAAGACACTATAACTGGTGACAAGATAGGGGATAAGTAACCCGAAGATCAACAGTGCTCTCACAGGAACTTTGCCATGGTCTAAGCAAACTAATCGTGCATGCCACGTGTGCCTCCGTCAAGATGCGAAATCAATGTTTGCCATGTGTAGAGTGAAAGTACAACTTCAATCTCTGGGAAGCATGTGAAGATAAAAGTTTCACTGAGAAGTCTACACATAATTGGCCAAGAACCTGCTGACAAGGCTGTAAAGAGAGGTACAGCGCTATTATGCAACATAAATCTATACATCATACAGAGTGATAATTCTTAATTCAGATATAGACATATATGGAAAAGAAGCACTGAAAACGTCCATAGTTTGATACGAGTAGAATGCACAAAAGTGCTAGCTGACAGAATAATTGATAATAAAGCATACTGCTGTTGCACTTACCAGAGCCTCGATAAGAAGAGCTCTACAACCTCGGCAGCGGGAGAAGAGACCCAGGAAGAAGTATGGGGGTTGTGCTTACTGATCTGTCCAATACCTGAAGCAGCACACCACCAAAGATAGCAAGTGGTGGTTCAGAACAACTCTAGAGGTCTACAGAAAAGTGAAGGGCTCCCATGGAGACCAAGAAAGATGTCACAGTTCCACAGACTGTCCAAGATGACCCAGAGGAAAGCACATCACAGGGCCTTAGAGACGGCAGGGATGAAGCGGTTCCTAGAGAACAGCAGACAGTATCGAAGAGAACTCTGTTTTCAGTGTTAGCCAATCCTAGAAAGAGTTATAATTCTGATGCCTTCTTGCAGCCACCACTACCATTCGATATCGCCAAAAAGCAGAATATGCACAATAGATGAACTGCTTGGATAGAAACATTTATGATCTAATTGATGCACTAGAAGAAACACATAACAATACCTTAAGAATCTTGCTGATGAGGGTGTGAATTAAGTCATAAAGAAAATGCTGTGAGATGATGAATTTACATACCTTCAAATTAAAGAAGCCTTGAATCTCAAGTTCAATCAATGCCAAATGTAGATTACAAAAGGTAAATTTTCAGTTCAGAACAACAGAGACTTGGTGAAACCATAGACACATTTCTGGAGAGACTGGATACACTCATCAAACACTATAAGTTCAATGAATTTAATGATGAGGAAGCAATACATCTCAGAGTTATTGATCGATGACTGTCAGATTCATTCAGACGATAAATAGTGAGTGAAACTCTTAGTCTGGAGCGAGTTCTCATGGCTGCCAGAGCTGAAGAGCATGCTGATTAATAAGCTGCTGATATGCAGGTCAGGGCGCCCAAAGTGAGTCAGTCATGAACATGAAAAATAAGCAGAAGCAGAAGACTGAAGGACACAAATTATGTTTCCATGGAAAAAGAAGTTGTGTTTCAGGTGTGGATTTTTGTTTCCACACAAAGGTAAATGTCCCGCCATTGGACAGATATACAAAGGCTGTGGGAAGGAGAACCATTTTGTAATGGTTTGCAATGCGAATGAAAAAGTAAGTATGTCATGGTGTGAAGATAAAAAGGACACCCGAACGTTCCAGAAGCGACGTTCAATGCATGCCCACAAGGGCAAGAGACAACATCAGTTGAGGAAAATGTAAACCAAACAAAGTCGATTGTCATCTAAATCATTGTCAAAATGTTTTTTTAATATGAATATCAAGTGAAAGTGAAGAAGATGGTTGTGCAATGTCGATGTTTACCTCAGAAAAATGTGCACATGTTGGACTGGTAGCATGTGAAGTAAAATACCAGTCCAAGAAAAATCAATATAAAAAAGCATCAAAGTAATTCAAACATTGACCAAAGATTACACTGAAAGTAAATTGTTGTTCAATGCCTTATTGAAAGTGCTACATAGATAAACATTATGTCTGAGGAGAAATATAATGAATTATTACCATTGCCACGACTTATGCCATTGAAAACGTAATTATTTACATGGGCTGCATCAATGCCATTGAAAGGTCAAGGGTTATTCATAGTGACGATGAGACACAAGAAGACGAAAGGGCAAGCACCCGTTCATGTGCTTCAAGGTATGCCATCAAGTGCCTATTTAGTCAGTTTCAGCACAGCTGCTGATATGGGACTGATATCTGTGAACTACAACATGAATGCTCATCACAAAACAGTGAGGGCCAGATTTATGAAAAGTTGTGCTGCACTGAGTGCAGCGCCACTTTCCCTGCACCCCTTAGGATGCCCTACTGCCACCATGTGTGCGCTGTATTTAAAATACGGCGCACCATGGTGCAGGGTAGAGGGCAATAGCGTAATTTTTCATGAAGCTATTGATGTACTCTGCAGGAGTAGCTCCAAAATATTAGCGCTACTCCTGCAGAGCACGTAGGGGCTCATTGTAAAGAATGGAAACCCCCTTTGAGCAGGTGTTAAAAGTGCTGTAAAAAATGGTGCAGGGGAATTTCAAAGATTTCCTTGTGCCATTTTTCCTGCTCCCCTAATGGGGGAACTCCCCCTTTGCATACATTATGCCTGGTGCAGGCATAATGTAGCGCAAAGGGTTATAGAGTGGCACAATGCATGCCTTGCGCCACTCTGTAAATACGGAACAGGGATTTCTGCCTAGTTGGGCCACATTAACATAAAAAATAATTACGTTCATGTGGCACAGGGTGGCACTAGTGGTCTATAAATATGTCCCTAAGTTAGTTCCCTTCATTGTTTCATGGGTTAGGAAAACTTAACACTATGAAAGTGCAATTGCATATTAATGAGGATGTCTGCCGTGTTGCTCAGAGACACAGTTGAATTTCATTTAATTTGGAAGCAGCTGTTAAAAAGGCACTTGAATCATTCCTTAAACATGATATCATTAAGCATTCTACTGGTCCAGTGCCATGGGTTTCTCTCATATTGGTAATACCCAAAAAGGGCAGTGAAGCAGCTGTAGACATCTGTGTGGATATGAGTTAAGCGAACAAAGAAATTGAAAGAAAATGATATCCCGGTCTCCACATTGCTGACATGATAACACAATTGTATGGTGCAAAGGCCTTCTCTCATCTTGATTTAAATAAAGGATATCATCAATTGGAATTTGAGGATAACTGCAGGTACATTACAACCTTTTAGTCACATATTGGCCTATTTCGATATAAAAAAAAAAACTAAAGGCCTGTTTTAGAAGGAGGCAGATGGAATACTGTCACAAACATGACTAATATCCCGTCCCCTGTATTACAAACCCCATTGGACATAATGGGATCGTAATAACAGCGGACTGGATATCAGTCATGCTTATGACAAGCTCTAAATCAGTCCCTACGTTTCGGTGAGTCATCAGCTGCTGAGCTTTTAAAAGATGTAATTCGACGTATCATACAGACTGCCATGAATGCTTTCAACTATAGTGATGACATATTAATTTTCAGAGCAACACAGGAGCACAATAAAGCTCTTGAGCAAGTGTGTTGTTTACTTTTTGATGCAGGTTTAAATTTGAATGCTGAGAAATGTGAATTCCATAAAGCTACAGGTCTTTGGCTATATCCTTTCTGATGGGGGATGACACCCAAACCAGCTAATGCACAAGCGTTGTCAATTGCTAGTCACCGCAAGATGTTTCCATGTTATGTTCATTCCTTGGCATAGCCAGTTACTGGTCCAGATACATATAAGACTTTGCCACCATGAGTGCTGCAGTGAGAGACCTGACGAAAAAGAATGCTTCATTTCATTGGTCAAATTTTTCAGAAAATCAAAGAAACTATCAAGAACACTTCTAAAATGACATATTTTAATCCAAAGCTTCATATAGAAATTGTTGCTGATGCTAGCTCAGTTGGGTTAGGTGCAATCTTTGCACAGCACAGCGGACACCCAAATGCTCGAAGACATATTGTAGCATATGCAAGCAAACATTTGTCCCAACCTGAACATGCTTATTCACAACCTGAGAAAAAAAGTTTAGCAGTTGTGTGGGCCTATGAACATTTCCAAGTGTTCCTATACGGGAAGACTTTTATGCTTGTGACTGATCATCAAGCATTGTTGAACATCTTTGGCAATCCAAAGGCCAAGATGCCTCCTCACATTGAACTTTGGGTGTCTATGATTACAAGAATACAACTAGACAAGTATACGCCATCCAGGGAAAGATCAAAAGCCTGCTGACTACTTCTCCAGAGTGCCTATACGGTGTTATGGTACACCTTCCAAGATGGCTGAGCCCTGCATAAATTTCAATGTGAAATCAAACACACCAGCTGCTATTTCGCTGGAGCAAATTGTCACTGTCACGATTCAAGACAGTGACATGATAAAACTGAAAGACATTATCACACATCAGTCTTGCAACTATCACACTTGACCTATTGCCAGTGACAGTAAATGCCAGAAGTTTGAAAATGTCAAAGATTAACTGTTCGTGACTCAAGAAAGCATTTTCCTGAGGGGTTTGAGAAATGTTATTCCATAGAGTCTGCAACAACAAGTGATTGAAGTGGCCCTTGAAGAATGGTGTAGAGCCGTAGCCACAGAACAAGCTCTCCAAGACCGTCTGATTTCCTCATCCTGATGAGAGAGTCAACAGAGAGTTGAAGGACTGTCATCCATGCAACTGCCTGTCATCAAAAACCACTCACCACAACTTAAGCATGTCAGAGTTGCAAAAGCATGTATGGGAAACAGTTGCTGTTGACTTTTTTGGTCCTCTTGAGAATGGACATCAACTGAAGGTGATTGTTGAGGAACACTCCCTTTTTCCATTGATAGAAGATCTCTCATCTATCCCTCAGGAGAGAGTCATCAAGAGATTAGACAGCATCCTTGAGACATGAGGTGTTCCTGTGATCTAAAAATCTGACAATGGCCCACCTTTTAACAGTTGGGAATTCAGATACTTTCTCTGTCATCTTAATGTGAAGCATCAGAAGAGCACACCTCTTTGGCCACAGGCCAATGGCCTTGTTGACTGTTTTAATATTACATTGAAGAAAGCTGTTCAGCATGTTGTATTGGAAAAACTCAACCTTAACACTGTCTTGAATTCTACCCTGCGCGCTTACTGTTTGACCCCTCGCTCGACCACAAGTGAAAGCCAAGCAACTTTGATGTTCAGGACAGCCATGACAGCCAGGTTACCTCAATGAACCAACAGAAGATCAAGTACTGAGGAAGAAACCTGTACCAAACACATGTATTGTAAAAGAAAAATGAAGATCTATGCAGACAAGTGACAACTTGCAAAATACTTTGTTTTCACTGGTGGAGATCGAATGCATGTCCATCAGTCGAGAAAATGTAAGTCTGATGTTCCATTCAATGCTGAACCTTTCCATATTGTAACCAGCAAAGGACACATGGTGACTGCCCAAAGTACTGGGAAGTCGATTATATGATGTTCCTTGCATTTCTGAAATGTAGCTCACCATTCATCAGACACTGATGTCAATATAGAGACTGGTTCTGAAAGGACATTCGAAAAACGCCTGACTACTGTTGCTCCTGCATCATCCACACAAATCATGGACACTTCGTTTGCCAGTTCCCATTTTCCAAAGACACAATCAGGACAAATAATAAGAGCACCACAAAGCCTCATCAAAGAATTATGATTGTGTATATATTTGTAAAAATATTTATTAATTTATTTAACAGAGAGGTAGATGTAGTCTTGTGTGATTAATTAATGACAGAACCGTTTCTGGTCCTGATGTACTCTATAGAACTGTGGTATAAGTGTTAGAGCATGGTGAAGGGCATGCAGGTTTAGGATACTGAGTTTGGTGTTACACACAGGGGAATAAAGACGTGTAATACACAGCTCTGTCATTGGCGGGTACCCAGGCAGGGGAAGAAGCTACAAATTATATTTTGGTGATCTTCTCTGGGGCATCCTCCTCCGACATAACTGCAGAAAGGAATTCATATGTTTCACCAGTGACTGTTTAGCATGAGAGGATTACCAACTGGAAGTGTAAGGTTAATCTCAATGCATTTCTTTCCAATGCCGTTGTCCCCCATTTTCCCTTCCAGATCATAGGAAGAAGGATCCTCAAAGCTTTAAAGCCTAGCAAAATCGAAAACATGAACTATCCAAAAACCAGACCCAGACAGATGCAATTCAGTCTTGAGAATATATATATTTGCTGTGCAATGAATATATATATATATATATATATATATATATATATATATATATATATATATATATATATATATATATATATATATATATATATATTGCTTTGCACAGGTCACTGACATGGTGGCACAAAGTCACCCACAGTTGGGATGACAGAGTGATTCAAAAATGTATTAAATGAGTGCCAGACATTTCAAAAAATGCAAACAACAGTTAAAAAATGAAAAAGCCTATGCATTTCACCTATATGCCTTCTACTGGGCCTCACATACACTCACAGTAGACTTCCTTTATTACTTAGTCCTTCTAGAACTTATTTGCCCCTCGAACACTAGACCCTCATCTTACCAATCCCCTCTCTGGGAAAATGTGACGTCCATTTCCTCAAGGTAAATGCTGCAATGTTATAGTGCAGCACATGAGTATAATAATTTCATGTGAACTTGTTGCCCATGATTATGGTTCGAAATTCAAATTCAGCCCTGCATTATGCACATGAGCCAGAGATTATTGCTTTGGTCAACATTTAATAATTTCATTTTCACAGTGCCCAATACGCTCAAATTGCATATATCTACCACCCATTTCCTAGGTGGCTCTATTAAGGTGCTAGAGGTATCTAATGTGCATAATACATATATAACTGCAACTCGTATTCGTAAAGTGCATGTTATTCGTAATAGGTGCTAAGGTTGTTTAAGGTGCATAATACGAATATAGGAGCAACTTATAGCCATAAAGTGCATATTGTACATAATAGATATTTATAGGCATCTTATCACTTCCATGTCTCATCAAAAGATACTAATTTAAACAATACTTCAACCTTATTGTACAAACAACGCAATAAATAGACTTAGGTGGTCATTCTGACCCTGGCGGTCTTTGACCGCCAGGGCGGAGGACCGCGGGAGCACCGCCGACAGGCCGGCGGTGCTCCAATGGGGATTCCGACCGCGGCGGTAAAGCCGCGGTCGGACCAGCACCACTGGCGGGGTCCCGCCAGTGTACCGCCGCCCCATTGAATCCTCCGCGGCGGCGCAGCTTGCTGCACCGCCGCGGGGATTCCGACCCCCCCTACCGCCATCCAGATCCCGGCGGTCGGACCGCCGAGATCCGGATGGCGGTAGGGGGGGTCGCGGGGCCCCTGGGGGCCCCTGCAGTGCCCATGCCACTGGCATGGGCATTGCAGGGGCCCCCGTAAGAGGGCCCCTACATGTATTTCACTGTCTGCTGCGCAGACAGTGAAATACGCGACGGGTGCAACTGCACCCGTCGCACAGCTTCCACTCCGCCGGCTCGATTCCGAGCCGGCTTCATCGTGGAAGCCTCTTTCCCGCTGGGCTGGCTGGCGGTCTGAAGGCGACCGCCCGCCAGCCCCGCGGGAAAGTCAGAATTACCGCCGCGGTCTTTCGACCGCGGAACGGTAACCTGACGGCGGGACTTTGGCGGGCGGCCTCCGCCGCCCGCCAAGGTCAGAATGAGGGCCTTAGTGCCTCAGTATCATGACCCCATGAATGTCTGAAGATTTCTTGACATATCTCATTAAAAAGTGCAAATGCATACAGTACTTCAAATTCATTGTGCAAATTATGCATAACTGAATGCAATGTGCCAGAATCATAACCCTATAAATATCTGGAAATTGTTGATCCAAACACACTTCTAATCTCACATGCTTAATTTGATATAAATCCTCATCTCAGTGTACATGAGTGACCTCCTTCAAAAAGTGCATGACACATATACATCCGAACAAAAGCATGTTAGGGCTTCTAATTAGCATATCATCCAAGTCAAAAGTGCAGAATTGCCAGTAGGTAGCTATAGTTAGGACCATGTTTCCTTAGTAAATGTTTCCATAGGAAAAGTCTTTTTTGACTTGCCTATACCTTTAGTGTTGTTCAACGGATCTTCACAAAATCTTCTGAAAAAAAGTGTGCTGGTGATTCTTGCTGTGCATGGAAAGTTTGAGGACTATCTGTTAAGTGTGGGCTGAGAAAAAGTGTGGGGGGGTGTTTCTTATGTTAATTCTCATAGTTTTGAATACAACTACAGCCCAAACTGCTGGAAGAATTACACCAAATAAGGCAAAAAGCTAGATTTTGTTCCGCAGATTGTGCTTTTTGTTATTTGTTGTAAATCCATTGAGTAGTTTTTGAGATATTAAAGGGGAAATAAATTGGTATATCTAGGGCCCCTGATCATTTGCAACGTTTTTGTGGTGATCACAGCATATTCACAAATGTATCCACATACTCACTGACCCACTTACAGACTCATGCATTCACTCACAGAGACTCACACACCCATTCACAAACTCACTCAGACACTAACTCACAAACCGAGTGAAACAGTCATGCACCCACTTACAGACCCACTCAGACACAGACGCACCCACTCACAGACCCACTCAGACACTCATGTACACACTTAAAGACCCAGTCAGACACTCAAAGACCAACTCACAGACCCACTCAGATAGAGAAGCACCCACTCACAGACCCATTCAAACACTCATGCACTGACTCTAAGACCCACTCACAGACTCATGCACTCACTCACAGATGCACTCAGACACTCACACGCCCTCTCACAGACCCACTCAGACACTGACACACCCGCTCATAGACCCATTCAAACACTCTTGTACCCACTCACAGACCCACTCAGACACTGACACACCCACTCACAGACCTACTGAGACACTCATGCACCTAGTCACAGACCTACTCAGACACTGATGCACCCACTCACAGAATTACTCAGACACTGATGCACCCACTCACAGACCCACTGAGATACTCATGCACCCAGTCACAGACCCTTTCAGACACTTCTGTACACACTGACAGACCCACTGAGACACTCATGCACCCACTCACAGACTCACTCAGAGACTCACACATCCACTCACAGACTCTCTCAGAGGGTCATGCACCCACTTATAGACCCACTGAGACACTGACACATCCAATTACATACCCACTGAGGCACTGACACACCCACTCGCAGACCCACTCAGACACTGATGCACTGACTCACAGATTGACTGAAACACTCATGCACCCACTCACAGACTCAGACACTGATGCACCCACTTACAGAGCCACTGAGACACTGATGCAACAACTCAGACCCACTCTGACACTTATGCATCCACCTACAGACCCACTCAGACCCTCACACACCCGCTCACAGATCCCCTCAGACCTTCAAGCACAGACTCCCAGACCCACAGAGACACACACACCCACGCACACACCCTTTCAGTGACTCATGGAGTCACTCGCAGACCCACTCAGACATTTATGCACCTACTCACAGACCCACTCAGACAATTTTGCACACACCCAGACACTGACAAACCCACTCACAGACTCACTCAGACACTCATTTACCTACTCAAAGACTGACTCAGAGACTCACACACCCACTAACAGAGCTACTCAGACACTGACACACACACACTCACCTACCCACTCAGACACTGACACACCCACTCACAGACCCAGTCACAGACACACACCCACTCACTGATCCACTCAGACACTCACACACCCTCTCACAGACCCACTCAGGCACTGATGCACCCACACATGGAGCCAATGAAACACTGACGCACCCACTGAAAGACCCACTTAGACCCTCATGCACCTGCCCACAGAGGCACTCACACACCCACTCACAGACCCACTCACAGACCCACTCAGACACTGATACACCCAGTCACTGACTGACTCAGGCACTCATGCTGCTGCCACTCATAGACCCACTCAGACCCTCATACACCCACTCACAAACCCACACAGACACTTACTTACCCACTCACAGACCCACTCAGATACCCAGGCACTTTTGTACCCACTCAGAAACTGACACACTTACTTACAGACCTGCTTAGACACTCATGTACCCAATCACATACCTACTCAGACACTGATGCACCCACACACAGACCCATTCAGACACTCTTGTACCTACTCACAGACCCACTCAAGAGGCTCACACACCCACTCACAGACCCACTCATACACTGATGCACCCACTCACAGACCCACTCAGACTCTGACGCACCCCACATAGACCCACTCACAGAGAAACTCCGACTCACAGACCCAATCAGACACTGACGCACCCTCTCACAGACCAACTCAGACACTGACAGACACATTCACAGACTCACTCAGACCCTCATGTACCCACTCATAAACCCACTCAGAGGCTCATTCACCCACTCACAGACCACTCGGACACTGATGCACCTACTCACAGAACCACTCAGACACTGATGCACCCACTCACAGACCCACTCACAGACTCACCCCGCACTTAGATGGTCACACACCCTCTCACAGTCCACTCAGACACTCATGCACACAGTCACAGACACACTCAGAGACTCATGCAACCATTCACAGACCCACTCAGACACTGACACACCAACTCACAGACTCACTCAGACACTGACACACCCACTCACAGACCCATTCAGGCACTTATGCACCTACTCACAGAACCACTCAGACACTCACGCATCCACTCACAGACCCTCTCAAACCCTCATGAACCCACTCACAGACCCATTCAGGCACTCACATACCCTCTTACAGACCCACTTAGGCACTGATGCACCCATAGAACCCATTATACATTGATGCAAGCACTCACAAACCCACTGAGACATTCATGCACCCACTCACAGACCCACTCGGACACTGATGCAACAACCCCGACCTACTCTGACTCTTATGAATCCACCCACTGACCCACTCAGACCCTCACACACCCACTCACAGACCCCCTCAGACCCTCAGTCACAGACTCCCAGACCCACAGAGACACACACACACACCCACTCACACACCCTTTCAGTGACTCACGGAGTCACTTGCAGACCCACTCAGAAACTGACACACCTACTCACAGACCCTCTCAGACACTTCTGCACCCACTCAGACACTGACAAACCCACTCGCAGATCCACTCAGACACTCATTTACCTACTCATAGACTGACTCAGAGACTCACACACCCACTAAAAGCCACTCAGACACTGACACACACACTCAAATACCCACTCAGACACTGACACACCCATGCACAGACCCAGTCACAGACACACACCCACTCACTGACCCACTCAGACACTCACACATCCTCTCACAGACCCACTCAGACACTGTTGCACCCACACATGGAGCCACTGAAACTGACACTCACTGACAGACCCACTCAGACCCTAATCCACCTACTCACAGAGGCACTCACACAGCCACCCTCAGACCCACTCAGACACTGATGCACCCAGTCACAGACCAACTCAGACACTCACGCAGCCACTCATAGACCCACTTAGACCCTCATGCACCCACTCACAAACCCACAGAGACACTTACTCACCCACTCACAGACCCACTCAGTGACTCACAGTCACTCATAGACCCAGACACTTTTGTACCCACTCAGAAACGGATGCACTTACTCACAGACCTGCTGAGACATGCATGCACCCAAAAACAGACCTAATCAGACACTGATGCACCCACTTACAGACTCATTCAGACACTGACACACCCCACATAGACCCACTCACAGAGAAACTCCCTCTCACAGACCTACTCAGAAACTCACACACCCTCTCACAGACCCACTCAGACACTGACAGACCCACTCATAGACTCACTCAGACCCTCATGTACCCACTCATAAAACCCACTCAGAGGCTCATTCACCCACTCACAGACCACTCAGACACTAATGCACCTACTCACAGAACCACTCAGACACTGATGCAACCACTCACAGACCCACTCACAGACTCACACCCCCACTCCGATGGTCACACACCCTCTCACATGCACACAGTCACAGACCCACACATTGACTCATGCACCCATTCACAGACTCACTCAGACACTGACACACCCACTCACAGACCCACTCAAACACTGACACACCCACTCACAGACCCATTCAGACACTCATGCATCCACTCGCAGACCCTCTCAAACCCTCAGGAACCCATACACAGACCCACTCAGGCACTCACATACCCTCTTACAGACCCACTTAGGCACTGATGCACCCACTCACAAACCCACTCAGACACCCATGCACCCACTCACAGACCCACTTGGACACTAATCCAGCAACTCAGACCCACTCTGACACTTATACATCCACCCGCAGACCCACTCAGACCCTCACACACCCACTCACAGACCCTCTCAGACCCTCACTCACAGACTCCCAGACCCACAGAGACACACATCCACTCACACACCCTTTCAGTAACTCATGGAGTCACTTGCAGACCTACTCAGACACTGACACACCTACTCACAGACCCACTCAGACACTTACCCACCCACTCAGACACTGACAAACCCACTCTAGACCCACTCAGACACTCATTTACCTACCCATAGACTGACTCAGAGACTCACACGCCCACTAACAGAGCCACTCAGACACTGACACACAGACACTCAAAGACCCACTCAGACACTGACATACCCACTCAAAGACCCAGTCACATACACACATCCACTCACTGACCCACTCAGACACTCACACATCCACTCACAGACACACTCAGACACTGATGCACCCACACAAGGACCCACTGAAACACTAACACACCCACTGACAGACTCACTCAGACCCTAATGCACCCACTCACAAAGGCACTCACACAGCCATGCACAGACCCACTCAGACACTGACGCACCAAGTCACAGACCAACTCAAACACTCACGCAGCAACTTATAGACCCACTCAGACCCTCATGCACCCACTCACAAACCCACAGAGACACTTACTCACCCACTCACAGACCTACTCAGTGACTCAGAGTCACTCATAGACCCAGACACTTTTCTACCCACTCAGAAACTGACACACTTACTCACAGACCTTCTGAGACACTCATGCACCCAATCACAGGCTTACTCAGACACTGATGCACCCACTCACAGACGTACTCAGACACTCATGTACCTACTCACAGACCCACTCAGAGACTCACACACCCACTCACGACCCACTCATTCACTGATGCACCCACTCACAGACCCACTCAGACACACCCCACATAGACCCACTCACAGAGAAACTTCCACTCACAGACCCATCCAGACACTGACACACCCTCTCACAGATCCACTCAGACACTGACAGACCCACTCACAGACTCACTCAGACCCTCATGTACCCACTCATAAACCCACTCAGAGGCTCATTCACCCACTCACAGACCACTCGGACACTGATGCACCTACTCAGAGAACCACTCATACACTGATGCACCCACTCACAAACCCACTCACAGACACACACTGCCACTCAGATGGTCACACACCCTCTCACAGTCCACTGAGACACTCATGCACACAGTCACAGACCCACACATAGACTCATGCTACCATTCACAGACCCACTCAGACACTAACACACCCACTCACAGACCCACTCAGACACTGACACACCCACTCACAGACCCATTCAGACACTTATGACCCACTCATCGACCCACTCAGACACTCATGCATCCACTCACAGATCCTCTCAAACCCTCATGAACTCACTCACAGACCCACTCAGGCACTCACATACCCTCTTACAGATCCACTTAGGCACTGATGCACCCACTCACAGAACCAATTATACATTGATGCACGCACTCACAAACCCACTCAGGCACTCATGCACCCACTCACAGAACCACTCGGACACTGATGCACCCACTCACAGACCCCCTCAGACCCTAATGAACCCAATCACAGACCCACAGAGACACTCACACACCCACTCACAGACCCACGCAGACACTGACACAGCCAGTCACAGACCCACTCAGACACTCACGCAGCCACTCGCCAACCCATTCAGACCCTCATGCACCCACTAACAGACCCACAGAAACACTTACACACCTGCTCACAGACCCACTCATTGACTCACACAGTCACTTGCAAACCCACCCAGGCATTCATGCACCCACTCACAGACCCACTCATGCAATGACGCACCCATTCATGGACCTACTGAGACACTCATGCACCCAGTCACAGACCCACTAAGACACTTATGCAGCCACTCGCAGACCCACTCAGACACTGATGCCCCCATTTAAATACCCACTCAGAGACTCACACACCCACTCACAGACCCAACCAGAGGGTCATACTCCCACTCACAGACACACTCAGACACTGATGCATCTACTTAAAGACCCACTGATGTACCCACTCACAGACCCACTCACAGACTCACACATCCACTCACATACCTATTCAGACCCTCACACACCCATTCACAGACCCTCATGCACACACTCACAGACCCACAGATATACTCATGTACCCATTCACGTACCCACTTAGTGACTCACGCAGTCAGTTGCAGACCCACTCAGACACTAAACACCCACTCACAGACCCAAAGAGCCACACATGCACCCACTAACAGATTCATACACTGACACACCCACTCACAGACGCACTCAGACACTGACACACCCTCTCACAGACCAACTCAGACAATGGCAGACCCACTCACAGACTCACTCAGACCCTCATGTACCCACTCACAAACCGACTCAGAGGCTCATTCACCCACTCACAGACCAATCAGACACTGATGCACCTACTCACAGACCTACTTAGACACTGATGCACCCACTCACAGACCCACTCACAGACTCACACCCACTCACAGCCCCACTCAGATGATCACACACCCTTTCACTGCCCACTCAGACACTCATGCACCCAGTCAGAGACCTACTCATAGACTCATTCAACCATTCACAGACCCACCCAGACACTGGCACACCCACTCACAAACCCACTCAGACACTGACACACCGACTCACAGACCCATTCAGACACTGAGGTACCCACTCACAGACCCACCCAGACACTCATGCACCCTCTCAAAGACCCATTCAGACACTCAAGCATCCACTCACAGACCCTCTCAGACCCTCATTAACCCACTCACAGACCCGCTCAGGCACTCACATACCCTCTTACAGATCCACTTAAGCACTGATGCACCTACTCACAGAACCACTGATACACTGATGCACACACTCACAAACCCACTCAGACACTCATGCACCCACTCACGGAACCACTCTTATTATGCACCCAATCACAGACCCACTCAGACCCTAATGAACCCAATCACAGACCCACAGAGACACTCACACACCCACTCACAGATCCACTCAGACACTGACACAGCCAGTCACAGACCCACTCAGACACTCATACAGCCACTCACAGACCCACTCCTAAACTGAAGCACCCAATCACAGACACACAGAGAAACTCACACACCCACTCACAGACCCCCTCAGACACTGACACAGCCATCCACAGACTCACTCAGACACTGATGCAGCCACTTGCAGACCCACTCAGACCCTCATGCACCCACTCACAGACCCACAGAAACACTTACACACCCACCTACAGACCTACTCACTGACTCACGCAGTCACTTGCAAACCCATCCTGACATTCATGCATCCACTGACAGACCCACTCAGACACTGATGCACCCATTCATGGACCTACTGAGACACTCATGCACCCAGTCACAGACCCACTCAGACACTGATGCACCGACTCGCAGACCTACTCAGACACTGATGCACCCACTCAAAGACCCACTCAGAGACTCATACACCCACTCACAGACCCAATCAGAGGGTCATACATCCACTGAGAGACCCACTCAGACACTGAAGCATCTACTTAGAGACCCATTGAGACACTGATGCACCCTCTCACGGACCCACTGACAGACTCACACACCCACGCACATCCCTACTCCGACCCTTCACACACCCCGTCACAGACCCTCTCAGACCCTCATGCACCCACTCACAGAGAAACTGAGACACTCACATACCCATTAACTGATGCACTCAGTGACTCACGCAGTCAGTCGCAGACCCACTCAGACACTGAAGCACCCACTCACAGACCCACTGAGACACATATGCACTTACTCACAGGCTCACACACTAACACACCCACTAACAGTCCCACTCAGACATTCATATATATACTCACAGACCAACTCAGAGAGATTCACACACCCACTCACATACCCACTCAGACACTGATGAAGCCACTAACAGACCCACTCAGAGACTGTGGCATCCACTAACAGGCCTACTCATAGACACAGTCCCACTCACAGACCGACTCAGACACTCCCACACCCTCTCACAGACTGTGAGAAAAGGCCTCTTTTGACATGGTATCCCTCAACCTTTTGCCTGGAAAATTATGTTGTTTCAAACTGTAAGTACCCGGGACCCCTCCTAAACAGGTTCCCAGTGCCAGATCTTTTCCCCCAAAACTGTACAAATGCATTGGCACTTCAGACACCTTTGTAAGTCCCTAGTAAATGGTACCTCTGGTACTGAGGGCATGGGTACTGCAGACGCCCCCCCCCACAGAGCTGCAGCACCAATTTTGCCACTCTGAGAGGCTCCACACCAGCTTCATGCAGACAGCCATTGCAAGTACATGTCAAGGTGTATTTTAAAGTTGCAACCTCAACATGGTTCTCACCAAGAGTGCCCTGTCCACTTACACTGCATGCAGTATAGACAAGTCAGCCTCTGGTACCCCTTACAGCCCTAAAGCATAGTGCACTATAATGCATTTGAGGGCATAGGTTTGCATGAGCAAATCTGCCCCTATGTGCCTTTACAAAGCCTGAAGACATAGTAAGTGTACAGGGGAGCCGTAGCAAATACATGTGCTGGACACTGGTCATTACAAATTCCCTACATGATGGCTTCTCTGAATACTGGGTTGTTTGGTATCAAACAACTCAGAAAAATAAACCCACACTGATGCCAGGGTAGGATTTATTACAACATGTACCCAGAGGGCATCTTAGAGGTGCCCCCAGCAAAACTTACCAGCCCCTGCATGGTTGCTGACTGTTTTTTTTACCAGCCTGCCACCACCAGACACAGATCTGAACTCCTGTGGTAACAGCCTCTGCTCTCAGGAGCCAGAACACAGACTGCATGAGTCAAGAGGGTGCATGAGTGTCTGAGTGGGTCTGTGAGTGTGTGTCTGTGAGTGGATCTGTGAGTGGGTGCAACAGTGTCTGAGTGGGTCTGTGAATAGGTGCATCAGTATGTGAGTGGGTGAGTGAGTCTCTGAGTAGGCCTGTGAGTGGGTTAATCAGTGTCTGAGTGTGTCTGTTGCTTGTTCTCTATATAGTGAATCTGCCAATAAGCTTGTCTGCCCTGGGAGTTGAATGAGCATCTGACTTTGTCACTGCATTGAGGCCTCTATAGTCCACACAGAGCCTCATTTCTATTTTCTCACCCTTGGAGTGAGGCTTGGTGACTATGACTACTGGGCTGGCCCAGGCGCTCTCAGAGGATTCAATGACACCCAAATCCAGCATCTTGCTTACTTCTGCTTGGATGCTTTCTCTGACATGATCATACTGTCTGTAAATTTTGTTTTTGACAGACAGGCTGTTTCCAGTGTCCACATCATGGGCACACCAGCAGGTCTGACTAGGGGTCAGAGAGAAGAGTACAGCCTACTGGTTGAGGACTTGCCTGCAATCAGCCTGCTTTTGTTTTGTGAGGGTGTCTGACAAGACCACTCCACCAACAGAGCCATCTTTTGGGTTGCTGGAGAGGAGATCAGGGAGAGGTTCACTCTCTTCTTTCTGTCCCTCATCTGTGACCATGAGCATGGTCACATTAACTCTATCATAATAGGGCTTCAGGCAGTTGACATGAATTATGCTCTTGGGGTTCGTGCAACTGTCAAGGTCATCTAAGTAGGTGACCTCCCTTTTTCTTTCAAGGATAGGGTAGGGCCCAGACCACTTATCCTGGACACCCATGCCTTATGCTCTGGTTGGAATTCTACCGTAGCAGGTTTCATAACAGTGCTTCTGGAGTTCCTGGCTGGCCTGAAGGTTTTGGCTTGCTTTCTCCATGTATTCAGCCATCTTGGAAGGAAGGCCAAGCACATAATCCACTATGTCCTGTTTGGGCTCTTTGAGGGGCATCTCTCAGCCTTCTTTTACAGGACTTAATGGACCCCTAACAGGATGCCCAAACAAAAGTATGAAGGGGGGAAACCTTACTCCATTCTATAGCAATTACCTGTAGGAAAAAGCAGACATGGGAGTAAGACATCCCATCTCCTTCTGAGTTTTTCAGGGAGCCCTCCAATCATGCCTTTCAATGTTTGGTTAAACCGTTCAACCAATCCATTGGTCTGTAAATGGTTTGGGATAGTGAATTTATAAGTTACACCACATTCCTGCAACATTTGTTGGAGACATAAAGTTGGAGCCCCTGTCTGATACTACCGCTTTAGGAAAGCCCGCCCTGGTAAAAATACCCAGGAGGGCCTTGGCCCCTCCAGGGGCAGTGACGGTCCCAAGAGGAATAGCTTCAGGATGCCTAATGGCATGATCCACTACCACTAGGATATATCTATTTCATGAGGCCGTTTGAGGGTCCAGGGGAACAACAATATAAACCACTACCATTTCAAAGGGCACCCCAACCACAGGTAGTGGGGTTAAGAGGGCCTTTAGGTGGCCTCCTGCCTTACCACTGGCTTGACAGGAGACACAGGACTTGTAAAAGTCCTTCACCTTTTGGCACATCCCAGGCCAGTAAAAGTGATTCACTAACGTACTCCAGGTTTTGTTCTGACCTAGGTGCCCAGCTAGGGGTATGTTGTTGGCCAGAGTGAGGAGAAAGTCTCTGTACTGCTGAGGTACTAACACCCTCCTGTTTGCACCAGGCTTGGGGTCTCTGGTCTCAGTATATAGGAGTCCAGCCTCACAATAAACCCTGTGGGTACCACTGACATCAACCTTTGCTTCCTGTGCAGCTTGCTGCTTCAGGCGTTCAAGAGTGGGACTGTTTGTTTGTCCCTGGCACAGATCCTCCCTAGAAGGTCCCCCTGGTCCCAAGAGCTCTGCCAGGTAAGGCCCAAGCTCTGCAGGCTCAATTCCCTCAGCGGCAAACAGGTCCTCTTCCTGAGAAGAGGGATTCTGACCTGGCATCTGTTTAGGAGCTGGTCCCCCAGTTTTCTTGCCTTTTCTCTCGGAGGGTTGGTCCATTCTTCCAGGATCCAACACATCTTGTTCATTTTGGAGTTTGCTTTGTCCTCTGGTTTTCACACAACCCTATTCTGGGATCCAAAGCATTCCTGCATGACTCCTCAGTTCAACTTCCACCCAAGAGGAAGATTCCAGGTCATTTTCAAGCAGTCAGTCTACAGGGATGGATGGGGACACAGTCATTTCCTTTTGTCCAACTACCCCCCAGTCCAAAGATACCATAAACGCAGGATGGATCTTTGTGACATTGTCAGCATTCGTGACTGGATAGGTCCTTCCTGACAGGTACTGATCTGAGTAAACTAGTTTCTGTGTCACCATGGTGACACTAGCACCGGTGTCTCTCAAGGTCTCTACTCTAGCTCCATTAATCAAGGGGTGCTGTCTGTATTTTTGCATATTAGTGGGACAGACAGCACAGGATACATCTACCCCTCTCTCAGTGACCAATGCTGCCTCAGTGGGTTCATGGACATGGTCAGGCCACAACTGAGATCCCATCTGGATATTAGCAATTGCATTTACTGTAGGTGGACTAGAGGCATTATTTTTGTTTTTACAGCAAAGGTCTCCAGTTCAGTGTCCTGTTGCTTTTCAATCATGGCACCAAGCCAATTTGGTATCAAAGTGCTTCCCTTGATACTCACTCTTGAACTGTGTGGAGTCTCTGGGCCCACCCTCCTGAACAGATTTTTGGGGGCCTGATGAAGACTCTTTGTTTTTATTTTGGTTCCCATCTTTCCCATGGTGGGATTTTTTGCCTTTCTTTTGATCTCCCCCACCAGTGGTAGTCT
Source organism: Pleurodeles waltl (assembly GCF_031143425.1). Taxonomy (NCBI): domain Eukaryota; kingdom Metazoa; phylum Chordata; class Amphibia; order Caudata; family Salamandridae; genus Pleurodeles; species Pleurodeles waltl. The sequence continues at coordinate 977,318,340 of NC_090447.1, forward strand.
TGGTCACCCTTGTTTTGACCCATTGGTCTGCCTTCTTCCCCAACTCTAGAGGAGATAGTGGACCTAGGTCTACCAGAAACTAATGAAGTTTCTTATTGTAACAACTGCTCAATAGATGCGGTATCATGATTAATTTGTAGAGTCCATGATAATCTTGTACTCTTGTCTTCCAAGCAGTCACCCAGAATTTGTACTGAAAAGTCTACAAATTTCACCCAGGACTGACTCTGGGTTTTCCGAGTCTCCCTGAATTGTATTCTATACTCTTCAGTGGTAAGTCCAAAGTCCTCAATCAGGGTATCCTTCATGGGGTCAAAGGACATAGCATCTGCCTCATTCACTGTCAGGTGCCTATCCCTGCATTTACCTGAGAACAGTTCCCACAATAGAGAACCCTAATGTTTCCAATCTACTTCTCTTGCTATACAAACTCTTTCATAGGCATAAAACCATTTAATAATGTTATCGCCTTCTGTGCAAGGGGGCACAACTTTTTGGGGGAGTTTTAGGTTAAAAGATTTCTCCTTCTCCCTATTTATTTGTATGCTGCCACCAGAGAGGGGTACTAAGCCCAACTCTCTTCTTTTAATTTCTATTTCCAAAAGCTGTGCCTCTAGAATTAACCTTTTGGTCACTCTTTCTACAGTCAGGTCCTCCTCTGAGGGGGGTAATGTTTCTGAGATAGGGGAGCTCGTCTCCTCCTCACCCTCATTGGTAGTTTCTAGAGTCTCTGAGGAGTCTCCTTCTTTCACTGGATATTCTTTCTCATAGGCTGCCACAAACTTTCTAAGTTTCTAAGCATGAGGTCCAGTGTAAATTTGCTAAGCTTAACATTGAGCCCTTACCTGGGTATAGTTATACTCCATGTAAGGGATCAGGTCAAGCTCCTGATTCTGGTCCTCTGTATCAGACATTATAGCTTACTAAAATTGGAACATTTTAAACAAATGGTAAAAAAATGTCTAAGGCCCTCATTATGACCCTGGCGGTGAGTGATAAAGTGGCGGTAATACCGCCACCAGGCTGGTGGTTACTACCGCCAAATTATGACCATGGCGGTGATAAATCCCATAAGCAGCCAATGTACCACACCAACCGCAACGGCAGAAACAACAGTCACCACAGCGGTTAGCTAACAACAGCAAGGCGGCAGACAAAGTACCGCCCACCACATCATGACACTGCAATCCGCCACCTTTTCTGGGGCGGTACCAACGCCAACAAAAGCCTTGCGGAAACAGAGTTCAGAAGTGAAAGGACTCACCATTGGAGACACAGAGAAGATCCACGCCACCATGGAACTCCAACTGCAAGTTTTCCCGATGATCTTCTAAGTCATGCTCCACCTGGAACACCAACGCCAATGAAGACGAAAACGGTGAGTACAGCCGCCTAGCACACAAGGGAGGGTGGGAGGAAAACGAGAGTGACACATACACACGCACAACACACACACCATACACACAACTAGCTACACACGTAAACCAATTACACAAGACACACAGCAGAATAATACACAGACCATGATACTGGATTATCGACAATGTATTGGCATAGCAAAATCCACCACACAAATCAAATATATACAAATGTCCATAAAGGGCCAATGCCCAGTCCTAAGCCATGAGGGCACACAAGGCCACAGGTCACATTTTAAAGCCCAACATGTTTTCTGACATAGCCGGAGAGAACACTGCAGCGGCATCATTTTGCAGGTGGTAAAGCACCTCAGAGGGATGGGGGGCACCTCAACCAAATACTGGAACGTCCCCACTAGTTCTGGAGGGGGCTCCATACCCATTGCTTTGTCCTGGGGAGTGCAAGGCCACAGTCTCTGGAGTGGGTGACTTGCCCATTGGTTCTGTAGGGGGCAGCCCACACAGTAGTCCCTGGAGGGTGGCCTACATGGCGTCCGCCGGCGGTGACAGCTACACTGTGGTGGTGGTTGGAGGAGTCTCCTGGGCAGCCCCTGCACTCACTGATGGCTGCATGGTGGTGGTATCTGGAGGAGTCTCCTGGGCAGCCCCTGCACTCACTGATGACTGCATTGTGGTGGTGCTTGGAGGAGTCTCCTGGGCAGCCCCTGCACTCCCTGATGGGTGCAAATCCACAGCTGGCGGTGGGGGCCACATGACCACTGGTAGTGGTTGCGGTGTGTTAGCGGTTTTAGCAGGACAGCTTCTGCTGGCATAGAGTGCCACGTCTACTCCTGTCCATGGGTCGTGGATCCCTTACACTTCCTGGCAGGGGTGGATGGGCTCTTCCCCTCTCTGCCTGGTGGTGCAGGCTCCTTCCTCTTCTTCACAGCTGGTGCAGGCCCCTTCCCCTTCTTCACAGCTTCCCTTTCTTCCCTGGTAGTGCTGGCTCCTTCCCCTTCTGTAGGTCCGGTATCCTTACCACCATGAGCAGGTGGTGCGACCACTGTCCCCGTGGAGTGTTTGGCTGAGGTGCTGGGCTGTGTCCTTGGTACCCTGCCCATACATGCAGGATGGAGGGGAGCAGTAGGGAAGAGGTCAAGTTGGGAAAGGAAAATCTTTTTAGAGACGTTGGGGTGGGAGGAGGGAGGAGTAATGGGAGTGGAGGATAAGGGAATGGCTGTTGGAGGTGTATGTCTGCTGGATTTGGGTGCAGATGCATTGGCTGTATGTTGATGTGAGGTGGATGGCTGTTGGGTGTGTGAGTGCTTTCGTTCGTGTCCTTTAGGAGTGGTGGGGACAGACACTGTAGGAGAGGACACAGGGGACACGTGCATGGCTGTTGTAGAGGTATCTGCCAGTGAGGTGTGTGTTCTGTTTGGTGTGGTGATGCTGATAGTGGATGTAGATGTAGTGCATGCAGGTATGAGTGCTGACGTGACTGGGATGGAGGTGGAGGAGGAGGGGGAGATAGTAAAGCCAGTGGACGTTGTCATGTCTGCAATGGTATGGTGTTTGTGTGAGTGCCTGTGGGATGAAGTGTGGTGATTGTGTTTGCCTGTGCCACTCTTGTGTGTTGCCTTGTGTGCATACTCATCTGTATGTGTGCTTGGGATGGGTTGGGGTTGAGGAGAATGGGACTGGGAAGTAGAAGTTGGAGGGGAGACGGCAGAAACAGGGACAATGGCTGCCATCAGAGAGGAGGCCAGAGCCTGAATCGATCTCTGTTGGGCCGCCAATCCACCATGAATGCCCTCCAGGAATGCATTGCATTGCTGCATCTGGGATGCCAGCCCCTGGATGGCATTCACAATGGTTGACTGCCCTACAGAGATGGATCTCAGGAGGTCAATAGCCTCCTTACTCAGGGCAGCAGGGTTTACTGGGGCAGGGCCTAAGGTGTCTGGGGCAAAGGAGATGCCCATCCTCTTGGCTGAGGGGGCACAGGCAACTCGCTGAGGGGTTACTGTGAGGGCGCTGCTGGCACAGGGGTGGCAGCTGTACCTGCAGCTGGGGTGGTCACAGATGTGTCTGCCACCACCAGGGAGCTCCCATTGGAGGAGGTATGTCGTCTCCTCCTGTCTCCACTGTGGTGCTCCCCTCGCCCTCTATCCCACTGGTTCCTTCCGCTTCAGTGGACTCTGCCTCCAGGGTTCTGTGGGATGCAGCTTCCTCTGTCACTGGTGGCCCTGCTACTCCACCAGATGATGCTAATACTCACAAGGACAGGATGATAAAACAAGAAAGGAGGGGAGAGAGACAAAGGATACACTGGGTCAATTACTGCACCAACACTACCTTTGGTGTACACAGCACCCTCACACAGGAAACAGGCCTAAGCACCATGCATTGCGCTACCAGTGAAATGGCTAGTCACCAAGGCATGAGGAGGAGCACACACCGCCAAATGCAGCACACCTGGGACCCACGCAGTCCAGCCTAGAAGTGACTACTAACTAGCTAGGTTACCTGTATTTGCCATGCAACCATTACCCTTCATAGGACCAACGCTGCAATATCTGGCCTGGCCTTAGGGGCACCCACTAACACACAACCACCACTCGGATACCACCCCACCAGCCATAAGTTGTAATGATTCCCACTGTACTCACCCCCTTGTGGCTGCTATGATTCCCTCAAGCGCCCATACAGATCAGGGTATGCCACCACCAGTATGTGGGCCATCAGGGGGGTCAGGGTCCGACAGGCAGCCCTTCCTCATTGGGAGGCCATCCCCAGCTTGGCCTCCATGGTCTTCCATGCCCAGCGTCTCAGGTCCTCCCACCGTTTCTGACAGTGAGTGCTCCGCCTGCCATAGACCCCAAGGGTCCGCACCTCCTTGGCGATGGCACGCCATATTCCCTTCTTTTGATGGGCGCTGACCTGCAGAAGCAATAAAGACAGAAAACACAATTAAACTGACAGTTCAGGCTGTCACACACATGGCTCACCATGCCCGTTTCCCTCACCAGTTGCACACACATTGACCAGCGCATGACATGTACGCCACCAACAGATAATCACCCCCTCTTATACAGTGCCTTCACACACATGCCTATGCATCCATGCCACATGCATTGTGCCCACAGTGTACTCTCTTGTTGGTCTACAGACCCATACAGCAGTCTGTAATGGGATAGGACCCATCCACCAGTCACTCCAACTCCTCTGAAGTGAAGGCTGGGGCATTTTTTCCAGTCACACGGGCCATGGTAAGTTCCAGACACAGGTCACACCAGCACATGCAGTGTCGGTCTTCTCCTATCCTCATTGGCCACTGTACTCCATAGGGCCCAATATTGTCTAATGACGAATTGCACGGCGGTTCACGTCAGCCTACCGCCATGACGCCCAACGCCGACTGAATTACCTCACTTCCACCTGTCCCTCCACACAGGCCAGACGGTCGCCATTTCGGGGGGCGGGGGGTGAAAAGGCCTATCGAGAATTGCTGCGTCACAGGATGAATATGCACAAACTTTGAAAATTACACTGTCCCAACACATAATTGCATGATGTTTACTGCTGTTGTGGTAAAGCTGTTCAAATTGTAACAACCTACTCACTCCTGTGCCCTTTAGATACCTACTGCTGCGAATAAATAGGAGGAGGAGACATACCCCCGTGTACAGACCCCTGTGGACTTGGCTACACTGGAGGACAGGCACATTATACTCACCTATAGACTGGACAGGGCCACAATCACAGAGCTGTGTGTCCAATTGGAGCCTGACCTGATCTCAGCTATCCGTCATCATATTGGGATTCCCCCTTTTGTGTAAGTGCTATCAGTGCTCCATTTCCTGGCAACAGGTTCTTTCCAAGTGACATTGGGCTTGGCAGCAGGAATGTCACAGCCAATGTTCTCAATCGTGCCGGCAAGAGTCTTGTCTGCCCTGGGAAAACACATATCAGCTACATTGCTTCCCCCCAGGTGGACGATTTGGCCACTGTAAAGGCCGGATTCTATGCAATGGGACATATCCCCAATATTATTGGTACGATTGACGTAACACATATTGCGTTTGTCCCCTCCCCCTGCATAATGAACAGGTGTACAGGAATCGGAAGAGTTTCCAATCCATGAATGTGCAGAGGCTGTGCCTGGTGGACCAGTACATCTCCCACGTCAATGCTAAATATCCTGGGTCGGTGCATGATGCCTTTGTTCTGAGGAATAACAGCATCCCAAATGTGATGGGCCAACTACAGAGGCACAGAGTGTGGCTTATAGGTGAGCCTTGGTCGCCACCCACTGTATGTTAGTGTGTGCCTCTGATGTCAACCAAATAGGATAGTGTGTGGCTTAATATTGTCCCTCAATACATGCAGGTGACTCTGGCTACCAAAACCTATTGTAGCTGCTGACCCCTGTGAGGAATGCCAGGACAAGGGCTGAAGAACGTTATAATGAGGCAAATGGGCGAGCCAGAAGGATCATTGAGAGGACCTTTAGGGTCCTGAAGGCCAGGTTCAGGGGTCTTCATATGACAGGTGGATCCCTGTGCTACTCACCCAAGAAGTTCTGCCAGATAGTAGTGACATGCTGCATGTTGCACAACCTGGCCCTCAGATGCCAAGTGCCTTTTCTGCAGGAGGAGGAGATTGGAGATGCCCTTGTGGCAGCAGTGGACCCTGAGGACAGTGAGGGTGAGGAAGCAGAGGATGAGGATGTGGGCAACAGAACATCAGTGATCTGTCAGTACTTCCAATGACACACAGGTGAGACCATGCAACTTCACATATCTATGGCTATTGTTGTATTCTGTGTGGCAGTGGAATGCTGGCATTACCCACTTGTTACCTCTACTTACTGCCACCTATGGATTAGCAGTTTACAGATGTTGGTAATATGACAACAATGTCTTGATGTGATCACTACAGCCAGCAACATGTTATTCATTCTGTGCTCTCACTATGTACAGTTCATTTGCAATGGATGTAGCTGTTTCAATCAATACAAGTTTGCAATACATGAAGTACTAGTAGTCAAGTTTTATCCAAGGGTGTTTATTGTAGTGCTAAGAAAAAGAGGGGGAAGTGCAATGGAATGGGGTAATGATGGAGGAAAGTCCAGGGTATTGTTCCAGTCTGTAGCACAGGTGCAGTGTCCAAGGGGCCATAGGAAGGGGAACAATGGCAGATCAAGATAGACAAGGTGACTGAGTGGGACACAAGGGGGACAATCAGGAGAGTCTCATTTCCTGGTGGTGGTCTTGGTAAGTGTCTCTGGCATCTGTCTGGGTCGCAGGGAACGTTTGCGGGGTGGTTCACCTTCTGTAAGGGGAGGGATGCTGATCGCCTGTGGGTCCTGTGGTGGGGCCTCCTGCCCACTAGCTGCAGTGGAAGTGGAGGGCTGGTCAATGGACTGGTTAGTGGTAGGGGCCAGCTGGTGTGCTGTTGCCTCCCTCATGATGTTAGACATGTCTGCCAGCACCCCTGCTATGGAGATCAGGGTGGTGTTAATGGCCTGCAAGTCCTCCCTGATCCCGATACTGTCCCTCCTGCAGCCGACTGCTCTCCTGCACGTTGTCAAGGATCTGGCCCATCGTGTCCTGGGAATGTTGGTAGGCTCCCAGGATCTCAGAAAGTGCCTCCTAGTGAGTCGGTTCCCTGCTCCTGTCCTCCCCTTGGCAAACAGCAGTCCTCCCAGCTTCCCTGTTGGCCTGTGCCCCTGTCCCCTGAACGGTGTGCCCACTGCCACTGACCCCAGGTCCCTGATTGTCTTGGGTGCGAGGTTTGGACTGGGATCCCTGTGGGCCCTGTGCCGGTGGGCACACTGCTGATTGACGTGTCCTGGGTACGCTGGGTGGGTGCTGTGGTGTCGGTTCCTGATGAGGGAGGCTCTGTGGTGGTCTGTGAGTGGGCTTGGGTGACCGGCTGTCCAGTGGTCCCTAAAGGGCCAGGTAGGTCATCCAGATCCAGAAGTCCAGAGTTACTGTCTTCACTGGAGGCCTCTTCTGTTGGGGACTGGATAGTGGTAGCACCTCCTCTCCACTGACATTGGCTGGGATACCTGTGGGGATATAAATGATGTATTATGCTTTAAATACATGACATTTGTACTTCCCTAGCTTCCCCTCTATGGTTGGTGTTGCCTTGCCAGCTTTTGCTTGTGTATGGTGATGTATTGTGGGATTGTTAATTTGCCCATGCTGTGCATGCTTTAGTGATGGGTGTCCATGCTGGGCTGGGAGCGGTGTCCATGCCTTGGTATGGTATGCAGGGCTTGGCATCGGGATTAGTGAGATGTGTAGGTGCAGTGTGTGGGATGGAGTGGAGTGATGGGAGTGAGGGTGTGGGTGTGAGATGGCATGCAGGTATTGGGGGAGGGTGATAGGTCCTAAATATTGACTTACCTGTGCCCAGTCCTCCGGCAACTCCAGCGAATCCTTCTGGATACAATATTGCCAGTGCCTGCTCCCCCCATGCTGTGAGCTGTGGGGGAGGCGTGGGGGTCCACCGCTAGTCCTCTGTATGGGAAGCTGATGCCTTGCTGCAATGAAACGTACATTCCCTGTAGGTCGTTCCACCTCTTCCTGATGTTGTCCCTTGTTCTTGGATGCTGTCCCACAGCATTGACCCTGTCCAGGATTCTCCGCCATAGCTCCATCTTCCCTGCAATGGAAATCTGCTGTACCTGTGCTCCAAAGAGCTGTGGCTCTACCCTGACAATTTCCTCCACCATGACCCTTAGCTCCTCCTCAGTGAAATGGGGGTGCCTTTGTGGTGTCATGGGTGTTGTGTGATGTGTGTTGGTGAGGATGTGTTGGGTAATGTAGTGGAGTGTGTGATGTGGAGTGCGTGAGGGGTGTATGGGTGTCAGTGGTGTGTGTGTCTTGTTCTCTCTGTACTCCTCTTCTCATTCTCCTGGTGGAAATTGTTGTTTGTAAGGGGTTGTGGGTAATGTGGGTGTGTGTTTTACAGTGGTGTGGGCAGACAGGGTGTGGTGTGTGTATGGGTGCCAGGCATGTGTTTTTGGTATTGGCCAAGTTAGGGTTGTTTTGTATGTGGGTGTCCATTCTGAGTGCGGCAGTATGTACCGCCAATGGTTTACCGCCTTTGAATGTCTGCTGCGGTGATTCGTGGGTCATAATGTGATGCCCGTTGTTTTGTTGGCATAACGGTATGGGTTTTGGGACCACTAATTTATCACTGACCTTTGGTCTGGCAGATTTGTGTATGTGGCAGTATTCTGTCGGATTGGTGTGTGTGTGTCATAATATGGTGAACGGATATCCTCCACCGTGGTGGTATGTTGGCCGCCGTCAGAGTGGCGGTAAGTGGGATTTACCGCCAGTGTCATAATGAGGGCCTAAGTCCTAACTTAAGTAAAGTCTTTTAAATTTCGAATTACTGTTTCAGGGACCTAACCAAAGCCCTATCAATTATTTTAGAATTTTTGAAAAATAGTCCAATTGAAAAAAGTGCAATTAGGCTAAAGAGAATTTAAGAGTTATTCATGTGATAACTCATTGAAAAATGGTATCAGCAAAGGAAAAGTATTGAATCCCATCAAATGTAGGAGGCTGGCTCTCTATAGAGTGAACGGACAAGATGTGCACTGTGCAGAGAGTCCAGACAACTCTGCCTTAGTATCCAGGTGAAGACACACTCAAAAGACTAACTTGAGTCCAATTCACAAAAATGCCTTGGATTTTTATATAATTTTTAAGACCAAGAACTTTATTATAAAGTAAGCAGTTTTTAAATTTAAAATATTTTTCAGTTTCAAAAATCAACAAGGTGCAATTTTCACAATCTTATATGTTAACCTATGGGTGGAAGACAAGAATGCAGTTTTGCAGGTAAGTACACAACTTACAGTTCCAGTCTTCAGAGTTATAGGTTGATTTGAACCCACCAGGTAAAGTTCAAATCAAGAGTGCACCCACCACAGCACATGGGTGGTGGGGTGCAGAGGTCTAATTTGAAGTCGGGTGCCCAATGTGAACCAAGGGAAACTGGTGGTGACCGAAGATGCACTGCTCACATGTGAGTAAAAGTGGCATCAGAGGTTGGTCTCCTGTGGTTGAGATAAGCGCAAGAATGGCCACAACACAACACCAAACTTACACTGTCAGCAGCTTGGGGGGGCGGGTGCAGAGTGCCAAACAGCATTGGGCGCCGAATGTTAACTAATGGAGACAGAGGGTAACCGACAATGTGCTGCTTCCAGGTGAGTAGAGCGAGGTCAGGGGTCAATCTCCTGGAGCTATGGTAAGTACAAGGGGGGCCACAAGGTAGCACCAAACGTACATCCTAAGCTGCACAGAGGCAGCCGGGTGCAGAGTGCCAACACAGCGTCTGGTGCCCCATGTTATCCAATGGAGGTGATTCATTTCAGAAACAGGCTGCAGGCTCTGTCCAGAAGACTGGACGAAGAAAACCCACAGCTGTTAAGGTAAGTAGACATGCAGGGGTGGTAGGGGCACTGATGGTCCAGCTTCCCAAGGCCCAGGTGCTCCAGGTGCAGGGGTGTCTGTTGGTGTCACAACAGCTTTCCGGGCAAGTCGCAGTCAAGGGGAGTCTTCGGATTCAGGCTGCAGGCATTACTGTGGTGTCTGGCATTGTTCCACCCATGGTGGAATCTTACTCAGAAGTGCTGGGGAACCTTCATAGGACTGGTGGGCCACTTGAACTTGGGCCATAGGCGTCTGGTTCGGAGGTGGTTCCAGAGGCCGCTTTGCAGTTCCTCAGGCAGACTTCTTTTTCTTTATGTTTGGTTCCTTTTGGACAGATCCGCTGTCTATGGGAGATCTAGGTCTTAATCAAAGTCAGGCAGTCCTCCCAAAGCTTTTGAGGTCACTGGGCAGCAGGACAATTCGTCTTTTGGAGCAGGTTCTTTGAGTGCTGCAGACAAGCTGGTAGGGCTGGGGCCAAGTCAGTTGTTCTCTGCAGTCTTCTCTGAGGGTGCGACTTCTGTGATCTTCTTAGGTCATTAGGAATCTAAAGTTCTGGTCAGGGGATGCCACCTAAATACTGTATTTAGGGGGTGTTATGGGGGAACTGGTAGTAGCCAATGGGCTACCTACCTTAGGGTGGCTATTCCACCATGTGAGCACCTCTTTTGGGAGGGGGACTCAACCCTGACCCTAATGGGTGATTTTTCCTTCCATCCAAAATAGAGGAAAATGAAATGGAGGTGTCACCTCATCTGCCACACCTGAGAGCTAGTGCTGGCTGATGGTGGCCACTTCTCCAATTCTTTCTAGTTTCCCCACCTAAAGTGGAGACTGAACTGGGGGTTTGCCTTCTGATGGTAGCAGCAGAGACTAGGGTCGCGTTTCAAAGGCAGTATAGACTTTGAAGTTTCCACCTGAGCAGGTTGCCTGCCTAGGGGAGGCACTTTACCTCCTCCACCCAGGAAAGGCTTTGTCTTCTGACCCCAGAGAGCATATGCTCTTACCCCAGGGGTACAGAATCCTATCTGATGGTGGCAGGCTGGCTACAACCAGTCATCAACCATGCCAGGGCTGTTAGGTTTGCAGGGGGCACCTCTAAGGTGCCCTGTGGGTACATTTGATAATAAATCCAACACTGACCTTATTGAGGATTTATTATGAGGACCTGTTTGATACCAAACAACCGAGGGTTCAGAGAGGCCATCATATAGCTGGGGAACTCGTATTGGGACCAGTCCCCAACACATGCATTTACTTTGGCTTCCCTGTAGTCTAAGGGGCAGATTTATGGAAAGTGGCGCTGCAACGTGTGCTTAGCACCCCCTTACCGCCACCATGTGTGCGCCGTATTTAAAATACTGCGCATCATGGCGCAGGGTAGGGGGCAATAGCATCATTCTATGTGACGCCGTTGATGTACTCTGCAGGAGTAGCACCAAAATCTTAGCACTACTCCTGCAGAGTACATAGGGGCCCAATCTAAATAATGGAGCCCCCTTTTAATGCTTGCTCGGAGTAGGCATTAAAAGTGCCAAAAAAATGGTGCAAGGAAATCTCATAGATTTCCTGTGCCATTTTTTCTTCCCCACAATAGGGGAATGCCCCCCTTGCATACATTATGCCTGGTGCAGGCATAATGTAGCACAAAGGGTTACAAAGTGGTGCAATGCATGCATTGTGCCACTTTGTAAGTAAGGCACGAGTGTTTTGACCTCGTTGGGTCACATTAGCGTAAAAACAATTGATGCTAATGTGGCGCTAGGGGCTTATAAATATGCCCCTTACTATATCTAAGATTTGACATAGACACAGTAAGGGCATATTTGCTCATGCACATACACCCTCACATGTAATATAGTGCACCCTGCCTTAGGGCTGTAAGACGTACTAGAGGGGTGACATCTATATTGCATGCAGTGTTAGGGGACATGGAACCCAGGCTGAGTCCCATGTTGTGTTTGCAATTTTAGGGACACCTTGCATGCAACCTGCAACTGCAGTTTGCATAAGACTGTGGTGGGGTCTCTCAGAGTGGCACAATTGATGCTGCAGCTCTAGGGGTCCTCTCAGTACCCATGCCCTTGGTACTAAGGGTTCCATTTACTACAGACTTACAAGGGTGGCTGAAGTTGCCAATTACAGTACAGTTTTGGGGAAAGCGATCTGGCCCAGGCAACCACTTGGAAACACAATGCACAGGTGGACTTGAAGTCCAGTGGGTCCCCTTGGACTGTAGAGGTTGCAAGGAGTTATGGACCCCTAGAGCACAGTTGTTTTTCCAATGCAGGGGCCAAGGATGCCGGTGAAGTGCAGATATGTTAGCCAAGGGCTGTGTGTCAAGGAGCCTTTGTGAAGGTCACTTTGAGGATGGATTGCAGGTAAACAGGGTCACTCCGGGGAGTGGTTCTTGGTTGCTCTGAAGTCCATTGACTGGTGCTTTCTTCTGGTCCTCAGAGAGACCGGAATGGACTTTTCTTCTGGGTGTCAGACATTGGGGGACCAGTACTCTGGGCTTTGGCACATCTAAGCCATTGGAGGTTGCAGTGCCTTCACACTTGGCACACTGGCAGGGTTTGTCCTTTGAGTCTGTTGTGTGAAATTTAGTCAGGGTGCTGTGTCAGGTTCGTTGGTCAGTGACCAGTCAGTGAACTGGTCTTCACTGGTTTCTTGCCTATAGGTTGCAAAGAGTGATGCCTTCACTCAGAGGGAGATTTTTGGTGATTAAAAGAAGGCTGGCAATTCTCTGTGGTTTCTTAGAGTTCATCCGATGTTCCATTGACCCCTCAGTGGCGATTGTAGAGTCCTGATTTCAGCAGGCATGTTTTGGAGCCTTATTCTTCTTGCAGCAGGACTTCTGTTCTCGAGTCTAGGGTCTTCTGTGTCACTGGTCTTCTTGTCTGTTTAGGGTCTAGGGATGCCCACTAAATAGTGCATTTATTTGGTGTTAAGGGGAGTACCTGGTAGTGGCCAATGGGCCACCTACCTTAGGGTGGCTACACCCACTATGGTACCACTTCCTTTGGGAAGAGGTCACATCCCTAACCCTGATAGGCTATTTTCCTGCCATCCAATATGGAGGAAAATGAAATGGAGTGGTCACTCCGCTTGCCACACCTGGGGGTGGTGCAGGCTGAGGGGGGCCACTCGTCCTACTCTGATTGGTTTTCCCACTGGTGTTCCTGCTCAAAATGGGTGAAACCATTGGGTGGCCATCTGCTGCTAGCATCAGAGTCAGAGGTCAGATTTCATAGGTAGTAAAGCCTTTGAAGATGACCGCTGGGCCTGGGTGCTTGCCTGGGGGGGGGAGGAGGTGTAACACCTCCAGCCAGGAAAGGCTTTGTGTTCTGGCTCCTGAGAGCAGAGGCTCTCACCCTAAGAGTCCAGATTCATGTCTGGTGGTGGCAGACTGGTAAAAACCAGCCAGTGCCATGCCAGGGCAGTTAGGTTTTGCATAGGTCACCCCTAAGGTGCCCTCTGGGTACATGGTCTAATAAACCCAGCACTGTCATCAGTGTGGGTTTATTATTCTGAGTTGCTTTATACCAAACAACCCATTATTCAGAGAGGCCATCATTTACTTGGGGGGCGGGGACTTGTAATGACCAGTTGTCCAGCACATGAATTTGGTATGACTTCCCTGTACACTTACTATGCCTTAAGGTTTTGTAAAGACACATAGTACAGTTTTGGGGAAAGAGATCTGTCCCTGGGAACCTGTTTAGCAGGGGCCCAGGGCACTTGCAGTTTGAAACCACATCAACTTCCAGGCAAAAAATTTGGCGGGTACTACAACAAAAACTCAGCTTCCCACATCCAGTCACAGACCCACTCAGACACTGATGCACCCGCTCACAGACCCACTGACACACCCACTCACAACCCACTGAGACACTCATGCACCCACTTACAGACCCGCTCAGACACTGATGTACCCACTGACAGACCCATTCAGACACTCATGCACCCACTCACAGACCCACTCAGACACTGATGCACCCACTCACAGACCCACTCAGAGTCTCACACACCCACTCACAGACCCCCTTAGAGGGTCATGCACCCACTCACAGACTCACTCAGACACTGATGCATCCACTTACAGACCCACTGATGCACTGACTCAAAGACCCACTCACAGACTCACCCTTCCACTCACAGACCCACTTAGACACTCACACACCCTCTCTCAGAACCACTAAGACACTGATGCACCCACTCACAGAGCTACTGAAACACTGACACACCCATTCACAGTTCCAATCTGACACTCATGCACCCACTCACAGACCTACAGACACTGACGCACCCACTCACAAACCCACTCAGACCCTCATACACCCACTCACAGACCCACATTGACACTGACACACCCACTCACAGATCTACTCACTGTCACACCCACTCACAGATGCACTGAAACACTCATGCACCCACTCACAGGCCCACTCAGACACTGACACACCCACTGTCAGACCCACTCATACACTCAAGCACCCACTCACCGACCCACTCAGAGACTTATGCACTCACAGACCCACTTAGAGACTCATGCTCCCACTCAGAACCACACAGACATTCATCACGCACACCACTCACAGACCCACTAAGAATCTCATACACCCACTCACAGACACACACACCCACTCACAGTGATAGTGTCACACCCACTCTTACAACCAGAGATACCCTTTCACAGCAACTCTCACACTGTGACAGACACTCTCATACCCACTCTCACACCCAGAGATGCCCTCTCACACCTATTCTAACACCCAGAGAGACATGCCCGTTTGCTAACCACTGCTGTGCACCGCCGGAGACCATGCACAGAACAGGGTTTGGTGGTTATGGGGAATGGCTGCACGTCAAAAGGTCATGCACAGCAGTGGTTGTATTAACGTACAGTAATTAAAATTACTTTACCTTTAAAAAAAACAGAAATTCACTGAAAAAACAAAGGTTACTAGGATGTTATAGTTAGGAAACATAATTAAAAAAAACACAGAAATTCACTGAAAAAAACAGAGGTTACAGGGACGTTATAGTTAGGTTCTGAATTTACTAGTACAAAACCATACAAATTCAGCAGTTATGGTTAGAGTTATTTGAAGTAACTACAACCAGATAGTACAGCACTCATGACAACTTCTTTACTGTTAGTAAAAATCTAAATGAAGCATTAACAGTCAAATTAATAAAGACAAAAGTCTTATAGTTATCTTAGGGCACGAGTTATACTACTAGAAATGTTGAAATATATTTTTGCCCTTGTATGAGCCCATCTCTTTGAGTTACTTCTTTCTTCGACATACATGTATACAATGTTATTTTGTACTCAATATTTTGGTAGTATATCCTTCCATGCATATATATTTTTTCCCTGGCATGCCTCTTCTAGTTGGTAAGTTGTGTGTTCTCCTCATATAATTACAAAACGTTAAAAGTTACGCAACATTGCAAAACATTTGTCCTAAACATGTTTCATATAGTAGATCAAACACTCTGAGGTCAAAAATGTCAAGCAATATTTCTTCACTCATCAAACAGGAAGAGGATGCTTCTAGTTATGTCTAATTGTTCATATTTCTTTTAAAATATAAATTAATTATGTAAATTCAGCCATTGGTCTAACATGCACCAGAAGGGTTGTGATAGATGTTTTCTTTATCTAGCTAGATGTTACAACCTCCATTTATGACGCAGTTGAATTATTCTGTGTGATAATGATCCAAAAAAAGGCACCAGCCCTCTTAAGCCCGAGTAAATTGTATGACAGCGTGGATGATGATGGCTTTCTTTATCAACCAGTGACAAAGCCAATAGGTGGCACCTTTTGACTCTGCAAGTGTTTTTTTCCGATGTTGTTCATCTTAGGCAAAAAGAAGAAATGTTTATTTCCGTTTATTTCCGTGTCGGCAAAAGTAGCCCCACATGCACACATATGAGCCTTGAGGCTACTGTAGATCCAGCGTGATGATGTATACAAACACATGCATCACCACACATGCACATGTGTGCATCACGATGTTAAAGTGGCCTGTTTAACTTTTTAGTTTACTGTTCCAAAATTGAGACGACATCTTGGAGCAGTATGTTAAAATAATTTGAAATGGTTGCAAAACAGCAATATCTAGAAAGGAGTCACCCACCAGTGGATTGCAGCTGCCGGGCCCTCCAAAAACAAAGAAAAAGATCAAAACAAAATATGAAACAAGACGCTGTATGTGTGAAGAGCAGCAGATGAGCTGAGGGGTGCAAAGGGTAAAAAAGGGCTAGTGGGACTGAAAAGGGAAAGGCAGGGGAAGCAACAGACGAGCTAGGAGGAAGAAGCAACGTGGGGAGCACATGGATGGGTGTTGTGAGGAGGAAGAAGCACAAGGATAGAGAACAGGAAAACACATGCATTCCCATGTGGTGCTAAAACCAAAAACAAACTGTGATTTATGTTGCATAGTAACCCAAAGTAACCCAAAGTAATGCAAAGTTGCACAATGCACTGTCTTGCATTAGTTTGCTTCGGGGGTGGGGGGGGGTTCCATGGGTCGTCCATGGGCATTGCCATACAATAACCCATAGGTTTTGATGCAGATCCCTACCTATTAAGAATTGTAAACAGGGATTTGCACCAAACCCCTACACCTCTTCGAGGCAGGCACAACAAGGACAAATGTTTCACTTCCCCCAGTTTTCCCACTTTGCATGTGTGCTGCATTGTACAGTACACACACAATGTGGACATAGCCTTAAAGCATAGGTTTTGTGCTGGAAGGAAACCCTTTCAGTGCAAAACCTATGCTTCAGACAATGCAGACACCCATGCACTATGGTGCAAGGGTGTCTGCTTTGGAGCATGACAGTCTAAAGGGCAACAGGGCAGAGAGCAAGCAGAACATTGCCATATCTCAGTAGACATGGAACTGTGCTGCTCTCTCCATTTCATGCAATACAGCACTTGCTGCCTTGCATTGCATGACGTGTTGATTAATCTGGTTCTTTATTTAGGGGAAAACTTTAAAAAAATTCAGATCATCCCACTTCGCTGCAACCCAAACACACTTCTAGATACACTCTATGAAGATCTGGCTCAAGTCTGTCAGTTGGAGAAGTACTGAAGGAAAACTCATGGCCAAAACCCCTTAGCAACATCTTTAAATATGAGTGAAATAACAGAATAAGTAGTGCTTCTCTACATGTTTCAGTCAAACATTCCTCACAATCAGTTACATGAAATCAGTGAATTGCAATCCCTCATATCATGTCAAACCCATTTCCCTCCATCCACCCACCTATGTGAGGATCACACCTTTTATTTTGAACAGTTTTCTTATCAATAATTTTGTTGCAAATGTTGCAATACAATACAAGATCTCAACAATGATATAATATGTAGAGTAATTAGCTGTGCATGGTGAAGGAGTGAGTTATAACTACCTTAGGGTGCGAGTTACAGTTACTTGAAAGAACTCTAACTACATCTGCTGAACTTCTATGGTTTTGTATGAGTAAATTCAGAACCTGACTATAACATCCCTGTAACCTTTGGTTTTTTCAGTGAATTACTATAAGGTCATTTTGATTGCTTTACATTATCCAATCCCCTCCCGCGCACGGCCTTTCGCCGTGCGTGGCGGTGGTTGGTAGCAAGGCCTGGCCTGCAGCCAGGCCTTGCAACCAATCCCTTACAACCACCCAACCCCGTGCCACACATGGTCTTTGGCCATGCACAGTGCAGGTTGGCCACAGTGCCTGTCTCTGTCAGTGGATCTGTGAGTGGGTGTGCGAGTGTCTGAGTGAGTCTGAAAGTGGGTGGGTGAGTATATGAGTGGGTCTGAGTGAGTGCATGGGTGTCTGAGTAGGCATGTGGGTCGGCTCCTATGTCTCTGAGGGCATGTATGAGTGAATTAATTAGTGTTTAAATGAGTGTGGTTTTTCTTTCAAATTTTTTCATATTGCGAACATTTTGCAAATAAGTTGTGAACATTCGTGAAAATGGGTGAATTTTCACGAATGCTGTGCATGTTGATGACATTTTTTTGAAACCTATCATTTGCCCCTGAAACACACGTATGTCACATCCCTGGGGTCAGGGTTCCTTCACCCTGAACCCTTACTACCTAGCGGTGACCTCTTTATCAATCAATACAGTGGAGCTTTCAACACAATATGATGAGACAGGATTTGCTGTTTTACATTTGCCAGCGATTCTCTTATTACATTTTCTCGTGAGATTGCTCAATTGGTACTGTTGTATAATGAATTCTTGGACTAGATGTGTGCAAAAGCTCAGGCTAGATGAATTGAGTGGATAAATGCACAAAGTCCTGGACTGGAGCATGTCCTGCACTGCTGCACTTTTTAGTTATAGTAGCACTTATTTGCACATTGCACATTATTGCAATGTGCACCTAATTCCATATTGCACTTTAACATTGCAGGCAGTGCTTCTCTGTGTTTTGTACAGGGAAGTTCAATAGAACACAGGCCTGGAAAGTCATCAGTCAATAGGAGACTTTTAACATAGTGTAATGAATCAAGATTTGCCGTTTTACACCTTGCAAGTGACTTCTTTATGAGATTGCTCAAGTGGTACTGTCGTATGATGAATTCTTTAATTAGGTGTGTGCACAAGCTCAGACCAGATTAATCAGATTGATAAATGTACAAAGTTCTGGGCCGGAGTATGTCTTGCACTACTGCACTTTATGGTTATAGTTGCACTTATTTGCAGATTGCACATTATTGCGATTTGAATGTAACTGCATATTGCACTTTAACGTTCCAGGTAGAGCTTCTTTGTGTTTTGCACTTTATTGTATATAGTATTCTTACTTTCGCCCCTTTCCCTTAAATAAGAAGACTTATTGATTGGGATATGATATACACAGATGTCATGAAAAATTGTTTTCAAGGATATTGAGTACTTGTTTCATCATAAAAGGATACTCCTCTGACTAGCCTTTATTGGACCAAATGTATACATGCTTACAAATAATGAATACGCTTGATTCAGTGAATCGCCTGGTTGGTTCGAGAGGGACAAGACAAGTGTGTATTTTACAAGCAAAAATTGTTCCACTTTTATGATTGGTACATTCACCTTATGAACTATGACTGTCAAAGTGGGCTTACATGATTTGAATAGAGTGAATAGGAGTAAGAATGACTGGTAACATGGCTGCATATTCACTTCAGAAAATTCATAACAGAGATGTGAGCATGTTAAACAAATAAATAAATGAAAATTCTAGGGTAAGAAACAAAGGAATTATATGGTAAAAAATGAGAGGAATGATGTGGTATGGTAAAAAATGAGAGGAAGGTTGTCAAGAGAGAGAAGTTGAATATGTAATAAAACATAGAGGAAACACCTTGAACAATAATCTTGTATGACATCTAGTTGTTTATATTCTGTGGGATTTTCTCCAATATGGAGGAACTTTTAAGCAATTGTATTGCATGGTGTTTGCTGTTGTTTTTTTTTTTTGCACGTCATTTATTGGTGTTGGGAGGTGGGATTGTTCTTTCAGACAGAAGCCACTTTTAATCTCCCGAATATCCATTTCCATTTACCATTTATTTAATTAATTGTTATTAGCCTATCCGGCCTTAACAATAATCACACAATAGATATCAATCCCTCGAACTCAATAAAAATCACATTAAGATAAAAACATCTCAATAAAAGGAACTATGCTTGAATTTTTGATTTAACATGTGCCAAAATGTATCCAATTTACCATGCATTATCGTAAAACCTGATTTGACCATAATTTACATAAAAACTTAACTAATTCTAGAAAAACATTATGAATCTAATATTTAAAATGTCTTATTATGGGACGAGTCATTTGGGGCCTTGCATTGCCTTCCAGCCATTTAATAAAAGACCGAGGCCTAACCCAGTTTACATTGCCCTGCACCGATTTCCCAAGCTAAGTAGGTACGGGATAACATAGGCTATTGTGCCTGTGCCAACTGTAGGTGCATTGATAGACGTAATTTCCATGCTTCCAAGATATAAGTTGAGACCTTTGTCACAATGTATTTCTCATCTGAACGCATACATAGCGCTTCCGCCTCCTTGCACTTCCTAACTCCGAAAGTTCTGAAAAGTGGACGAAGGTACAATTTACGGAGTCTGAGCGTAAAGTGACATAGTAAAAGGAAATGGGAAAGTGTTTCCGGACCACCATGAAGACATGGACAACATTCTAAACTACCCGGAGGAGCGGATTGCCATCTGTTGACCACCGCTGTCACTGGTAGTGTGCCCATACGGAATTTAAAGTAGAGAGCCCTTTTTTCCTCTGGATAAATACTGTCTATGAATATTGCTGGTTTAAGCTCTTGGTTAAACAAAATATACCGCTTGAATAAAGGGCTAAATGACTCGCACATAATCTCTGTCTTTCGCTCCCAATATGCCTTTTTTATGACAGCAAGACTAGGCCTTCCGATTTTTTCAGGATGGAGCCAAAAGCCATCCTGGCCAATAGCAGCCAGGATAGTTGAAATATGTTTGAACCAGGGCAGTTTCCGATGGTTTTGCAGCTTCATGATATCCTTAAGTACGTCTCTGAATGGTTTGAGAGCCTCTTTTGTCCAAATACAGATCCAGTATCTTACTGGAGCCAGAGCGATGTAGTCCTCAACCTTTCTCATCTGTAGATCAATTCTTATTGCGTTCATTGGTGTAGCATTACCTAGACAAAGTAATTGGCGTAAGAATTTGTTCTCGGTTACTTGTATTGATGGAATCTTTCTGAATCCCCAGATCTCTGCGCTGTAAAGTGCTGCGGCTCTTGCTTTTGTTTTGTATGCAAGCAGCGCGGAGCTCACGGAGTGATTGCCTGTAGCCTTTGCAAATCTGAGTACTGCTCCGGCTTGTTGGGCCAAGGAAATTCTGCTTTTGTAGATTTGTGGTTTCCATGTCTGTTTTTCATCTAATCTGCAGCCCAGGTAATCATAGGAGGCCACTCGGGCCAAAGGCTTATTATTTACCCTAAAAGTCGATTGCAACGTCTGTTTTTGGTTGAGAATCATAAACTTTGTTTTCCCCTCATTGATTACCATGCTCCTTGAGGTACAGAAAGATTCGAAGCCCCTAAGTAGACCATGCATTGCTATCTCTGTTCTTGCCAGTAATACGGCGTCATCAGCAAAGAGCAAGATAGGTATACTTTCATTGGCTAGTTTTGGCACGTCCAGATTTAATTCCTTCAAAACTTGACTTACTTTATTTATATAACAATTGAATAAGGTTGGGGCCAAAACGCAGCCTTGTTTTACACCTCGCTCAATTGGAATTTTGGCCGTATAATCATTTCTCGTAGAATATCTGACCCTGGCAGTGTTTCCTGTATGCAATAGAATTAGCAGCCTTAAGATTTTTCCCTGTATGCCCATGTCCGACAATAGCTGCCATAATGTTTGGCGATTTACGCTGTCGAAGGCTGTTTGGAGATCCACAAAGACCAGGTATAATGGACTGTTTTTAAGGGTGGCGTATTTAGCACAGATCATGTTTAGCTTAAAAAGTTGGTCTGTTGTACTTTGGCCTCTCCTAAAACCAGCTTGGTGTGTTGATATTAAATCTCCGTCCTCTAGCCATTGGTCTAGACGCGACTGAATCAATTTGGCAAAAAATTTTCCAACACTATCTTGCAGTGAGAAAGTACTATAATTGCTCACCATGTCCAGAGGCCCTTTTTTGTGAATTGGAACGATTATTGATTCCTTCCAAGAAGGAGGGATTACCTCGTAATGCCAAACACTGTTGAATAGACGGGCTAGAGCAGGTAACCATAACGTTAGCTGGTTACGGTAAGCATCTGAAGGGATGCCATCTGGGCCTGCAGCCTTATGCGGCTTTTGAAGGAGGATAACTTGTTTAATCTCTTTTTCACTAAATTCCGGTATTAACTTCATTGCACGTGGAATGACGTGGGCTACTTGCATGGAATTTGTGCTGGAAAATTCGTTAGAGACTAGTACATTCTGGGTTCCGTTTACCAATCTAAAAAGACAATTTGAAGATGCTGCGTAGGTCTTTTGAAGAGGAAATACTTTGCTTGATCTTTGATTTCTGCCTCCCAGCCCTTGAGTGAGGATGTTTGAGTTAATGGTCATCCCTGGTTCTGTCTTGGCCACTTCCTGATACAAGGCAGTAAAGTGCTTTACCCAAAGTTGAGGGTTAATATTCAGTTCTAGGTTTTTCAGGGGGCCTTCGCATCCCCACCTGACTATCTCCCAAAACGTTTTGGAGTTCCCTGCCGTTATTGCTTGCAGTAAAGTTTTCCAAAGTTTATGTGGAAATATCTTCCTTTTGTATCTTAATAATTTTTTGTACTGTTGCCTACATCCATGAAAATGTTGCTCGTTGGAATCATTCAAGTGCCGGTTCTTCAGTGCTTGTGATAAGGTCTTTTTTAGCTTTAAACACTCTTCATCGAACCAGCCCTCCATCATTTTAGGATTGATTTGAGGATGCTTGATCTTTTCCTTTTTTGTTTGCAGTAGCAAATTATTAAAGTTATGCAGGAGGGGTATAGCGTCATTATCTGATGGGTTTAAGAACGTGCTAAGTGATGACAACCAGGTTTGGCTGGGAACACTCATATAAGGTTCATCCTCATTTGACCTTAATATGTTTTTCCTGTTTGGTCTCATAGTTATTGTTAGGCTATTTCCGTTGAATGGAGACTCCGCCTTCCCTGGGCTCGTGTCCGGATGGACTATCTCCATTAGCAGTGGGTCGTGATCACTCTCGATTCTGTTCCTTATTTCCATATCGATGACGTAATGCCAGGCTTCGATGTTTATTGCCATATAGTCAATTATGCTTTGCCTTTTTCCAGTTCGAAAGGTAGATTTAAAGGTTTTATCTGACTTTGTTCTCCCATTTAATGTGCGAAGTCCTCCTTCTATTAATGCTTCAAAGATTAATTCTCCTTTCTTGGAGTCATTACAACGTTGGATAAGAGGCGTTGGGATATTCCAAGCATAATCTTCCTCTGCTACTTGTTCGTCCCAGAGGATAGAATGAGGTTTAGTGTTGAAGTCACCACATATCAATAAAAAGGTTTTACAAGGTTGGAGAGAGCGATTGTTCATGTGACCTGGTACTGGGTTCCTCCGATCCATAGTTCTTTTGTTTAGGATATGTTCTTTAAGGAGCCGCACCCCTGGCGTAACTTGAGCCCGGCTGATAGGTGGGAAGTACACATTTACTATTTCAAGTGACCATTCCTCGTATTTGACTGCGAGCGTCTGGATTCCCTTGCTTTGTACGGTGTGAGTTACTACGGAGTTCCTCAGTAATGAAGTTCTAATCCAAATACTCAGACCTCCCGAGGGTCTTCCTTTTTTTTGCTTAATTGCAGGTGAGTGGAAGGTGGCGAACCCATCTAGGTCAATAGCATGTGTAGACCAAGTTTCTTGGAAGCAGCTGATGTCTTGTTTTTTAATGAATTCAACCCAGTCTTTATCTTCCATTTTGTTTTTTAAACCTGCTATGTTCCAGCTTAGAATTTTTAATATGGGACTGGTTTTATTTTTTATGTTCGAGTTATCCATTTTTTGCTACGAGTTTGTCATTTATTGGTGTTGGGAGGAGGGATTGTTCTTCTTTAAGAACACTCTGGATGGACAGAAACTCTATGGCCAGTCGAAGGCTCTGGCCAAAACGCGTCACCACTTGTGTTGTTTCCTGCACTGGAGAATGAGATGAAATAAAATATAATTGGTTTGGAGTCTGGTTGTGCTGCCCGATATCTCTCTCTCTCTCTCTCTCTCTCTCTCTCTCTCTGTGCAAATGTATATACAGAGAGAGAGAGAAAATCTATATTTATTTACCTTTCAATATTTTGAATTTGAGATTTTGTCCTTGAAATATACTTGCCTTGATATTCTATATTTAGGTTGTACACCAAAGAAAGTAAGCACTTTCATCAATAAACCTTTTCATATAGTGGTTATCAATGCCTTGGTCCCATCCTGGCAGTACTATAGAAATGCCATCTCTTTCGTTGCTGACAAATGGGTTGTACACCGTCATTAGATTGTGCAGAGTGTAGCAGTCAGGAGGATCATCAGACCTTCCTTGACAAGAGACTATTTTCAGGGGCCTTGCATACCTGCAGATACAAAGTAAGATATTTTTCCTTGCCATGAGCATCACATACGAAACGTATAGTAGCTATTCCTAACACTTTGAGAAACGTCTCACTGGCTAATTAGAGGCTGTGCACCTTGGAACCTTTCTTAGAGTGTTGAGAATATCTACATTAGGTTCAGATGAGTGTTTTGAGACCGAGAACACGCGGGGGCGCAGCATGCCTAGACAGTGAGTACAATACTCATTCACTTTGGAGTGCAACAGAACTTTTCACATCGCATACAAGATGTCATACTCGAGAACGCCTAACTTAATAGCCATTCATTTTAGGTAGCATATCACGGATGGGCCCTACACTTGACTCCCCAGTTTTTAAAGCAGGTTCCCAGTTAAAAAACTATCATCGGTTGTGAAAGGGCTTTTTCTTTTCTGGCTGCAAGATGCTGAAACTCTTTTCCCAGTCGCATAAGGGTTGAGTGTAGTCTGGCAAGACTCACGAAAGCAGCGAATTAATTTCTGGTAAGGCAATAACATTTTCCCCCTTTTTATAAGCTTTGATCTTCTCTTTGATGCGTGAGTGCTATATTAGGATTCATAAGTACACTCACTCTTTATAAGTAGCCATAACACTCTATAAATAGATAGATAAATACATAAATAGTCTAGGACACATCAGTGCACCCTAACACTTTATTGTTGAGAGAATTGTTTTTATACAATGAAAACATTATATTAACTAACTTGTACAGAAGGATTTTTGTAGGCCTTAAATAAACACTACATTTAAATGCGGGTTTTGCTTTTGAAATCTGCAGGAGGACATATAGTTGGCTGAATAGCTAACAAGGACAAATTCATATTTCTTCTAGTTACTTGTTCTTTCCTCTTAGTTTTGACCTGTGTATTAGCCACCAGTAAAGCATTTTCATGAGGCAAATGAGAATATGAGTGTTTTGCTTCATGATCATTTACCCCATGAAACGCTTTGGTGCAATGTTATATTCATCTTAACAAATGTTTCCTATGAATAAGGCTTTGCTAGAAAAATGTGAAATGAATGGAAATTGGATCATTTGAGACATTTAGCATACACACATAACAGCTCTTTCCCAGAAAGACCTTTACTCATGAGAAGAAAATCAAGTTTTTAATTGTTGATTCGAAAATATTTAAATGTATCGCATATTTAGAATGCTTTTTGTTCAAATGTGTCATATCGATGGAAGCTGTCCTGTTCACATGAAGACTTTGAATCATGATTGGCTAAGCCCAAAGATTATCTACCCGTGCTTTGCAATTTGTTTCCTTCCATAATGTTATAAAATGTGTTCTCAGACTAAGATAGAGGAGACCTACTATATTTGCTAAAATGGCTTGACTCGCTAAACTTCTCTGAGAGTCATCTCATTCTGACTCTTCTGTTCTCTCTCCTGATGTCTTGGATTCATTCTGAGACTGACTTTATTCTGCTTGAACCTATTACGGAGAGATTCTACTGAAATTCTCTGTGAGATGCTTGACTAGTAAATTATATGCTTTCACATCTAAGATAAGAATTCTTTTAGTGGTCAGTTGAACTTTATTTTTCCCTTTACATTTTAGAAATTAAATTGAAATTCGAAACGTATAAAGCGCATTATCCCAGCAGGCGTGAAAGTACTATTTAACCAAAAGAGCCTACCAGTGGAAAGACAGCAAGACTATTTGCCACTACAAGAACAGAACCAGGTTTTTAAGTTCTTCTGAAAGGCTTCATGAGAAGAAAGACCCACGATATGGGTGGGCAGAGAGTTCAATAATCTAGCCGCCACTACACAAAAAGAGTGTCCCACCCCAACTCACTTTCCAAAACCTCAGAACCTTTACCTTCTTCATAGAGGCAGACCTCTATTATTTCTTGGGAAAATACTATTCAAAAGCTCTTCTCAGATACAGAGGCCCTCATTCCAACCCTGGCGGTCGGTGTTAAAGCCGCGACCATACCGCCGACAGGCTGGCGGTCCAAAAAATGGAATTCTGACCCTGGCGGTTACCGCCAACAGAGACCGCCGCTTCAACACTCCGACCGCCACGGCGGTACAAACAAACAGCCTGGCGGTCACCGCCAACAGCCTGGCGGGAGACAATGTACCGCCTACCCGATAACGACCCACCAATCCGCCACCTTTTCCGGGGCGGGAGCCCCGCCGATAAAAACACGGCGGAAACAGACTACGAACGGGAAAACGCTCACCTCCACATACTCCACGCGAGATTCCGGCAGTATGGAACCCGAGTTACAGGTCATCCCCGCACTCCTATACCTGCTCCTGTACCAGGAGCACGCCCGGCGGCGCGGAAGACATCGGTGAGTACTGCACCTACGACACAGGGGAGGGAAAAGATTACCGGCACACACCCACCCACCCACACCCACTACAACACACACATCAATGCATTCCCACAGATCACTGTCACAACCCACAAACCCCCCCCCTCCGAAATAATGCAAAGACCAAAAGAAGAGATCTTAAACGGGCAGATATATTGAAAAATGGACAGCAGTAATCCAAATAAATAAATAAACTATGTACAAAATATATACATCTACTATATGTAGTCCAACCACTGTCCGTGGACCACAGGGGTCCTGAGCAAAGGGGCAAGGCCCAGTCCCACGACAAGAACTCCACGGAGAGAACACTGCAGGGGCATCAGAAAGAAAAAAGGACAGGCACCTCAGGGGGAAGGGAAGGGGGGCACCTCAGCCACTTGAGTACAC
Source organism: Pleurodeles waltl (assembly GCF_031143425.1). NCBI lineage: Eukaryota > Metazoa > Chordata > Amphibia > Caudata > Salamandridae > Pleurodeles > Pleurodeles waltl. The sequence continues at coordinate 977,345,037 of NC_090447.1, forward strand.
GACGCCAGATCCACGAGGGGACTCCATGACCACTGGCCCATCCTGGGGAGAGCAAAGCCACAGTCCATACAGTCCATGCAGTGGGTGGCCTGCCCACTGGGCCATCCTGGGGAGTGCAAAGCCACAGTCCATACAGTCCATACAGTGGGTGGCCTGCCCACTGGGCCATCCTGGGGAGAGCAAAGCCACAGTCCATACAGTCCATACAGTGGGTGGCCTGCCCACTGGGCCATCCTGGGGAGAGCAAAGCCACAGTCCATACAGTCCATACAGTGGGTGGCCTGCCCACTGGGCCATCCTGGGGAGAGCAAAGCCACAGTCCATACAGTGGGTGGCCTGCCCACTGGGCCATCCTGGGGAGTGCAAAGCCACAGTCCATACAGTCCATACAGTGGGTGGCCTGCCCACTGGGCCATCCTGGGGAGTGCAAAGCCACAGTCCAAACAGTCCATAGCAGACTCCACTGCCACTGGAGGAGGCATGTTGGCCAGAGGACATCCTGCAGCCCTGCCCGAGACAGATCCTGCCCTGCCACGTCTGCCAAAGGGCCAGCGGTTCTTGCCTGGAAGGGCCCAGTTCAGCGGTTCTTGCCTTGAAGGGCCCAGTTCAGCGGTTCTTGCCTTGAAGGGCCCAGTTCAGCGGTTCTTGCCTTGAAGGGCCCAGTTCAGCGGTTCTTGCCTTGAAGGGCCCAGTTCAGCGGTTCTTGCCTTGAAGGGCCCAGTTCCGCGGTTCTTGAGACGGCGGTCCCCAGCGGAGCGGTGCTGGAGATGGCGGGGCCCAGTTCAGCGGTTCTTGCCTTGAAGGGCCCAGTTCAGCAGTTCTTGCCTTGAAGGGCCCAGTTCAGCAGTTCTTGCCTTGAAGGGCCCAGTTCAGCGGTTCTTGCCTTGAAGGGCCCAGTTTCGCGGTTCTTGAGACGGCGGTCCCCAGCGGAGCGGTGCTGGAGACGGCGGGGCCCAGTTCAGCGGTTCTTACCTTGAAGGGCCCAGTTCAGCGGTTCTTGCCTTGAAGGGCCCAGTTCAGCGGTTCTTGCCTTGAAGGGCCCAGTTCAGCGGTTCTTGAGACGGCGGTCCCCAGCGGAGCGGTGCTGGAGACGGCGGCCATTCTATGGCCAACTGCTCATTGCCTGGTGGTGCCCTCCTGGGCAGCGGGGATGGTGCTCCTTCAATGCCCACCTGGGCTGTGGGTGGTGGGGCCCTCCTGGCCAGCTGGGCTGGGTCCTCCCTGGGCAGCGGCTATGGGGGTGGTGGGCTCTCCCTGGGCAGCTGTGACGGTTCCTCCCTGGGCAGCGGCTATGGGGGTGGTGGGCTCTCCCTGGGCAGCTGTGACGGTTCCTCCCTGGGCAGCGGCTATGGGGGTTGTGGGCTCCTCCTGGGCAGCTGTGACGGTTCCTCCCTGGGCAGCGGCTATGGGGTGGTGGGCTCTCCCTGGGCAGCTGTGACGGTTCCTCCCTGGGCAGCGGCTATGGGGGTTGTGGGCTCCTCCTGGGCAGCTGTGACGGGTCCTCCATGGGCAGCAGGCCTGCTGCCTGACTTCTCCGCCTTGCTGCCCTTGCCCTCCTTAGTCGGGAGTCTGTGGCCCTTTCCTCCCTTTGGAGCTGTGGCTGTTGACGGTGGCTGGCTAGTGTCCTGGGGGGATATAGAACCCGGGCTCCTGCGGCGGCCCTTCCGCCTTCTGCTCCTCTTCCCAGGGGGTGGGCTGCCTGTCCCCTTGCTGCTGGGCGAAGATCCAGACATGCGGGCTGGTGGGCTCCAATACCCCTGCACCCTTGTCAAGGGGGCTGCAGGGCTGGTGGTGGCTGAGGTGCTCTTCTTACCCCGACGAGAAGGAGGGGGGGGCTCAGGGTCAGGAAAGAAGTTAGCAGTAGCGAGAAAGATTTTCTTGGGACAATGGAGAGTGGTAGGTACAGTGGGAATGGGAGTGGAGGGAGAGGATGTGGTTGTAGGTGAGTCACGTTTGCTGTCTTTGGGTGCAGGTGCAGGAGGGATAGGCTGTCGTGAGGTGGATGGCTGTTGGGTGGGTGGGTGGCTGCGTTTGTGTGGTGTGGAAGAGGGGGTGACAGACACAATGGGAGAGGACACAGGGGACGTGTAAATGGCAGTGGGGGTGGTGACTGCACGTGTGCGGACTGTACTGGAGGGTGTGCTGGTGATGGAAACACTGGCTGATGGTGAGGTGAATGAAGGTGTGAGTATAGACGTCACAGGGAGGGAGGAGGGAGACGAGGAGGTGGGGGTCACAGAGGTGGTAGTGACTGTTGGCATGTCTGCATCGGAATGTTGCTTGTGTGAATGTCTGCGTGATCTGTGGTGCTTATGTTTGGATGAGCTGCTCTTGGGTGTTGAGGTGTGTGCAGGCTGGTCTGATGGTGTGGGTGGGACAGGCAGAGGAACAGGAGACTGGGAGGAGGGAGTTAGTAGAGGGAGGCAGGAGACAGGGACAATGGCTGCCGTCAGTGCTGAGGCCAGAGCCTGGAACGATCGCTGATGGGCAGCCTGACCCGAATGAATGCCCTCCAGGTACGCATTGCTGCGATGAACCTCCCTCTCCACCCCCTGGATGGCATTCAAAAGGGTAGACTGCCCAACAATGAGCGTTCGGAGGAGGTCAATGACCTCCTCACTGAGGGCAGCGGGGGTAACAGGGGCAGGGCCTGAGGTGCCTGGGGCGAAGGAGATGCCCGGCTTCCTGGCAGAGCGGGCACTGGGCGAACGCTGAGGGGCTGCTGGGAGGGCGGAGATGGTGCGCTGGGTGGCGGCTGTACCTGTAATGGCGGGGGGCACGGATGTTGCCACCACCGCAAGGGAGCTCCCTTCCGAGGACGTGTCCGTGTCGCTGCAGGCTCCAGTCGTCCCCGTTGTGGAGCTCCCCTCGCCCTCCGTCTCACTGGTCCAGTCAGACTCTGTGGCATGGCCCTCCTGGGCCATGTGAGATGCAGCTCCCTCCTGCCCCGATGCCACTTCTCCTCCGCCTGATGATGCTGATGCACACAAGCACAGAAAGACAAACAAAAAGGGGGGGGAGAGAGAAATAAAGAGATTTTGAGTACATGGATCACCGGTACAGTTAGCGGACATGACAGACACAGATGCCCCCTGCACTAAGTTGCGCACTTGGGGTCCGCTACGCATTCCGTGGAACATGCCCTACATGCCTAGAGTTGACAACTGCACCCATGGATGACACGGCCCAGGGATGGCTGTACTGGCACACTACTAAGGGTGGTGGCTGGGGACACAGGGGCTTACGGGGGTGCCCAGCCTACAGATATCGCCCTGGCCGAGGGGGACCCACAGCCCCCCTCCCCCACCCAGACACCTCCACTGCGCGACAACAGAGTAGATTATGCTTGTACTCACCCCCTTGTGTCTGCTGTGCTGCCCTCACGCGCCCATCCAAATCAGGGTAGGCCACCGCCAGGATCCGGAACATCAGGGGGGTCAGTTGATGGCAGGCACCCCGCCTACGTTGGGAGGCCATCCCCAGCAGAGACTCGGCGGTCTTCTTGGTCCCGCGGCGGATGTCCTCCCACCTCTTGCGGCAGTGGGTGCCCCGTCGATGGTGGACCCCCAGGGTCCGGACTTCCTTGGCGATGGCACGCCAAATCCCGATCTTCTCATGGGCGCGGACCTATGTGACACGTACAGGGAGGGAGAAATACCACGTTCAAGTTTGTCTGCATTTTCGTTGCCAGTGGCCCAACGCCCCCCATCCCCGCCAGGCCCCCCGCCAGGCCCCCCGCCAGGCCCAACATGCCCCCCATCCCCGCCAGGCCCCCCGCCATGCCCCCCGCCAGGCCCAACATGCCCCCCATCCCCGCCATGCCCCCCGCCAGGCCCAACATGCCCCCCATCCCCGCCATGCCCCCCGCCAGGCCCCCCGCCAGGCCCAACATGCCCCCCATCCCCGCCAGGCCCCCCGCCAGGCCCAACATGCCCCCCATCCCCGCCATGCTCCCCGCCAGGCCCCCCGCCAGGCCCAACATGCCCCCCATCCCCGCCAGGCCCCCCGCCAGGCCCCCCGCCAGGCCCAACATGCCCCCCATCCCCGCCAGGCCCAACATGCCCCCCGCCAGGCCCCCAAGCCAGCCAGTGGCCCCAAATCCATATTGAATTAAACTCACTTGTTGGTCTGGAGGACCGTAGAGTAGCGCATACTGGGGGAGGACCCCATCCACAAGTTTCTCCAACTCTTCTCCAGTGAAGGCAGGGACCCTTTCCCCAGTCGCAGCAGCCATTGTCCCTTCCAGACCGAGGTCACAGCAACACTTGCAGTATAGGTCCTCTCCTGTGAAAGTTCAAGTCGCGAGTGAATAAGTAGATAGAAAATGGCGGTCACGCCCGCGGCGGTGCGTACCGCGGCGGGGCGTACCGCCACCGCCAGCGCACTTCGCCATTGGCTCCTGATACCCATAGGCTTCAATGTTATCCAATGCGGCTTCGCGCCGCGGTCTTCGACCGCCTACCGCCACGGTGTGCCACGCCAGCGCATTGACCTCACATCCCATTGTCACACTTCACAGGTCAGGCAGCCGCCATTTCGAGGGTCCACATGGCTCAATTTCAACTGCGTCACACAGGCCTAGGCCTTGCATAGCCACTCATACACGCCATTCACTGCATAGAGAATCGTTTACTGTGCAAGCTGTGAGTACGTACCTGTGGGTTGCTTGACTGTGTGCTCCATGTTGTCCTTCCTAGGCACCGTCCGCTGGGTTTGGCGAGGAGAAGGAGGAATCCTCCCGTGTACAGACCGCTGGTGGACCTGTCGACAATGGAAGCACGCCACATTATCCTGACCTACCGGCTTGACGGTGCCACTATACATGAACTGTGTGCCCAGCTGGAGCCCGACCTGATGTCTCCCATCCGCCAACCCACAGGGATTCCCCCTCTGGTGCAGGTCCTGTCAGTACTCAATTTCTTGGCAAGTGGGTCATTTCAGACAACAGTGGGAATTGCTTCTGGGATGTCTCAGCCCATGTTTTCGAAGGTGTTATCCAGAGTGTTGTCTGCCCTGATGAAATACATGAGGAGCTACATCCTTTTCCCTGAGGTGGGCGAATTGGCTACAGTGAAGGGTGATTTCTATGCCCTTGGACATATTCCCAACGTCATTGGTGCCATTGATGGGACCCATGTGGCTTTGGTTCCCCCCCTAGAAAGTGAGCAGGTGTACAGGAACAGGAAAAGTTACCATTCTATGAACATCCAGGTGGTGTGTTTGGCTGACCAGTACATCTCCCATGTCAATGCCAAATTCCCTGGGTCAGTGCATGACGCCTACATCCTAAGGAATAGCAGCATCCCTTACGTGATGGAACAGCTAGAGAGACACCGTGTATGGCTATTGGGGGACTCTGGGTACCCCAACCTGTCGTGGCTACTGACCCCAGTAAGGAATCCCCGGACCAGGGCAGAGGAACGGTACAATGAGGCCCATGGGCGTACTAGGAGGGTGATCGAACGCACCTTCGGCCTCCTAAAGGCCAGGTTTCGGTGCCTGCATATGACAGGTGGATCCCTAATGTACTCACCTAAGAAGGTGTGTCACATCATCATGGCCTGCTGCATGCTTCACAACCTGGCTTTGCGCCGCCAGGTGCCTTTCCTGCAGGAGGATGGTCGAGACGGTGGTGTTGTGGCAGCTGTGGAACCTGTGGAGAGTGACGAGGAGGAAGACGACGGGGCTGAAACAGACAACAGGGACAGAATCATTGCACAGTACTTCCAATAGGACACAGGTAACAAATCAAACATAATTTAGTAAATGTAAACTACTCTCCTGCATCTCTGCTGCCTGTCTATTTGCCCCAGTGTATGATGACTGGGTTGTTGCTTTTCCCTCCCTATTTCAGATCTGGGGTCCCCACTACGAGTCCTGTGCTTCGTTTCCCCATGGACTACAGCTTTGTGGCAGCGGTTTGTTGACTTCACTATGTACAAGGACATATTTGCACTGTCATGTCAATTACAATATTTTGAAATCACAGCCAGACTCCAGATAGTTTTGTGCAAAATAGGTGTTTATTTCAGTGCTCAAAATGGGATGGGTGGTTTCAAGTGGGTGGGGGCTATGGTGAAGGAATGTCCATGGCAGAGTCCAGAGTAACAGTCACACAGGTGCATTGTCCATAGGCCTGTGGAGAGATGGAGCATGGGCAGTTCAAGGATGGACAGGGTGACAATGTGGGACAGTGGGATGACATCAGGTGGTATCCTTTGCTGGCGGGGGTCTTGACATCCTACTCTGTCTTCTTGCGAGATCTCAGGGCCCTCTTGCGGGGTGGTTCTTCTCCTGCAGGAGGTGGGGGTCTGGTGGGCTGCTGTTGTGCGGGGGCCTCCTGTCCACTAGCGCCGGCGGAGGTGGTTGGCTGTTCTTGGTCCAGGCTAGTGGCAGGGGCCCTTTGTTGTTGTTGAGTGTCCGTCCTGGTGTTGATGAGTTCCTGCAGCAGCCCTACCATGGTAACCAGGGTGGAGGTGAGGGCTCTGATGTCCTCCCTGTACCCCCGATAGTGTTCCTCCTGCAGTACCTGGATCTCCTGGAACCTGGCCAGTACCGTCGCCATCGTCTCCTGGGAGCGGTTGTATGCTCCCATGATGGTGGTGAGGGCCTCGTGGAGAGTGGGTTCCCTGGGCCCGTCCCCCCCCTGTCGCACAGCTGCCCTCCCAGTTCCCCTGTTTCCCTGGGCCTCTGCCCCCTGGCCGGTGTGCCCACTACCACTGCCCCCAGGTCCCTGTTGTTGTTGGGGTGGTGGGTTATCCTGGGTGCCCTGTAGTGGTAGACACACCGCTGATTGACGCGCCCTGGAGACAGAGGCATGGGCCCGCTGGGTGGGAGCTGTGCTGGTGTTCCCAGAGGGGTTTGGGTCTGTAGTGGCCTGTGGCTGTCTGAGGGGAACCGACTGTCCAGAGGTCCCCGATGGTCCGGGCTGGTCATCAGTGTCCAGGTCGACAGAGCTGCTGTCATCGCTGACGGCCTCTTGGGTGGGGGGTGTGGAGAATTCTGGGCCCTCCGTGGCGGTGTGTTGGCGGTCGGGTCCTGCAGGGGTATAGAGGTATGGTTATAGTTTCAATGTGTGCCATATGGGTGTATCTGTGGGTTCCCGTGTCCCCAAGTGCTGGCATTCGTGTGTGGGGGCTTTGGTGAGGGTGGCTTGTGGGGGGGATGTGTATATGCATTGGGCATGCTTTGGTGATGGGTGTCCATGCTTAGTGGACGCATGCAGGCCTAGGTTTTGGGATGTGTGGGTTGTGATGGTGAGACATTGGCAGGGAATAGGTGTGCTGGGGGTGGGGGTGAGGATGGTGGTGGGGGTGAGGATGGTGGTGGGGGTGAGGATGGTGGTGGGGGTGAGGGTGGGGGTGAGGATGGGGGTGGGGGTGAGGGTGGGGTTCGAGGATGGGGGTGAGGGTTGGGGTATGATTTGGCATGCAGGTGGGGGGGAAGCAGTATTGAAGCTTCAACTTACCAGAATCCATTCCTCCGCCGACTCCTGCGAGGCCGTCAGGATGCAGGATGTTCAAGACTTCCTCCTCCCATGTTGTAAATTGTGAGGGTTGAGGTGGGGGTCCTCCGCCAGTCTTCTGCACGGCGATGTTGTGCCTGGATACCATGGAACGCACCTTCCCCCGTAGGTCGTTCCATCGCTTCCTGATGTCTTCCCGATTTCTGGGGTGCTGTCCCACAGCGTTGACCCTGTCGACAATCCTCTGCCATAGCTCCGTCCTCCGGGCAATGCTGGTGTATTGGACCTGTGTGCCGAAGAGCTGGGGCTGTACCCGAACGATTTCCTCCACCATGACCCTGAGTTCTTCGTCTGAGAAGCGGGGGTGTCTTTGGGGTGCCATGGAGTGGTGTGTATGATGTGTGGGGTGGAGTATGTGTAGTTAAGTGTGTTGAGTGTGGGGTGTGTGTTGTTTTGTGTGTGGATATTGTGTGGGTGATGGTGTAGTGTGCCTCTGTGTGATGGTGTTCTATGATCGCTGCTGTGTCTCTCAGTGCTTCTTTTTGGATTTTGGTCGAAGGGGTTTGTGGGTGATGTGGGTGTGAGTTTTATATTGTATTGTGTGTGTGGGAGTGGTGTGTGTATGTGTATCAGGTGTGTGGAATTCAAATCGTCCAATGTTGCTGAGTTTTGTTCGTTTGTGTGTATTCTGACCGCGGCGGTGTGTACCGCCAATGGAAAACCGCGTTTGAAAGACCGCCGCGTGGGTTCGTGGGTCAGAATGGCATGGGCGTATTTCTGTTGGCGTGACGGTGGAGGTTTGGTCACCTCCACTTTTCCGCCGACCGCTGGTCTGGCGGTCTGTTGTGGCTGTCGGATTTTCGGCGGTTTGGCTGCTGCGGGTCAGAATGACCGTGGCGGATTACCGCGACCGCGGCGGAATTATGGAGGATTTCTGACCGGCAATAAGCGCCTTTTACCGCCGAGGTCAGAATGACCACCAGAGTCTCTTGACCGAGAAGAGCTTTGTGAACCATAGAGCTTTGCAGTTCACATGTTTCACAACCGGAAACCAATGCAAAGATTGAATCCCTTCTCTGATTGACTGATGTCTAAGGACGCCCAAAATCAGATGGGCAGCTCCATTTTCAATAAACTGGAGTCTGTTTAGGGTACCTCTGTTAATAATGTGATACAGAGCATTGCAATAGCCAATGCATGAAGTTATAAGCGCAATGACTACAGCAACCCTGAGCTCAACAGGGATGAAAGGGAGGACCTCCCTGAAGATCTTAAAGATGAAGCAGCAGAAGCTAGCAGTGCTCTTCCCCTGTGTATCAAAATATAGGGAAGAATCAAGGTCCACCCCTGGATTTTTAGCTTCTGTAACCATGAGTGGGCCGCAGATCTCAGGCCACCACACATCTGACCATAATAAATTTTGATAATAAAAGTCCAGGATCTCAGCCTTATCGGAATTCAATTTAAGCCTTTTCTCTCTCATCCAATGATTGATATCAACCATACACTGTTTGAACCTCTCTGCCGTCCCAAATATACCATCAGAGATAGACACAATAGTTTGTGTGTCATCAGCGTATGACAACACCTGGAAGCCAAAAGATTGGATCAGTTTAGCAAGGGGGGCCACATAAAGAATGAATAAAGTCAGGCTAAGCAAAAAGCCCCAAGGCACTGCACAAGAGAGCTGAAAAGAACCTGACCTAAAATGACCACAGCTCACTGTGTGAGATCTATTAGAAAGAAAAGATTCCATCAAAGCCAGGGCGGTGTCCCTCAACCTAGCCTGGCGCAATCTATGTACCAGGCAGAATGTGGCTGAAAGATCCAACAACACTAGAATGGTAGAACCACCCTTGTCAACCTGCTGATGGATATTGTCAGTGGCAGCCAACAGAGCGGACTTTGTGCTATGACCCTTACAAAAACCATTCTGTGAGGGATCCAAGAGATTCTGGGACTCTATAAATGTTATTAGGTATTGATTCAGATACTTCTCTAATATCTCATCTGGCACAGGAAGAAGAGAAATAGGGCCCAGATCATTCACATCTTCCTGGTCTCCAGTGGGTTTCTTTTTAAGGGGCACCACAATCTCATCCTTCCAGGATTGAGGAAAGAGTCCTATAAGAAGGATATGAGGATATGATAGTAGACCTTTTCAAGAAACCCAGATATCTGATGTTTTTCTGCCGATCTGGGACTAGCTGTATAATATGGGGGGCAAGGGGCATCCAGGGAACTGGAATTCAGCCCGAAAAGAAGTTGCTTCACCTGGGTGCCAGAGACAAGGGATACACCTGACATAGTAGATGTTGGGGATCTATTTGTAGCTTTGTCAGCATAAACCAAGAGGGGCCCAGCTTCCTCATACTTAAAACCAGCTACAGCCTTCAGAGTTAGAATACGGATTAGATCTTTATGGAACACTTGATATGCATTGTTTTGTAATCTGTATTGATCTTAAATTGATTTGCTAATAATTATATTGATAAACTAAAAATGTTAATAAAACTTAAAACTAGAGTCAAAAACTCTTATCATTGACTCTTCACAGAAAATGTCATTGAGGAACTGAGAAAATTTGATGTTTTTGTTTTACAGCTCTTTCCCTTCTCACTTGCCTCAAAGGTTTATTGCCTTAGGTCCAGTAATACGTAGGGATTTTAAAAGATCCCCACTTCAACACTGTCATTCTTCATTTGTGCTTATTTTCTAGAGAGCTCAACATAGTACTATGCTTTATTCAACATCTGTCAGTGGAAAATGTGACCTGAATCTAGGAAGATGAGGAGCATGTAGCAGTGCATTTATTTCTGGCAGCTACATTTGCACATTCATTGTTGCTCACATGTGGATTGTTCTACTAAAAAGCCTGCTGTATCTTTTGCGGCAGGCCATTACCATGTTAACTTCAGTGTCCCTTTTGCATTTCGGTGTGTTTTTAAATGTCAGTACAATGGACAATCAGCATTGATAAAATGGTGGAAAAAAGTCTGGTGTTACACAATTTGTCACTGGACAAGGAGTGCATAATTGTCTACACAGTTAGGCCCATATTTATACTTTTTGCTCCAAAACTGCACTAACGCAGTTGTGTGGCAAACCGTTTCATGCCAACTTGCATCATTTCACAATGTCAGCCGTCCGCCGTATTTATTGAATGGCGCAAGCCGGTGCTATACTTGAGCTAGTGTCTTAAAAACGGATGCTAGCCAGGTGGGGATGGCGGTAGGGAAGGAGGGGGTTGGGTGCCAGAAAATTACGCTAGCCTGGTTAGAGACAAAAAAAATGCCTTTAACCAGACTAGCGCCATTTGCTGGCGCACAACCACCAAAAACATGACTCCTGTCTTAGGAAAGACAGTAGTCATGCCCACCACCTCAATGGCCAGCATAGGGGACAAGTGTCTCCTGGGCATGGCCATTGCACCCCCTGTGCCATGCAGAGGGCTCTAAGTTAGGGCCCCCGATGGCAAAAAAAAATAGAAAAAAATACTTACCTGAACTTACCTGGAATGGGGTCCCTCATCCTCTGCTGTCCCTCTGGTAGGGGTGGGTGTGTTCCTGGGGCGTTGGGAGGGCACCTGTGGACCCATTCCATGGTGTTTAACATGGAAATAGGTCCACAAGTCCGCTAACACCTGGTCTGATCCGGGCATTAAATAATGGTGCAAAGCAAGCTTAGTACCATTATTTAGCCCCTCCTCCCACCCGTGCATCATTTTAGCACGGGGGATAAATATGGGGCTATGGGGTTAGCACCAATTTTTGGATGGGAACACCTACCTTGCATCTCATTGACGCAAGGTAGGTTCACTCATCCAAAAAATGTTGCAAACTCCTGTCTTGTCTAATGTCAAAATATAAATATGGAATTAGGTTTGAGCCAAATTTGCGTAAAAAGAAAATGGCGCAAATGCGGCACATAAAAATATAAATATGGGCCTTAACGTGCTGCGATCTGGTAGGCAGTCTTTTAGCTACTATGCAACATGGAAGGATACAGTGAGACATGATGTCCTCTTGAGTTAGGATATGTTGGAATGTGATGGTTCATGTCATCATAATTAGAACACACTATAATGCGGTTAATGGTGGAGCCTCTGTGTGAATATGATGCACAATATATTGGACTGAGTTCTCAGCAATTTTAAGTGGTTGGCATCCCTCCCATTAAGATGTTCAGGAAAGAATTTCCTGTTTAAATTCCATGGTGCAACCCCTTTGCCCTGTTTAGATAATTCTAGTGTGGGGTCTCGCCTTTTTGTAATGAAGGGCTCACAGTAATAAAGGCATAGTTCACAACTCTATTTTGTTTTGGGGGTCTACCAACAGTATAATTTTGCCTTCTATAGTAGAAGCCTATAGTCACCACATGCAAATCAGGGACTTTTTAAATGAACGCTTTGATTATTTTATTTGTTTTCCTAAATTTTCCCAAACAAAGATTAAGGCATAAATTACTACCCACAAAAACTCTACATTCTGGGTGTGGCTGACCACCGACGAAGAGGCCAGCTTGCAAGAGCGGCTCTGGCTATCCACCTGTCAAATCCCCCAACATCTACTGCAACTGCGCTGTCATGATCTTCACGACATTCGACTCCTTAGCAGGAATCTTCATTTAATCTGCATGATTCTCATCATAGGTAAGGTCAACAAGTAAAAGAAGGCTTTGGAGTTTGGCTCCTCCCTGATGTTGGGCTCGCAAGAGTAGGCGAAGACATCATCAGATGAGGAGACCCAGAGTGGAGAGAGAACAGGCCCTACTCTAAATACCGTCCGGCAGGCTATTGCTGCCTTTAGAGAGGCGCTTGAACTGAAAATGTACTCCTTAGTGGCAGAAAACTACATATGACAGCGTGGCAAAGGGTAACTGTAAGTGGGAGAGTTGTTTGTTGTTATTTGCTAGCTAAAAGCTGTAGTTGACTAATGATATGTTTGAATATGGTTTGCATTGAGACTGTACTTGCTTGCTTGTCATTTTTAACCTATTTATTATATGTGTTTGCTTGCTTGTACTGAGAATTTCTGTGTGACATCCAGCTGCAGAGCCTTCATAGATTATGCTCTCCTTGAAGAGGCGACAACTGAAGATGAAATAAAAACAACCATACACAAGTTGTCTTCGGGCAAGATGGTTGGACCCTATGGGATATCGATCAAACTGTACAAACTACTGGGCCAGAAACTGGCCCCACATCTGCTGGAGATGTTCAAGGAGAGCAGTCCAGAAGATGCCCTGCCCAGAGACTGGCAACAATAGTGGTAATCCCTAAAGAGGGGAAACTACCCAAGGACTGTGCTTCTTGCAGGCCAATATCTCTCCTCAATGTTGAGGCTAAAATCCTGGCCAAAGACTTGGCCTCTGACCTTACAAGGGTGGTCACAGGTCTGGTTTATCCAGGCCAATCTGGCTTTATGACGTATCACAGCACCACCCATAATTAGAGGAGCCTTCACAATGTGCTGAGCAGGAATCCCCATATGCATTCCATATGCAAGTGTTCTGTTTAGACACCAGAATCGCGTTTGACTCAGTGGATTGGGCCTATGTTTGAGGTGATGGCTAGAATGGCTTTCTGCCCACACTTTATCTGCTTGGTGCGACCTTTATATGCTGACCCGCTTGCACATGTGAGGATGAATGGAGGGACATCCTAGGTCTTTCATCTTCAATGGGGCACTTGAAAGGGCTGCTTCTTGTTACCCTTAATATTATGATTGCACTGAAGCCATAGGCAGCCTGGATCAGGAAGGACCTACTGGTTTGAGGCATGCAGTGGACCGGCCCATGGGAGGGCAAAATCTCTTTATATGTGGACACATTTCTGATTTATATGACAGACCCTGAAAATACTACACAGGTTAATGCAGATCATTCACATTTGTGGTCAATATTCCAGGTACACAATAAACTGGCGAAAATCCCAAATATATCATCTTCAGGGGAGGCCGCTGAGACTGCTCTGCGACTGTGCAGTGGAAATAGTCACTGAGGATTTCTGCTATTTCAGGATGTATGTTACAATGAACCCTGTGTTATTCTTCAATAACAATCTGTTGCCTCCTCTGGAACGGTTGAAACAGAATGTCCAGCACTAGAGATCCCTCTCATTGTCTCTTTTGGGCAGAGATGCCCTTTTTAAGATGATGTCCCTACCCCGTTTCCTTTACGTCTTGCAAAACACACCATACATTGTACGCACATCGTATTTCAAGAGCATAGAAGACAAAATCAGAGAGCTGCTCTGAGACGGAGGCCCTGCCCGAATAGCAGAACACAAACTGATGAGAGGAAGGTATATTAATGGGGTGGCCCTACAAGAAATAAAAAAATATTATTGGGCGGCATAAAGGACAACTTTAATTATTTTTGCTTTGCGCTTGTGATGAAGCATGGGGACACCTTAGGGCCTTCTGTGTTTCTCCCAGACGTCTGAAAATTCAAGGGCCAATGGTGACAGTAGTTGACCTCTGGAATACAGGCACAAGAGCCCTGGGCTGGAAAGGGAGGATCATGCAGGCCACTCTCCTCTGGGACACAACAGTACTGGAAACACGCGGACAGTACCAGGCTTTGACAAATGGGACCTAACTTGTCTCCCCGGGTGGGAGACTTATGGCATCATGGAGACGTCATTACCTTTAAAGACCTGCAACACAATTACCAATTAGCGCCTACCAAAACATACATCTACCTACAAGTCTGTCACACACTGAGGGCGGCTCTGCTGAAGGGTGCGGTGATACTGGAGTCTTCACCACTAGGGGTCAGTCTGCTAGATGAATACATGCCACGAAAAGCCATGTACCTGACATACAAAAAGTCACTCCACAATACACCTGATGCCCTAACACAATTAAAATAATTCTGGATACATGAATTGGGGGATCTCGAGGATGATAAATGCGTGGAAGTCATGGCACCCCATAGAGAGGTGGCTATACATTCAGGTTTCCGCCTTGTACAATTAAAAATCCTTCACTGTGCCTATTAGTCCCTGACCACACTGTTTAAGATGGGTAGGGTGCCGAATGGCAAACAAAATGTGGGGGACCTGTGGTGGACCAGGTGCTACAGTTGGAGGGCTGAAAATGCGATATGGACTGTTGTATGTTGGCTGAGAGGGTTGTCTTTGTCGACGAAGGTCGAGGTTGCCCGCAAAAACGGGAAAAAGATTCGAGAACAGTGGAATGACTATAGAGGTAATATCTGCAATGTTCTAGCCCCAGTTACCCTTGGTGAGTGGATGTCTATGACAGAAACATTGAGCAATGCTGCAGATTGCGTTGAAGGATGGTGGGGGGGGGGGGCGAGTGGATTTAATGTGGCCATGAATAAGGCATTAGGGTATTTAATAATGCACTGTTTTGGTTTGTACTATATTGTTTTGTCAATAAAAAGATTTGGGTGAAAAAAAACCTCTTTTTTTCCATATCTAGAATTCATAATATCCAAATCCAAATTGAACGCAGGAAATTGGCTTGCGGGGTAAATTTCACTTTCCCATGTTTGTTTTTTTCACAGTTGTGCATATGTTACATAAGGCATTGCATGATACTAATTATTCTCATAAGGAAATGTTTGATTAAGCTGGGAAGTACATTAACCTGCCTCAGGCCAACACTGTGGATCAGTGGTAGAGTTTGGATTCGAACTTGGATACCTCTTGCTTTCAAGACTGATATATCCATTAACTTTTCAGTTAGTGAATGTATGCTTGCCTGGTTGCTATTGAGTTGACTATGGG
The DNA here is from genome assembly GCF_031143425.1 of Pleurodeles waltl. Lineage (NCBI taxonomy): Eukaryota > Metazoa > Chordata > Amphibia > Caudata > Salamandridae > Pleurodeles > Pleurodeles waltl. The sequence goes on from NC_090447.1 coordinate 977,360,258, forward strand.
TGTGTGTGAGCAATGCATGGCAGATGCAGCAGGCCTGTGCAGTTCTCTCTTTGGGTTAGGCAAGACTGATTCAATTGTGCAATGTAAATTTCAGTTTCTATTATTTTTAGGCTGATCTGCCCCAAGGGGGGCAGAAACCACTAGAACGCCAGGGATTTTTTTGTATTTGTTTATTTTTGTGGGGGGCATTGACCTGTTGGCCATTTCTGCCCCCCCTGAGGGAAGATGGGCCTATTTTATTAGGCCCATCTGCCCCCAAGGGGGGCAGAAGCCACTTAGACACCAGAGATAGTGTGTGTGTGTTTGTGTTAGTGGATGGCGGGGGCCTTGGGCAAGGGTCGCCCCCCACTTTGGGGGCACATGTACCGAGGCCATTTCTGCACCCCTTGGAGACAGATCGGCCTATTATTTTTAGGCTGATCTGCCCCCAGGGGGGCAGAAACCACTAGAACGCCAGGGATTTTTTATTTTTTATTTTTGTGTGGGGGCGTCCCCTTGGGCGTGGGGCGCCCCCCCAAGGGGGGCATTGACCTGTTGGCCATTTCTGCCCCACTTGGGGGCAGATGGGCCTATTTTTTTAGGCCCATCTGCCCACAAGGGGGGGCAGAAGCCACTTACACACCAGGGATAATGTGTGTGTGTGTGTTAGTGGATGGGTGGGGGGGCCCTTGGGCAAGGGTCACCCCCCTTTTGGGGGATCATGTACCAAGGCCATTTCTGCACCCTTGGGGACAGATCGGCCTATTATTTTTAGGCCCATCTGCCCCAAGGGGGGCAGAAGCCACTTAGGCACCAGGGATAGTGTTGTGTGTGTTTTTTTGTTTTTTTTGTTTGGGTGCTGTCCCCTTTGGCAAGGGTCGCTCCCCATGGGGACACACTACTAAAGGTATTTTCTGCCCTCCTTGGGGCAGATAGGCCTATTTTTTTAGTAGGCCCATCTGCCCCTATGGTAGAATCCACTTAGGCACCAATTTCTAAATGTTTGATGGTGGTGTGTTTGTCAACTGATGAAGTATTTGCATTTGTGATAAAAAATGTTTTCCTCCTTTTTGTTCTAGTTCAAAGCTTTTGCTTTATTTGCTGTGGCTCCTTGCAGTTTTGGCGGTGGTTGACCTGCAGTTTGCACAGTTGCATGTTTTAGGTAAGTAAAAACAATTTACTCCAAAGGAGTATTGTTGCCATGCATGAATGACATGTTTGTAGGGGGTGTACTAAATGCAGGATTGTGTGTGAAATTGTCCTTAGACTTGTGCACAATGATATTTGTTTTGTCTTATTTCTAATTTGCCTTTCTTTCTTTCTTTTTAGTGGGATATCATTGGTGATTGCTGTGTCTGTGCAGAGTAGTTGCTGGTGAATCAAGCTTTTTCAGGCAAGTGAGCGGTATAGTTTTTGAGTTTATAACTCTTACTAACAAAGCTACACTTTGTTACTTGTCTTACACAGTGCTCGTTGTTGGTGGTGAATTTGTCCAGTTAATTTTAGTAGGAAAGATCATGGCTAGCCGCAGGATGGCCGCTCAGCAGGTGGTTGGTATGCTTTTTGAGTCATTGTCTGATCATGATTATGAGACGGACTCTGCATCTGAGGCAGAGGAGGAAGTGAGAGATTCTGGCAGTGATGTTTCTGTTGGAGGGGAATCTTCTGATGATGAAGCCACACTCAGTGCAGATGAAGGGCCTGTTTTAGAGGAGGACACTGATGTGCCATTAGTGCAGCAACCTGGGGCTGAAAGGTTTCCCGTTATAAGACCTGATGTCTGGGTTGCCCCAAACATGGAGCAGCCAGAGTTGCCTGGCTTTACTGGTCTCCCCGGGTGTAACGCCAATACAGATAACTTTTTGCCTATCAATTTCTTTGAGTAATTCATGAATGATGTGTTTTTGGAAGAGATTGTTGAGCAGAATAATTTGTATGCGGAGCAGCATTTGAGGGACAACGTTGCTAGACTTAGGCCACAGTCTAGAGCTGCCCAGTGGATTCCCTCAAATTTGGAGGAGATAAAAAAGTTTTTGGGTTTGATTTTTTTGATGGGGTTGATAAGGAAGCCGTCACTGGCTTCTTATTGGTCTACTAGTCCCTTGATGGCAACAGCTATATTTCCTGCGATCATGAGTCGTAATCGGTATTTGCTTCTTCTTAGGATGCTGCATTTTGTTGACAATGCATTAGCCTTGCAACGAGATCACACAGATTCTGACTGTCTTTTTAAGATTAGGCCTGTCCTTGATCATTTTGTGGATCAGTTTTTGGAGGTCTATGTTCCAGGCAAAGAGATAAGTGTGGACGAGTCTTTGGTCCTCTTCAAGGGTCGTTTGGTTTTTAGGCAGTACATTCCTAGCAAAAGGGCACGATATGGAATTAAATTGTATATGCTGTCTGAAAGTAGTACAGGATATGTGTATAGTTTCCGTGTCTACACTGGTAGGGATTCCAATATTGACCCCCCTGGTTGTCCTCCCACTTTTGGATTTACTGAGAAAATTGTGTGGGATCTTGGTAGACGACTGTTCAACAAAGGTCACCATTTGTATGTAGATAACTTCTACACTGGAGTGCAGTTGTTCAAGGAATTGTTTAAAGTGGACACTGTTGCTTGTGGCACAATTCGTTGTAACCGGAAAGGCTATCCAAGGGAGCTTGTTTGTAAAAAACTTGAGAGGGGACAGTGCTGTGCCTTGCGGAATGATGAGCTGCTAGCTTTGACATTTTCAGACAAGAGGGATGTCTACATGCTAAGTACCATCCATGATGAGAGTACTTCCCCCGTGACTGTTTGAGGCCAGGTTGCTTAAGTGCGCAAACCTGTGTGCATTTTAGATTATAATAAGCACGTGGGAGGTGTAGATAGAGTTGATCAGAGGTTGGAACCTTATACTGCTATTCGTAAGTCTTACATTTGGTATAAGAAGTTAGCAATTCACCTCTTCCACTTAGCAACCTTCAATGCTTTTATTGTGTTTAGGGATAGGTCTCCAGAGTCAAAGATGACATTTGTGAAATTTCAGGAGTCAGTGATAGGGAGCCTTATTGTGGTGGAACAGGCCAAAGTTCCTAGAGAAGCAGTGGTGGAGGATGTGGCTAGATTGAAAGATCGCCACTTTGCTGAGCACATTCCTCCCACACCCAAAAAAGACTTTCCAGCTAAGAAATGTAGAGTGTGTTTTCGAAGCTGTATCCGGAGGGAGACTCAAATGTACTGTCCAGATTGTCCTTCAAAGCCTGGGCTGTATGTGGGTGGTTGTTTTAAGAATTACCACACCCAGAAGAATTTCTGGGAACAACCATGAGTGTAAACTCATGTCTGTTTTGTATTTTCATGTGTTCAGTTTCATGGTTAGCATTTCTGTCATGAACTTAGTTAGAGCTTTTGTGTTTGTAGTTCTGTAATTCTTTCTACTTAGTTAGGGGTTCCTCTGTTTGAAAAAAAAAAATGATGCCATTGTGTGTGGAGTGGGGCTTGGCTGAGAGTGTACATATTGACTTGCTGTTGGCTACTGCAACACACTGCCAGCCAAACACCAGTCCACACACTCCCATCAGCTGGTGTGATTGTTGTTTCAGGCATGTGGGCGTATGTAAGTGATGGGCCCTTGAGTGGCGCTGTCTGTCGATGTGAGTGTTGTAATGTGCTGGGCCCGTGGCTGGCGGTGTGAATGGTCTTGTGCGTGTCATGTATGAAAGTTGTGTGAATGGACTGTAATGCGGTTGGTGCCTTGTCGCGGCTTTACAGCTCACGAGCTGTGAGTCATTGGTTCAATTTTTTGCCTTTCAGTTATTAACAGTGCATTTCATTTTTGTGAAAGCTCTTGTTAATAAAATTTGATCCACTGAACCATCACTCACCCTCGTGCCAAATCCAACCAGTATGTGTGGTAAAAATGACAAAACCTGCTCCGCTGTAATCAGGCGTCGCAGCAAACCTGTGACACGCTAGGTGCCTCAGGTGGGACCCCGATGATGAAGCATGCCACCAACTTGGTTGGTGGGTGAGCGGTCTTTTTCACATAACCTAAGTGCGTTTCTTTTCACAATTTTAGTGTTGGACACATCAAAATGATATATTACAAAACTACCTGTGTTTTTTCGGGGGGAGGGGACACCTATGTTTTTGGTCCTGGGTGCGGCCTTCATCTAGGGAAACCTACCAAACCCAGACATTTTTTAAAATTAGACACCCCAAGGAGTCCAGGGAGGTGTGGCTTGCGTGGATCCCCCAACATTTCCTTACCCAGACTCCTCTGTAAACCTCCAAATTTGCTTAAAAAAGCATATTTTCCTGACTTTTCTTCGTAGGATCACTGCTCCAGCACAAAATTCCTACTCCCCAGTGTTCCCCTCAGTCTTCCAAGTAAAATGACACCTCATTTATGTGGGTCCCCAAAGCAGAGTCAGTCTAAAGATGTATAAAAGAATATGTCCTTATAAACTCGCTGTGCTATCCCCTCTATCGCTACAAGTTTTGGGCCTTATTCTGTTGCAGGCACCTGGCCCACCTACACAAGTGAGGTATCATTTTTACCAGGAGACTTGAGGGAACGCTGGGTGGAAGGAAATTTGTCCCTCCTCTCAGATTCCAGAACTTCCTGTCACCAAAATATGAGGGAAACGTGTTTCTTTAGCCAAATTTTGAGGTTTGCAAAGGATTCTGGGTAACAGAACCTGGTCAGAGCCCCACAAGTCACCCCATCTTGGATTCCCCTAGGGCTCTAGTTTTCAAAAATGCACAGGTTTGGTAGGTTTCCCTAGGTGCCGGCTGAGCTAGAGGCCAAAATCTACAGGCAGGCACTATTTTCTATGAAAAAATGGGATGTGTCCACGTTGTGTTTTGGGGCATGTCCTGTCGCGGGCGCTAGGCCTACCCACACAAGTGAGGTACCATTTTTATTGGGAGACTTGGGGGAACGCTGGGTGGAAGGAAATTTGTCCCTCCTCTCAAACTCCAGAACTTTCTGTCACCGAAATGTGAGGAAAATGTGTTTTTTTAGCCAAATTTTGAGGTTTGCAAAGGATTCTGGGTAACAGAACCTGGTCAGAGCCCCACAAGTCACCCCATCTTGGATTCCCTTAGGTCTCTAGTTTTAAAAAATGCACAGGTTTGGTAGGTTTCCCTAGGTGCCGGCTGAGCTAGAGGCCAAAATCTACAGGTAGGCACTTTGCAAAAAACACCTCTGTTTTCTTTCAAAAATGTGATGTGTCCACGTTGTGTTTTGGGGCGTTTCCTGTCGCGGGCGCTAGGCCTACCCACACAAGTGAGGCATCATTTTTATTGGGAGACTTTGGGGAACGCTGGGTGGAAGGAAATGTGTGGCTCCTCTCAGATTCCAGAACTTTCTGTCACCGAAATGTGAGGAAAATGTGTTCTTTTAGCCAAATTGTGAGGTTTGCAAAGGATTCTGGGTAACAGAACCTGGTCAGAGCCCCACAAGTCACCCCATCTTGGATTCCTCTAGGTCTCTGGTTTTCAAAAATGCACAGGTTTGGTAGGTTTCCCTAGGTGCCGGCTGAGCTAGAGGCCAAAATCTACAGGTAGGCACTTTGCAAAAAACACCTCTGTTTTCTTTAAAAAAATGTGATGTGTCCACGTTGTGTTTTGGGGCTTTTCCTGTCTCGGGCGCTAGGCCTACCCACACAAGTGAGGTATCATTTTTATCGGGAGACTTGGGGGAACACTGGGTGGAATGAAATTTGTGGCTCCTCTCAGATTCCAGAACTTTCTGTCACCGAAATATGAGGAAAATGTGTTTTTTAGCCAAATTTTGAGGTTTGCAAAGGAGTCTGGGTAACAGAACCTGGTCAGAGCCGTACAAGTCACCCCATCTTCGATTCCCCTAGGTCTCTAGTTTTTGAAAATGCACAGGTCTGGTAGGTTTCCCTAGGTGCCGGCTGAGCTAGAGGCCAAAATCTACAGGTAGGCACTTTGCAAAAAACACCTCTGTTTTCTTTAAAAAAATGTGATGCATCCATGTTGCGTTTTGGGGCATTTCCTGTTGCGGGCTCTAGGACTACCCACACAAGTGAGGTATCATTTTTATTGGGTGATTTGGGGGAACGCTGAGTGGAAGGAAATTTGTGGCTCCTCTCTGATTCCAGAACTTTCTGTCACCAAACTTTGAGGAAAATGTGTTTTTTTTAGCCAAAGTTTGAGGTTTGCAAAGGATTCGGGGTAACAGAACCTGGTCAGAGCCCCACAAGTCATCCCATCTTGGATTCCCCTAGGTCTCTAGTTTTAAAAAATGCACAGGTTTGGTAGGTTTCCCTAGGTGCCGGCTGAGCTAGAGGCCAAAATCTACAGGTAGGCACTTTGCAAAAAACACCTCTGTTTTCTTTCAGAAAATGTGATGTGTCCACGTTGCGTTTTGGGGCGTTTCCTGTCGCGGGCACTAGGCCTACCCACACAAGTGAGGTATCATTTTTATCAGGAGACTTGGGGGAACATAGATTAGCAAAACAAGTGTTATTGCCCCTTGTCTTTCTCTACATTTTTTCCTTCCAAATATAAGAAAGTGTGTAAAAAAGACATCTATTTGAGAAATGCCCTGTAATTCACATGCTAGTATGGTCACCCCGGAATTCAGAGATGTGCAAATAACCACTGCTCCTCAACACCTTATCTTGTGCCCTTTTTGGAAACACAAAGGTTTTCTTGATAGCTACTTTTCACTCTTTATATTTCAGTAAATGAATTGCTGTATTCCCGGTATAGAATGAAAACGCACTGCAGGGTGCAGCTCATTTATTGGCTCTGGGTACCTAGGGTTCTTGATGAACCTATAAGCCCTATATATCCCCGCAACCAGAGGAGTCCAGCAGACGTAACAGTATATTGCTTTCGAAAATCAGACATTGCAGGAAAAAGTTACAGAGTAAAACGTAGAGAAAAATGTATGTTTTTTTCACCTCAATTTCAATATTTTTCTTTTTCAGTTGTTATTTTCTGTTGGAAACCCTTGTAGGATCTACACAAATTACCCCTTGCTGAATTTAGAATTTTGTCTACTTTTCAGAAATGTTGCGGTTTCTGGGATCCAGCACTGGTTTCATGCCCATTTCTGTCACTGACTGGAAGGAGGCTGAAAGCACAAAAAATTGTAAAAATGGGGTATGTCCCAGTAAAATGCAAAAAATGTGTTGAAAAATTGGGTTTTCTGATTCAAGTCTGCCTGTTCCTGAAAGCTGGGAAGCTGGTGATTTTAGCACCGCAAACCCTTTGTTGATGCCATTTTCAGGGAAAAAACCACAAGCCTTCTGCAGCCCCTTTTTCCCATTTTTTTAAAAAAAAACGAAATTTTCACTGTATTTTGGCTAATTTCTTGGCCTCCTTCTGGGGAACCCACAAAGTCAGGGTACCCCTCTAGAATCCCTAGGATGTTGGTAAAAAAGGACGCAAATTTGGCGTGGGTAGTTTATGTGAACAAAAAGTTATGAGGGCCTAAGCGCGAACTGCCCCAAATAGCCAAAAAAAGGCTCGCACAGGAGGGGAAAAGACCTGGCAGCAAGGGGTTAATAGCTAAACCGGGAATGGAGGCCGTTTTCCGTACTCGCTTTAGGGCCCCTGTCACTTTTGCTTTGCCCCTGCTTGCTAACAATGTATTTTGAAACGTGACTGGGCCAGTATAAGCTTATGAAGTAATTTCCTCCGCGTTTCTTCATTGGAACAAGTGTCAATGTATGCACAGTCAGTAGGCCAGAAGCTTGATATTTCACTTCACATTGCTGTTAATGTCAGCTCTGCATTAAAACATCATTAAAACAGCTCAGCCCATTACTTATCCTCACCAGAGCTGGTGGAGGCCACTGAGCTGTACAGGCTAGCAATATTGCTATTTGATGTTGACTGTTTAGTCGCACGAAGCTGGTCTCAAAGCACTTACTCTCAAAAAGGAAACGACAAATGTTTGGCCTTTGGGCTGTAAATATTGTGTCACCATTGATTTTTAACATACAAAGTGTATTTTCCTGAATGTCAAGTGTTCTGAAAGTGCGGGGACTCCCATGAGCACAAAGCGAAAAGAATTAAAGGCGGAGATTAAAGACTGGGGCTGGAAGAAAGCACAGAACAAAGGAGCCATGAGAATCAAGAGCTAAGGCCAATAAAGACGTTTACAAAGTGGTTCTAAATACCGAGGTTCATTTAACATCATTGATTCTGATCACGAAAAAGGAATGAGAAAAGAATTGTGAGCCTCCGTAGACAAAAGCGAACTTCGGAAATGGTTAGGCAATTTCAAACACATCTTGTTTCATCAAAGGCAAATTTTATTCCTGAGTGTAAGAAATTTTTACAGAGCACAACCAACGAAATTCGCAAGTAGGAGATAACCAGACACCCAATGGACATTTTTAAGTATTGGAATTGCATTTGTATGCGCTTACTACTGTAGAGAGCCACCCGGGCTCTTCTATACTTTGTTGCCCTTGCAGGGCGCGAGGGCGGAGTTATTTGCAGAGGTTATAAAAATAAAAGGCTGGGGCTGCGGAGGCAGTCTCCACGCGCACGCAAACTACAGTGTCGGTGTGGTAATTTCTAAGGTGGGGGGTGAGGGCCTAAGACATGTGGAGGGCCCAAACTACATTGGCGACGCAGCGGATCAATTTGACGAAGATACCAAACCCGCGCCTCGTTGACACAAGCTGGCCGCACGATCACGCCTTTTACGGTGCCGTTGGCTCCTCTCCACTGCAGACAGAAGGTGCAGTATGCGGCATGCTATGAGGCTCTTTTCATTGTTAGCGAGGTAAGGCGCGCATTGCTGGCGGTGACTCACCGGGACGAGTCAGCAGAGTCCACCGCCTGGATCGATTGCCGGGTCGGGCGAAGGGCGCCACGCGCCTGTGGCTGATGGGACTGCTCCTGATGGTCCTGGCATTGAGGCCACCAATCGCCTGAATCAGCAATGCGGCGTGAAGACCCCGGAGGCGCCTGCAGTGCCACCTGCTCAGCTCTCCATAAGCATTTTGATCCCCACCTGAACCCGGATTACGAGCGGTTCAAGTTGCGCCAAGCCCAGCAAACAGACGTTGAGTCTGTCGACATGTTCTACGCACGGCTTAGGAAGCTGGCCAGCACGTGTGTTGGCCTGAACCAGCACGAGGAGATCAGAGCCCAGATCATCCAGGGGTGCAGGTCCAACATGCTTCGAAAGCTCATCATGCGACAACCAGGTATTTCCCTCAATGAAATCCTGATACTAGCTCGCTCACATGAACTGTCTGCCGTCCGTGCGGATGCCATAGCTGCAGTAAGGGGGCAATCCATATCTGCCGCATCGGCGGCGCACCCGGCCTAGGTGAAGGAGGAACAGGTGGATGTCATCCAGCCTCGTCAAACCCCAGGGAGTCGGCCGCCCTCTTCAAAACCGGGAGAGGGAGTCTGGGGCAGCTGTGGCTATGAACATAGGTCAGCGAGTGGTTGCCCAGCGAGAGGGAAGTCATGTAACCGGTGCAGCAAGAGTAATCATTTTGCCAAGATGTGCAGGACAGCAAAAAGCAGACTGACGGAATCAAAAGAGAAAGAGGCCAAGGTCTGGAGTGTCAGCACAGACGAGGAATCGCCTAGAGGACAAAAAACAGAGAGAATGCCAGTCTTTGAGGAGGAAGAGGAAGAGGACATTTTTGTCATTTCATTCACGGGGTGGAGACAGCACAAACGGCGACCACCCCTGATGAGTAGGGTGTGGATCAATGACACCCCGCGACGGTGCTCATAGACACAGGGGCATCAGTCAACATACTGGATGATGCCATGTATCGACAGCTGTCCCCCAGACCACGTCTGACCCTGAGCAACACCAAGATTTACACATATGGGGGACGTGACCCCCTTCCTCTGAAAGGGACAATCGAGGTATCGGTGACCAATGGCCAGCTCCCGACCGGAGCAAAGTTCTACGTGGTGGCTGGTGATCGAGGCACCCTGCTAGGATGCCACACTGCAGAAGACCTTTAACTGGTGTTTTTCCCACGTCAGGTGTACCATCCCACAAGGAGTCTCTTCTGAGCGAATTCCCACAACTGTTTGAAGGGTTGGGAAAAATTAAAGGCAAGAGAGTCAGGTTACATGTCGATCAGGATGTAACGCCAGTGGCACTGAGACACCATCGGGTCCCTTTCCATCTACGGCCGGTGTTGGAAAAAGAATTGCAGCTGTTGGAGGACCAAGGCGTCATTGAGAAGGTAGACGGGCCCACCTCGTGGGTTTCACCTTTGGTAAACGCACCTAAGCCTAAACAGCCGGGGGCCATCCATCTCTGTGTAGACATGCAACTTCTAAACAGAGCCATCCGAAGAGAGCAACACATAACGCCCACCATAGACGACACCATAGCAGATCTAAATGGAGCACAATGATTCTCTGAGCTCGATTTAAGTTCCAGATATCACCAGTTGGAGCTTGACCCGGACAGCAGAAACATAACAACTTTCTCGACACATGTGGGGCTACGCCGCTACAAGAGACTAAGCTTTGGAGTGTCCTTAGCAGCAGAGGTGTTCCACAATGCTATCAAGGAAACACTGTCTGGACTGTCTGGGGTGATCAACCTCAACGATGACATTTTGATTTATTCCAAGACACACGAGGAGCATCATCAACACGTCAGGGCCACTCTGCAGAGGCCTGTGGATGCAGGTCTCACACTCCACAAATGCAAGTGTGCATTCTATCAGACATCCATCAAATTCTTTGGATACATCTTCTTGAAGGATGGTCTGAGAGTAGACCCGCGCAAGGCAGATGCCATTCGTCAAGCCCAGATTCCTAAGAATGCCACGGAAGTCAGGAGCTTCCTGGGGATGGCCACATATTGCGGCAGGTTCATACCCCAGCTAGCAACAATGGCAGAGACCCTCAGACAACTCACCAAAATGTCTTATCGGTGGGAGTGGAACCAGGCTGCGGAAAAAGCTTTCAAAGATGTGAAGGCAGCGCTTCTTGATAAATCCGCCATGGCCTATTTCAACCCCCAAAGACGAACCGAAATAGTGGTAGATGCCAGCCTGGTGAGTCTGGGGGCAGTTCTTCTACAGGAACAGCGTCATCAGGAGTGGGTCCCTGTTGCATATGCCAGCCGCACCCTATCGGCTGTAGAGACCCGGTACACCCAGATTGAAAGGGAGCAGTTGGCAATCCGATGGACGTGCAAGCATTTCCATCTCCATGTCTATGGACACAAATTCCAAAAATTAACGGATCACAAGCCACTGGTATCACTGTTTGAAGGGACTGCACGTTTGTCAGTGCCGAGAATCGAACGATGGGCTGTTTTACTCCACCCCTAGAGATTCAGAGTCCTTTACCGGCCCGGTGTGAATAATCCAGCCGACTATCTCTCCAGACACCTGTCGGCAGATATGTCCGGGGAATCCCAAGGAGAGGATAAGGAGAACACCTAGGGGTTTGTAAGCATGGTCGCTCAATCTGCTTTGCCAACCGCTCTGACTCTGGGAGATAGTGTACAGGCAACAGAAACGGACACAGTACTCCAACGTGTCAAAGAAGTGCTCCGCAGCAGACAGTGGAAACACTTCCTGGGAAGAGAAAAGGGGACCGATCTAGAAGACAAAATGACCATGCAAGGAATGTAGAGAGTGCGGGACGAGCTGTCCATAGGCAGCAAAGGTCTGGTCTTGCGAGGAAGAGGAATAGTGCTGCCAAAGTGTCTATGATATCAAGTGGTAGAATTTGACCACCAAGGTCATCAAGGGGCTGCGAAGACAAAGGGGCGACTTAGGGCCAAGGTGTGGTTCCCCGGGATGGATGCCAAAGTCGGCGCCATGGTCGGGAGCTGTCATTCATGCCTAATTACATCAGGTGGTTTAAACCAATGAGGCAATCCCTCTAATCCTTTTGACCAGTGTAATAAACAAGATTATTATATGGTCAATGCAAGGGGGAAGTAATCCTAGACTTCCACAGTAAGCTGTCAGTTTGACAATTACGTATATCCAATCTTTATTGTATTAATTGTACTTTATTCCTTTTTACTTCCTTTAACGATTTTTAACAGCATATATTGCAAATTTTCAATATCTATGATAGTAGATGCATCTTCTGTATTCCTAGAAGAAGATGCATTTTGAGATAACATGCAATTTTAGGATAAAAACTGCAGCAAAAAACAGTATTGCATGCATGTGAGAATACAATATTAGGTACTTTTTATGAGTACTATAACCAGGCAACCGCTAGATCATCACTCTAGCAAGGTCAGTGGATCAGCTTAAGGGTTTTTAGCACAAAGTAATTGCTGGATGCATAAACGAGAACTTTAGACTGCTCCTAAAAGAAGTAGTAACCTCAAGATCATAGCAATGTCAGAAAATATATGGGTAACAAAAGCAAACATTGAAAATGCTGGACTGGATGTTTTGTGAAGTTCATTCTCAAGTTTGACTGAAATATTATTCAGAAAAGTAAAGTGCTACCTCTTGGATGTCTCTTGCTTGGTCTCTCACAATGTGAAGAGCGAGCACAGCTCATATAGAAGTATATTGCCTGCATTTCTCCGGCTGAAGTGTGGATGGCAAACAAATATTTCTGCTCACTACGGCCCATATGTTTACTTTTTGATGCAAAACTGCATTTGCTCAATTTTGCTTCAAAAAGTATAGCGTTGGCTTGCACCATTCCAGGACACCAGCTGGGTGCCAAAATTATGGAATGGCGCAATCCGGCGCAAAGGGTGAGCTAGCGTAAAATAAATTATGTTAGCAGGGTGGGGGTGGCGGTATGGGCGAAGGGGGGTTTGCACCAGAAAATGACATTAGGCTGGTTAGAGGCAAAAAAATTCTCTAACCAGCTTAACGTCATTTTCTGATGGAAAAACATTCATACCACATGACTTCTGTCTTAGAAAAGACAGGAGTCATGCCCACCATCCCAATGGGCAGCACAGGGGACAAGGGTCCCCTGGGCATGGCCATTGCACCCTGTGCCATGAAGGGGGCCCCAAGTTGGGCCCCCGTTGGCACTTTAAATAAAAAAATAAATACTTACCCATACTTACCCTATTTACCTGGGATGGGGTTCCCATCCTCCGGTGTCCCTCTGGTGAGGATGGGGGTGTTTCTGGGTCTTAAGGAGGGCACCTGTGGGCCCATTCCATGGTGTTTGACAATGGAAATGGGTCCACAGGTCCCTTACCGCCTGGTCTGATCCAGGCATGAAATAATGGTGCAAAGCAAGCTTTGCACCATTATTTAGCCCCTCCTCCAACCCATACGTCGTTTTGGCACGGGTGGATAAATATGGGGCTATGGGGCTATCACAATTTTTTAGATGGGGACGCCTACCTTGCATCTCATTGACGCAAGGTAGGTTCACACATCTTAAAAATGGTGCAAACTCCAATATCTTGATGTTATACATGTCTAGCGTCAAAATTGAATATGGAGTTAGTCAAGAGGGAGGTAAGGTGTAAATCTGGGGTAGGTGAGGAGTTATGGGAAAATATGGCACTTTACCTCCCTCTTGACATCCTTGCACAGCATCTGATTAAGTTGTGTTTCTCTATGTTGTCCATGACCATGTTCTACAAGATCCAAAGTTTGTTCTTCAGAACCTAATGCTTGTGTTTTCAAATGTTCTTGACATTGGCAGTTATATTACAATGGAATTGTTGATAGAATCACATCTACTTATGTAGAAATATGCACATGCTTTCTAGCTCCAGTGTTTCCAAATCATTTTACCTCTCCCATGTAGCATACACTAACAACACCTCTACATTTCTACTGTGATAAAACCATGGCAGATAACGGCCCTCATTATGACCCTGGTGGTAAATCCCACTTACCGCCGTGCTGACGGCCGCCTACTTACTGCGGTGGCGGCGGATATCCGTTCACCATATTATGACACATACACACCAATCCGAGAAATACAGCCACAGACACAAATCCGCAAGCCCAAGGGTAGGTGATAAAGTGGCGGTATCAAAACCCACACCGTTACGCTAACAGAACAACGCTCACCACATTATGATCCACGAATCACCACGGCGGACACTCAACGGCGGTAAACCATTGGCGGTGCATACCGCCGCACTCACAATGGACACCCACAGATAAAACAACACCACATTGGCCAATTCAAACAACACACACCTGACACCCATACACACACCACACTCACACACCCACACCACTATAAAACACACACACATTACCCACAACCCTTTATGAATACAAATCATTGGCACGAGTCTGACACCAAGATCACTGCCACAACTACATACACACACCACATACACCCATATATCCCTCACGCACTCCACTTCACACACCCCAACACATTACCAAACACACCCTCACAAACACACATCACATAACACCCATGGCACCACAAAGGCACCCCTGTTTCACTGAGGAGGAGTTAATGGTCATGGTGAAGGAAATTGTCAGGGTAGAGCCACAGCTATTTGGAGCACAGGTGCAGCAGATATCAATAGGCAGGAAGATGGAGCTATGGTAGAGAATCGTGGACAGGGTCAACGGCGTGGGACGGTACCCCAGAACAAGGGACAACATCAGAAAAACGGTGGAACAACCTACGGGGGAAGGTACGTTCAGTAGCAGCAAGACACCAGCTCGCTATCCAGAGGACTGGTAGTGGACTCCCACCTCCTCCCCCACAACTGACAGCATGGGAGGAGCAAGTCCTGGCAATACTGCATCCTGAGGACCTGGCCAGAGTCGGAGGAGGACTGGACTCTGGTAAGTTAACTTTCAACAATAATCACCCCCCCCCCTACCTGCATGCCATCACATACCCTCACTCTCACTCCCATCACTCCAGTACATCCCACACACTCCACCATCACATCTCTCAATGCCAAGCCCTGCATGCTGTACCAATGCATGGACACTTATCACAGCCCTGCATGAACACTCATCAATAAAGCATGCACAGCATAGGGAAACTAACAATTCCACCTTACACCAACATACACAAGTAAAAGCTGGCAGGGAAACAACAACCATAGAGGGGAAGCCAGGGATGAACAATATGTCATACACATGAAGCATAATACATCATTTACATCCCCACAGGTACCGCAGCCAATGTCACTGGAGAGGAGGTGCCAGCACTATCCAGTCCCCCAACTGAAGAAGCCCACAGTGATGACGGTAACTCTGGTCTTCAGAATCTGGACAATCTACCTGGCCCATCAGGGACCACTGGACAGCTGGTTACCCAAGCCCAGTCACAGACCACCCCAGAGCCTCCCCCATCAGGAAACAACAGTTTATTTGCAATGGTTGTACCTGTTTCAATCAATACATATTTGAAATACATGACATACTCGAAATCGATTTATATCAAAGGGTGTTTATTGTAGTGCTAATATATAGAGGGGGAAGTGCAAGGGGATGGGGTGATGATGGAGGAAAGTCTAGGGTATTGTTCCAGTCCGTTTGTAGCACAGGTGCATTGTCCAAGGTGACATAGGAAGGGGAGCAATAGCAGTTCAAGGTGGACAGGGTGACTGAGTGGGACACAAGGGGGACAATCAGGAGAGTCTCATTTCCTGGCGGTGGTCTTGGCAAGTGTCTCTGGCTTCTGTCTTGATTGCAGGGAATGTTTGTGGGGTGGTTCACCTTCTGTAGGGGGAGGGGTGCTGGTGGCTCGTGAGTTCTGTGGTGGGGCCTCCTTGTAACTAGCAGCAGCGGAAGTGGAAGGATATTCAGATGACTGGCTAGTGGAAAGGGCCTGCTGGTGTGACACTGCCTCCCTCATAATGTTGGCCATGTCTGCACTGCTGCCACAGGGGCATCTCCAGTCTCCTCCTCCTGCTGAAAAGGGACATGGCGTCTGAGGGCCAGGTTGTTCAACTTGCAGCATGCCACCACTGGCAGACCTTCTTGGTTGAGTAGCAAAGGGATCCATCTGTCAGATGAAGGCACCGGAACGTGGCCTTCAGAAAGCCAAAGGTCCTTTCAGTGATCCTTCTGCTTCATCCATGTGCCTCATTATAACGTTCTTCTGCCCTTGTCCTAGCATTCCTCACAGGGGTCAGCAGCCATGATAGGTTTGGGTAACCAGAGTCACCTGCAAATATTGAGGGACAACATTTAGCCACACGCTATCCTATATGGCCAACAGGATAGGCATACACCAACATGTACTGTGTGGGAACCAGGGATCACCTATTAGCCACACCCTGTGCCTCTGTAGTTTGGCCATCACAGTTGGGATGCTGCTATTCCTTAGGACAAAGGCATCATTCACCTACCCTAGATACTTAGCATTGACGAGGTAGATATACTGATCCGCCAAGCACACCATCTGCACATTCATATGTTTCCTGAACACCTATTCATTCTGGCTGGGAGGACCAATGCAATATGTGTTCCGTCAATAGCCCCAATTATATTGGGGATATCTCCCATTGTATAAAAACCCGGCCTTCACAGTGGCCAAATCCTCAACCTGGGGGAATGCAATGTAGCTGCACATGTGTTTTATCAGGGCAGGCAACACTCTTGTCAGAGCTATTGAGAACATTAGCTGTGACATTCCTGCTGCCAAGCCCACTGTCACTTCGAAAGAACCAGTTGCCAGGAAATGGAGAACTGATAGCACTTGCAAAAGAGGGGGTATCCCAGTGGGCTGACTGATAGCAGATATCAGGTCAGGCTCCAGTTGGGCACACAGCTCTGTAATTGTGGCCCTGTCCAGTCTATAAGTGAGGATAATGTGCCTGTCCTCCAGTGTAGCCAAGTCCACCAGGGGTCTGTACACGGGGTATGTCTCCATCTCCTATTCATTCGCAGCGTTAGGTATCTTAGGGACAAAAGAGTGAATAGGCTTTCACAAACTGAACAATGGAGCCACAACAGTAGTCCGCAATCTGTAAACATGTCATGGGACAGTGTAATTTGTCAAGTATGTGCATATTTATCCTGTGACGCATATTGGCCTGCCCCCCTTGAAATGATGTCTACCTGTCCTGTGTGGAGGGACAGGTGGACGTGAGGTAATACCGCTGACGTTGTGCGCCGTGGTGGGAGGCGGTCGGGAACTGCTGTGCAATTCCTCATTGGTTATAATTGGGCCCTATGGGGTACAGTGACCAATGGTGATCTATGTCGGCAATGACAGTATCCACCGCCGTGGACGTGACAGACATTTTCTATTTGATTCCTCACTTGTTTCCTGACCTTCCATAGGAGAGGACCTACAGTGCATGTGCTGCTGTGACCTGTATCTGGAACCTACCATGTCCTGTGTGACCAGGGAAAGTGCCCCAGCCTTCACTTCAGAAGAATTGGAGAGACTGCTGGCTGGGGTCCTACCCTTCTAAGGACTGCTGTATGGGCCTCCAGACCAACAGGCGAGTGCACTGTGGGCACGATGCATGTGGCATGAATGCATGGAGGTGTGTGTGAAGGCATCATGTAAGGGGGTGGGATGTTCTCTTGGCTGGGTACACGTTGAGTGTTGGGCTATATGTGTGCCAATAGTGATGGAAATGGGTATGGTTGGCCTTTCGTGTTACTGGCTGGACTGTTTGTCTAATGGTGTTCTCTTGTCTGTATTGCCTCTGCAGGTCAGCGCCCATCAAAAGAAGGGTATATGGCGTGCCCTCGCCAAGGAGGTGCTGACCCTGGGGGTCTATGGAAGGCGGAGCACCCACTGTCACAAACGGGGTGGTGGACCTGAGATGATGGGCATGGAAGACCACGGAGGCTCGACTGGGGATGGCCTCCCAATGAGGAAGGGGTGTCCATCGGACCCTGACCGCGCTGATGGCCCACATACTGGCGGTGGCCTATCCAGAGCTGAATGGGTGCTTAAGGGCATCACAGCAGCCACAAGGGGGTGAATACAGTGGCCATCAGTGAAGGAAACGGCTAGAGGGGTGGTATCTGGGTGGTAGTTGTGTGTCAGTGGGTGCCCCTAGGCCAGGACAGACATAGCAGCATAGGTCCTCTGGTGGCTAAGGGTCTGAAGGGGAAATACTGCCTACCTAGCTTGTTAGCATCCACTACTGGTCAGGGCTGCGTGGAACCCAGGTGTGCTGCAGTTGGCAGTGTGTGCTCCTCTTCATGCCTTGGTGGCTAGCCGTATCACTGGTAGTGCAAGGCATAGTGGGTAGGCCTGTTCCCTATGTGTGAGGGTGCTGTGTATGCCAACTGTGGTGTTGGTGCAGTCACTGACCCAGTGTATCCTTTGTCTCTCTCCCCCTTTTCTTCTTTTGTCATCCTGTCCTTATGTGCATTAGCATCATCTGGCAGAGGAGCATAGGCACCGGCGACGGAGGGAGCTGCATCCCACAGGACCCAGGAGGCAGAGTCCACTGATGCTGAGGGCACCACTGGGACAGAGGGCGAGGGGAGCACCATGGCGGATACTGGAGGGGACAATTCAGACTCAGATACCTCCTCCGATGGAAGCTCCCTGGTGGTGGCGGACACTTCTGTGACCACCCCAGCTAGAGGTGGAGCCCCCACACCCCATACCAGCGTGGCCCTCCCAACAGCCCCTCATAGAGTTGCCCGTGCCTGCTCACCCAGGAGGGTGGGCATCTCCTTCGCCCCAGGCACCTCAGGCCCTGCCCCAGTGAGCCCTGCTGCCCTGAGTGAGGAGGCTATTGACCTCCTGAGATCCATCTCTGTAGGGCAGTCAACCATTGTGAATGCCAGCCAGGGGCTGGCAGCCCAGATGCAGCAATCTAATGCATTCGTGGAGGGCCTTCTCAGTGGATTGGCGGCCCAACAGAGATCGATCCAGGCTCTGGCCTCCTCTCTCATGGCAGACATTGTCCCTGTTTCAACCGTCCCCCCTCCACCTTCCACTTTCCAGTCCCATTCTCCTCAACCCCAACCCATCCCAAGCCAGATGAGCATGCACACAAGACAACATCCAGAAGTGGCACAGGCAAACAAAAGCACCGCACTTAATTTCTCAGGCACTCACACAAACACCATTCATTTGCAGACACAACAACATCCACTATTTCCACTGTCTCCCATTCCTCCTCATCTTCAACTTCCCACCCAGTTATGTCCACACTCACACCTGCATGCACTCCATCATCATCCACTACCTGCATCATCACCACACCAAGCAGAACACATACCTCACTGGCAGACACCTCCACAACATTCATGCACACGTGTCCTCTCCAACTGTGTCTGTCCCCCCCCAAAGTACACAAACACAAGCACTCAGACTCTCAACAGCCATCCACCTCACAACAACATACAACCCATGCACCTGCACCCAAATCCAGCAGACAAACCCCTCCAACAAACACTCACTCATCCTCCACTCCCATTACTTCTCCCTCTTCCCATCCCAATGCCTCTAAAAAGCTTGTCCTTTCCCAGGTTAACCGCTTCCCTATCCCTCCCCCCGTCCTGCACATATGGCCAGAGTATCAAGGATCCAGCCAAGCACCTCAGACAAACAGTCCACGGGCTCAGTTTCAGCAGCACCTACTCATGGTGGAAAGGATTCCAGGCCACAAATACTGAAGGGGAAGGAGCCTGCACCAGCCACCAAGAAGGGGAAGGAGCGTGCACTAGCCACCAAGAAGGGAAAGAAGCCTGCACCAGCCACCAAGAAAGGGAAGGCACCTGCACCAGCCACCAAGAAGGGGAAGAAGCCTGCACAAGAAGCTGTGACAGAGCCCCCACCACAAGCTGTGGTTGTGCAGCCGTCAGAAAATGCAGGGGCTGAGCAGGAGTCTCCCCCAACCACCACCACAGTGCATCCATCAGAGGGTGCAGGGGCTGAGCAGGAGCCTCCCATGACCACCACCACAGTGCAGTCATAGGAGAGTGCAGGGGCTGAGGAGGAGCCTCCCACAACCGCTACCAAAGTGCAGACATCGGAGGGTGCAGGGGCTGAGCAGGAGCCTCCCACAACCACCACCACAGTGCAGCCATCACCGCCGGAGGATGCCATATAATCCAGCATCTATGGGCTGCTGTGCGGCCTTCCCCCACCAGAACCAGTGGGGTATTCACCCACCTGAGAGACTGTGGCCTTGCACTCCCAGGACCAATCACAGGGCATATTGGCCCCTCCAAAACCAGTGGGAAAGACACCCACTTCAGATACTGTGGCCCATCACTCCCCATGACAAAGCACAGGGCATGTTTCCCCCTCCAGAACCAGTGGGAAAGACAACCACTCCAGAGACTGTGGCCAATCACTCCCTAGGACCAAGCACAGGGCATGTTGCCCCCTCCAGAACCAGTGGGCAAGTCACCCACTTGAGAGACTGTGGCCTTGCACTCCCCAGGACAAAGAGAAATGGGCATGTTGCCCCCTCCAGAACCAGTAGTCTTGTTTCTGCATCTGGCTGAGGTGCCCCTCTCCCCCTGAGGTGCCTGCCTATTTGCCAACTGATGCCCCTGCAGTGTTCTCTCCGTATTGGTAGAGGGATCGAGTGGGGCCTTGGAATTTGCCCTGTGGCCATTTACCCTTTATTTTTCAAGTAGATTGTAAGTTTGGACAAAGAGACAAGTTGAACATATGGACAGCAGAGTGCTTCTATTTGTCACAGGAGCTGTATTTGCAGTTTGCTGATCTGGGCTGATAGCTCTAAACTTATTTTAAACCACAGACTCTATCAGGATTAATAATTTGCTATTACAAGTGGGTGAAGGTCAGTCACTCTCTTACATGCCTCCTCCTTTCTTGGGACAGAGGGCACTTTCAACATATTTAAGCCCACAGACTTGTGAGCCAAAAGAAGATCATAGAACACAACTGTGTAACCAAGAAAAATGGCCATTGCTATTCAGTAGTAGATAACTATGACTCAAACACATCAATGTGACCTTTCGGCATTAAACTATTTTGGAGCTGACATCATGGGGAAATATGGGTCAGGGAATGACTGAATCAGAAAAAAATAGTTTGAGTGGAGGTGTGTCATAGAATTACAAATAAAGTTTACCCTTGGTCGCAATCAAGATGAGGAATTATACAAGCACCTGTATGTGCCCTGGGTTTCTGATGAATTGATAAGAAGTTATGAAACCCAAAGATTCTACAGTCCCAGAAATTAGCTTTTTAGAGGTATTTATTGAGTCTTGAAAATGGGCCTAAAGAAGGTATGAGTTAACTGTACATCAAGGGCCATTGAAACATTGACAAAATGCCCAACTAGAAGGCAATCTGTATGTAATAAACAAAATAATGTTAATTAGTACACACTAAAACCCTGATCATGTTCAATACATTTAGGTTATATAGACCAGAGAAAGCTTGCCTATGAACAATAATAGGAGTGAACAAGATATTTAAAAGCTATCAAGCCTCACATTCATGTGAAGCTTGAATCTTATGAGTGAGCTTTATTAAACTTAAAGTGTCTCGCTGAGTGGCATTTAAACAATGAAACAAGATGCAATGCAAAGGGGCCATCCTGTTTACAGGAAAATGTAGTTTTCTTTATGCACATTCATCTCTAACAGTCAGTGACCCCAGAATGTTTCTTTGTTTGATAATTTCTGCTGAGGTTTTGAAACTGCTGTGATATCAATTGCAGAAACGGCCCTATTCAAAAGGACTACTGTGTATGGAACATTGTGAAACATATGAATGTACTGAAACCAACAAGACTACTGACAGATCATGGAATATGAAATAATAAATGAAGAATTCATACGATGGTGACGGAATAACACTTTTGTTCATATTTATTGCATGTAAGTTGTTCCCTTTTACATTTGCATTGATTGAGTTCAAAGGGGCAAAGGATACATCTGCTCTATATGTTCCCTTAGTTAAATATCAATTGCTTTTAATTATAAACAGGGTCAATGCTTACAGTTTTAATACGTTGATGAGAAATCACCAAATGCTGGGATCAACTAAGAGACTATATAAACATCCTAAAAAGGAAAAAAAGACTTATCCAGCAATGAATAAGAGAGACCCAGTCAAAATGCATTGGTGCATTCTGTAAGCTTCATAGTAACTGCTTCTTAGATTGGCACTATTCCTTGATGTTAGGAATTAGATTTTTTGTTTTAAACTTTGATTGTACATGTTTGCATTTGTTGATAATATTTCTGTAGATAGAAGAAATTGGCTACACTCCTCACATGCTCAAAAGAGGAAGTTTAGATAAAATGATCTGTTCAGGTCCCGCTCCACCTACCAGTGGCCCCATACTACTAAGAATTGCTCATTCTTATTGGAAACTGGCCATAAAATACAGGCACTCACCTACACCATATGCCCCTAACATGCCATTGTGTGGGCCTCCTGGAGGACCCTTACGCCTGGAATGTTACGCCCCTGGAATCAGAGGATGGGGATGACTGTAGGTTCCCTAGTCACAAATGGTACATTAATGCCCCACCTCGAATTTAGACAGTCACACGGATTACCAGGTACCCTATTTTTAACACATAGTAGCATAATGAGATATGTGTGTCGCTATTGAGCTCCAGATGGTAATACACCTGAAAATGGGGACACGAGAGACACCTGATCAGATGGTTGAATAATGGACTTGAGCACATGTTGGGATCCCATTAGACTCACTGAGATGTCAATTGGAGCTCAACATAAACAGAACAGTAACCGTTAAAGAACTGTTCTTCCTCTTACAAAACCCAAAACACATTTCACGTAATACACTTTTCAAATTTATACAATTTTCCATACTCCAGAGGGCCTACCTTACGCCCCACGTGTTCTGGTCCTGCCCGTTGCTCGTGTAATATTGGTACCAAAGTGGGGACAACATTGTTAAGTCTGACCAGAAATGATCACTGGCACACACTGGAACAATGTATATTAGGCTTATACCCAAGATCCAAATTGTCTACGGTGTCCTCCTGCTTTGCGGACCTGTCAGTATTATTGGCCAAATGTTTACTGACATGCCGCAGGAAGCCTTCACAGCCCTCTTTGGGTCTCAGCTGGAGGGGAGAGGTGGCACAACAGGGGCTAGCAGAAGGGGTTGCACTTGGTCAAGAAGAATGTAAAGGGCTCTGCAAACGGCCAATAGTGATGGAATGTGACACTATCCTAGAAAAACGAAGTGCTCGAGACAGTGAGGTGGACAGTGCTGGCTAGGCCATTGTAGAGATGTTCCATTAACAACTGACACCCACCACTACCCATACCAATGTCTCTTCATAGTTCCTTTAATACTCTTCCTGATAGAAAATTAGCCTAATAGGAATACCCCATTTTCCAAGTAGCATTTACCAGCTGTTCTGTGTCTAGGAATTAACATACGGATAAATTAATCAGACTAATTGCACAGTTTCCCCCTCTGTTGTCATGGACATTATGGGAAAGAATTCTTCTTTGCACCGCTAATGATTCACACACAAGTCAGGGTATTGCTGGGGGTCGGAAGGATAATGTTATCAGAAATAAATTTTTATGTACATTTGTATTTTTTGTAGCTGCACTGACACACTGGACAAGTTTATATGAGCCACGGCTCGAATTATGTAACAACACGTCTACTATTACTACTTGCATTACTATGCATGATATGTATCTTTATGTGCAGAGTCAATTGAAAATGCAATGAAGTTTGTGTTAAAAACATAATATTTCAGAAGTTAATGTTGCTTGCTAGAAGTTTGTAAACTGTTGCACATTCAGGTATTTTCGCACACTGTGGCCTATTGCCCTATGCTGTCTCACATGCCGATAGAGTCATGAAAGAGATAGCTAGAATTTTGATTAAACTGTTATTGTAAATGCACACATAGCAATGACATACAATTACACTTCTCCCTATGTAAAACAGGCTCGAGCTGACAGAGCATCAGACTTATTAGAAAGAAAACAATTGCAGTTCTGGTTAATTTATACACACATTAACAACTTCATGTTGAAAGGAACAGATATAGGTGGGACTGTGAATTGGGTTGCTACTGTAAGCAGAGACACTCCTAGAGACCTCACTGTACATCTACTTTGACATTCATCATCCCATTATTTAACCTTTCATGACTCAAAAATCTCTCATTAATCTGTCACCCTCTTTTAACAAAGACATGTTTACATAAATCAAATAACTGGTATGCAGATCACTCCAAACATCCAACTCTCTCCTACCTTTGCCAGTGTACTCTAACTTCACCTCTATCCTGTCACTCAAAGTTATCTTTTCCATTATATTATATTCGGGCTCCTGTTTCTTTCATTTCAATGCTATATGCCAAGATAGACGCTATGTATTGTAGTTAAAACTCTTTAATTTGACTCCTCACAATAGAACCAAACAAAACATCCAAATGCAACCAAAGCATCTGGCACGGCCCAACTTCTTCTTTTGCATATTTCTCCAAAGAACAGCTAAGGACGTGAATATTATCTTTAATTCATTATGATATTAAAGCAAATTTAATGTTTTGTTGTTTGTATATTATTGTAGACCATAAAAACAATATTTTTAGAGTTATTGAGGTTAATGATGAATGAAAGAGAGATATGTTTTAGGTAAGGGGAATATATTTATTTTTATAATAGATGGTGTGCTTCAACATATGTTACGATTTTCATGTTTGTCTTTTTTACTATGGAGAAATTGTTGGGGGAGTTGCTTGCGACTAGAAATGTAGTGGCAGGTCACCTGTGCTGCTCTGCAAGCTTCCATCCCATTAAAATCCTGCAGTATTCTGGTATCTTTGCAAAAATGCATTTGGTAGGTAGCAAAAATGCTACTTACTGAGCTGCAAAAGCAGCAAATGGACAGGATCCCAAAAGAACATTTTGGAAATGAGGAATCAGTTAATAGACATTTAATTAGTCTATGCAATACTCAAAGCCCTTGGAATGTTTCAACAAGGAATGTTCATGCTTCACTATTTGGTCTTTACAAGCTGTGAGTTCTGTTCCATGAAAATATGTCTTCTGTGAACCTCAGAAGGATACTGTTCGAAGCTACTTTTTGGGATTTCCTATAGATCTTTGTATCCTAGCAGTGAATTATTGTGTTCCTCATTTGAGGAATTGGTACATCTGATGCCATGGTGTTACACAAGTTGTTCCTGAAAACAACTCTGTAAAGGTTACATCATATACGGCCAAATTCAAACCCAAAACAAAATAGGCCTTAAATGCACTTCACATATCTTCACATTCCCACCCAAATCAAAGCAGATGGGTACTATGAGCATAGTAAAGGAAAACCTACATGCCATAGCATAAACAAATGAATGATAAATTCTAGGTTAGACATGTAGATGTGACTCGATATAATCAACACAATGAAGGACTGCCCAGCCTCACTAGATTGAGCAAAAGCTATCATGATACATATATATATATATAATATATATATATTCTACTATTATATCAAATAATGCATCGCAGCGCCAAAGTGACAAACAGATAACTACCAAGAAAATATGGTCAATCTTATTCACAAAGAAAGTTGATATGTTACTTCTGTTTGTTTCCTCTGAAGTTTAATAGAATTTCAGATTTTTGTGATATTCGCAAATGTATCCAAGACTTCTCATTGAAAGCCTCAACAGTCACAGGTTCACTGAAGTATCCCTGTAAATCCCATGTCAGTTCCCATGTCAGTTCCCATAACAGACAATACAAAAGAACTTCTGTATACATCAATATATATAATGTAGAGATGTATGAACAGGTATTACACATTAGTGCAATTGTACTTTGAATCTGTTGAAGCATAGTTTGTAACAATACTCCTTAAGGACAATTGGAAGCCTTCAGCACCTCTTCTGAGCTTTAGGGGTGTGATATTTGAGGTAAATATTACATATTATTAAGAACAACATGCTAATAAGTAAAATACATTCAATTCAGTATGATTACAGTAATTAATGAGAGTTTGTATTCTATTTTCAAGATTTTAATAAATCATTAGTTTATCACTCACTTTATTAGCAACTCATTTAATCTCAATGCAAATTACAGAACAGATCATATAGCATGTCTCATAAAGATCTAGTCCCCAACTAGTCTAATTTTAGGAAAAGGTTAAAGTTCATTAGTACCCATAAAGAGATCTTCTCTCGGATGTGAAAGCATTTTGAATTGTGAATGGTATTTTGTAAGTTCCCACCACTTTTGCATCAACAAATTATGCAAATGTGGCACTAAAAAAGTATAAATATGGGCCATAGTTTCTAATAAAATCTCACTGGGAATTTTCAGTAGAATCTCTCAGCAATAGGTTCAGGCAAGATGAAGTAAGTCTCAGAATGAATCCAAGATGCATCAGTAAAAAAAATAGGACAAATTGTGTCAGGATCAGAGTGCTCTCAGGTACAGATATAATTTACCAGACTTGAGTAGATAATCTTTGGTTCTAACCAGTCAGCTCTTGAAGTCTTCATGTGAACGGGTCAGCTTCTGTAGGTGGCAAATTTTAACAAAGACCATTTTAAATACAAAATACATTTAAGTAATTTCCAGAAAGTAATGTAACAAATGTATTTCTTCCCAGCAGTTAATGTTTATAAGACAAGGAACAGTTATGAAAGCATGATACACTTTTCACATGACTTCATTTATGTTCCCGTACATCTTTCTACCAAAGCCTATTCATAAAGACACAACTTTTTAGATATAATTCAAGATTGAGGTAATTCTTTTCATAGGTTGAATGATCATGAAACAAAGGTCTTAACAGTTTCTCTATTCATTTACTTGTTACCATGCAACCTATTGTGGCATGAAATGTTACACATATGACCATAACACAGGTCAAAACCAACAACAGAAAAGAACGAAGGAAAGAAAGAAATAAGAATTTGTCCTTATCAGTAGTTTAGCCAGGTACAAGTCATCATGGAAGCTTTAACGACAAAACCCACATTTAAATGCAGTGTTTAGTTAAAGCCTACAAAATAGACTATTTCTGAAAACGTTTTGTCTCCATAGCGAAACTATCCTTTTCTCATTAAGAACTCCCTGTAAATAAACTCCTCACCACTTTCATGGGTGCCTGAAGGAATAGAGAAGGACCTGTTCTCACTCAACATACACAAGGGACATGAAACAGGCCATCCTTAGATGATGTAAAATATGTAGATGAAGATTATCTCTAGAAAAGGGCACACATAAAAATGGGTCTTTATCAAAGAAGGCACAATGCTGTGTGAAAATTGGTTTAAAGCCAATAAAGGGCTGTTAAATGTGATACTCAAGCTAAAACCAGAAGAGCGCTACGTTCTGGATGGTTTGGAGTTGAAATCTCAAAATCTATTCCTTACCATAAATAATAGTAATTATTGGTTATTTTATATAATTAGTCGTATATGAATAAAATGTATGTTAAATTATTAACAAGCAATGACAGTCCTACCTAAACCCTAATGGTAACCCCTAAGACATGGCGCAGGTCAGAACAGAATTGCACTGTGAGAGCTGTGGAATGTGTTACAAATGGAAAATCAGTGCAAGGTGCAGGTCAGAATGGAGGTGCATTGTAAAAGTGGTGTGTCTTAGTACTTGGATACAGAAAAACTTGCATTACGTTAGTTGTATTGTTGTTGCGCCACTTAGAGGTCAATGCAGGATACTGGTCTAGAGAGTGGAGCATTTGGCGTGGCTCTGACATACAATAAGGTATTATTTGAACTCAGGGGAGGACTGTCCAACAACCCAAGTTGGCTAATGCCTGCCTTCCTACTTTAAAAGCTTTAGTCTTGTCCTTTGTGGGTAGGTAGGCTTTCCACTGTATACGTTCATGTTCCTTATAATTAGGAACAATGAGGTAAATGTGTTTATTAAGCAGTATGGCGCCAGACATTTTCTGTACTGCAGATCTTTCCTCCCACTCACAGGCACTTCTGAACAGCTCTTGTTCCAAGTGTGAAGCACTGTATGAAAGACATCCTGCCAAGTCTGTAAAGACATTCTGCCACTCTGAAGTGGGACAGGAACTGTTTCCCTGCTACAGAGAGGGGTGAGAGTGACTCAATTTGTAAAAATGTGCTCTGGCTGATTGGCTTTTTTAAATATTATTGGTCCCATCTGATAATCTCTGCTGCCGTAGGGGTTTTCGGCATCTCTGAGACTGTGTGCTCTTAGCTCTCGCTTCCCACTTACAGTGATTTTTCTGCACTTCACCTTCCTCTCGCTGGCTCTTTTGTGCTTTTTCTGTGTTGGACGCCCCCTTCTACAGCGGCCATTTTGTCAACTTGTCTGTACTTGTTTCCTGGCTCTTAGAAGGTTATGATTAAAGATCCCTGATACCTGTTCATATGCCAGGCTTTGTATTTCAAGCCTGTTCCTACCTCCATTTCAACACTGCATGGCACTGTGAATGCTACTGATTTCAAATGCAATGTGTGTGCTTAACTTATTCCATTTTTTGTGCAATGCCAAAGAAAGCAATTTTGGGACTTCTGACCCTGATGAAAGGTGCAATGATTCATGGCAAATGCCCTTGGTAGCAGTCCAAAGGCAGAACCTTGGTGCAGTGTCGGCTTAGCCTCACTGCAAAGTTTACAGTCACTCAATGCTATATGACCCCTCTTTAAAATTCAGGATATGTTGTTCCCTTAAGTAACAGAACCTAGCGCTTTCCAGGACCTGAGACTAAGGGCTACATGTACCAAAGTTTGGTTTTGTGACTCGCAAATTGCGAGTCAGAGCGACTCGCTATTTGCAAGTCGCAAAACCTTATGTTGCATAGTGTCAATTACACTATTTGCGATTTGCAAGGGGGTCGCAAATGCCCACCTCATGAATATTCATGAGGTAGGTCACAATTTGAGACCCCCTTGGGAATGGCGGCCTTCACAAGGATGGTGGCCTGCTGGAGACAGCAGACCACCATGTCTGTGACTGTTTTTAAATAAAGCAGTTTTATTTCAAATGCAGCTCGTTTTCCTTTAAGGAAAACAAGATGCATTTCAAAAACAAAAAATGAAACTTTTTCATTTCATTTTTTCAGAGCAGGCAGTGGTCCGTAGGACCACTACCTGCTCTGCAAAAAATGTTTTGACTGACATTCACAAAATGGGTTAGCACCAGTCCCATGGGAACCCCTTCCTGTTTGCGAATGGGTTAGCACCAGTGTGACACTGGTGCTCACTGCTATTGTTTTGCGACCACATTCGCGGTCACAAAACAATCATACATCGGACTGCGAGTCGCAATCAGGAAGGGAACACTCCTTCCTAATTGCGACTCACAATCCCTTTTTGCAATTCAGTAAATAGTTTACCGAATCGCAAAAATGGTTTGGAACATGTCAAAATGCATTTTGCACATCACAAACGGCCCGATTTGCTGTTTTGCGATGTACAAACTGCTTCGTACATGTAGCCCTAAGTCCTATATAAGTGCACATAATTATCAAGGTATAGCTCCATTTTCGATCCTCGCCATCACAGTCCGTCAGTCTAGGGTCCTAGATTTTATTTGAGGACTTTTAATTCTTATAATCTTCTGAGAAGACATTGAGCTGAATGTTGGAGAAGGCATTTGGCGAAGTACCAAAGGAGAGCTGCTTCTTTTGATAGACCGCAGGGAATAGATGTCAGGCAAGAGAGAAGCCTAATGCAAATATATATATATATAGAGAGAGAGAGAGAGCAAGAAAGAGAGGGGAAAAGCAGAGAAGAAGCTGAGAGTTTTCGATGCTGGGGGGCAGGGAGGATAGAACATTTGGGAGGAGAGGCGCAGAACGCCGTTGAGCTCCAGGGAGACGCCACAGAGCCTGCAATGCAAGTTCAATTGGTCATTATACATCTTTCTCGACTCTTGGATCAAAGGCAGAGTCCCCAGTGGCCACGTGAAGGAAGCTAACAGATATTCCGCGGCTCAATCCTCAGCAGACCTTATTTATTATTGACTAGGGCCTTCAATGGGCAGACCAAGGCCAGCATCGTTTAAAATTGTTTTCACACAAGTTTTCAGGAGCTTTTGAAAAACATAATGTTTCTGGATTATTATTTCAGAAATCCACTATCCATGCTGCTACTGCTTACTTTCCCTAAAACAGACATAAAACATTCTTAGCTTCTTAAAATTATATCTTCTTCTTTAGGTGACAGAAAAACTATGCACACTTGAGTATTATTTGTACCTTTTCTCTTAATATGACCAATTTGAAGTGGATAAAGCATCCTTGGATTGTTTTTAACTTTGCCTGGACACTTAGAAAAGTATGAAAAATACTGCCGAATGTGTGCTTTTCTATCGTTGTCGTTCGATTTTAAAGATTCTGTGAATTTGGCAAAGAACCTACAGATTAAAATTTTACCATACCTTGAAGATGCGAAATATTAATTGCAGTAAGACGTGATACTCTACTAGGTGACAAAAGTGTTGATTTTAAAGCATAGCTTTGCTTTTGGTACTCATTTCTTTTTTTTCGTCTATTTACATGTATAATGCCCTGACTTTCAAGTTGTGCTAGTTTTTGTTTTGATATTTTACCTTATGCTAGTTGAGCCGCCTTCATTTTTTTTTGGGGGGGGTGCAGAGGGTTTACCTTCACGCCTTGGAAGACGGAATGGTGAAGGCGGAGGCAAAAGAAATAGCGGAATTTCAGCCATATATAGGGTTGATAAACAGCTGAAAGTCAGATGGAAAATGAGCCTATTTTTAGACAGGTTTACAATTATCATCTTCCTTTAGATTATGCACTAGATCGAGAGCAAGATCTTGTGTACAGAATAAAGTACACCCTAAAGTACACTATAGGGCAATTTTCCGCTACTTTCCTCATATGTTAGTACTAGTAATTGGAGTGGGAGCATACATCATTTCAATGTATTGATTCAAAAATAGTTTGTAATGTTAATGTTTTTTTGTCAAACTGTTTTTATTCATATTTTCACTGCCAGGATCATATAGATTGCACCATTATTTAGGCCGTATCAAAAATTCAGTGGCAAATGACAGGTACAGTTTCAAAAATGGAATCTGGTTTATTTGCAATAAGAAGCAGAGGTGAAGATAGGAAGCGATAAGAGACAAGGGGCCAGATGTAGGAAAGGATTTGCAACTCGCAAAAGGCAAAAACTGCCGTTTGCGAGTTGCAAATCGCATTTTCCTATGCAGAAATGCATTCTGCGAGTCGGACCGACTCGCAAAATGCATTTCAGAATCGCAAATAGGAAGGGGTGTTCCCTTCCTATTTGCGATTCGGAGTGGTATGCAATACCATTTGCGACCGCATATGCGGTCGCAAATGGTGTTGCAGTTACCATCCACTTCAAGTGGATGGTAACCCACTCGCAAATTGGAAGGGGTCCCCATGGGACCCCTTCCAGTATGTGACTGGACCCCCCAAAAAATTTTCAGGGCAGGGAGTGGTCCAAGGGACCACTCCCTGCCCTGAAAAAATACCGAAACTAAAGGTTTCGGTTTTTTTTTTTAAGTGCAGCTCGTTTTCCTTTAAGGAAAACGGGCTACACTTAAAAAAAAAAAAAACTGCTTTATTTAAAGCAGTCACGAACACGGAGGTCTGCTGACTACAGCAGGCCTCCATGTTTGCAAGTGCCCATAGTCGGTATGGGGCCGCAATTTGCGACCCACCTCATTAATATTAATGAGGTGGGTCATTGCGACCCCATACCGACTCGCAGACGGTGTCTGAGACACCGTTCTGCATGACATTTTGCGAGTTGCAAATAGCGAGTCGCTAAGACTCGCTATTTGCAACTCGCAAAATGCTTCTTTACTACATCTGGCCCAAAGGGAGTAAAAGAAGGAAGGAGGAGAGATGCGTAACATCGTCATACAATATACAGAAACGACATTGCCAACATGTTCGCGAACATTTCTTATGTGGTAATGTCTAAAAAGGAAGTAGTGGAATGTAAGAAGAACACTAAAACAGGTTTTGGATGGGATAGTAAGGCCCTGATTTATACTTTTTGGGGCAAAACTGCACTAACGCAGTTTTGCACCAAAACGTTTAGCACCGGCTTGCACCATTTCTGTGCACCAGCCGGGCATCCTATTTATGGAATGGTGTAAGCCGGTACAAAGGGTAGGCTAGTGTAAAAAAAAAAATGACGTAAGTCGAGTGGGCTGGCGGTATGGAAGAAGGGGGTTTTGCACCAAAAAATGACTTTAGGCAGGTGAGAGTAAAAAAAAATGACTCTAACCTGCCTAGAGTCATTTTCTGATGCAAAACCATCCATACCACATGACTCCTGTCTTAGAAAAGACAGGAGTCATGCCCAAAATCCCAATGGCCACCACAGGGGACTAGGGGCCCCTGGGCATGGCCATTGCACCTTGTGCCTTTAATACAATAAAATACTTACCTGTACTTACCTGGGATGGGGGTCCCCCATCCTCCGCTGTCCCTCTGGTGTGAGTGAGGGTGTCCCTGGGGCCCAGGGAGTGAACCTGTGGGCTTATTCTATGGTGATCCCCCATGGAAATAGGCCCACAGGTCCTCTAACGCTTGCCCTGACCCAGGCATTAAAAAATGGGGCAAAGCAAGTTTTGCACCATTTTTTGACCCCTCCTCCCTCCGTGCACCATTTTTGCACGGGAGTATAAATATGGCGTTAAGGTTATAGAGTAATTTTTTACACGGGAATGCCTACCTTGCATCTCATTGAGGCAAGGTAGGTTTCCACGTCCAAGAAATTACTTGAACTCCATAATTTTGGCGCTAGAAGGGTCTAGCGCCACAGTATAAATACGGAGTTCGTTTTGCACCAGGTTATCTGTAGGAAACAAAGCAAGTCAGAGTGTAGTCAGAGAGGAAATGGAGAGCCATATATCTTGAAAAGCTGCACTGTTCTGGTTCGGGTGGGGCAGGAGAAAAGTGGGAGGCCATGGGACAGGCAGTGCACCAAGGATGTATTCAAATCCCTTTCGGGTATCTGCGAGGATGTCTGTCATGCGTTTGATTGTTAAGGCGTGCCAGAGGCATGCATAACATTGTGTGATAGACGGGGCCTCTGTTTTTTTTCCATATGGCAGCTAGAACCATCTTAGCTGCTTCTAGGCAGAGCCACATGATAGATTAATTGTGCAGGGTTTGTAGTTTAAGGGAAGGGTCATGAAGCCCATATAAGACAAATCCTGCAGTGAAGGGTTTTAGGTAACCTAGAATATCCTTAAATTTGGCTAAGATTTTAGCCCAGTAGGGACGAATTGTTGGGCAATCCCACCAAATGTGTAGAAAATCCCCCTGTAAACCGCATCCCCTCCAGCACAAGTCCGCAGTGTTTGGGAATATTTTAAGATAAGATACCAGTCATAAAGGAATTTGTAGTGAGCCTCTCGAAGGCCAAGTAAGTGGTCATATTTAGAAATGTCATTCCAGAGGATCTGCAATTGCTTATTTATAATCGGGATTCAAGGTGTGCATTCCCAGAATGAGATATGAGGAGGAATTGAGGTGCACTGTGTTGACTTCAGTATTGTATATAAACAAGAAAATTCCCCCAGGTGGAGCCTGCTAGATTCATGAACTGCTCAATAGGAAGCAGATCCCTAGTGGCTGCTATTTGGAGGGTGGGTTGTGGGACCCAATGTTTCAGTTCATTATACCAATTGAGCTCAGAAAAGACTGACATTTCTACAGCAGTTTACAAAAGTTAGTATATCACTTCCATGGAGAATATAAGAAATCCACAGGCAACTACATTCTCACCAAAGATCAAATGATCCTGGATGAAGTGCTTGTGGAAAGGCCACATTATTGGGGATGGGTGTATATTGAGAGGGAAAGGTTGCAATGCAGTGTGATCCAGTCAACCCATCCCATGCATTCAATGTAGTAGCGGTTAGGATGCTATGGTAGGCGTGTAGGCGTGCTTTTTTGGGGTTTCCATTGGATGTCTGAGATTGTCCTACCCATCACCACCCTATCCATGTGAAGCCACAGTTTATTGGATTCTTTAAGGGACCATTCAAAGATTACTCTTAATTGGGTCGCTAAGGTTGGTTAGTGCCAGGCCTTCAATCTCTTTGGGAAGCGTCAGCAGTTTATGGGAGGGGCGGGCTCTGCAAGTTTTCCATGTGATATTTGTTATCAGTGTGCGAGTGGCCAAAAATAAGTCTTTATTCGGTTCGATAGAGTCCTTGAAAGAGGTACAAACTGTGTGGCAATGCTGTCATTTTAACAGCATTGATATGTCCCAACCAGGATAAATACAGAGGAGCCCAGCGTTTGAGGTCTAGGCGTAATTGTCGAAGTAAGGGTGGATTGTTAAGCATATATGACTTTTAGAGGTTGACCCTGAAGCCTACTACTGATTCGAATAGCTTAAAGGATTCTTGCAAGGCTGGTAGAGACGTCTGAGGGGACGTTATAGTTAAAAGGATATTGTCAGTGAACAGAGATATTTTATGTTCATTTGAGCCAAGTAGGAGGCCTGAGATGAAGGCTATAGCCCGTATCTTGGTTGTGATGTGTTCTATGCTGAGCTCCGAGAGTAGTGGCAACGGGGGACAACCCTGCTGTGTTCCTCGCGTCAGCTCAAAGTATTCGGAAATCAAACCATTCACCAATACAGGAGATCTAGGGCAGGTATAGTTGGTGTGGACCATAGAAATAATGTGGTCTCCAAACCCATAACATTGTAATGTATGGAAAAGGATGTGTCAGTCCACCCGTTCAAAGGCCTTTTCGACATTGACCGCTAGTACGAATGTCTGGATTCTCTTTTTAGTGGCCTTCTCTATTAGGTGGATTGTCCGACATGGATTGTCGTAGGTTTGCCTTCCTCTAATGAAGCCAGATTTGTCTGAGTGTATTAAATCTGGCATGACGACTTCTAATCCATTGGCTGATATTTTGGCATAGGGTTTAGCACTGAGATTTAGTAAAGCAATTTACTTATATGATGAGCAGGCATGAGGGTTCTTCCCAGGCTTTGGGATGATGGTTTTAAGGGCTTCGCCCATTGACTGCATGGGAGTGCACTATATGGTTAAATGAAGTCGTCAGTTGTGGAATGATATCTGAGCTAAAAGATTTGTAAAAGTGGGCATTCAACCCATCTGGACCAGGAGCTTTTGCAGAGTTTGTGTGTCTATGGCAGCCTGGTCCTCCTCTCTAGTTATAGGGCTATTAAGTGTTTCCTGCATGTCTTGGGGGATTTGCAGCAGTGTGACATCTTCAAGATATTTTATTTGACCATCATTAATAATGGGGTCAGTGGTATAGAGTTGCTTATAATAGTCTCTGAATGTGTTGATTTTCCCTTTTTCAGACATGTGGATCACCCCAGATTCCGCTTGTAACGGGGGAATTTCTTTTTTATTTGACCCTTAATTGTCATGCTAATAATGAGCCCACTTTGTTGCCCTGTTCATAGGTGTCTTTTTGAGGCATAGAGCTCGGCTCTATCGGTGTAGATTGCCTTGGGCTTGCCTCCCAGGGCCGTAACCTTTCTCTAGAAGGCAAGGAAGGGGGCTGTTTTATGTGTCTTCTCTGTTTGAGAAAGTTTAGATGCCAATAATAGTTGCTCCTTAGGTATTTGTTGGGACAGTGTTGAGAGCACAGAGATGCATTTCCCCCATAGGATATCTTTAAAAGCATCCCAATTTGTCAAGTGAGAAGTGTCTTGAGGTCTATTCAGGGTAAAATATTATTAACTCATCGTATGTAGTTTGGTCCTTGAAGATTGATCTCTTATTAAAATATTGGGAGCAAAATATCTGGTAGCCAGGGTGTGGTGTGTGCCATTTGAGCACCACTTCTAACAGAGCATCATCTGAGAGAGAAATTTAGTGAAAAGTGGATCTCCGGATAGCGTGTTGTAAAGTTTGGCTAATAAATGTGTGATCAATTCTAGAATATTTTTGATCAGTGTGGGAGAAAAATTTATCACGTGTGGTGGGGTTAATGGACCTCTATGCATCGATTAAACCCAGTTGGCGGAGTGATGACTTTGTGGTTTTAGAAAAGGTACCCACTCTGGTCCTGAGTTGGTGAGAACTGCCAAGGGAAGGGTACTATACAAAAGTTAAAATCCCCCATTAGTATTATGTCACCCTCAGTGAAGCCTCCCAGTAGAGAAAGGAAGGATTAAAGGAACTGACTGCTTCATGTTGGGAGCATATCTTGTGGCAATGGTGCACAGACTACCTTTCATTATCCCCTTAACCATTATGAAGCGTTGTACTTTGTCACTTTTACTTCCTGTGATTTGAAATTGCAGTGATGAGTGAAAGGGAAGAGTTATGCTAATATATTTAGTGGTTGCAGATGACTTATAGATCAAGTGATATGTTTTATGTTACATCCATTGGTCTTCTCTTTGTTTTAAGTGGATTTATTGGAGGGCTATAATGTCTAGACGTCTATCTAGGATATATAACTGGATCTATAGGTGCATATTAGGGGAGTTGAGGCTTTTTACATTCCATGATAAAGTGCTAAGTATGATAGCATCTCATAGTTGAAACGCAATCTCAAGTAGCCCATTCAACAAAATCAGGAGTCAGGTCAAATTGTCTCCCCTTCAGGTAGTTCGTACACTCTGGATCTCTATCTGGTCTCACCCCCAACCTATCCCACATCTCTGATGCCCTCATCCATCCAAACAACAGGTTTAACAGTTGGTAAACATAAACAGTTAAACCGGTGAAGTAAACGTTTCATTTAGGTTTGAAGTCAGTCTTAAGGAATAAAGCGAATGGGCATGTAGAACAGACCCCACAGTTTTCTGTCATTTGCATGTTGCATTGAAAATAGCTGATGCTTAAGCAGAGTCTGGATTCTCTGCATAGTGCAACATGAGAAGAGGCTCTTGGGTAGGTATCTACTGAAGCTTTTCAGTCATCTTGCCTAGGATGTCTTTAAGTATCTCAGCTGCAGAAGAAACGTTGAGTGAGTGAAGTGTAGATGTTTTTCCTACCATTGTGGCTGTTCTATCCAAGTCAGAAATTATTCTGTTGCAGGAGATCGGGGAGAACGGCTTATCACTTGCTGTTGCGTCTTCCTTTCCTTTGAGGTAGCCATGATCCTGAATGGGATCCGGTGCTAAGATCTGGAGGGTGGCCTCTGGTCATCATGCTTGGGCCGGGGGACAACGGTAGCATGAGGCCTGGTATGGAAGCTGTGTCTCCCACAGCTGTAAAGTGGTGACATTTGTTGTGCAGGTCAAATGCAATGCCAAATGGGTGTGTCCACCTATATTTAACATGGTCTTTAAGCAAGGCTTCTGTTACAGGTTTTTACTGCAAGCGCTGCTCCAACATGACAGGTACGATATCTTGGTATAAAGTGCAGTCGCTCCTTGAAAAGTGATCTGTTCCTTTTTCTGTGCAGTTTGGAGGATCAATTCTTTAGTTTTAAATGAGTGCAATTTAGCCATTATGTCTCTGGTTCGTTTGCTCTCCCCTAGTTGCTGAGGGCCCACTTGGTGCACTCACTCTATTCGCACCCCTGATTGATCTCCTCCCAGTAGTTCCAAGAATAGGCCGGTTATGAAAGCCTTGAGGTCAGGACCTTTCATTTCTTCTGCCTGGCCTCACACATGGATATTTTTCCTTCTAGACCTGTTTTCTAATTCTTCACATTTAAGGATAGCTGCTTGCAGTTTTGAGTGTTGACGTTCTGGAGTAAGCTCTATAGGGTCCAGGTGTTGTATCATGTCCTGGTGCTTTGTTTCCAGGTCTAACATGCATGTGACTACGGAATCAATGTCATCTTGGAGGGAGATCAGGCAGGAACTGAATTCCGATTTGAAAGAGTCAAAGGAGGCTGTAATGTCCAACTTGAGTTCCTCCCTGAGCTCATTCTTGAAGGCTAGTACAGATGAGAGGAGGTCTTCTTTGGTCAAAGTCTCCTCTCAGTCGATCCAGCAATACATCACACTCTCCTCCAGAAAACTATTGAAACCACAACTTTTTTGGAGGCACCGAGCTTAACCCTAAACCCACTGACTTCCCTGCGATTGGCACACTATATCACTAATGTACCCCTGCCTATTCCACTGTATCAACTGTGCACACCTTACAGCCTTACACCTTGACCTATATGTTTAAGTTTATTTTTTTAAATCCAGAGATAAGAACCCTCTGGTCCAAGCCAGATTCAAGTATCCAAATTCAGTTTTAGTTCAGTCAATTAACTATACCTTGAGCCTGTCATATACTGCTTATGACCCCATGTATTACATCACTTATTACACTTTAAATGACATCATAGATTATATTACAGATCACTTCTAAAATGACATAATTAATGACATCACTGGTGACATCATGCATGATACTTCTATTAAAATTACTCCATAACACTTGGCTCATTTAAACAAATTAAATTCATAGTAAAGGTCACACAGTCATATACAACATAAAATTACTCTGTTTACATGTGTTGTTCCATTCAAATGTAAATAGTGTAGGGCCTGGACCCAAGTTAGGCTCTGCATGGCGAAAGCTATATGGTGATATTTTACTACCAGTAAAGGTTCGGGTGCAAGCAGTACTCTATGTTAAACAAGATAAAGGATGAGTGCACTGGGTGTGTTTCAAATTAGCTTGTGAATTAAAGTCAAAGCCTGTTGCCAAATATCTGTGAAAAAATCTAAAGCTTCTGTCATTATAGGTAACCCACCTGTGGATCTCTGAGCACATGCCCCGTGTTAAATACATGTCATATATTACAATAGACAAATTGCATGGAAAAGTGAACATTTATAAGCAGAACATTCCCAAAGGCTTTGAGGCATTCCATATTGTTGAAGAGTGTACAACGTAAGGATGGACCCTCTCCTTAAAGATGACGTAACTCACTTTGAGCTTGTGAGCATGGCTGTAAGGGTGTACGCCATTCTGCTAATTTCAGGAATATGTGTAGTGTGTTTAACTAATCTTCAGAGGGTTTTCCATAGGGCCTGCCTAAAGGAGGCATATCAGTGGCTAATGCATGCCTGTTAACCTTTTGACTTTAAATAGGGTGGTCATGTGAGGTGTTCAAGATAGAGACATTTTGTGCTAGATTTATGCTGGCCTAGCGCTGTTCCAATGCCACATTAGTATCATATTTCTGGCGCTAATGTGGCGTTGGAAGGGGAAAAACACCATGCCATATTTACAAAGTGGCACAATGCTTGCATTGCGCCACTTTGTAATCCCTTTGTAATCCCTTGCACCACATTATGCCTGCGCCAGGCATAATGCACGCAAGGGGGGGGGGCAGCGCTATGGGGGGCAATAAAAATGGCACAAAGAATCTATGAGATACCTAGGCAACATTTTTATAGGCATGTTTTAACACCTGTTACGTGCTGGCGTTAAACAGAGGCTCCCATTGATTACAATGGCCTCTGGGTGCTGTGCAGGATTAGCGTCATACTTTTTTATGCTAATCCTGCAAAGCGCCAGACTAGCATAAAAAATGATGATGCTAGTCACCCTAACTACAGCCATGGTGTGCCGTATTTTAAATAGAGCACTACCATGGTGGTGTTAGGGGACGCTAAGGGGCACCAGAAAAGTGGCTGTGCCCCTTTGTTTGTTAGTTGGGTGTTTACATGTAAAAAGAGGGTGACATACAGCAAATGTAGAAAAGCTGACAAACATGTAGCATATCCTGCATATTGTTACTGCCATTGAAATTTCCAGTGGCTATCAGCATTATAATTGATTGGTAACAGAAGACTGGGCATATGTGTAGCTTGTTGAATAACTTCCAGCCCACAAACCCTACAGCACACTGCATTATGTAATTCCATCACTTCACTATAATGATACTTTAACCTTTGTTTTTCTCCATCAATTTCTCTGCCTTTATATGCAAGGTATGATCTTAATACCATACCTAACAATTGGTACATTTCTGTTTTTTATCATATTCTAAATTTAGCTTGTGCAACACCTTCTTAAAGCATAGGGCCATGCACAAAGGGTGTGTGCACAAGGCCTGCGCTCTGGCCAAGTCTTCTGCTCAACCCTCTCCAAGCATCCATCCTGATCACCTTGGTACCCAACCTTTACTTGTTGGCAGAGGAGAATGGATGCAGGGCTTCGTCTCTGGAGAATTCTTTGTAAAGTTGTTTAACATTTTTTGTTAAACCTTTTCTTTCTTTACAGTGTTGAACTAGGGTATTATTTTTCTTTTTATCTTTCAGAATATCATTTTATGTGACATTTTTTATTTCTTATATTTTTGTACATGTTTCTGTGCTCTTTTTTTAAAGATGGTTTCACATGGCTTTAGCAAAAATATGTTTACTTGTTTCTCCTGAAGCTACAACTTTCAGACAATGTTTGTAGTATGGAGCAAAATGCTGCAGAATCTCATTGGCCTCCTATCGCTGCTGATGCCGCACTTCCAGTGGTGCAGTTTCATCTCCTTCTGTGCATTGTTCCCTTCTTTCCATCTCAGCACAGGCTATGTTGTTGGGATTCATAACCATCAGGTGTTTTCATATCCCACTCATACCAATGGAGTAATGGACTAGATTGCCTCTGTGGAGCAAATATTTGCACAAGGTGCATGTAAATTCATGGACATTACTTTTTTTGCCCAGCTGGAGAGATTTAGAACTACAACATCACCAATTGCTTTTCCAGCCTAGATGTTTGTCCTACACAAGTTGTTGATGGCAGCACAATTATATCATCATCAGGTGATATCCCAGTGGGGTTTGAGGCTGTGAATGGAGTGTTAGGTGGCTGCTATTGTGGAGTTTGTTCAGAAGCCATTATGCTGATGGATTTTCTGTCCTGATGCCTGGCCCGAAATCACTCTCTGTGACACACCAATGTTTAAATGGTGTTCAAGAAATTGGTTTGAGATTTTTTCTGAACTCTGTGTACTTTTTTAGCAGTTTTCCCAGAGTGGCCACTCAGATAGCTGCTTCAATGTTTTTGGGTGTCCCCATGGCACAGCAGTATTCCCATGGGATCCACAGAGCCAGTGCTACATCTCATCTCTGAGGCCTTTACTTCCTTTTCTGGGGCTGCTGTAGCATTGTCATTTTAAGAAAAATTTTAGTTTACTATGAATTGGTCATAAATTTCTAGTTTGAGCCTAAGGATTTACAAACAGGCCTAAAACAATGAGAAATTTTGTGGGTATTGTTTAGCAATATCTGCTTTTTTATGTATTGTGGTATCCAAAGGTGGTACAACAACCCAAACAAATCCAGAACCCTATATGATTGGTTGGTATGATTGTATTGATTCATTGGAAGTAGTTACAGCCCCATTTCCTACATTGGGGATTTGGAAATCACTTGGGTAACACCTTGAGAAAGCTGTCCTCACTTTTTTTGGACTTCCTTTTTTAATGGTTATTATTCCAAAAAATATTTGAGAATGACATCATCAAGACTCTGAGAGGGTTATGGGAAAAAGTAGAGACCCTCCCCAATCAATAGTTTGGGAGCTCTCATTTCCATTAAACAAGAAGAAGGTCACTGCAAAGTAGGTGAAATGTAAAATACCCTTGCAATAATAGTGAAAGCAGTGTGAGACAAATGTCACACATCCCCCAGGGCAGTCTGCAAAATGTTATAATTGTGAGAACAAAAGTAGTGGTAATACAGCATATATTTTGCCATTTGGTGCTGTGAAAGCAATAACCACTGTGCTCCCAGAGAATGTTAAACATGGATATGGAAATCCGTGAATCCACATGAAGCATTTCAGATGTGCTAGAGCACATCTTAGAAACATATTTGGACTTTATCAAGGCTAAAACCGTGAGATTGAGCATTAAGTCCTGTTATTTGTACGACAATTAAGAATGATGTCAGGTTTGAAGCATATCTTTAGTGTTAGAGTGTTAAACATATTGTGAGAAGTCATAATTGGTGGCCCCCATATGAGCCTGTTGGCTAGAGTGCACTGACCTTTGACCCTTACATGTTCTTTATTTTTTTTCTTAATGGGTTTGTAATTCCATATGCAACATTTTCTACAATTTTGCAGCCAGTGATTCAGATCATTTTAGTACCAAAATGGCAGTGGGGAGAAAAATCTCCCTCGACCAATTAAGTTCAAGCATTTTGACTTGTCCCCGCTTGACTGATCAGCGCAAACACTTTCCATGAAAGAGCCAAAGCAGCTGAATTTTAATGGAAAGTTTGGTGCAGATTCATCAAACTGTGTGAAAGTTTTTAGCAACACAAAGCCTTTCTTATGTGATTGCTGGCCTAAATATAAATAGTGCCACTTTGTAAAACAAATATATATCCATGGCTCTCAGAAAGAGATTGTAATCTCTGCCCCCTCTATTACTTTTTGTAAATAGCAAACTTTCAAGGATATTCTATACATTGCTCCCTTAACAAACCCTCAGATGATATTAGCTCACCAATAACTGTCACTCCAAACAATGTCAAATAAATGTGATGCCTATAAAAATAATCATGATGTTGAGTCATATGAAGTACCAACTTAAAAAACAAACTAATGAAAAACAAATATATAACATGTACCTCTGATTTCACCTTATGAGTGAGAATGTCTTTGTCCTGAGAAGAATATCGACAGTACAATATTCCCAGTTAAACAACATGTATATAAACATATCCAAGTGATTACAAATCATGACAGAACATATATCATATCCAGGCAGCGATGCAAATAATCTCACCTTTTTTTAAATAGATAGTGTCATCAAGAGACGCGTAGGGCAGTGGTTCCCAACCTGTGGTCCAGGGACCCCTGTAGGTCTGCAAAGTCTCCTCAGGGGGTCCACAACTGGTTAGAAAATTAAATCATATTAACAGATTAGTAAAGTGTATATGACTAAAGGGGCTAAATGTACAACTGACATTTTTAAAACTTACTGTAAATGTCAAGAAATTTGAAATTGGAGGATAGAAATTAAATTGGTATCCTCAGATTGATTCGAAGGAGCAGTGCAGGTGCATCAAACAAAATGTAGTATGGACAATGTGTGGATTCAATTGAATTTAGAAACGTTCCAACCTTCCTATTAACATTATTTTTTTTATTCATATTTATTTTCAAATTAGATAAAATATCTTATTATTTGTGTAAGTGTTTGAGGAATGCTTGTTTCTGTATTTTTAGTGGATTGATTTACATTTCAAATCATCGACTGTGTTTAGGCTAGAGTCTCAGGGTTCCAGTAATAACTCAGTGTCCTCCGATTCCAATAATGATTTAGTTGGGGTACCGGGGTTCCAATAATGATAAAGTAGGGGTGCACAGAAGGCAAAAGGTTGGGAACCACTTGCATTCGGGGTGACAGTTTATTAAATCTAAGAAGATTGAAATCTGAATGTATTATTGATCTGGATAGGTTTGTACCATATGGATTAGATATGACAGAAGAGTTGAATGCACATCTTCCACATTGTTCTTTAAAATGATTTCCTTAATAGCTCTCCAGAGTGTCCCTGTAATTATCTGAAGAAATCGCATTTCCCGTAGG
Organism: Pleurodeles waltl; assembly: GCF_031143425.1. Taxonomy (NCBI): domain Eukaryota; kingdom Metazoa; phylum Chordata; class Amphibia; order Caudata; family Salamandridae; genus Pleurodeles; species Pleurodeles waltl. The sequence goes on from NC_090447.1 coordinate 977,403,529, forward strand.
AATGAACCAAAAAATATTTTATATTTTTGGTCTGTTTTTTTTGTTTACGTTGTTCAGTGCACTGGTATTCTTTCCTGTAGGAATTGATTAAATCATGGGCATGGACATTGGGACCATCTACCAATGTATTTTGGCTAGTGTTGTTTATTTGAGCCCACTTGGACAAAACGTGCATCCTTCTTTGAACTAATGATATTGATAAATTACATATAACTCACTTGAAAACGTCAATTGTAAGGAACATTTTAATTTTGGATCATTCTGTTTGGGTGAATTTGTATGATGTCTTCCTCTTATGCATGCCTTTGAGGGAGAAAAGCAAAGTATTCTTTATCATGGGTTTTGCACTCTCTAATGAGTTTATATATATATATAGTTATATATATATATAGTTATATATAGATAGACATATATTACAGAGTGGCTATGGTACTACTTAAGATTTCCCAGTGTAGGAATTCCTCTGATTTATATTTATAGACTTTTTTGTCGTACGTAGCTCAAAAATGGCTCAACAGATTTTAATTACATTTTGTAGGAATATAAATGATAGTGTGTAGATGATTCTTTTGGGTGGGACAGGTAAGTAGGGTAAATATTTTTAAAGTTATAATGCATTTCAACTAAGTCATTTCTATGTCTGCAGTAGTTCTGCCGCATTTTGCAAAATTAACATGGTACATAGCAATGACAGGGCATTATGTAATTGGCTAATGACTGCTTTTACAAATCTTAAAGGAGCCCTGTTGTTTAAAGTACACATTGGTTGTGTTCTGTTTTACAGCCTTAGATATAGGTAAGTATTAGGTTTCACATTTTCCCTACCTATTGCCACTTTATTTAGGTGGTAATAGGTATTGAAAATGATTTATATCCTTCTATATATTTTTTTAAAATGTACAGTGTACCATGGTACTTCCTAGGAGGTACAATGATACTTAAAAAAAACTTTTTAAAAAGTTAAACATTTTTTAAAAAGCCTACTACTACACTATCTACATGTAGTTAAGTGTAGTTTTTTTCAAAAACCTAAAAATCAAACATTTCTTTTAATGGGTTTTATAGTCAAATGTTCCTGCATCCAGCTTATAAAAGTGTAGAAGGATTGGGCAGAGTTTGTGGGCACAAGAGCTGCATAGCCTCCACCTGACCCTTCCTACAGCAAGGGTGAGAATGGAAGGTCTTCCCTGCCTGACTGTATTCTCTTCTGCCTGCTGGCATCCTCAACTCTTCCTCTCCATCCTCAACTGGGCTCCGCCCTGTGTGGAAGAGAAAGAAGCAACAGAAACAAAATATCAAGTCAAGCTGGAAACAACAACAATAAACCACAAATTTGGACTAGATGTTTTATGAATGAAACCTTTAATCTGCAAAGTCTTCCTAAAGATAAAAGACTTATTCATTACCTGCATTCTTTCAGAATAAAACCCTGAAGATCCTCCTTACCGAATCTTATTTGTAAGTCCCTTATTACTGCCCCTTTTATCTCCTTCTACTTTATTTTGTCACACATCCTTATTTACCCCTTCAAGAACTGGTCATCTCTTTTCATGTTCTTGTTAATTGTAAAATGTTATGTTGCCCATGTAGCTAGGTCTGTGCTGCATAAGTATAAATAATAAATTAATAAACATAGAAAATCAAATTTCGCTATTAAAAATCAGTGAGTATTTCATTGCTATTAAAGTGTTGCTCGTCATTTATTTTATTTAATGTTTAAACACCAAGGAGGAGGAGAGAAATTTCAGGCATCTTGCTGTAATAGCTTGGAAAGAGAGGTGTCATAGGTAAATAAATGACTTTAGGGATCATATAGAGTGTAGCTGGCTCTTGCTGCTGTATTGCACCAGAGGTTCTCTCACATGAGACAGTATAATAAATGAGGTTTGTAGCACGTTCTTCTTTTTTCCATTAGACATATAATTTGAACTGAAATGCTGAGAGCCTCATCAGGAAAGTGAAACAAAAGAAAGTGTTGGAGAGAAGGCTACTTACATGCCAACTTATGCTTAGAGTGTGACATTGTAAATCACCTGTAATATATTCTTACAAGTGACTAGTGATTCTTTTTCCTATTACATGCAAGTTATGGTATTAGAATAAGAAAATAAAAAGAGTATGCATTGCCTGCAGTGTACTGTGAAATGCAACTGAGAGGAATTGAAACAGATACCAGGAAAATAAGCTGTTGTGATGTATCACAGTATACAACCACAAATTAGTGAAACTGAGACACCTTTTCCAGTACACTGAACAATCTTAGAAGTACATCAAGATCTGACCACGTGTTTATAGAGCCCAGTTCTTTTAAAACTTCTTTTAAGAGCTGGCTGAACATCAAATGTATCTATTTGTGTTCATTTATGTTCATTTATTTATTTGATTTGTAATGCACCAACATGCCAGCAAGGCTACTTTGCATGTAGAAAAGGGTAGAAACAACAGAGTAAGCTACCACACTGTGAGTTAATATGAGTGACTTAATGCAAGTTGATTCTAAGGACCAGATTCATCAATACTTAATGCTGTGCAATGCAGCAAGTCAACTTGCGGAGCTGCGCTGTGTCAAATGTAGAGGGCAGGAATGCGCCACATCTACTAGGATATGACGCATTCCTGCTCTCACTCTGCTCTGGTGTACTAGTGGCTGCCAAGCGCCAATTCAGACACCCATTTGCTGTTGTGCCAGGGTGCCTGCCTTGCAAGCAGAATTGTTTTTGTGGAGGAATAGGACCGGTTCCTGCACAAAAAACACCCTCTGAGTCTTTTTCCTCTTTCAACGTCTGCTGCAGAATCCAGCAGATGTAGAAAGAGGAAAGATTAGGAGAAATAAACATATTTCTCCCCATTATGTCTCTCCTGGGAAGGCTCAGCATTTTGACACATTCCTAGGTTTATTGGTGTTTGTAAATTTGATAATGCACCAAAAAAGCATAGGCTGATGTGTGGAAACACACATAATTCACCCATGAAATGCCTTCCCAGGGCAGAGTAATGCATTGCAGCAACTTGTTCTGCCTTGAGTTAATCCAGATTTACTATGCTGCGCAGACCCACAAAAGGTAACTGCATGACATAGTAAATCTCACTTAAGGGCTTGCACTGCCATTGTGTCACCTTGTATGAAAGGGGAGATTCTCCCCTTTAAAATGAGGCTTTCCTGAAACAGCCAGGAAACCCCACTAGACATCAGGGATTACACTTCGAGGGGGTCGCCCCCCCTCTGAAAATGGGCGGTTCCACACTTAAAAAAAAATAAAGTTAGTTTATCTCTGGTCACCTCCTCGTTCATTGATAGGTACATGTATTAGTCCATAATATTGGAGAAAACGCCAATCTCCACATCGTGATGTCTGTAAGTGTTTGGTGACTGCATAACTTGTATTGCAATTTTCCACTGCTCGGATATCCCCCAGGATTCGTTTTTTGACTGGTCTACGAACGAGGAGGTGACCGAACCCAGTTACTACGGCGATTGGAGAGTAGGTACATTATTAGATTACGCACGAAGATCCCGCACGGATTGAACTCCGATGAGGAACGTTATGTGAATTTTTGGAAACTTTATATTTGGCATCTCTAATGACTTGAGAGTATAGCAGGGTGTAATGCATATTGGGTGAAGGATAACACCATATAAACTATAAGATAAGACGAACATCTGATAACTGTCTAGTGACTGACATAAAATAATTATATTGGTATTTTATAAAATGTTTATCACGAATATTTGTATTGACATATGACAATAAGTCGATGGTGAACGTAAATCAGGACACTATAAATAAGCGGGGTATCTGTAATTACAGGCACACATAAGATAACAGAGATATATATACAACAACAATATACATTGATATATTATGTTGTCACATAGGATATAAGCAGTTAAATATGATCTAGTTATATCTTGGTGCCCTTTCTCTATAGTTTGGAATATACTACCAACGATGTTAAATTTAGGATCCTTGCCTCTTGTGCTTGGCTTTGTGATATAATGGTCTCTGTGTCATATTGGAGGCACAGATTTACAGATTACTCTGATGTGTCATCATAGTTGAGTTCTCTTTATTTCCATTTTGCTTGATTTAGTTGTTTGTTATTTGTTTTTATTGTATATTTTAAGAAAAATAACCATACTTTCTCGCTTTTCCTCCTTTGGAACCACATGTCCCAGAATGCCTCATTATGGGCTATCTGGTAAAATAGCATATAATGGTCATAAAAGAGGGACTCCTCAACCGTCAAAAAGACTCTTTTGGAGTTGAAACACGTTGGTTGTTTGTTGCTGGCTTGGAATAAAATATTGGCTATAAGGTGAAACGGAGTGCAGTGGTTTGCCCTTTTTTGGGACTTATATATATATATATATACACATATATATATATATATGTATATATATATATATTTTTGTATATATATATATATATACATATATCTGCCATCAGATGTCTCAAAGCTCGCGTCTTCACAGCAGTGCACATACTCCAAATGACATGTTTTAACTGTACCTTTTAGGCAGCAATAAAAATGTCAAGCTAACTCTTGTGATTATGTTTCTGCTAGAAAAGGATCTGACTTTTGTCTAGTGGCAGTTTTGATGCCATAAAGTGGTGCAGAAGGTTTATAGGCCTACTGCAAAGATCACATCTGTATTTTATGTGAATAGCTGAGTGGATTAGTAAAGCCAGCCATTACCCACGCTATAATACAAATGAAATATAGGGGGTCTATAGAAAGATGAAGGGCACTTTTGCTGGGTGGTAGTCCAAGGAGGAGGTCATGAGAGTGGGAGCACCAATAATGATTATCGGACTGGGTGCCAGACGTTCTAAAGACTCACGATTTGTATGTGCCAAGGTGAAGTAATAGTGTGTATTTTTTATTTTTTTGAGTGTCTTGAGAGAACGTGCTGATTGAGGGAAGAAGCGAATGTAAGGTGACCTTTTCTGTTGATCGCATCACACACACATCCACCAGCAATTTTGTGACTGTCTACATAGGCTAGTGTTTTAGAGCGACAGTTTAGCCAGTAGCAGAGATGGCCTCTCGTTGGATGACTGCTGTTCAAGCCCTAACTCGGGTTATAGAGGACAGCTCTGACATAGGATCAGAGACAGCAGATACTGACACAGCATTTGTGGGATAGGACAATGGCGCAGACCCTGGGAGTGATTTTTCAGTCTGAGGAGTACCATCCGACAACTCCTCTTCCAGTGATTGTGAGGGAAGTGATGAGGACAGTCCTACTGTCCCTTCGCAAGCACTGTTTGTGCAGCAGGACAATAGCGGGTCAGCCCAACCCAGAGAACAGGTGCATGCGGCGGCAAGCACATAGAGAGTGCCCTCTTGGGAGCTCCCCAACTTAGTTCAGCCCTAAATTCCACCACACAAATTGTATTGTGGAGACATCAAAATTATCTATCACAAAACAACCCGGTTTTGTAAGGCAGGGACCTTGGTTTTTGGTCCTGGGCCTGGCAGCCATGTAGTAAAACCTACCAAACCCAGACATTTCTGGAAACTAGAGTCCATGGAGTTGTGGCTTGTGTGCATTCCCCAAAGTTTTCCTACCCAGAATACTCTGCAAAGGTGAAATGTTGAGTAAAAACTCATTTTTTCTTGCATTTCTGTCACACAAACTACAGGAACATGCTGGGATCCACAAAATTCCTACCACCCAGTTTTCCCCCACCTGTCCTGATAAAAACGCTACCCCACTTGAGTGCCTGTACCTAGTGCCTGCGTCAGGAATGAATCCCCCAGGGTCAACAGTTGCCCTCATGCAAGGGCTAACACTGACCGTTGTGTGATCCATTCTTGACACAGGCACTAAGCCTACCCACACAAGTGAGTTATCATTTTTATTGGGAGAGTTGGGGGAATGCTGGGTGGATACAAGTTTGTGGCTCCCCTCAGATTCCAGAATTTTCCATCGCCAAAATGTGCAGCAAATGTCATTTTTAGCCACATTTTGAGGTTTGCGAAGGATTCTGAGTAACAGAACCTGGTGAGAGCCCCACAAGTTACCCCATTCTGGATTCCCCTCAGTGTCTACTTTCCAAAAATGTATAGGTTTGGTAGGTTTCCCTAGGTGCCGGCTGAGGTAGAGGCCAAAATCCACAGCTAGGCACGTTGCAAAAAACAGGTCAGTTTTCTTTGGAAAAATGTGATGTGTCCACATTGTGTTTTGGGGCATTTCCTGCTGCGAGCATTATGCCTACCCACACAAGTGAGGTACCTTTTTAATCAGAAAACTAAAGGGAATGCTGAGTGGAAGGAAGATTGTGGTTCCCCTCAGATTCCAGAACACTGCAGCACCGAAATGTGAGGAAAATGTGTTTTTATAGCCCAATTCCGAGGTTTGCAAAGGATTCTTGGTGACAGAACTCTGTGAGAGCCCCACAAGGCTCTCCATACTGGATTTCCCTAGATGTCTGCTTTACAAAGATGTATAGGTTTGGTGGGTTTTCCTAGGTGCCGGCTGAGCTATAGCCAAAATCCACAGCTAGACACTTTGCAAAAAACGCATCATTTTATCAATGGAAAAATGTGATGTGTTCATGTTGCGTTTTGGGGCGTTTCCTGTCAAGGGCACTTGGCCTATCCACACAAGTGAGGTGCAATTCTTATTGGGAACTTGGTTGGAGGAACACAGCATAGAATAACAAGTGTTATTGCCAATTGCTTTTCTCTACATTTTTGCCTTCCAAATGTAAGGCAGTGTGTAAGAAAGAAGTCATTTTGAGAAATGTCCTGTAATTAACATGCTAGTATGGGGACCCCCAAACTAGATGTGCAAATAACGACCATTTCTAAACCCCTTATATTGTGGCCATTTTGGAAATACAAAGGTTTCCTTGATATCTATTCTTCACTCTGTGTATTTTACTAAATGAATTGCTGTATACCAGGTATTCAATGAAATCCCATTGCAATGTGCAGCTTATTTATTGGCTCTGGGATAGGGTTCCTGGTGAACCTACAAGCCCAATATATCTCCACAACCAGAAGAGCCCAGCAGACATAGTGGTATATTGCTTTTAAAAATCTGCCATAGCTGGAAAAAGTTACAGAAGAAAACGTGGACAGAAATAGCAGTTTTTTTCAACTCAATTTCAATATTTTTTTCTTTCAGCTGTTATTTTCTGTAGGAAAATCTTGAAGGGTCTACAGAAATGACCTCTTGCTGCATTCAGAATTTTGTCTACTTTTCAGAAATGTTTAGTTGTCCAGGATCCAGCATTGGTTTCATACCCATTTCTGTCACTAACTGGAAGGAGGCTTAAAGCACAAAAAATAGTAAAAATTGGGTATGTCCCATTAAAATGCCAAAACTGTGTTGAAAAATGTGTTTTTCAGATTCAAGTCTGCCTGTTGCTGAAAGCTAGAAAGATGGTGATTTTAGCACCACAAACCCTTTGTTGATGCCATTTGCAGGGAAAAAAACAAATTCTTGATCTGCAGCACTTTTCCCATTTTTTTGAAAAACACATTTTAGCTGTATTTTGGCTAATTTCTTGGTCTCCTCTAGGGGAACCCACAAACTGTGGGTATCTTTACAATCCAGAGAATGTTGGAAAAAAAGACACAAATTTGGTGTGGATAGCTTATGTGCACAAAATGTTATGTGGGCCTAAGTGTGAACTAGCCCAAACAGCCAAAAAAGGGCTCAACACATTTTGGGGGGGGTCTAAGGCCCAGCAGCTAAAGGATTAAATGTGCCCCTTGGTCCCTCTGAAGTCCAACACTTATGCTACTTTTTGCTTTTTAGAGTGGGAACAGTAAATGAGTAAACACTTTCTAACACTTTCCATACTGTTGCATGACCTGTAGTGGGAATAGTATATCTAATATTCCCAGACTGTTATACTTTTCCTATTATTAGTTACATGTATTATTTATTTGGTTATTTTAAACATTTTATGTTATCTTTTACATTTTTAATGTGTTTAAAATTGTTATAATTTTTTTATTTTTAATATTTTACTTATTTGGTAATTTATTTCATATTTTGTACTTGAATTGTTAATAGATAGATAGATAGATAGATAGATAGATAGATAGATAGATAGATAGATAGATAGATAGACAATAATTTTTTTCTCTTGGAAGTGTGCTTCAACTCCTGTTGGTAGAAGGCCTCGTCCTTCAGTTCCCTATAGGAACTGGTCCAAAGCTTCAAGCCCTGATGTGATGTCTGTTCTTCTTGATATCACTCCTAGGCTGAGTCGAGACATTGAGGTGGATGCTAAGGTTATTAATTCATGGCTTCTGCAAATGGCAAACATTGTTACACCCACCAAAGTTCAGAAATTGGGCAACTCTTCAAACCAACTCTCTTCTGCATCCTGATTTAATAATGAACTGAAGCCCTTTATAAGAAAGCTTTGACAGACTGTCACCATTGTATTAAGAAAGCATGAACACTTTTTTCCAAACAAATTGCCTAATCTGGCAATAAGTCTAAGGATATTTTTAAAATAGTAAAGAAACTTTCACACCATGATGCTCTGTCCTAACCACTGGAAGCTTCTTTTAATTTGTGCGAATAACTTTGGAACTTTTTTGATAACAAAATCATGGACTTTGGGGAAACACTCAATCACTCCACCATAACTATCTCTGGTGATATTTCAGTTTCCTGTTATTTGAATGTTGTTTGTACGAGCACAGTCAAGACACAGTGTCGGTCATTACTGGACATTGCCCCTGTTACTCTTGAGGAAACCAAACAAACCTTGTTAGGTTGTAAATCTGGATCTCCGGATGATCGCTGCCCACCTCATATCTTGAGTGTGAATCGTAAGACTATCAACCCTATTCTAAATTCCTTATTAATCACTCTCTTAGATCTGCAACATTTCTGAGCTGCTGGAAAGAAGGCAAGCTGGTACTCCTGTTGAAAAAGCCTTCTGCTAACAGATCACATTTTTCTCATTTCAGGCCAATCTCCCTACAGCCTGTTTTCTCATTTCAAACCAATCTCCATTGAATGTGGCATAGTAGTTTTACAGTGTGATGCCAACAAGGCTGAGATCCTCTTATTTGGCTCCCCTTACCCTGTATAGGAAAATTAATATTGGCCTAGCCCTATCCCTGCACCTTCTGCCCTGGGCTCGCCTGTACGCAATTTCACCTCCAGGTGGCAAGCCTTTTAGGTTCATGTTTTGGACTCCTAAAATCCATAAAGACATTTACCATTTACTGTCACTGGAGACCCAGAAAATTATTATTGTTGCTCTCATGACCTCACAGCTTGACTATGCCAATGCCCTTTTTTAACAGCTTACCAGATATAGAGACTTCAGCTGGTTCAGAATGCCACTGCTTGGCTGCTATTGAAGCTTCCCAGAAGGGAATCTCTTCTCCATTATCTTAAGGAGTTACACTGGCTCTCAGTCAAGGAACGAATGTGGTTCAAAGGTCTGCTTGTAGCTAGTAGAGCTTTTTACCAGACCAGACTTTCATATCTGACCCAAAGATTTACACCATGTGTTCCAGCGAGAATCCTGTACTCTTCTCGCACCCTTTTGGTGATGGCTCATCGTATAAAAAAGAAAATATGGGGGGACACTTCTTAATCCTAACTCGCTGTCATGGCATGGAACACTCTTCCCTTTCATGTACATGCTATGAAGGATGAGCACTGTCTCAGAAAGAATTTTAAAATGTGGTATTTCACTCTGCTTTTCAATAGGGTTGTCTTCCTCTATTACAATGAAGTTCATCTAGTCAGCATAGTGCCAGGACACTCTCTTGAGTAGCTGTGTGCTTTATAAATCCTTAAACTTATAAATATATGTGAAACAGAAGAGAGAATTCTGGGTAGTTCTAAGGAGCACCCTGCAACACGAGTGACACTCTACATTTGCTCACCTCAAATGTCTGTTTTTCTAGCAAAGGTTTTAAGCATAGGATTGGCACGATGCCATCCACAGTGAGCTAGACAAAGACAAAGGGCCTCATTACAACTTTGGCGGTCCTTTCACAGGACCGCCAGAGCCGCAGCAGGCAAAAGACCGCCAGTAATGGTGGTCTTTTGCCTGCCACATTAGGAGTGTCCTGCTGGGCAAGTGGGCCAAAACAGTGTTTTCGCCGACTGGCCCAGCGGAACACTCACCACAACACTGACGCCAGCTCGTAATTGAGCTGGCAGGAATGTTGTGTTGCGTCGGGTGTGATAGCACCCGTCGCGTATTTTTCACTGCCCATAATCCGGGCAGTGAAATGCGCTATGGGGCTGTACATGGGGGCCCCTGTACTGCCCAACCACCAGCATTGTAATGAGGCCCAAAGTCTTTTGCCATTTGTACAGCTAAATCTTTAAGCATAGGATTGGCCCAGAGCCATCCTTGCCAAGCTGTAAAATGACAAAAGCATTTTACCACTCCAGGCACAGTATTACAGCTTTGGACTGATAAATACCATCCAGTCCAACCTAGAATGAGCAAAAGCAACCCATGATATGTGTTTCGATGTCATTGCGTATCTTCAGAGAGGTTTAGCTTGATCCTGACACAAGGGAGCACCCAGTATAAGTCAAAACAACACCCTTTCAGGGTTAGAGTGAGACATACATTATGCAAAACAGAAGAGAGAACTCTGGGTAGTTCCAAAGTTTAGGTGAAGAGCAGCTCTGGTAAGGAGCACCCTGCAACACCAGCGACACTCTAGATTTGCTCACCTTAAATGTCTGTTTTACTAACAACGTTTTTAAGAGTAGGATTGGCACAGTGGCATCCACGCTGAGCTAGACAGAGACAAAGGCCCAGATTTATACTTTTTACAGCAAAACTGCGCTAAACTTGGGCTAGGGTCTTAAAAAAGACGCTAGCTGTTTGGGGGTGGCGGTAGGGAAGAAGGAGGTTGTCCATAAAAAAATGATGCTAGCCTGTTTAGAGGCAAAAAATATGCCTCTAACCAGACTAGCGCAATTTCCTGTCGCACAACCACCAAAATCATGACTACTGTCTTAGATAAGACAGGAGTCATGCCCACGACCCCAATGGCCAGCACAGGGCACAAGTGTACCCTGGGCATGGGCATTGCACCCTGTGCCATGCAGGGGGCCCCAAATTGGGCCCCCCGAAGGCAAAATAAAATGTAAAAAATACTTACCTGGGATGGGGTCCGCCATCCTCTGCTGTCCCCCTGGTGGGGGTGTTCCTGGAGCCTGGGGAGGGCACCTGTGGACCCATTCCATGGTGTTTAACCATGGAAATGAGGCCACGGGTCCCCTAACACCTGGTCTGACCCAGGTATTAAATAATGGTGCAAAGCAAGGTTTGCATCATTATTTAGCCTCTCCTCCCACCCGTGCATCATTGTAGCATGAGGGGGTAAATATAGGGCGATGTGGATAGCACCATTTTTTAGATGGGAATGCCAACCTTGCATCTCACTGACACAAGGTAGGTGCACGCATCCAAAAAATGTTCCAAACTCCTATGTTTAATGTCAAAACATTAAGATGGAGTTAGGTTTGTGCCAAATTTGCATTAACAAAATGACGCACATTCAGCACAAACTGAGTATAAATATGCCCCAAAGTATTTTGACATTTGTTCAGTAAAATCTTTAAGCATAGGATTGGCCCAGTGCCATCCTTGCCGAGCAGTAAAATAAAAAAAGCCTTTTGCCACTCCAGGCACAGTATTATAGATTTGCACTGGTAAATACCATCTAAGCCAACCTGGAGTGAGCAGAAGCAATCCCTGGCACGTGTTTTTATGTCATTACATCTCTTCAGAGAGGCTTAGCTTTGTCTAGACACAAGGCAGCACCCAGTATAAGTTACAACAACAAACTTTCAGGGTTAGAGTGACGCATAAATTATGCAAAACAGAAAAGAGAATTCTGGGTAGTTCCCAAGTTTAGGTGGAGAGCAGCTCTAGTAAGGCGCACCCTACAAACCCAGCAACATTCTAGATTTGCTCACTTCAAACGTCTGTTTTTCTAGCAAAGTTTTTAAGCATAGGATTGGCACAGTGCCATCCTAGCTGAGCTAGAAAGTGACAAACTATTTTGCCATTTGCACAGCAAAATCTTTAAGCAGAAGCTTGGCCCAGTGCCATCCTTGCTGAACTATAAAATGACAAAGGCCTTTTGCCACTCCAGGCACAGTATTACAGCTTTAGACTGATAACTACAATCCAAGCCAACATGGAATGAGCAAAAGCAACCCCTGACACATGTTTCAATGTCATTACATCTCCTCAGAGAGGTTTAGCTTTGTCCAGACACTAAGGACCACCCAGTATAAGTCACATCAACACCCTTTCAGAGTTAGAGTGATGCATAAATTATGCAATACAGAAGACAGAGCTCTGGGTGGTTCCCAGGTTTAGATGGAGAGCAGCTCCAGTAAGGAGCACCATGCAACACCAGCAACACTCTAGATTTGCTCACCTCAAATGTCTGTGTTTCTAGCAAAGTTTTTAAGCATAGGATTGGCACAGTGCCAACCATGCCAAGCTAGAAAGTGACACAGTCTTTTGCCATTTCTGCAGCAAAATCTTTAAGCATAGAATTGGCCCAGTGTCATCCTTGCTGAGCTGTAAAAATTACAAAAGTCTTTTACCACTTCAGGCACAGTATTATAGCTTTGGACTGGTAAAAACCACCTAAGCTAACCTGGATTGACAAAAGCAACCCCTGACACGTGTTTTGATATCAATACATCTTTTCAGAGAGGTTTAGCTTTGTCCAGACACAAGGGAGTTCCCAGAATAAGTCAAAACAACACCCTTTCATGTTTAGAGTGATGCAAATATTATGCAAAGCAGAAGAGAGAACTCTGGGTTGTTCCCAAGTTTAGGTGGAGAGCAGCTCCAGTAAGGAGCACCCTGCAACACCAGCGGCACTCTAGATTTGCTCACCTCAAGTGTCTGTTTTTCTAACAAAGTTATTTGCAGACAGTGAACATTGCGAGGGTGCTGGTGCAACCTGCGGGCTACAGCATTGCAGCAGGCTCAATTATGAGCCTGGCACAATGGTGTAGCCTGTTTCCCGGTAGGCCGACGGGTGAAAACTGAGGTTTCCACCCGCCGGCCTAGCGAGAAACTCTAGTGGAGTGGTCACCACGAAGGCGGCAGCCTGTTGGGAGTTTGATGGGCTTTCCCTTATGCCAAACTCAAAATGAGGCCCTGAATGTCTAACTCCCTGTTAGTAAAACTGCAAACAGTGCATAGCCATTTCTGTTTGTGCTAATTATATGGGAGTAATGCCAAAATATTCCAATTTATTCCCAATTTTGGTGTTTTGGGCCCATTCACAGAGGCATTTAAGAATACATTACCCATGTACTACAGGAGTACTTCTTCATATATTCATAAGTGCCTTTGTTAATTGCCCCCAAATGATCTAAAATTTAGTTTACTGGTGCAGTTTTCTTCATGGAGCAGTCTGTCTCAATTTGTCTCCTATGTATCATCACACAATGCCATTCTTTCCATCTTTAAAATCTACCTGTGCCTTGTATTGTCTCAAATTCCATCAAACCCTCAGATCAATCTTTAGTCATGAAAATATTAAAAGAAGCAGTCAATAAAGCAGCAAATCTATTTGTTATGATGTCATGCCTATTTGTAAAGTGCACTATCACCCCCAAGGGTATCCTGGTACTATGCAGGTGTAAGAGCCTGGTCCCGGGAGTGGGGGAGTGGAGCTAGGTTATCAGCCTCTTGAGAAATTCAAGAAGTGTTGAGGAAGCTCTGATGTAAAGTGTGAGGTTGCTTGATGCTTTGAGAGCAATGTATGAGAAGGCTTGCCCTCTGGTTCTGTTCCTGTATATGTGAGGATGTGTGCCAATGGATGTCCAACCGAACACAGATGCCTGAACTGTTGGTGCAAGGAGATGTGACTGTACAGGTAGGCCTTGTCTGTGTTTTGCAGTGCTTTGAAAGTGTGGGTGAGGAGCCTGAAATGTGCATATTTGTGGATTGGGGGAAAGTGGAGTTCCTGCAGATGTGGTGTGATAAAAGAAGGGCATTCAAGGGTAAGGATGAGTCTGGTTGGCGCCTTTTGAATGGTTTGCAATCTTCTGGTGAAATGTTTGGTGATCCTGGCATAGGGCTAGCTTCTATAGCCCAGCCAGCTGGTGATGAGGGTGTGGGTGAAGGTTCTTCTGATGTTGCTCGGAATCTTCCACAGCATCTTCAGAGTGAGGAAGCAGAATGCGGCAATGACGTTGACCTGAATGAGCATGTCCAGCTTGTTGTCAATGATAGTCCAGAGGATTCTGGCGTGTGAGCTGGGGGTGGGAGTCTGACCGAGGTTGGCTTTTCATCAAGCTGTGTTCAAACATAGAGTTTTTTTTTTCAAAGATCACTACTTATGTCTTGTCACTGTTAAGTTTGAGATAGTTGGACTGCATGCTGGTGACTACCAGAGACATAAAGGCGGTAAACTTGCTCCTCATTCTAAGTATTTTGTACAAGAGGGACAGTATAAAGTGAATGTCATTAGCATAGGAGAGGATGTTGTGAACGTGGATAACGTAGGCCAGAGGGGTCATGAAGATGTTGAAGAGAGTGGGACATAGTGATGAGCCTTGAGTACTCTGCATATGAATTCTTGGGCTTCTGAGGAATATGGAACCTGGTTGACTGCTTCAGTTCTTCCTGTCAGGAAATAGTAGATCCAATGCGGGCAAGTCCTTGGATGTCAATCTTATATAATTGTCTGATAAGGACGGGGTTTGAGATCATGCCAAATGCTGCAAAGAAGTTCAGTAATATGAGGGCTACAGTTTATCCTCCATCCAGGATCATGCAGATGTCATCTGTTGCTTCGATGAGGATTGCTTCCTTGCTGTGATTGGATCGCAATTCGAAATGCATGGTGTCGATGAGCTGGTGGTTGACGAGATCATCAGTGAGGTATCTGTTGATTGCGTTCTCTAGGCTCTTGACCAGGTAAGATAAAAGGGAAATAGGTTGGCAGTTCGCGAGCCTGGGTGAGTCGCCTGAGCTTTCTTTCGTCGGGTAGTAAGTGCTATGTATTTCTAGGTTTCCAGGAACTTGGCTGCATTGATGTAGATTGTGAGGATGTAAGCACTTCACTGAAGATGATTGCTAGACCTGACAGCCTTAGGGTGGTCACCCCTAACTTTTTGCCTGCCTCCCTCCACTTTTTGGATGCTGTTTGTGCTGGTTTTAGGACTCTGCGTACTTTACCAGTGCTAACCAATGCTAAAGTGCATTTTCTCTCTCCCTTTAAACATGATGGCATTGGATCATACCCAATTGGATTATTTAATTTACTCATATGTACCTAGTAAAGTGCACTACATGTGTCCAGGGCCTGTAGATTAAATGCTACTAGTGGTCCTGTAGCACTGATTGTGCCACCCACTTAAGTAGCCCCTTAACCATGTCTCAGGCCTGCCATTGCAAGGCATGTGTGTGCAGTTTCACTGCCAATTCGACATTGCATTTAAAAGTACTTGCCAAGCCTAAAACTCCCCTTTTTCTACATATAAGTCACCCCTAAGGTAGGCCCTAGGTAGTCCATAGGGCAGGGTGCTGTGTAGACTAAAGGCAGGACATGTACCTGTGTAGTTTAATGTCCTGGTAGTGTAAAACTCCTAAATTAGTTTTTGCACTGCTGTAAGGCCTGCTCCTTTCATAGGCTAATATTAGGGCTACCCTCATATACTGTTTGAGTGGTAGCTGCTGATCTGAAAGGAGTAGGAAGGCCATATTTAGTATGGCCAGAATGGTAATACAAAATCCTGCTGACTAGTGAAGTTGGATTTAATATTACTATTTTAGAAACGCCACTTTTAGAAAGTGAGCCTTTCCACTTAAATACTTCTGTGCCTTACAATCCATGCCTGGCTAGGTTCAGTTGACAGCTCCCTTGTGCATTCACTCAGACAAACCCCAAACACATGATGTTCTGCCTCACTTGCATACATCTGCATTTTGAATGGGTCTTCCTGGGCTGGGAGGGTGGAGTGCCTGACACTTACATGTCAAAGGACAGTAGCCTGCCCTAACAAAGGACTGCCACTCCCCCTACTGGGACCCTAGCAGACAGGATTGAACTAAAAGGGTACCTTGTGCACTTCTAAGCCACTCTTTGAAGTCTCCCCCACTTCAAAGGCACATTTGGGTATTTAAACAGGGCCTCTGCCCCTACCAACTCAGACACTTCTTGACAAGACACTCTTGTCACAGACACTTCCTGTAGAAGAGAACCTGAACCAGAACATGAAACCTGCCAAGAAGAACTGCCTGGCTGCCCAAAGGACTCACCAGTCTGCTTTCTGTTGTTGCTCTGCTGCCTTGCTGCTCTCTGGCTGTGCTGAGAAGTGCTCACCAAGGGCTTGGATAGAGCTTGCCTCCTGTTCCCTTAAGTCTCAGCACCAAAAAGACTTCATCTCTGCAAGAAGAACTACTTGTGCGTCGAAAGTCGATGCACAGTCTGCCAGAAACAACGCACAGCCTGCATCACAGTGAAAAATTCACCGCAAGCCGAACCCGAACAATGCAGCCCGACATCGCAACGAGAAGATCGATGCAGCGCTAGCGTAGCGGGCAGAAATTTGCTGCGTGGCCCACTGGATCGACGCACAGACAAGCCAGAACGACACAGCCTGAGTTCCAGAGAGGCATTGACGCAGCACCTGCCGAGCTGTAGAAATGTCCACGCAACGCCCACCGGATCAATGTAGCCCCTGTGATTTCGTCCTGTCATCGTCCCCGGGGCATCTGAAAACCCCGCAACCCGAAGAGGATCCAAGACCGAGCACCAGAAATCGATGCAAAGCCTCCTCTACCTGAAAAATAAATGACCATCACCCTGTGTGGCCAGAGAAATCAACAAACACCTCCCTGTTTTCCACGCATCTCGTCCTCTGCGGTTCTTTGCAGAGATTTGAATGCAAACCAGGTACTTTGTGCTTGCAAGAGACATTTATTGCTTTTAAGAGATTAAAGACACTTTATGTCATTTTTTACAGTGATATCTCAACATATACTTATGGCATCTTAATCGTTTTGACCTACATTTATCCAGATAAATATTATATATTTTTCTAAACACTGTGTGGAGTATTTGTGTGGTGTTCTACTGTGTTATTGCATGATTTATTGCACAAATACTTTACACATTGCCTTCTAGGTTAAGCCTGACGGCTCAGTGCCAAGCTACCAGAGGGTGGGCACAGGATAATTTGGATTGTGTGTGACTTACCCTGACTAGAGTGAGGGTCCTTACTTGGACAGGGTGTAACCTGACTGCCAACCAAAGACCCCATTTCTAACAATGATGAATCTTGTATTGAAGGTATGGTGGGGATACAGGTCTGAATGGGTCCCGGACTGATGGGCTTCATAGTGGTGATGGTCTTGTTTATGGTGATAGTGATCCACATAGTCAGGATTCATTCTTTCTGTGGCTACTGGAAGGCTTGCTGTGAGGTTGATGGAGTCTTATTGGGGGGTGAAGTTGTCATAGATGAATGTGATCTTGTTTGCTGAAGAAGACTGAGAGATCACTGCAGAGATCTCTGATGATGGGAAAAATGTATTTGATGCTGTTGAGGGCTGTTCGCTTGGGGTTCTAGGTTTGCTGGTGGTAGAGACTCACAGCAGATTTGAAAATGTTCTTGTTCATGATATTTTGGCTAGTTCTCCACCTTCGTTCTGTTCGCTTGCAGTCCCACTTCATAATACTGAGTTCTTCTGTGTACCAGCTGGCTTGTATTCACGTTCTTGTTGTTTTGCTGTGCTCAAGTGAGGCCCAGGTGTCGGTATAGGTGGTGATCCAGGCATTGACGTTTTTTATGTCTTCCATTAGTTTGCTGGTTTTACTAGCTGTAGCTGGAAGGTCCCGGAGTGGTTGGTCTTCTATGGTGTGGGATACAGGTGTTATCTGTCCATGATGAGGGCATAGTCTGTCTCAGTGGCCCGTGTTGGTTTGTTGACTGTGATGTTGCAGATAAAGAAGATTGAATCCAGGATGTGTCCAGCAGGGGGATGGGTTTAATGACAGGCTGAGTGAGACTGAGGTTCCTGAGGCTTTTGATGAAGGCGACGGAGTTGGGGTTCAGTGAGGTCTTCTAAGCCAAAGTTCAGTCCTCCCAGGATGGTGAAGGTGCTGCAGTCAATGCAGTCAATGACAAGATGTACAACGAAATCCGTGATGTTGCTTGCGAAGTTGCAATATGGCTCTCCACACAGGGTGAAGCTTGCTGTGACATATATCTTGAAATTGAGGTGTCCTATGTAGCTGATTGCCATGTCTGCTCTGGTGGCGATGATGAACAAAGTCCTTGAAAACTATGGTTATTCCTCCTCAGAGCTTGAGTTGATGGTCTGACAATTTAGAATGCAGCAGGGATAGCTGTCCAGTGCAGAGGCTGAGTTCACCATGAGGAAGCTCAGGCCTAGGGATTGGTCCTTGAGAAGGTTCCATATTTCAGTGGTGTGTTTGCTAAGTGAGCTGGGGTTGAGTATATATGTCTATATGTGTCATCAATGTCTCTGACTACCAATGCAAGTTGATAAGACGTCTTAAAGTTGAACGAATCACCTGACTGCTTTAAAGACCTCACTTTGACAACATCAAACTCAATAATCTGAAGCCAGTTGCAAATATGTGAGTTCACACCAAAATAACTGAAAATGCAGATAAAATTCAACTGAAAAGCCCGCCCACTGGCAACCAACTCTACGTTTTAAATATCCATTAATCAGATTTGAACCACGCTCTAATCCTGAGATGGAGACCTTGCTGATAGCTGAAAATGTCCTCTGGATAAATCAAGGCAACATATTTTTTGGTACTGCTGGACATTTCAGCAGAATTTCCTACAACCTGACCAAAGGATCCATCATCTCAGGACAACCCTATCACCTATGTTCTAAATGGTTTAACGCTATGGGCCCTCATGTCAAGTTTAAAAACTTCTCTCTGGGAAGGATCCTGGTGAGAGGTAGTGACCACGTATGAAAGCAATTATCGTCTATCCTGTGCCTGTTTGTTATGACTGAACTTTGCAAGGCTGGTGACTGCATGCATGTGTGCGTGTGCATGTGTGTGTGTGTGTTTACACACATGCATTTAAAGAGCTGTATCCATGCTTCAGTGCAACAATAGCATTGAGCACAACATTTTAGGAACATGTACTTATCATGATCAACATAAGTGTACATGGAAAAAGCTACAGGGCTGATTCACAAAAAGATGAGTGCATAAATGAGTACTACAGGAGTAGTATTCTTAAAAGCATTTGTGAATTGGCACCAAAACAACTATATAATGACAATAAAATAGAAATAGTCATATACCCTTAGTACAAACAGAAGGAAGTGTGCCCTCTGTGCACTTTTACTAATACGGAGTTGGATGGTTCAGGGATTCACAAAGTCATGTAAGAGTAAGTAAAAGCCTACACTTCTATTACTATTTCCCATACTTGGTTTGGTATATATGCCCCAATATCCACATCCATTTACACATCACAAAACTTACACACATCAAAGATCTGCATGCCTTACACACAGGACCAACACAGTCTCTTCAACCACATACTCAGAAAGAACATTGGGACATATGTACTATTTATTGGTTGCAAATATTCCTGTGACCAGTAAAGACTTTCATAAACCGACCTATGTATAAATATGTCTTTTCTTAAAATGATGAAATGTAGTGAGTCAGAATCTAACCTACCTGTTAATGAGGTAGTTTGCAAGTTCTGACTTACTGCTGTTGGAAGCCATCACTGGGATGATGGTCTGTTAAGGTCAACAGACAACCATGTTGTGAATGCTTTTTTAATACAGCAAACCTTTTCTATAAATGCAGGCTATTTTTCTTAAAGAAAATGGTACTGAGTTTAACAAGAAAAGTTTATTTTATTTTTAAAGTTTGTTTAAGGGGAGGCAGTGGTTCCATGAACAACTAGCTCCTCTAATACAACACTCCTTTTTATGTTCTCAAAGGCTAAGGGGTCTCTTTGGAGCCCTTCCCCTTCTGCGAATGGCGCATTTTCTCATTTGAGGTGTCAGTAAAAAAAAGTCAATGTTTTGCAATCAATTTTGTGATGTAACATGATATATTAGATACCGATTTGATGATTAGAAGGGGCTTCTACAACATGTCCCTTCTAGATATCAAATCAATATCCATTCAGAATCCAATTATGGGAGTTAGGAAAAAATTATGTTGTAGCATTTTTATCCTTTGCAGGAATCAATGCTCCTAGAGGTGGATGGATCTTTGGGTCCTGCGAGAAGTTGCGGTAGAACCATTAACACAATGTTCAGTACAACCCAATTCATTTACTCACCATGACCAGTGTGGCCATGGAAGGAAAACTCCAGTCAGAAGTAAAGTTAAGGGGATTTATTATAAACTCAATCTCAAAGTCATGTAAACAATTCACAAGACCAAATTATAGAGACCCATAATCATCAAGGGTTGCATAAGGTGACAAAATAAGTTCAGACAAATTAACATTAAATTAGACATTCAAGAAGGAGATTACATATCATCAGCAAAGATATCCGTGATACTGAAAATAAGAGTTGTTTAGGATTAGCAATTATCAGTCAAATCAATTTAGCAGAGTCAGAATTTTAGTGGGCATAGGGTGACCCTACAATTAACCAAATCAGGGAAATACATTGTGGAGAGAAACACATGCAGGCAAAAAAAAATAATAATAATAATAATAATTTGAGAAAAAGAATATCAAGGTGAGCAAAAATAAATAAAAAGGGAGAGGATCAGCATATCAGAAACTCGATCAAGAGTCTAAATAAATAAAACCTCTAAGAGACTGATTTAGAACTTGGCGGAGGGAAATACTTTGTCACAAACTTGACAGATATCTCGTCCAGCATATTATGATCCCATTTTATCATATGGGGATCGTAATATGGCTGACGGGATATCCCTCAGTTTGTGATGGAGTATTCCATATGCCCAAGTTCTAAATCAGGGCCTAAGTCTCAAAGGGGCAAAGAACAGAGAGGAAGATACCTCTTCAACGGACTCTGCATGTGGGAACTCTTCTTCACCATCTGGATTAAATTATAAGAAGCATCTACTTCTAATCCAACTGGTCAACAGTATCTTAAACTTTACACAACAATTAGATTCACTCAGACAAGCAGTCCACATTACATTGAAGGGGCATCATCCAATAGTAATGGATCACACGACTGTAGGTGCAACATAAGCTTCCAATCCTAGGTCTAGTCATGTGAACATCTTTCATCAGTGTGACTTCACGTAAATTTAAAACAATTGTATACAATGACACTCCATGTTCCACAATATTCTGCTCCAAAGGTAAATATAATACATTCTTTCTATATCTAAAAAATAGGCCTATTACCAAAATCTAGTCTTCTCATGGGAATGAAGACTGAAAAAATCTCACGTTATACAAATAAATCAGTCAAGATTTAGAATTCTAATAGGCCTCAAATAAACTAACACAAAAGAATTAAAGCAATACATTTAATGAATATGTTTGTAAAAACGCATATAATATGCAAAAGTATGAATTCAACATTAATAATACTTCAATAATATTAGTAATACATTTCATTTTAGGTGGGGAAAACTTTGTTAATACATATCATTACATATGATAGGGAAATACAGTTTCTTCATTTTTGCACGTTTTTTTGTAGTTCATTAATCATTAGAAATTCAATATCGTTTGATTATATCTGTTAGTCTGAGGCCTAAATTATACGATTGCAAACACATGATTTACTCCAAAAACCACCTATGTCAAACTCTACAATATAAACAAATGCACATTTACATTCTATGTCAGTACATCTTCTACATGCAGTTCATCAGTGCTTTAACTGACAAAAGGCATAAACTGTCTCAATGTGGTGACTTCTGTGACATGAGGGATGACACTAAATTTTAGACTACATCAATGGGATTAGTATTTATGGAAAAACATTTTAACTATGGCAAACATTGAATCTAAGTATTTGTGACTGTTGAAATGCTTAGTGTACCTATCCCATCAATCATAATGTAATGCGAGATAAGAGAACGTCTCTTCAGAAGAACTATGAATTATGTGAATACTAGTAAAAAAAATCACAGGAGAGCTGAAGGTAATTATATGATGTGATAAAGTTATTTCTAAAAGACACAGACCAAATCTTAGCACCAGAGGCCTCCTGATAACATTCTGGAGAGTACAGAACATACCGTCTTTGGAATCAATACCCAGGTTTTCTGTTCTCTGTTGAAAGTAAATGGAATTTGTCTTGAAGCTTTAGGAGAAGTTTTTTTCAGAGATTGGCTGCTGAGAGGGCCCTTCTTCCTGATCTTGCATGTCTGTACCATGATAACACCAGCAGGTTCTGATTTGTGAATCACAGAGCATGGAAGGGAGTTTATCTCTTGAGCATTGTGGTAACAGAGGTGGTCATTACGAGTTTGGCAGTCTTTTGGGAAGATTGCCGCAGTGGCGGCCGCCAAAAGACCACCATGTTGGCAGTAATCCGACCGCTGTATTAAGAGTTACCCTGTGAAGTCCGACAAAAAATAGTCACATTTTTTAAACTGACAGGACATTGGTGGACAGAAAAGAGGCAGTTCCACCACCAGCACTGCCAGCTCAACAAAAATCCTCTCATCAATTTACGATTCACAAATCACAACAGCGGTTCTTCCATGGTGGAAAACCATTGGCAGTGCGAACCGCAGCGGTCCCAACTCACATCACACAGAACACAACACCACATTGGATAGTGTGAAAATCACACACATGACATACATGTACACACGCGACACACCTAAACACTCCACTCTATAATACACCCCTACACAACCCACAATTATTTGAAAACAAAATGCCACACACAGCCACAGAGGGGCAATAACCAAATCAGATTCCCTAAAACAACTACTGCCAACTATACACATTTCATGATGCATATATCACACACCTGCACAACACACACTTTACTTGTACACACAACACACAACAGCCATCACCAATTCACATCACAGCACTTAAACTCATCAAATACATTTTTCTCAGCTGTTTTCTTCTAACAGTACCTCACTGTCTTTACCACCACTACCATGTCCACACAAAAACACCCATATTTCACTCATGATAAGTTGAGGGTCATGGTGGATGAAATCATCAGGGTAGAGCCACACCTGTTCAGAGCACAGGTCCAGCCAACATCAATAGCAAGGAAAATAGAGTTGTGGCAAAGAATAGTCGACAGGGTCAATTCTGTAGGCAGCTATCCACGTACAAGGGAGGACATCAGGAAGAGGTGGAATGACCTCTGGGGGAAGGTGCATTCCATGGCATCCATGGCGCCAGTCTTGGCGGAACTCAAGACTGGCGGTGGGCCCCCACCTACACCCCCTACTTTCACATCTTGGGAGGAGAAGGTCTTGGACATACTGCATCCTGAGGGCCTGAGAGGAATACCTGAGGGAGTGGAGTTGGGTAAGTCCCTGCAACATTCATGTCACCCTATTGTTTTGTCCTGCATGCTCACTCACCACCTTACCCTACCTCAATGACCAAACAACCCACCACCTCTCTGACCAAATGTCCAATACCCCTCTCTGGCATGCCACATGTACACTAAACTCATCTGGCACCACAGCCCTTGGGAATGGCATGTGAAGTACTGGGAACTGGTAGCACTACAACTCCCAGAAGGCATTATCCCACCATTATGAAAACCTGAACAGTGCACCAAAAGTAAGATGTCATGCATGTGAAACTAACTACCAATCTAACCCAACATGAATGTCCAACTGTGAATCAGTTTATGGCAATGACAGCAATGCAAAGGCACACTCCCACTACCATTAGAAGCAAGCCACAGCTAAAGCTTAGTTCCCCCATCAAACTGCTCTTAGAAAACAGATTCCTAAGATTGAAATTTACTCAGCTGGGCTGGAAATCTAGATGCCATAGTGGATGCACATTCAGTACATCCAGACAGCGGTCAATGTCTATTGCTTACTCCCATACTGTGTCCCTACTCTGACACTATTGTGCATTGTCCAACTTTTTTGTGCCACTGATCCTGACAGACACTTCATTAGGCAAAAAAGGTAAACACCCATGTCACTAGTCGGAAAACATAAGATGGTATCAGTAGTCTAATAACTACCAACATAGTTTAACATCTTTAAGCAGGGTGTATGGTATTGAAATTAAGCGTCTCACATGTTACTAAGTAAGATTTTGCAGCAGCTGTCATTGTCATTTCTGGAGATCATGTTAAAGTACTGTGTGCATCTCACACAACATCACTAATACTCTAAATGAAACATAACTTGTTGTCTCATTTACAGAAGCTCTGTGTTCCACTTTTCCCACAGGTAAACTTGCCTTTGCCACCATGGAGATGATATAAGAGACTGCCACTACCCTCGAGGAAAGCACCCCTGGATGCATGGACACTGAGGACGAAGCTGGCCTATCAGGGACATCTGGTAAGTCAACACCTGTCATCCTCACCCTGCCCACATTGACTCCTCCCAGCCCTGTTGAGTCAACATCACAGGCAACCATTCACCCCAAAATCTGTGTCCCGAGGACTGTTTCAACCATTGTGTGGCCCTCAGTACAGTTACATGAGTCTCACCTTATCATCCCTAACAATGGTGGTCCTGCCACCACTGGGAGTATGGACACTGTGCCAGGGGCACGGGTACATGGGGGTAGGGTGCGTGGGAGGTCTGGTGTAGGCCAGAGGATGGGGGCTCCAAGAGACAATACTAACCAGGAAACCATCTCCCAAGTCTTGGGAGCCTACCAGAATTCCCAAGGCATGATGGGCCAGGTAGTCACCATAATGGGGGAAATCCAACAGCTGCAGAGGGACAACCACCAGGAAGTTATGCAGCAGTGGCAGGCACAAAATGACATCCTGTCTTCCATTTCTGGGGTGCTGAGGGACATTAATACTACCCTGAGTAAGTCTGCCACACAACATCAGGCCTCTTACACTAGTAATGACTTGCAGGCTCTACAATATCTGTGTCTGGTAGTGGAATGGAGGCCCTGCCAGGGGAAGCACATGCCTCAAACATCCCACCCTCTGTAGCAGAGGAAGGACCTGCAAACGTGGACGTCGACCCAGATATCCAGGAGGAGTAGATGCCAAGACCAAACCCATTGCCAGGAAGTAGAGCTGTCTTGATTGGTTCCCCTTGTGAGCTACAGATACACCCTGATGACTGTTATGAAACATAACTCCATTGTCCTGTGGTGCAAGGACACTGGACATGTGTGTCCTAATTGTGTAGCAGCTACCCTGATGATTTCAGCCACCTTGACTGAACTCTTCACTGTTTACTTTGTGTTTTTTGGTTACTATTCACACATATTGTTTTGCACCCCCAATAAATAACACTTTAACACAGGTCCGGTGTAAGTGTAATTTATCAACCATGTACAACTGTCGTGTATGCCAACTCTTGTATCAATATGTCCCTCTGTATTATAGAACCTTTGTTATGGACATCACAGGTGCACTCTATCACCAGGAACCTCATTATATTGCGATTGTAACATAGACAGAAGCCAAAACAGCTGTATTCTATATCTCCACACATTTATTTATAAATTTGTAAACAGCAGATAGGATTGTGCTGCTATGACATATGATTGTCAGCGTAGGTGTCATACACTACTAACCCACAGGATAGAGAAGTTAGAGACATGCCAGTCTTCCTACAAGCCAGGAGGCATACAGATTGGTCCTTTGTGACACAATGTCAAGCCTTATCGCATACCGAGACCTTAGCTTCATAATAATCATACACCATGATACAGACAGAGATCAGTACTGGTGTCCCCAGGCCAGGGACCTTTCACTTACATTGGTCACGTACCCATAGGCCTGCCACTCAACTATGTCAGTCCACAGAGACATGCACATTGGTCTGCAAAGTAGGAACACACTGACAGCTATGTTACAGGCAAGTCACATACAATAGAAACCATTATGATGATAAAGGGTCTGGTTCAACATTTTCACATATGTCAGACACATATGGACACACACATGGCACCATATGACTACCTCCAGTACCAAATAGGACTTCTTGGTCGGAAAACACACTTCCACCCCAGTGTCTTGACAGTCTGGCCATATTAGTTACACTCTACATACTCATGTCAATCAGTACCTGGTTTCATCCATGTCGACTTCTCATGTCTGCCTGAAATTCCCATCTGCCCCTGACACTGTCTGTGACTTGCCAATGATGAACAGCCGAACAGAAACTCAGCAAATCTGAGATTGACAGAGATAAGGGATAGGACATAGCTGTAAACATTCATCAATTATGACAAGTAATTTTTACAAGTGTGACTTTGCATGTGCAGTAACAAATCAGAACACTGTATACCACTTTGTTCTGTACACAATACTGGATTACAAACTGCATGCACAACTGACTCACTGGCATTGGAGCTACCTAAGACTTTATAGGCAAAGGTAAATAGGAGGTGACATGCCAGCCATCAATTCTAAGTTACAAAATGAAATCTCAACTTTAAGAAGACATCATGTACCTTGAATCAGTTGAAGTACTGATTGATGAGATCTGCCCTGAAGTCTCCAGCTTCATCTTCATCTGGCTCATCACAACTTGGCAAATCTGCATTTTCACCCACAGGTTCTGCTGCCTCCCCCTCATCAGGTATGAACAGTACCTGATGTCTCAGGTCAAGGTTGTGGAGCATGCAAAAATTATTTGATATACCTTGTTGGGTGAACAGAGGAGGGCTCCTCCAGATATGTCCAGGAAGCGAAATCGTCCCTTCAGGAACCCAAAAGTCAGCTTAACGACACAACTTGTCCTTCTGTGGGCCTCATTGTAGCGGACTTCCCCTGGGGTGGTTGGGTACCTCGATGGGGTCAACAACCAAGGACGGTTTGGATAGCCTGAGTCCCCTGTAAGGAATAGGTATAACAGCACAAACATATATCAAAGATATGCACATTTGTGATAGCAAGAGATACATTTCGCAAACACACATGTCAAATGTGACTTACCAACCAGCCAGGCCTTCTCTGTGTAGAGTTGTGTCATCAGCAGTGGGGTATTGCTATTGCACATAATGAAGGAGTCATGGACTGATCCTGGATACTTTGCACAGACTTGGGAAATATACTGGTCTGAGAAACACACCACTTGGATGTTGATGGAGTGGTAGTTTTTCCTGTTCCTGTATACCTGCTCATTGGCACTGGGTGGAGCCAAGGCACCATGTGTGTCATCTATGGCTCCAACCACATGTGCAATGTGTCCAATGGCATAAAACCCTGCCTTCACATAGGCCAAATCCACGCGTTGGGGACACCTGATGTAGCTGTCCAAGTGTTTCAACAATGCACACAGTATATCCTTCAAAACTAGACTGCACATGGCTTTCACATAGGTCAAATCCACGCATTGCGGACAACTGATGTAGCTGTCCAAATGTTTCAACAATGCACACAGTATATCCTTCAAAACTAGACTGCACATGGGCTTAGACATCCCTGCAGTTAGGGCCACTGTATTCTGAAAGGACCCAGTGGCCAGGAAGTGTAGCACTGACATGACTTGAATGATACGAGGTATGCTTTTGGGATTACAAATGGCAGGCATCAGATCTGGTTTCAACTGAGCAATAAGTTCCATGATTGTCTGCCCATGCAGGTGATAGATTTGTATTATATGTCTGTCCTCCATGGTGTGCAGGTCTACTAGAGGGCGGTACACTGGAGGATGTCTTCCTCTGCTTATGCCAGGGTAACTATATGGAAAAACAAATAGATTGTAGGTGAGTTTTACAATCTACACATTTTGATTATGTTTATTTACAAGTCAGACATATCTGCTGTCGATGTCAGATACAACATATGGCATCTAAAGTACAGCATCTTGCGATACATCCTAAGACATTGCCCTTGTTTCACATTCCCTGAATCCTTTAATGTACTATACATGCATATTTATCTGTGACTGTCACTGTTTGATAGTACAACTTAGTTTACATGTGAAACATATTTGTTGCATCTATGCTACATTACCGACGCACATAAGATGTTGAGAATAGGTATACATTTCCATTACCACCAATCCCTTTGGTACTCAGCTTTTATGACTCACATGCACAAATAGACTACTAAACATGAATGCAGCACTTACTGATATTTCACACAATATAGGGAATCATTAATGACATAGATTCCAATACTTTTCCATACTTAAAATAGCATCAAAATGGCAGCTGCCTGATCTCCTGTTCTAGACATGGGGAAGTGACTAACTCCACCACTGGATGTCGTCATGGCGGTAGGCAGTTACAACCGCGGTGGACATTGCCACTGGAACACATTGCTGCCTTTGGCGGACTTGGGCCAATGGCGATGTCTGTCGGCGGTGACGGTCCTGTACGTGGCGGTCATGACTGCCAGCAAGACCTCCAGTACCTGACCTGCTGTGTACTGCCCCAGGGAGCTATCATGCCACGTCCTGCAGGTGATAGGTCCCCAGCCTTCACCCCAGAAGAGCTGGGAAATCTTGTGGAGGAGGTCCTACCCTTGTATGAAGCTATATGGTGCACCAGAGGAAGAGATATACCAGTGTGTGAAAGGTGGAGTGTATGATGGTGTACATGAAATGTGAAGTAGTGAAGATTTTGCCACTCATGTCTGGGCGTATGGAAATGTGTATATATGCATGGGCAGAGATACAGTAGTGTCACATGGTAATTAGTGTGTAATCTAACTTCTTTCATACGCAGCATAGATTGCAGCATGGACAGCAATGGTGGTGTGAGAAATGTTTTTGTATACACCCCATGTTATGGACATTCATGTTGCCTGGTCATATGTATGTAGTCAATACCAGTTACTGATCATGCAGGTTGTATGAGACATTGCCCCTCACACATGGGCTGCCTGCAGTTGCTAAATTGTGAAGGAGTTCAAACTTAGAGAATGGGAATGTTTGCCTACTTGCTGTAACTGAAGTGTTCTGACCACTTGTGTTGGTATGGTGCATGTGGACATAACTTTCACCTTTTGTCTGCATCATTCATGTAGGTCAATGGCCATCAAAAAAAGGGGGTCTCTGGTGTGCCATCGCCAAGCAAGTACGGACCCTGGGGGTCCACAGCCGGTGAAGCACCCACTGTAGGAAGTGGTGGGAGGACCTGAGACGATGGGCGGGAAGACCGGAAGGGTCCAGCTGGGGATGTCGTCCAACGAGGGAGGGTTTCCCTTCGGACCTTGACTCCCCCAATGGCCCACATTTTAGCAGTGGCCTACCCTGAGTTGGGTGGGCGTTTGAGGGTAGCACAGCAGCCACGAGGGGATAAGTACTGACTTAACACATTTACAATCCCTCTGCCAGTTGAGTGTCTGATGGGTAAGTATCTAAACTGTAACAATGTGGTACGTGCTAAAGGTAAAGGATCACCTAGGAACACATGGAAGAAAAGTTGCTACCATTGATACACAGGTGTGAACATAGTATTGTGTATAGGGAAATATATCTCACCTATGTTAAGCCTATTGGATGTTAGCATGTAGTGATGCACATGTGACTGTGTCATATGTGCACCTCTACAGTGCTATATGTGTAACCTGCTGTGTCATCCTTCCCACCTACTGATCTATAGTCCAGATATCCTATTGGCAAGTTGTCCAGCTCTTCGGTCTCAGTCCATTCCTATTCCACTGGATCTAGCTCTATGTGCAACACGGGGTCTCATAGGTGAGAAACAGGCCAAAAATTCCTGAGGTGTAAAATAGATGTAAACTTCATATGAGGGTGTTATCTCATTCAGACATTTCACATGGCATACTTGCTATACTTACTTAGAGTTGTGAGGAGGTGTCCTCATTGTTAAGTGTGGACTGTATATTGGCAAATCTGAGGTTTGATCAGGGTGAACATCCTACATGATGAAAAGCATGGTGGTAATAAGACATTCCCAGTACAAGACATATCATAGACATGTGAGGTGAGACTATCTGTACCATGTATATGTTATTGAGAAGGTAAGTCGCTAGCCTGCTATTCACTTAGCCAATATATTTGTCCATGCTACATAAGGCAGGACATCACCTATATATGTACAATATACACATATTGGTACTTCCAGCCATTTTTAAGATTATGGTTTGGCATAGTTACTTTTGCTATTCTGATTCTGTTTTGGAGTATTTTAGTATGGATAAACTCATTTAACCAAGACTTCATAGTGTTGCAGGTGGTGTATTTGACAGCTACATGTTGGTGGAATGGTGTATGTTGTCAGTCTAATTGCTGGATTCTAGGTGTATGTGTCAATCACGGTTACTTTAGAAGTGGTTTATGTCAGTGTAACTGCACTCCAAAGATGAAAGGTCACTCATGTCTGAAGTATTGGTAGTGATGTTGGTAATTTGATCTTGTTATATTGAGGTTGCTACTCAGCATAATTAGTGGAATTGTATGTGGCCTTCATGCACACAACAGGTGTCCATTGCATTGAATGTGATGGTATGCTCCCTGTGGTGGTCTATGGGTGTATCCTGTGTGCTTGGTAGATCCCTATTGCTGTACATTACTCTGTTTTCTATCTGTGAATGACTAAGATGAGTAGTTCCAGAATGTCTGTGTGATCTTTTGCAAAACATAGTTGATATATGTGTTGCTGAAATGGATTAGGAGTCTAATATACATCAAAATTAGATATGCTAGTAGGAGTGGATGCATCTGAGTTTTTTGCCATTGTGAATGTTATAGTCACCATTACATTTTAGAGCTGTGATAGCTAAACAACATGCTGTGTTGTAAATGTAATGTGCTGGGGTAACTTTCATAGAACATGACATCTGGCAATGGACTGAGCAAGTGTAGCTATGGAGTAAGTATGAATTTGAAATCAAAGTTCACGCTGATTTCCATTGATGGATTGTTATTTCACAGTGACACAGGACACACTTTTATGTTGACAAATCATCTTGTGCAGGAAAAGTTTGTGTTTTAGCTGTACTGTTAGGATGGTGATGTAGTGGTCAGATAGTAGGCTTATGTTGTGTGTGACATTGTTGTAATATGAGGTTGTGGAATGTATGTTGTTGTTGGAACATGATATTGGCTGTAACTAGTTTCTACCTGGGGATGTTTTACACATAGGTGTGATGTTACTGTAGTGTGTGGTGTAATGTAAGTGGTATGTAAAGAATGTGATGACCCTACCTCTCTTTCTCTGCATCAGCATCAGCATCGGCAGGCAAAGAAGACGGGTCACAGCCGAGTGGGGAAGCTGCTGGCCACGGGGCCTGAAGTCACGACACCACCAACACAGAGGGACCCAGTGGCCCAGAGGGCGAGGTAAGTGCCACGGGGGAGACGGGATCCAGTTCTTCATTCCCAGAATCCTCTTCCAGTGGACACTTCCTGGCAGTGGCGGAGCCATCTGGGACAACCCCAGCACCATCTCAGTCCGCCACCCCTTACTACCATGGCCCTCCCTGGAGCTCCTGCCCCAGTTGGCTGTGCCCACTCACCCAAGAGGGTGGGTGTCTCCTTTCTATCAGTGAGGAGGCTATTGACCTCCTGAAGTTCATCCTTGTGGGTCAGTCGACCATCGTGAATGCCATCCAGGGACTTGCAACTCAGATCAAACAGAGGACTGCGTACCTGGAGGGCTTTCACAGTGCACTGGCTGGCCCAGAGAGATCCTTTCAGGCTCTGGCCTCAACACTGACAGCAACCAGTCACCCTTTGTCTCCCATCTCCCCTTCACCTTCCTCTTCCCAAACCCCTATTCCCCGACCCAGCCAAAGCACACAGACAGACAGGCATGCATCCACCTCAACTTCCAAGGGTAGCTCAGATAAACACAAGCACCACAAGATGCACCACTAGCATGCACACAAGCAACATTAAGATGCACACATGGCAACAGTCTTAACCTGCCCTGACTCTCCCACCACCCCACCACCCCCAGCATCACTGTCAGCTTACCTGACACACCTTCAGACACAATGGCAACATTCACAGATCCAGCCACCACACCAATCCTACACAGAGACAGCACCACAGCAGATCCCTAGACATCCACCCCAGTCACCCCACCTGCAGACACCACAACCACTGACACACCTACATGCTGCACATTCACCATACTTGCAGTCACCACCCCAACAGTCACTCACCCATCACAGAATCCCCCAGCACCTCCACCCCCTCATCCCAGGACACATAAACACCCACACTCACCCACCCAGCAGACACCCACCATGCACCAACATACCTCACACAAACATGCACCCAAGACATCCACACCAACACCTCAGACAACCGCTCCCTCTCCCTCCACACCCAACCCCTTTTGTCATGGCGTTCCCCTTGTACAGAAAAAATCTTTCCTTTTAGAGTTTGACCTTTTCCCTATACCCCTCCTACCCATGGTACCCCTAGATTTTCTGTGTCCCTCTGCAAGTCTGGCACTACCACCTCCAAGACCTCCCCTGCCCCACCTGCAAGTACCCATGCCCTTCCCCCGACAAGAAGTCTACCCCTCCTAAACAAGCCCAGCCCTCCCCTAAACCTAAGATAAAGCCAAGACCCCCCTCCCAAACCAGACCCCAAAGGCCCCCCTCCAATTCCTAAACCCAAGCCATCCATGCTACCACCTCCCCAGATAACCCCTGAACTGCCTGCCTGCTCCACAGATGCCCCTATCTGTGGAGGTTATGTGGCATGCAGGTTTGGGCACATATATGTGCACTGCGTAAATTAAGACTGTTATTTAAGGACTGGCATATGGCCTTTGTTTTTCCAATATTTTGGATATAATAATAATTTATACCAACCTGTTGTTGGTATACTGCTTAAATCCTTGTCATGCATTTCCTTCCAAAGTATGGAGTTGTTCCTGGCTGAGATTAGTTGTGTGTCTGTGTGTGAGTGTGTGCGCTGCTTGGGCTACCTGTGTTGCTTAAGCAGTATGTGAGGTTGTGTGCAGTGCTTTTGTCTGAAAGTGGTAAGGTGTGTGTTGTTTGGTGGACAA
The DNA here is from genome assembly GCF_031143425.1 of Pleurodeles waltl. Classification (NCBI taxonomy): domain Eukaryota; kingdom Metazoa; phylum Chordata; class Amphibia; order Caudata; family Salamandridae; genus Pleurodeles; species Pleurodeles waltl. The sequence goes on from NC_090447.1 coordinate 977,436,578, forward strand.
CTGTGTGTTCAAAGTTTTTTGTTGTGTTGGAAATGAGTGTTGTTTGTGTTGGGATGTTTTCCTTAGTGTATTGTGTGGCTTTGTGTGTTTTGACTGTGTGTGTGTTTTGTGCATGATATGTTAGTTATGATGTTCTGTAAATTGGTAAGTAGCATGATTGTGTAGTTGTATATTTTTTTGTGTGATGGTGTTACGTTGTAATGTATGTGTGATGTGTCCCTGGGAAGTGTCTCCTGCGGGTCCCTGCCAAGAGATTGGAGATGGTGAGGTTGTGTTGTTTTTGTGATGTGTTATGGTGTTGTGGGGTACTTTGGGAGTGTGAGCCTGTGCAGTGTTTCTGTGCGTACGTGTGTGTGTTTGTGATGTGTGTATGTGTGTGTTTGTGGTGGCTGTAGCATGGTTGTTGTGTATTTATGAGTGTGGGTGGCTGTATGTGATTGTGTGTGTTAGTGTGCTGTTACCTGTGAGTGTCATCCTCTTACCCCCTTCCCGAATGTATGTTGTTTGAGTATACAAAAATGTACAATCTACAACAGTAACAGGTAAGTGTGTGTACTTACGGTTGTTGTCATTGTCACAGATTCCGGAGTCTTCGGACGAGCAGGAGCAGCAGGAAGGTGTCTAGTTCAGGTTCCATGGTGGCTCGGGACGAATATGGCTTCCTGAAGCGAGTGTCTCCTTTTATGCAGGTAGTTTCCGCCCTGGGTCTTCGTGGTGGTGTGACCGCTGCGGAAACCTTAGCGGAGTGTAACCTCATTATCTGTCCAGCAGAAACATGGTCACTGCCGGCCTGCAGGTGACTACCCTTGTCAGTGGCAGCCAGACAGCAGTGTCATAATTTGGCAGTCTTCTCAGCCAGCGTGTTGGCGGTATGACCGCCACAGTAAATATGGTGGTCCTGAGACCTCGTAATGAGGCCCAGATTGTGTGAATATGTGCACTATTTGGAATACTTTAAAAGTGCAACTTCTACAAAGGGTTCCAAGATGTGATTACGGTTGTGTAAACTATCTATCAGCCTGGGAGTGGAATTTTGGACTAATTCAACTGGATATGGCATTATTTCTCGGGTAAGCAATTAAATACAAGTCCAGTTACCAAAGTGCAGTTGCTTTCTGTGTTGGACCTGTTGTGTTTGCCCTGCAGCTTTGATACCACACCCTATTTATTTTGTGCGTGTTGCAAAGAATGAGGAAAACTTGTTGAATTACGTGTGGTGCGGAGTAGAGGAATAGCAGTGAAGATAGAAGCAAATAGTGAAGGGCGGGGGGGGAGCTGTGTACTGGTCTGAGTGCTGGATTAGCAGTGGAGGCATACTTGGGTGCGAGATGTAGTTCCAGGATGCTAAGAAAAAGTGCAGACAGCAGCTACATTGGCATGGTCACACTCCTAATACTAGAATAAAAGCCATGGTTCAGGCTCAAGACTGGAATACTAGAGGTGCTGCAGGCCAAATCTGAAGAGCAATGCCAGACTCATAACCGTGTGTATGTCACAGATGGGAAAAAGGGGAGTTGCTGATTAAGACTGACCTAAACGCGAGTATTTCAGACTAAAATGGGTGAATATATCGTAAGTGTAAAGCATATTAAGTAAGTTCACTAAAATTGAAAAACTAATATTAAGTGTAAAGGCGTTTTAAGACATGGGCAAAGTGGGCAATTTCCCAGGGCCCCTACTTTCCAAGGAGCAAACTGGTAAAGTGATCTTTCTCTCACTCTATCAATCAGAACATCCCTCTGCCTATCTCGTCATCTGACGTTCTCTAACCGGTATTTTGTTTAGGAACTATGGGGTCCCAGGAAAGACTTTCAGACTTTGGGGGTCATTCCAACCCTGGCGGTCGGTGTAAAAGCGTCGGCCAGAGGGGCGTGGTCTGGCCGTCGAAGAAAATGGCCGCCTGAGAAAAGATCTCCGCGCGCCGGGCAGGTCAAGCTGGCAAACAGAGGGTCTTCCCCCTGCGATCCTGACCCCTAGTGGGGCCTCCCGGCTGGCGGAGGGAGGGGGCCTCCGGAGGGGCAAAGTTGTGGGACCAGAGCGACGGCAGAAACGCCCGGAGACGCGAGAGCAAATGCGGCCTCCGAGCTTCCGCGGACTAAGGTGCGGTGCCACATGGGCCCGGGACGCGTCGCGAGGGAGGCGCCCGGACCGGCCCTCTTCCGCCTCGGCTACCCGGGCGCTGGAGCGCCGCACTGCCCCCTCATGCGGATGGAGGGAGAGGGGACCCCGAGGAGGATGGATGCCTGAGGAACCTAGGCCTGAGGACGACCACGACGACCACGGCGGAAAGGAAAAGAAGCAATATCACATGAGATCTAAATAGTGCCTGAAGGAGACCGCACGCTGAGACGGTGAGACCCCTCAAACAACATTATCTAGCGACACCACCAGCAGCAAATAAAGGACATAATTCGCCCCCCCTCGTTTATGACCTAGCGCGCAAAGAATAAGAATCTCCACGACACCCGGAGGGGAGGCAGAGGAAAAGGGGGAAGGAAGACAAAAGGGAGACAGAGAAAGGATCTCAAAGAGCAACAGAGGGACAAAGATTTCTCACATAAGGAACGATAAAGAAGCAAAGAAGGGGGAGGAAAACCGGAATAGGAAGAAGAAAGAAGAGTAGAACAACACGTGTCGCACTACGCAACCTGACCCTCCAACTAAACAATAAGAGACTGATCTAAAATAAAAGATAGACAAGATACCCCCCCCTATTGCACGCTGCATCACACTCAAAATTCATTGATCTCTCTTCAGCTTTATATCAATGGACCTCTATCAGAAACTGAGCATATTCTAATCCTCTATAGATCACGCTCTAAAGCTTAGCAGACCACAGCAGATCCTATATTCCAAGGTCTGACCCATCCTTGGAGGTCGAGGAAACTTTCCGTGGACCTACAAGTGCTAGCTCTTAAAATAATATCTCCTAATTGATTTCCACCCCTTGAGAACAATGCCCAACGACAAGACCGCAAGTAAACATTCTCGTCAACTGCTATTCTCGGAAGCCATTGCTAAATTCAAAGCTATGACGGCACAAACGGCATCACAGGGGCATACATCTCCCCCGGTAGATCAACCCGCACTAGACGCCACAGACCGTATACTGCAAGAGATTGCCTCAGTTGGACGACGCTTGGAGGCAATGGACTTAAAAATAACAGACTTAACTTTAGCATCCTCCTCAATCCGCGCTGATATAGCAGGCTTCAGAGAAACAGCAAATAACCTAGATCAGCGCCTGTCGGCAGTAGAAGACCATATAGCGACAACCCCTGATCAGGAAGAAGAACTAAAGTCGCTCAGAGCTAAACTTACTGAACTGGAGGACCGAAGTCGTAGAGACAATGTACGCTTTTTCGGTATACCGGAACAAAAAGAAGGATCTGATATCAAAACCTTTCTTAGCTCACTGCTGACCAACCACTTCGGCATAGAGTTTCACCACCTCCAGAATTTCAGAGGGTGCACAGAATTGGTCCTTCACACAAAGCGTCTGCAAATAAACCGCGCCCTATCATCGCATGTTTCCTGCGCCATGAACAAGCCCGCCAGGTCATCTCAACAGCTAAAGCACGACAACCGATATCACTGGATGGACACGAAATCAGAGTGGCAGCAGACCTCTCGAGGTTAACGAATGACAGAAGAAGAGCATCTCTTGCCCTACGTCCGCAACTAAGATCTCTAGACATCAAGTATGGTCTTTTTGAACCAGCACGTATGTGGATCACACACCACGGCACATCCAGAGACTTCACTGACCCCGAGGACCTCAGCGCTTATCTACATAGTGTGACCCCGCAATCTATGGACACCGCCCCCGGCCGTCCGGACTCCCCAGCGGCGCATACAGAAACTGCTATTAGTCTGTCAACTCCATGGCCCCAGACTCACCGTCCCCCTTCGCAAAAAAGAGGCCGAGGATATGATCGGTCACCAAAGACACAGGAATCCCGGGAGCACATCCTGCAAGCAGTGATTGATCACAGTCAAGACACGAGCAGAGACAAATCCCGCTCCCCCCTGAAACCAACATCAGAAGATCAGCATGCTGAACACTAAACCCACAGTAGGACAGCTGCCCTGGAGATCCGGACCCGCTTCTAGAACATCTACTCTTCACCTTGGGACAGATAAGTGACATACCCATTCACCACATCTGCTGCTCACCCAATAGGGGAGTGGGGACCTACTAAAAACACATCTAACAAATACTGATTGCCACAATGTAACACATAGGCATACTTGTAGAACAGCACAGTTAACTCTCAGGCATATAACAATCGCACTGAAGAGACTAACACAACTCGGGGTCATGGCGGCTCCAAGACTACCACAAGGGGCATGCTCCCGGACGAACACTCAAAATGCAACACTAAGAATTCTCATATTCTAAGATGTCTTAACAGATGATAAGCACAGAACGTGTAGCGGGAGGTCCTGTGGCACATGGCCCCGGGCCTGTCCCTCTCCCCCTCCCTCCTCGTTCTTGGACCATAACATCTACTCCGGGCCCGTGCCCAGCCTATCCCGGAACTTCATGCACCCATTTATGCACCCACACTACTGAGGACCCCCCCTCACCCCCCTGGGAGGTCCCATGATACCAGGAACGAAGCATCTATTCCCTTATAATGCCCCATTGATATAATACCCTACCAGTGCGCGGGCCTTACAGGTTAGACCCGCTGATTAGAAAGTTTTAGACAGTAGTGAGTGTTTTCATCCTCTGACCAATTTCCATTTGCTATTCCTTTTTGCTTTTCCTAGTTATTCTTTATCACTTTTATCAATTATTCTTAATCGTTGTCCGTCTCTCTCTGCACATTCCACGCTATTCCTCTCCATCCCCCTCCCTACCTTTCTTTTCTTTTCCCTTCTCTTCTATATTTTTCATATTGTGACCAAGGGGAACTCTCCCAACCTCCCAAGGCCTAAATGAACAAGAAATCCATATTCCTTGCCTCTCAGCCCAGTCCTTACTTACTTCCTGGTCCCACCACACGGACCATAACATATTCAATACACCATAATACATGACACACCCGGCGCCCTCGGGATCGACAATCCCACTCACGGCACTGTCCTGGAATGTACACGGCATGACCCATTATATTAAACGACAGAAGATACTGTCCTATCTCCGCTCCAAACATACCGACATTGCTCTACTACAGGAAACACACCTCTCCTCGACGGAATCCGAGAAATTAAGTAGAGATTCGGTGGGAAAAGTAATATACAGCGGAACACCACCCATGTTGGCAGGTACACAAGGAACGGGAAGAAAATGTGGAGTGGCAATACTCCTGCGTCGCTCCCTGCAATTCCGACTAATTAAAACATGGCATGACCCAGAGGGACGCTACGTATTGGCTAAGCTAGTGGTGGGATCCTCCACAATATGCATAGGCTCCATATACGCCCCCACCGGCTCGAAGTGCACCTTTTTCCTCTCCCCCAACCGTCTTCTGACACAGATAGGTGCCTCACAATATATTCTTGGGGGGGACTGGAACATAGTCCAAGATGCCATTCTAGACCGATCCATTGGTCTTGACGCGGGTAACAATGCAGATAGAGCCGTTTTCAAAGACATCCTCTCAGATCATGGCCTAATAGATTGTTGGCGTCTCTCCCACCCTTCCAATAGGGAATATACTTTTGTCTCTTCGGACCACGGGACCCAGTCACGGCTAGACTATTTCTTACTTAATCATAGAATACTACAAGCGGTTAAGTCAATAGAAATACTGGTAGCCGCACTATCCGACCATTCTCCGGTAGTAATAACCCTGGAACTCGGAATGATTACACCCGGCCGTAAACCGTGGCGCCTCCCTAACACTAGATACCGATCCCCGACTGGGAAGGAACAACTTAAGACCCATATGGCCACATACTTGAAGGACAATAAAGGCTCAGTGACCTCACCACAACTTCTCTGGGCTGCGGCGAAAGCAACTATCAGAGGGCAATTAATGAGAGATGCAGCTATCTCCAATGCCCATAGACGGGCCCAACAACACACGCTAGAAGACACAATAACACAGGCCATGAGGAAATACACACAACAACCCACCCCCTCCAATCGCCGCTCTCTAGAACAGGCTAAAATGGAGCTTAACACCCTCTACACCTCACAGGCAGAATATGCCCTACAACGGCTGAAGGGACACCACTATGAGCACGGAGAGAAAGCGGGCCTCTTACTGGCTGCCCAACTACGCCAACGGGAAACAGCACTTGCTATACCGGCACTACGCACCCAGGATAACTTACTCATTACACACCAACAGGCTATTGCAGAAGAATTCGGCCGGTACTACCAAACTTTATATTCCTCAGCAACATCGGAAGACACTGCCCGCTTAGACGCATTCCTGCAGAGGACGCACATCCCCCATCTTACAGATGAAGGCAGGGCTCTTCTAGAAGGGGATATTAGTAAGGAAGAGATACAACAAGCAATAGCTAATCTATCATATCACAAAGCACCGGGGGAGGATGGGTTTACATCTGAATTCTATAAATGGACGGGAACCGACACTGTAGATGTCTTATACGAGGCATTTCAAGGGGTCGAAAGGGAAGGCTCCATAAATCCTATGTCTAATAAAGCCACTATCACAGTCTTGCCGAAACCCGGAAAAGACCCACTTCTTAGCGGAAGCTATCGCCCTATCTCCTTATTGAATGGAGATATTAAAATATTAGCGGGAATACTGGCCACTCGCCTTAAAAAAGTTATCCCCTCGTTAATCCATCACTCCCAAGTAGGCTTTGTACCGGGCCGCTCCTCCAGGAATCACCTCCGCACACTTTTCCATGCCATTTGGGCCGCCCGCGATACACGAGAAGAAGCTCTAGCCCTCTCGTTGGATGCCGAGAAAGCGTTCGACCAAATAGAATGGTGGTACCTCTTCGAAATCTTGAAACGATTCGGGTTAGGAGAAGGCTTCATTAACAAGGTGCGCCTCCTATATGGCTCCCCGACAGCACAGGTAAACAGTGGGGGGTTCCTGTCGGACACTTTTGAGATCCGGAGAGGGACACGTCAAGGATGCCCACTATCACCCCTCCTATTTCTACTCGCGGTGGAGCCTCTGGCGGCAGCCATCCGTAGTTCCAACCTCATATCAGGAATCCCGCTACCAGGCGGAAAATCTGACATATATTTATACGCAGACGATATCTTACTTACCCTCACTGACCTGCCCACTTCCATCACTGCCCTGAGGGAGATTCTAACGGAATTTGAATGCATATCAGGATATCGAATCAATTGGGACAAGTGCGAAGCTCTACCACTTTCCCCAGTCACAGTGAGTGCCTCCATACAAGGCTTACTGATTAAATGGAAACACTCCGACTAAGATATCTAGGAATTGACGTAAATACAGGGTTGGTCAATGTGGTGTCAGACAATATAGACCCACTGATCAATACCATGAAACGGGACTTTGAGAAATGGGGCCAACTGAACCTCTCCATGTGGGGCAGAGTACAGGCGGTGCGGATGGTAACCTTGCTGAGGTTCCTATATGTCCTAGGCATGCTCCCCTTACAGATCCCCTTACCTGTATTAAGAGAGATAGACCGATGTATCCGCTCCTTTGCTTGGGGATCCATGCACCCACGACTACCCAAAACCACCTTGATAGCCTGTCGGGAATGCGGTGGACTAAGCCTTCCCTCGATCGAACACTATTCGTACGCGTTACATCTTTCACAAATGGCCCTCCTACTCCCGACTGTAATAACCCTGCCGCTATGGGTGGACGTAGAACGAGCCCTTACAGGGGCCCCCTACGGCCTCCAGCTATTATACGATACAAGCCAAAAATGCCCCCGACCCACCAATCCTATGATAGGAGCCATGAAGAAAACCTGGCAGCGGGTACATCGGCTCCTTAAGATAGACCCCCACTTACATGACAGGGCTCCTTTATGGGGCAACAAAGGGTTCCAAATCAGAGGGAAAACTATTACCTGGAAGGATTGGGGTCAACGAGGCATCAGACCAGTGGACCAACTTATATCAGGGGAAACCTGGAAAACTTTTAGGGACCTACAGGTGGAATTCAACCTCCCAGAATACAACTCATGGCGTTACGTCCAACTCAGACATTGTCTTAAACAGAGACTAGGTGCCCTTCCCCGACAGCTCCCGCGCTCTCCTATACTACACTATCTAGAGACATGGGGGAAGATGAAGGGTGCGATATCGGGACTCCAGGCATTGCTGAATCGCCACCTATTCTCACTCCCACTCCTGACTTCCCTCAAAAACAAATGGCAGACGCACCTACAAACTGAATATGACCTGGAGGACTGGACTGACCTGATCGAAGCCAGGGACCGCGGAGCACGCGAGGCTCGTCTGAAATTCTTCCTCTTTAAGACACTACATGATTGGTATTGGACCCCACAAAAATTACATATGGCAAGACTTCTACCCCATGTAAACTGCTGGAGGTGCCCACACACACACTGCGACTTACTCCATATCCTACACGATTGCGCAGCTGTACAACCTTTTTGGAGAACAGTGGGAAACTCCCTCCGAGAATCCCTACCCCTCCCACCACTCCTCACCCCATCTCTTCTATTGCTACACGACATGGGAGAACTCCATAAGATCACACAAACTCAAAGTAGACTCCTACACACCGCGCTAGCAACGGCCAAATTATGCATCCTTAGACACTGGCGTGCACCGACCGTCGCCTCCCATGATGAATGGTTGACAGCAATGTACCAAGCAGCCACACACGAACAACTTATCTACAGTTTACAGGACAGAACGGAGGTGTTTCTCCAGACCCTGTCACCCTTCATCTCCGGACACTAGGACCAGATTACCCCTAGAGAACTCCACAAAATACCACGTAGTGGGAATATACCATTCCTGCTATCATACCCATGCAGGTACATCCACCCACACCTAACACACCATCCCTCCCCTCCTAGACTCAGATGACCCCCGGTAGAAAGGTAGAAAGCTACCGTATAACCTATGATAAGAACTGCTGCTCACCATCCACTATTCATTGACCTTTTTGGCATAACCTATTCCGTTATTCATATCCCAATCCTTATACAGTACATACTATTGATGTTCATATCACCGTGTCATTCCCCGATCCATTCCACCCCCACCACACCCCCCTGCCCCAAAACATCTTATAACACTTTATAGTCTGGCTCTATTTTTCTCTTCATATGGAAGCAGCCACTATAATGATTTGCCTTTTGAATTCACACGGCCCCCTCCCCTTGGTCACTATCGCTATCACTACTAATATCACTACTAATGTTAACATCATTATTATTACAGTGATTTTTATTGTTACTATCGTTGCCACTTCCTTATTCTTCTTCTGCCTATTAGACACCATGGACACTAATACAATCCATATATACGCCCTCTCTCCCCTTACCCCTTCCATACCCTCCCTCCCTACTCTACATTTTCTATACACTTAGGGGGTCATTCCGACCCTGGCGGCGGAGGGCAGCGGAAGCACCGCCAACAGGCTGGCGGTGCTTCCTGTGCTATTCTGACCGCGGCGGTAAAGCCGCGGTCAAAAAAGGGGAACCGGCGGTTTCCCGACGGTTTTCCCCTGGCCCAGGGAATCCTCCATGGCGGCGCTGCTTGCAGCACCACCACGGGGATTCCGACCCCCTTCCCGCCAGCCTGTTTCTGGCGGTTGTCACCGCCAGAACCAGGATGGTGGGAACGGGTGTCGTAGGGCCCCTGGGGGCCCCTGCACTGCCCATGCCAATGCCAATGCCAATGCCAATGCCAATGGCATGGGCAGTGCAGGGGCCCCCTTACAGGGCCCCATACAGATTTTCACTGTCTGCTTAGCAGACAGTGAAAATCGTGACGGGTGCCACTGCACCCGTCGCACCCCTGCAACTCCGCCGGCTCCATTCGGAGCCGGCTTCCTCGTTGCAGGGGCTTTCCCGCTGGGCCGGCGGGCGGCCTTTTGGCGGTCGCCCGCCGGCCCATCGGGAAAGTTGGAATGGTCGCCGCGGTCTTTTGACCGCGGGGCGGTCATTCGGCAGTAACCGCATGGCGGGCGGCGACCGCCGCCAGCCGCGGTCAGAATGACCGCCTTAGATTCCTACCCAGACACCTCTCCCCCTCACCCGCCACCCCCCCATATCTCCCCCCGTTCTCATAACCCACACTAATCACTACTTTTCTTTATATCCCTCAATACACTCCTAATGGCCCCCCACTACCCTTGACCGTATCCCACCCTTATCACAAAACATTATGACTCACACTCTTTAAATGGACTAGCAGCATATTCCAGGGAGACTCAAGGAGATGGCAAATGGGACACCTGGTTAGTATTGACCACAACTGTTATTACAGTAGAATTGTATAACGAGGACATCATAGAGCAAATGGATCCTTGTTTTTTTTTGTTCTCTCCCTCTTCTTTTATAAGTTGGTTTCATTGAATCGTTTACCATATCTCTGATTGTATATGCATTATTATAAGAAAAAAGCCACAACTATGGCAAATGGCATAGTAATAGACAAGAGAGATATAAAATAACAATTGTACATGTATGATGCCTAGAAAAAACAGACATGTGTATTGATAATGACTCATAGAATGTAAAATTGTACTTGTTATCTTCCCTATGAGAAAACCTGATTGGAAACAGAAATGGCTTAGGTTAACTGACTGTTCACTATACTATGTAATATGATGCAATTAACAATAAAAAAAATACAACACAAAAAAAAAAAAAAGCGGCGGCCAACCCGCAAACAGGCAGGCGGCCACAAAAATGGAATTCCGACCCTGGCGGGAACCGCCAACACAGCCCGCCACTTTAACACTCCGACCGCCACGGCGGTACAGACAAGCAGCGCGGCGGTCACCGCCAACAGACAGGCGGCAGACAATGTACCGCCCACCCTATCACAACTCACCAATCCGCCACCTTTTCCGGGGCGGGAGCCCCGCCGATAAAAACATGGCGGAAACAGACTTCGAACGGGAAAACGCTCACCTCTACACACTCCACGAGGAATCTGGACAGCATGGAACCCGAACTACACATCCTACCAGCTATTGTCTACCTGCTCCTCTACCAGGAGCACGAACGCCGGCGCAGAAGACAACGGTGAGTACTGCACCTACGACACAGGGAGGGGGGAGGCAAAAAATTACGGGGACACACATACGCCACACACCCACCCCCACCCTCACCCACTACAACACACACATCAATGCAGAGCAACAAGTCAGAGTGACACCCCCCAACCCCCCCAGAAGAATGCAAAGACAAAATAAAATGATCATTAAAAATGAAGTATATTATAGCATAATTGAAGTTAAGTGAAATATGAAATATATAAATAAAATATATTACATCATGAACAATATATACATAGGTCAAAAGTCCGGGCCATATTGGCTATCATCCATTGTTCGTGGGCCAATGGGCCTAAATACATGGGCAAAGCCCACCCACGAGACCCGATTCCATTGGAGAGAACACTGCAGGGGCATCAGATAGTAAAACTACAGGCACCTCAGGCGGAAGGGAAGGGGGGCACCTCAGCCAGTTGAGTCCACGACGCCAGATCCACGAGGGGCCTCCATGACCACTGTACCATCCTGGGGAGTGCAAAGCCACAGTCTCACAAGTCTCTACAGTGGGTGGATTGCCCACTGTACCATCCTGGGGAGTGCAAAGCCACAGTCTCTCAAGTCTCTACAGTGGGTGGCTTGCCCACTGATCCATCCTGGGGAGTGCAAAGCCACAGTCCATCAAGTGGATTACAGACTCCACTGGTTCTGGAGGAGGCATGGTGCCCAGAGTGCTTCGTGAAGCCCTGGCCGACACAGATCCGGCCCTGCCAATGCGGGCCTAGCGGAGCGGTGCTTGACAGGAAGGGCCCAGCGGAGCGGTACTTGAGATGAAGGGCCCAGCGGAGCGGTGCTTGACAGGAAGGGCCCAGCGGAGCGGTGCTTCACAGGAAGGGCCCAGCGGAGCGGTGCTTGAGATGAAGGGCCCAACGGAGCGGTGCTTGAGAGGAAGGGCCCAGCGGAGCGGTGCTTGAGAGGAAGGGCCCAGCGGAGCGGTGCTTGACAGGTAGGGCCGTGTGTTCCCAGGGAACCAGATCGGGCCAATATTTTCCGCTCAGTCCCCATCCGACCTTTCGCTTGCGGGGCCCTCCTGTGCTGGAGTCCTGGGCCCGTGGGTGTCCTCCTTCACACCCGAAATGGGGCTGGTGGGGCCTTCCTGGGCAGCTCGCCTGCTGCCGGAAATGTCTGCCCTGCTGCCCTTGCCCTCCTTCGCCGATTCTCTGGGGCCCTTGCCTCCCTTTGTGGATGTGCCAGGTGACGGTGCCAGGGTAGTGCCTTTGGGGGCTGCCGTCTCTGGCCTCTCGCGCCGGCCCTTCCCTTTTTTAGTTTTTTTCCCAGGGGGTGGGCTGGCTGTCCCCTTGCTGCTGGCCGATGTTGCTGCCCTAGAAGCTGGTGGACTCCAATAGCCCTGGACTATGGTCCTTGTAGGTGCAGGGCTTGTGGTGGCTGAGGTGCTGTTTGGACTCTTACGAGATGGAGGGGGTGGGTCAGGTGATGCAAAGAGGTTAATTTTGGAGAGGAAAAACTTTTTAGGAGCAGTGGGAAGGGTAGGTGCAGTGGGTATGGGAGTGGAGGAAGAGGATGTGGTTGTAGGAGAGTCAAGTGTGCTGTCTTTGGGTGCAGGTGCTTGTGACGGAGGCTGTCGTGAGGTGGATGGCTGTTGGGTGGGTGGCTGCCTGCGTTTTTTGTGGTTTGGAAGAGGGGGTGACAGACACACTGGGAGAGGACACAGGGGACGTGTAAATGGCAGTGGGGGTGGTGACTGCACGTGTGCAGAGTGTTCTGGTGGGTGTGCTGGTGATGGACGTACTGGCTGATGGTGGTGTGCATGCAGATGTGAGTGGAGACGTCACAGGGAGGGAGGAGGGAGACGAGGAGGAGGGGGACAAAGAAGAGGCAGTGGCTGTTGGCATGTCTGCATGTGGATGTTGCATGTGTGAATGCTTGTGTGATCTGTGGTGCTTATGTCTGGATGAGCTGCCCTTGGGTGTTGATGTGTGTGCAGGCTGGTCTGTAGGTGTGTCTGGGATAGGCAGAGGAACAGGGGAGTGGGACTGGGATGAGGAAATTGGAGGGGGGAGGCAGGAGACAGGGACAATGGCTGCCGTCAGTGCTGAGGCCAGAGCGTTGAACGATCGCTGATGGGCAGCCTGACCCGAATGAATGCCCTCCAGGTATGCATTGCTCTGGTGCACCTCCCTTTCTACACCCTGGATGGCATTCAAAAGGGTAGACTGCCCAACAATGAGCGTCTGGAGGAGGTCAATGATCTCCTCACTGAGGGCAGCAGGGGTAACTGGGGCAGGGCCTGAGGTGCCTGGGGCGAAGGAGATGCCCGCCTTCCTGGCCGAGCGGGCACGGGGCGAATGCTGAGGGGCTGCTTGGAGGGCGGAGCTGGTGCGCGGGTGGCGGCTGTACCTGTTGTAGCGGTGGGCACGGATGTTGCCGCCACCACAAGGGAGCTCCCTTCCGAGGACGTGTCTGTGTGGCTGACGTCTCCACGGGTCCCCGTTGTGGAGCTCCCCTCACCCTCCGTCTCACTGGTGTACTCGGAGTCGGTTGCATGGCCCTCCGGGGCCATGTGAGATGCAGCATCCTCGTGCTCCAATGCCACTTCTCCTCCGCCTGATGATGCTAATGCACACATGAACAGGAAGACCACAAAAAAGGGGTGTGAGGGGGGAGAAAAAATGACATGTTGAGTGCATGCATTGGCGACACCGTTGGCGGAGAGGACAGACACAGAAGCCCCCTGCACTACGCCGCGCACTCGGTGTACACTACTCAATTATTGTGACTTGGCCTACAAGCCTGTGGAGGACAACTGCACACATAGGTGACCCAGGGCCATGGATAGCTATACTTAGCACCCTACAGAGGTGGGGGGCGGGGGCACAGGGCCATGCCTTACGGAGGGGACCAGCCTACAGAAGTCGCCCTGGCCTAGAGATACCCACAGCCCTCCTCCCCCACCCAGACACCTCCACTGTGCGCTAACATAGCAGAATGTGCTGGTACTCACCCCCTTGTGTCTGCTGTGATGTCCTCACGCGCCCATCCAAATCGGGGTAGGCCACCGCCAGGATCCGGGACATCAGGGGGGTCAATTGACGGGAGCCACCCCTCCCACGTTGGGAGGCCATCCCCAGCAGAGCCTCCGCGGTCTTCCTGCTCCCGCGGCGGATGTCCTCCCACCTCTTGCGGCAGTGGGTGCCACGTCTGTTGTGGACCCCCAGGGTCCAGACGTCCTTGGCGATGGCACGCCAAATGTCGATCTTCTGATGGGCGCTGACCTATGTGACATGGACAGGGTGGGAAAATAAATATCATCATTTTCTGCATGGTCGATGTGAGTGGCCCCCCCTCCCCAACCTTGCCATATGGCACATGCTCTCATCTGTCGTGCGATGCATGCCTCATTCGCTCCCCTCCCCACCATCTTTCATCCACCCCACTCAACACAGGCATTGCCCACAAAGCATGGTCCCAGTGTACTTACCTGTTGGTCTGGAGGACTGTAGAGTAGCACATACTGGGGGAGGACCCCATCAACAAGTTTCTCCAATTCCTCAGATGTGAAGGCAGGGGCCCTTTCCCCAGTCGCAGCAGCCATTGTATCTTCCAGACCGAGGTCACAGCTGCACTTGCAGTATAGGTCCTCTCCTGTGGATGATCAGGTCTCGCGTGATTAAGCAGATAGAAGATGGCGGTCACGCCCGCGGCGGTGCGTACCGCGGCGGTGCGTACCGCGACCGCCGGCGCACATCGTCATTGGCTCCTGAGACCCATAGGGTTCAATGTTAACCAATGCTGCTTTGCGCCGCGGTCTTCGACCGCCTACCGCCACGGTGTGCCACGCCAGCGCATTGACCTCACATCCCATTGTCACACTTCACAGGTCAGGCAGCCGCCATTTCAAGGGCCCACATGGCTTAATTTGTACTGCGTCACACAGGCCTAGGCCTTGCATTGCCACTCATACAAGCCATTCAATGCATAGCGAATCGTGTTCTGTGCAAGCTGTGGTTACGTACCTGTGGGTTGCTTGACTCTGTGCTCCATGTTGTCCTTCCTAGGCACCGTCCGCTGGGACTTGCGAGGAGATGGAGGAATGTTCCCGTGTACAGACCGCTGGTGGACCTGTCGACAATGGAAGAAAGACATGTCATACTGACATACAGACTTGACCGAGCCACTATACAGGAACTGTGTGCCCAGCTGGAGCCAGACCTGATGTCCCCCATTCGCGTACTAGGAGGGTGATCGAGCGGACCTTCGGCCTCCTGAAGGCCAGGTTTAGGTGCCTGCATATGACAGGTGGATCCCTAATGTACTCACCAAAGAAGGTGTGCCATATCATCGTGGCCTGCTGTATGCTTCACAACCTGGCTTTGCGATGCCAGGTGCCTTTCCTGCAGGAGGATGGTCCAGATGGTGGTGTTGTAGCAGCTGTGGAGCCTGTGGAGAGTGAAGAGGAGGAAGACGACGGGGACGACACAGACAACAGGGACACAGTGATACAACAGTATTTTCAGTAGCACACAGGTACGAATCAACCCCACCATTTTACATTTACTTAAAGTCTCCTGCCTCTCTACTGTCTGTGGTTCCCCCCAGTTCCTGTTAACTGAGTTGTGACTTTCCCTTCCGTTTTCAGAGCTGTGGGCCCCACTGCGTGACCTCTGCTTTGTTTGCCCATGGACTACAGCTGTGTGACCGTGGTATGTTGTCATCACAATGTAACTGAACATTTTGGCAACGTTATGTCTAATACATTTGTTCAAAATACAAGCGGACGCCAGATTTTTTAAGTGCAATAAGTGATTTTATTAAAGTGCTAAATTTAGGGACATGATTGTTAAACGGTGATGGGTGATGGTGGAGTAATGTCCATGGCAGAGTCCAGTTTTCAGTCTCACAGGTGCATTGTCCATATGCCTGTGGAAGGATGGAGCAGGGGCAGTTTAAGTTTGGACAGGGTGACAATGTGGGACAGTGGGATGACATCAGGGGGTATCGTTTGCTGGCGGGGTCTTGGCATCCTACTCTGTCTTCTTGTGAGATCTCAGGTACCGCTTGCGGGTGGTTCTTCTTCTGCAGGAGGTGGGGTTCTGGTGGCCTGTCGTTGTGTGGGGGCCTCCTGTCCACTAGCGCCGGCAGAGGTGGTAGGCTGTTCCTGGTCCATGCTAGTGACAGGGGCCCTTTGTGGTGCCACATGGTCCCGCAATGTGGTGACTATCTGGTTAAGGGCCACGACAATGGTCCCCATTGCGGAACTAATGTTTCTCAGTTCCTCTCTGAACCCCATGTACTGTTCCTCCTGCAGTACCTGGATCTCCTGGAACCTGGCCAGTACCGTAGCCATCGTCTCCTGGGAGTGGTGGTATGCTCCCATGATGGAGGAGAGGGCCTCTTGGAGAGTCGGTTCCCTGGGCCTGTCCCCCCCCCTGTCGCACAGCAGCCCTCCCAGTTCCCCTGTTTCCCTGGGCCTCTGTCCCCTGGACCGTGTGCCCACTACCACTGCCCCCAGGTCCCTGTTGTTGTTGGGGTGGTGGGTCAACCTGGGTGCCCTGTAGTGGTGGACACACCGCTGATTGACGTGTCCTGGAGACAGAGGCATGGGCCCGCTGGGTCTGCTGTAGCCTGTGGCTGTCTGTTGGTGAACCGACTGTCCCGAGGTCCCCGATGGGCCGGGCTGGTCATCTGGGTCCAGGGAGACAGAGCTGCTGTCATCACTGGGGGCCTCTTCTGGGGGTGGTATGGACATCTCTGGACCCTCCTGGGCGGTGTGGTGGCGTTCGGGTCCTGCAGGGGTATTAGAGTATGGTTATTGCTTCTGTGTGTGCCATTTCGTGTAATGGGTGGGTGGCCGTGTACCCCAGTGCTGGCATTCCCTTGTGGGGGCTTTTGTGACAGTGGCTTGTGGGGGAGATTGGTATGTGCAGTGGGCATGCTTTGGTGATGGGTGTCCATGCTTTGGGGAGGCATGCAGGGCTAGGTTTTGGGATGGGTGGGTTGTGATGGTGAGCCATTTGCAAGGAGTTGGTGTGATGGGGGTGGGGGTGAGGGTGGGGGTATGATTTGGCATGCAGGTGGGGTGGGGGGAATGAAGTAGTGAAGATTTGACTTACCAGAGTCCATTCCTCCGCCTACTCCTGCGAGGCCCTCAGGATGCAGGATGTGCAAGACTTCCTCCTCCCATGCTGTGAATTCTGGGGGAGTAGGTGGGGGTCCGCCGCCAGTCCGCTGTACCGCGATGTTGTGCCTTGATACCATGGAACGCACCTTCCCCCGTAGGTCGTTCCACCGCTACCTGATTTCGTCCCGATTTCGTGGATGCTGTCCCACAGCGTTGACCCTGTCCACTATTCTGCTCCATAGCTCCATCTTCCTGGCAATGGTGGTGTGCTGCACCTGTGCCCCGAAGAGCTGGGGCTCTACCCGCACTATTTCCTCCACCATGACCCTGAGTTCGGCGTCAGAGAACCTGGGGTGTCTTTGGGGTGCCATGGGTTGGTGTGATGAGGCGAGGGGTGGTGTATGTGTTGTAGAGTGTGGTGAGTGTGGTGGTGTATGGTGTTTTGTGCGTGGATATTGTGTGGGTGATGTTGTGATTTGCCTCTGTATGATGGTCTACTCTATGCTGTGCTGTCTCTCTCTATCCTTCAGTCGCAATTATGGTCGTAAGGGTTTGTGGGTGATGTGGGTGTGTGTTTTATATTTAATTGGGTGTCTGGGAGTGGTGTGTGTATGTGTCTCAGGTGTGTGTATTTTGAATTGTCCAATGTGGTAGTGTTTTGTAAAGGTGTGTGTATTTTGACCGCGGCGGTGTGTACCGCCAATGGAATACCGCGGTTGAAAGACCGCTGCGGGGATTTGTGGGTCGGAATGGCATGGGCGTATTTCTGTTGGCGTGACGGTGGAGGTTTGGTCATCGCCAGTTTTTCGCTGGCCGTTGCTGTGGCGGAATTTTGTTGATGTCGGGTTTTTGGCGGTTTGCCAGTTGCGGGTCAGAATGACCGTGGCGGTTTACCACGACCGCAGCGGTGTTATGGCAGTCTTCTGACCGGCGGTAAGCGCCTTTTACCGCCGAGGTCAGAATGACCACCTTTGTGTCTGAAAGGTAAATATATTTCAATAAGTATGGCATCATATAGGTGTGAATTAGCAGAAAATAGGTAATTTTATTATAATTTTGTTCTGCATAGAGGCTCCAAAATATTCCTTGGCCTCTAAATCCTTAATATGATACTTATTCAATGACCATAATGCATTTTACGAACATGACACACAAAATGAATTCACTCACTATGAAAAGTTGGTGCTTAAGGGAAACTTAGGCAAATTATCATAAAAAGCAAGAGGTTATTTAGTGACAAAGTTAATTTAGTAACTAAAAATGAACACAGCTAACTGGAATCAAGAAAGGGAGTATTGCTAACTGTAAACAATAAAGGGAAACTTGGAAACTGATGTTCAGAAACGTACTCTGTTTATTTACTAAAAGTAAAATCCAAGTATTTATTGACAAAATGTATGTTTCCTGCATATTTTTCAATGTAATAAAATTCACTTGTTACCACGGAAACTTTCTAATTTTGGCAGACATCATGAATGCAATACCCAATTTTCGGTGCTGAAATTTCACTGAATATTAATTCTGATTTTAGGAATTATGTTGAGGCATTCGATGATCTATATTGGCCCCCTTTATGTCCTTATTTCCACCACAGCTTTGCTGTCAGGGTCTGAAAAGGAAACAGTGGTGTGACCTTCGGGAAATGTCTGCTGTTTGAACCTGTCAGATGTCTGTCACTTGAGAATTACTTCTGCTCATTAAGGACCAGATGTATGAAGATCTTTTACCGATCGTAAACAGCCCATCGTGCATTTGCGACCGGTAAATGGCTTTTTGCCATGTACCATCCCTGTTTTGTGAGTTGGTAACCTATTACCAACTCACAAACCAGGGATTGTGACTCGCTATTAGGAAGGGGCGTGCCAAGCGAGACACAGGGGGATGTAACAATGTTTTGAGACTGGGAATACAGTTGTAAAACATTTGCAGTAACCATCAACTTCAATTTGGTGGTAAGCCATGCGCAAATGGCAAGGGGTCCCTCAGGAACCCCTTTCCCTTTGCAACAGGGGTGCAAACATTTTTTAAGAACAGGCAGTGGTCCCTCGTGATTGTAGCCATTCAAAATGGGTCATAAATTGCAACCTGACTCATGAATATTGATGAGGGAGGTCCATTTGCGACCCACTGTGAATCTCTAACAGTGTCAAAGACACTGTCATACATCGCAGTTTACAATTTCCTAACAGTGAATTGCTAATATTCACTATTAGAAAATTGCAAACATTACACTACTTACATCAGGCCCTACATCTTAAAAGAACCGCTAACCTGATTGATAGCTGTGTGGTTCAAGGCCTGATATTGTTTAGAAAATTAAGATCCTATTTTGCCCCTATTAAGCAGCTTCTGTAATACTGTTGTATAATCAGAAATAGTTCTACTTAGATGAGACCAGAAAGGAAAAAGAAACAGTGAGACATGGAATTGAAGGGCGTTAAAGGGAAGTGTCATGTTCACTTGCACAGGAGATTAAAACTGTCCATAAAGTCTACAGCTAGCCATCTAATTTATTTGGGAAATTGTGCCATAAAATTCCCTATTTGTCCCACATTTTTCTAAATTTCTCCTTGGGGAGAATACCACTTCAAACTCACAGAGAGGCAGGACGTGCTAGCTTTACTTGCTGAGGGTTTGGCATTTATACCCCATTTATAAAAGTATCTAAAAGCATAGCCAATTTTCATGGAGATGTTTAAAGTTTTGAAATCAAATGGAGAAGAATGTCTCGTGTGATGTAGGTTTGCATGTATGCCATTTTAGCGCCTAAAGCGCCAACTATCTGTGGTGTAATCACCATTCTTAAGATAAGTATTAATCAGAACACAGTTGTTTCTGAACTAACAATATATGAATTTAATTGGCAATGTTCTGGCTTTTATCCAAAAATATTAATTTCTTCTTCGGCAACCTTTGATAGCAATTACTATAAGTTGGAGGCTCAATTGTACCTCAAACTGTGCAATAGTAGACTATCTAACCATAGATCTCCCATCAGAGGGCTTTAGTGGCAAGGAAATGTCACAGGGCTGCATCACATAAAGTGAGAACTGGAGGCGACCACAGTTTTGGGTGGACTGGTGTCTTACATTGCTGAAGAGCTGAATCAGTGCTATTTTACCACTTTAAGAAGTGGTAAATGGTTGCTTGTTATAGAAAGTTCCAAGGCATGTGATGCCTTTGACCTAAAGAATCCAGTTTTCATACTACAGTGATAAAAAGTGTTTAGAGCAAGCACTACCTTTATAGCGCCAGTCAAAATTGTTTTGTTAACAGGCCTAGTCTGCCTAAGTTAATGCAATTTCCACTTCAAAATATCACTACCAAGCATTTTTTATTTCTTGTTTGTGCAAAATGAATCTAAGAGAAAATGAACACTGATTTGAATATTTGTCTTAAGTAATACGCATTGGCAAAGCCAATAGGCCTGACCTTGGATAGCTGGTGCAATGATTATTTTTACTGCAAGTAAATGTCACAAAGATTTAAAAAAAAGGAAAATATGTCATCACTACACATGACTGCCATAAACCGGCAATAAAACTATTAAAATAGATTATCATTTCATATAATTTAAATAGAACAGTATAGCTGCGGAATGGTTGCGGTCTAGCAGGCCAATGTATATACAACAGATATAGACCATTTCTCTGCACATCGCACAAACATATGTTTCTTACTGCACAAATAAAGGTTGTTAATTATTGTAACTAGAAGACATACTTTAAATATAAATCAATGGCTAAAAAAAGATTCAGAACGGAAAGAAAATAGCATTGGCAAAAACATTAACGCATCAGCAATTCATTTAAGGAGGCTGTCCACATGTGATCAAAAATATTGTCACAATATGACAAGGGAGTGCCAATGGCTGAAGTGGACTGGCCCTCTGTCCACTGCCATTAGCGCTGGTATGCTGAAGAAAAATAAAATGTGAATGACAGTGGAGCAGACCATTGAATGAGAAGGGCTGACCCAGAACCCTTGGCCATATGCATATGTGTATGGATTCTTTTATTTGTGATTTTTATTTATTACGGAGGTTGGTGAGGCAACAACGGTCTCTACTGGTGAAACCAGAAAGCGGCTGATGGTTGGGAAAAGCACTTTTATTACATTATATTGTAATTTCACTGAGAGGCAGAAGTATTCATTTCTTCTACCATAAGAACCTTTTTGGAGCAAAATGCTACTGAAACGCTGTTTCTATCTCATGGCTTAGATCATTCACAAGCAATGTGCACTTGACATTTCAAAGCGTGGAGTATGCATGTTTGTTTCATGCAGAAACATGGGATTAAAACTGCATTTACACACTTCGATCAGAATGTTAATCATAAACCACTGTTGGAATTTTATGACTTGAACACATTTACATTTTATTGAACAATCAATCAATAGAAAGCTTTATTTAATTTCATATTAAAATCATAAAAGCCAATGATCACACAGACACAGTCCAATACAAATTAAATATACATTTTACATCAGTGCAAAAGAAAATAACAACATGATACATGTTTAAAAAATCGTCAATTGATTCCTACCTTTAAGCACCACCCACAAAAAACCTCGCCATACAATAGCAGATATGAATATATAATAACAACTGTAGAAATATGTAGGTGGTCAACACTGTTTTAAACCATAAAAGTTCAAAATTGGCAAAATCCAAAGCTTCCTTAAATCCTTGTAGAAATTACAAAATAAAATACAATAAATAGTACTCTGTTCTGAGATGTGATCAAAGGGACATTTGATTAAATTCCTGGACCAGTTATTAATTACCAGGAAGCTAACTAGGCAATGAAATATATCTGGCCTGAAGCATGTTAGAATGATTCTGTGTTGGTTGTTAGATACCTATAGTAAATAAGGTTGTAATTCCAACGTGACCAAGGTCGTTACATGCCTACGAACAGTGAGCTTCATCACCTCACAAGCCAACCTTTGGTCTTCACACAAGGCCAAGCAATCTGATCTAAGCTCCTTCCTACTTATGGATGTTAGGAGCTCTGGTTGGTCAAAATATTCCTGAAGCCCCAGGTCATACAGGACCTTTTTGACATACTTCAGCCAAGAAGGCTGGAAGGCCGCTTCTAGCTTTAAGCAATCCATAACAATATATCTGTTTAAGGCAGCTTGTTTAGTGGTCCAGATCTTGTGCCATAGTAAAATGGCTTGAATTTTTACAAAATCACTAAGAAAAGGGAGCCCCAGTTCAATGTGGCACACATAGATAGGACAAAGGACAAATCCCAAAAAAGCATTCTCAACCACTTGTATCTGCAGTTATGCCATTAATTGTGTTTGACCAATGACTTTGTGTTTCACCACTGTGCATATTAGTTGTTCAATGTTCATCAGTAGCACATTACAAGTTGTATTCAGTTTAGCTGCCTATTGGCTTTAACATGGCATTAGACATTACATTTGGTATTTAGGTTAGCTGCCTATTGGCTTTAACATGGCATTAGATATTACATTCTGTATTCAGTTTAGCTGCCTATTGGCTTTATTGTGGAGTTCGACATTACATTTGAGGCATTGCAGATGAGCTGTGTTTTTCCACATGATAGACCAAGTTGTGTTTTTCGTATTGTGTTCACACCGAACCCTAGCGTGATAAGAGAGTGTATATTTTGTGTTTTCCTCTCTATCCAGCCTGGGAAAGAGTGAGGTTTGGAGACTTGGCCACTCTCCAACTCTTGTACTGTTCCCACTCTGAGCCAGCATGTTTTGACTAAGGGGCCTGTTAGCAGGCTTTTTTACGGTGTCCCTGGGCAGCAGCAAGGGGGAATTTTCCAGGACTTCAGTCAGGAGCGGACGTCAGCTGCCTGACCTCCCGTTTGGGTGGAAAATCTCTTTCTCGCAGTTGAACAGGAGTCATCAACTTGCAGGCATGAGAAAGATGAAGAGCAGTGATAGGCCCTACGGTGATGATTTTTGACTTTTATTCTTTGCTTTGAAGTTCTGCTATAATATAATCACTTGTATTTGCTGTGTACATTGCAATTGATAAGTACTTTGATATATTTTGCTTTCATTGCTGTGACTACTTTTAAACGTGTGCTTCCAACCTACTAATCTCGTCTCTCAGGAACCTTGCGGTGAAGTAATAATAAATGTCTTCTTTAAACTAAGAAGTGCATTCCAGAGAAGTTTTGTCATCTCGGTCATAAGATAAGGAAAGCAAAACATCTGCTAACAATCAGAGTGCCCCCATAAGCCAGACCCACAAATTACAGTAAACACACACTTTGAGGGTCATTCTGACCCTGGCGGCCGGTGGCCGCCAGGGCCACCGACCACGGGAGCACCGCCGACAGGCTGGCGGTGCTCCAATGAGCATTCTGACCGCGGCGGTTCAGCCGCGGTCAGAAGCGGAAAGTCAGCGGTCTCCCGCTGACTTTCCGCTGCTCATTGGAATCCTCCATGGCTGCGGAGCGCGCTCCGCAGCCATGAGGATTCTGACCCCCCCTACCGCCATCCAGTTCATGGCGGGAAAGCCGCCATGAACAGGATGGCGGTAGGGGGGGTCGCGGGGCCCCTGGGGGCCCCTGCCCTGCCCATGCCAATGGCATGGGCAGGGCAGGGGCCCCCGTAAGAGGGCCCCAAAATGTATTTCACTGTCTGCCTTGCAGACAGTGAAATACGCGACGGGTGCAGTAGCACCCGTCGCACCTTCCCACTCCGCCGGCTCGATTACGAGCCGGCATCCTCGTGGGAAGGTCGTTTTCCCCTGGGCTGGCGGGCGGTTTAACTGGAACCGCCCGCCAGCCCAGGGGAAAACTCGTAATACCCGCCGCGGTCTTTTGACCGCGGCGCGGTAATTTGGAGGGCGAGATCCTGGCGGGCGGCCTCCGCCGCCCGCCAGGGTCATAATGAGGCCCTTTGTTTTATAAATAGCTAGTAGCTCCTTCACAGGTTTCCTCCCCAGTTTTCTAGAAAAATTACATAATGCCATAATAGATTTACTGTGGTGAAGCTTCCTGGTGTTAAAAGTTGACTTCCAACTACCCTTCTGATCAAACATTATACCTAAGTATGCAAAGGTTTTTGTA
Organism: Pleurodeles waltl; assembly: GCF_031143425.1. NCBI lineage: Eukaryota > Metazoa > Chordata > Amphibia > Caudata > Salamandridae > Pleurodeles > Pleurodeles waltl. Next base: position 977,460,910 of record NC_090447.1, read on the forward strand.
AATGTGTTACTGGATTTAACTGGCCTTCTGCCACCCTTCATGACAAAGGATTTCCCCCTTGAACACATATATGTCTATTGAAAAAGGCTTTCAATGCCTAAGTAGGCCAAATGCTGCTGCTAATGGTGCAATTTTCACATTTACATCTGGTAAAAGCCAAAAGTGGTTGGAAAATGTCCAAAAAAACCTTTCCTTGAAAAGTTGTGCATCATAGCTGTGTAACTATTATACGGCTACAGTTCCAAAGCACTGAATGGATTAAGTTTCTGTCGTGTTTATTTACACTCACATGGCAAAGAAGAATTTCCAACAGCATTAGCTTCATCTCATTCACTTCTGGCGATAATATGTTTGACCACAACTTGGTCAGACATCAGTCTGATGACAAAGAGCCTCTCCATACGACACGAGGTGTGAAAAACGTCCACCTTTAGAATAATCTTCAACACAATTGCTGGGAAAATTTTAAGATCTGAGGCTGTACGCTCCTCAGGCACTTCCCTAAGTGAATTTTTCCGAGCACACTGTCTGCCCTAGACATCTGCTGTGGACGATTCGAGCAGTCGATTTTCTGCTCAGAGGTTAGTCCTTCACAGAATCACAGTTGAACTTAAAATGTGAAAAAGTAATCAGGAGATTCATTATATAGCTTATGTCCCATCTAACAGCACCCCGTGCATCATACCTGGTGTTTGCAAAGTTAGAAAATGTGAAAGATTCCAGTATGCAAAGTGACGGTTAGAAAGTAATTTGCACATGATCTACGTCTCATGCATGACGTTGTGTCACTTCCAAACTTTGTATTTCTGCCTCACATATTGGCCCAACGAATGCTGAATGTGCAGCAGTGGAGAGTGTGTGTGGATAATCAATGTTATTGTGTGTTGTGCTGGGGTATTATTGCATTTTGAGGCACGTCATAGACCTTTGATATGTGCCACACATATAATAGAGCATAACATTGATGTTATCAGCCTCTGAAACATACTGACATGGCCATTTCAGGGTGTCATAGCTGGACAATGCTGGAGGTCATTTATCATCATTTAAATACATTTTCCTTATGACATGACTTGATAGCTCAGGAAAATAAACTTGCAACCTGCCATTTCCTCATGTTCCCAACACATTCACCATAGCATAGGGAGCCTAAGGACCCTAAACAATGATAATGAATAAGTATTTGAACATTAGAATGTTGGGAGCAACATTGAAGGTAATGATGTTTCTCAGTCTAAAATGGCTGGTATTAGCCTTTTATTCCAACATTCCAAAATGTGTCTTTCTTTTTCTCCTTTTACTTTAGAACATCCTACCTAACCTCCGTGGATGCAATGTTCTGAGAGCATTATAGCCGTTCTGTCTCTGGCTATACCAGTTGTTCAAGGCCTCCCTTGGTCTAGGTCCTTTTCTGCAGCTCAGGCCTATAACTCTGGCTCAGGGCCTTTAACAACCAGTATAGCACCGAGCAGTGGGCTACAAGGCTATAATAACAGCTGCCATGGATTCCGCAGGCAGGATGTCCTCACCATGAAGCCAAGCATTGGCAAAGCCAATAGGTCTTGCCCATGCAAGAGCTATTGCCTTTGCCGATGTGTTTTAGACATGTTGTGCACCAGCATGGCTAAAGGTTAGTGGCATAGAGGAGAGTGGCATGGAATGTCATAGAGTGAAATGGCGGAGAGAGAGTAGAGTGTTGTAGAGTTTGGTTGCCTAGAGTAGAGCTGACTGGTGTAGAGCGCATTGGCATAGAGAGTTGCAGAGTATACTGGTGTAGAATGCAGTGGCATTAAGAGCAGTGGCATTGAATTCAGTGGCGTACAGTGTGGCGTCATAGACTTCTGTGGCATAGATTAGAGTGGTGCAAACTAGAGTGGAGTTGCGCAGATTGGAGTGGCACAGAGTAGAGTGGGGCAGATTATAGTGGCGCAGAGTAGAGTATAGTAGAGTGGCAAAGAGTGCAGGGGTGTAGAGTGGTGCAGAGTAGAGTAGCATGCACTGGTGCAGAGTAGAGTCTAGTGCGGTAAAGTGCAGTGGCATAGAGTACAATGGCAGAGATTGGAGAAGCATAGAGTGAAGTAGTGCAGAGTAGAGTGGCATAGAGTTCAGTGTCAGAGAGTGCAGCATTGCAGAGTTGTGTGTTAAAGTTCAGTGGTATAGAGTTAAGTAACATGCCATAGAGTAGAATGATGCAGAGCAGAGTGCAGAGGTACAGAGCACAGTGGCATAGAGTTATGTAGAGTGCATTGGTGTAGAGTGCAGTGGTTAAGAGAAGAGTGGCATTTAGTGCAGTGGCATAGAATGGAGTGGTGCAGAGTGGAGTAGCATGGCATAAAATGCAGCAGCATAGAATAGATTATTTCAGAGTAAAGTGAAGTTGTGTAGAGTGGAGTGGCATAGGGTGGAATGCAGTTGTGTACAGTGGTATATAGTGTAATGGCGTAGAGTAAAGTGGTGTAGAGGGCAGTGGCATAGAGTGCAGTGGTGCAGAGTAGATTAGAGTGGCGTACAAAGGATTGGCGTAAAGAGCAGGGCTATAGAGTTGATTGTTTTTTTTTAACAAAACACTCTATTGAGTTTTTAAGTAATACAGAATCAAACATATGTATGTAATGACATGGGTGTCCATAGTAGTTGAACTGCATCACTCTCCATTATCAACACAAATACAGTGTTACCTCATATTGAATTATCATTCTTGTTGGAAATGGCCCTGTCTACAAGGTCACCACCTAACTTTTTGCCTTCCTCCTGCTACTTTTTTTTTGGATTTTTACTTGTTGGCCGTAGGAGTCGGTACACTTCATCAGTGCTAACCAGTGTTGCTGTGCTTGTGCTCACTCCCCTAAGCATGGTTTGATAGGCATACACCTGATAGGCATAATTAATTTACATGTAAATCCCTTGTAGAGTGGTATAACATATACCGAGGGCCTGTAAATTAAATGCTACCAGTGGGCCTGCAGCACTTATTATGCCACCCACTTAAGTTGCACTTTATAATATGTTCCAGGCCTGTGATAGTAGACTGAAGGCAGTGTCTTACTGTCATGTCGACTTGGCATTTAAACCTCCTTGCCAAGCCTTAAACTCCCCTTTTATTATATATTAGTCACCCCTAGCGTAGTCCCTAGGTCACCCATAGGGCAGGGCACTGTGTAATTAAAAGGTAGGGCATGCACTTTTAAGTTTTATATGTCCTAGTAGTGAAAAAACACCCACATTCATTTTTCACTACTGCTAGCTCTACCCCTCCCATAGGATAACATTGGGGTTTCTTTATCATATTTAATAAGCTGTAATTCTAAAACCATAGGTGGTAGACATGTCATGTTATGTACACATGAACTTCTTATGATAAGCCCTCTTTAATGGTAAAGTCAAATGTATTATTACAAGTTTGAAAATGCCACTGTAACACAGTTGGTATTCTCCTGCCATTAGCCCTCTGTGCCTGCAGATCGCCTTAGGCCACATGACTGGGTGTAACTGACTGGACTTTGTGAATTCCTCCCAGACAGTCACACAATAGTGGGATTAGCAAAGACTGAATGGGCCATTAACTGACTTGATGGGAGGGGCAGAGCTAAGCACAGCCCCACTTGCACCTGAATAGGCAGTGCTCTGTCACCACACAACAGGCTTATCAACCCTGCTTTGTCAGTGCAGCCAGCTAGGAGCCAAGACAGGGGAGGCAGGAAACTCATGCAACTTCAAAGAATCCTCACCCTGGAACTTCACCCTCTTTCTATGAGCAGTGCATGAGTGCTTAAAAATAGGTCTCTCAGACCCACTCTTCAGTTCACTACTGGACCTACAGAAGGACTCTCAGAGGGCTGTCTGCTACTGTGACCTGCTGTGCATTCTGCCAGACTTTTACTGTATCTGAAAGGACTGCTTTGAGGCCTAGAGCCTGCCTTGAACCTTCAGATGCCAGCCCTGCTGTGGAGTCCTGCATCATCCCCTGCACTCAGGGCTCCAGAAGTGATTCCAAGTGGCCAGGTTTGCTGGCCTTCTAAGCAGAGCCACAGGCACATAACAGGCTCCCACCATCTTAAACCAGCACCTGGATCCAGCCACAAGTCCTGAACCCTCGAGAGATCTCTAACCACTCCTGCACCCTTGATTGTGGTACTCAAGGTACCCAGATGGGCAATTTCACTTAAAACTTTGAAATATCATTACTCTGGTTCTACTAATTGGATTTTGATGGGTTTTGTGTCAAATAGGTATTACAATTGTCTCTTATTTTCCAAATTGGTTTGGGATTTGTATTCTTTAGTATCTTCACTGTATTGCTGTTTGTGTGCTGCATAAGTACTTTACACATTGCCTGTAAGTTTAGCCTGACTGCTTTTTGTGCCAAACTACCCGCGGTTAAGCAAAGGTTAAATTAGTGACTTTTTATGTTTCACCCATCAAGGGATTGTGGCTGTTGCTTGTTCAGGGCTCAAACCCCTGTCAACCAACATCACAATTTCTCACATTGGTATTCAGTGGTGTGGACCAGGACTTGTGTTTTCACTGTACCATGCAGTGATTGGTGTTACACAAAAATAAATCCCAGGTAAATAATTTGGCATCAGAATTGAATTTTAAATTCTCATTTTTTTCTCTCAATTTGGCATTTTTGTAAATTTGACTGCTGTTTCACCTTCATCGTGGGACTCTTTTCTTTGGTTGTTGCACCTCTGAGACCTTGTCAGAATGGAAATGGATCCCAACTGCCTCTCCTATTACAGCGTGAAGTAGCTAAGTAGGTTCTGTTAGAGAAGGGGCTGACCATGGAGAAAGTGTCCACTAAGGAGGACCTGCAGAATGCCCTATATTAATTTGAATTCAAACATGGGCACCAACAGAGGACTCTGTGGAGTACCCCTTTGGAATACTAAAGAAACTGAAGCTCTGGAACCTTCTGGATGGTTCAGAGGACCAAGAGGGTTGTGGCCCGGAGGATGAGGGAAAGGAGAAGGAAAATGACTTTGTACAGGCTCCAGAGAAATGAGGGGGCTGAGGGGCTTGGAACTACTGCCCCCAGAGTTCCTTGGGGCATGAAGCCGCTGCCGCACCTGTACTCGTGCCCGGAGGCGCATAAGAACAGACTCAGGGCCCGATACGCAGGAAGCTCTTCAAACGGGGGTTGGGGGGTGGCTTTAAACTACTGCCCCCAGAGATCCTTGCGGCAGGAAGCCGCCACTGCACCTGTACTCGTGCCCGGAGGTGCATAAGAACAGACTCAGGGCCCGCTACGCGGGACACTCTTCAAACTTAGGCTGGGGGGCTTGGACCTACTGCCCCTAGAGATCCTTGCGGCAGGAAGACGCTATCACACCTGTACTCACGCCCAGAGGCGCATAAGAACAGACTCAGGGCCCGCTATGTGGGACGTGCCCGGGCACGTCCGGGCAAAGACCGGGCCAAGAGCAGGGCCGTCTGCACCCTTCCGTGGCCGGACAAGGTCAGGCCGGGCCCAATTTCTTACCCCCTTGTTCTGACTATCTGGTAGGTTAAGCTCTGACACTATTTAAACTATAGATAATCTATATTAGCCTTTACCTTCCAATTGGTAGGCCTGATGGGGAAGCGTAAAGGAGGCCATGGGACAGAAGGTACATGTTCATGGGCCTCTGGCCCCAAATTGATAACTAGTTATCTTACCTCTGTGATGGGTGCAATTGAACCAGCGATAGGGAGGGTAGAATGTAGTCTGGGAACAACTCTAGAGAAAGCAGGAAAAAGTGAGATAGAAGAAATGGCTCCTCCCACAAAATCCCCGGTGATTAAGTTAAGGAACCCATGTGTCATATTGGACCAGTACCTCCTAATTGAGCCAATTGCCCATACAATCTCTGAGAGTCCCCCTCTAAAAAGGAGCAGACATCTGGCCCCTTCTTATGTCACAAGCCCATCCCCAGACACAGCCTCGCCTTGTGTAAATTCCATTTCATCTGGGAAGGACCTAACAGGAACAGAGAGCGGAAAGGGAAAGTCTAAAAAAAAGGTATGTAAGAAGACCATTGCGAAGCAAACAGGAAATAAGACACCTTCTATCAGTTCTAATGATTACTTTAGTCAGTTTGATAATTATTTTAGTGACATAAGGCAGCTATGTTCCTTGGTTCTAAATAAAGTGGAATATCTAGAAGAAAAAGTAAATGCCCTATTAGTGGCAAGGAACATGTCCATCAACTCATCACTATAGAGGGGTAAATCCCAGTCTAATTTTGCTGAGGCTGTACATTTACCAGACCCAGCTATTTTGTTATACCAAGGAGAAACAGTAAATCATGTGCAGAACCCTGTTTCAAAGACTCTGAGCCCTGTAACAATAGGACACTCAGTAAATTTGCAATATCAGCAGGGGGTAGACAAGCATGAGGCTTGTAAGGGTCTGGTACAGGCCCCGCCTACTGCATCTTTAAGAGCCCAAGCACCTTACCAGAGGATTCCGTCAGCATGTGCCCCATATATTTTAATTTTGGAGAATGTTCCCATATTAAGCAAGCAGCACTCTGAGTCCCATTCCTCACTGTTTAATAAAGCTTTACACTGGGTTGGAAAGCACTCTGGGTGGAGGACAGATCTTTCCAGGGAAATCTTAACTGTGAGGAGGGCCCCTTGGGTTGGTACATCAATTAAGACCTCACAAGGGGATTGCATAATTATAACTTTTAGGAACCCACGGTTAGTCAGTACCTTGTATCATTATATTTTAATTCCAAATAAAGCCCTAGGACCTATTAGAGTACAATGTTTAACAGATTTCATTAGTACTTCCCCGCAGGTCCAGCCACCTAGTTTAATTGGTGCAGATAAACAGAAACCTTGTTATCTTGGCGTGTCTAAGTCTCCTGATATCCTTTTGCCTCTATTTAATAGTTTTGAGCCTCTGAACCCTTTGGAGCAATTGGACTGACCATTAGTAACTGGGTGCCCTCCAGGAGAAAACCCAAGGACAGATATATCACACCTGCCTAACTTGCAGCCTAGTGGAGCACTTAATACATCTGGTGTGAAAGTTCCAGGTATTATCACTTGGAATGTGTCAGGATTAAAGTCTAAATAGGAGAATTCAGATTGGTTAAAAATAGTGACCCACATTTTTTATATCTGCTGTCAAGAAACATGGTTCATAGACCCCCCCCATATATTAATGGTTATACTACCAGTAGTGTTCCTGCTATTAAGTCTCCTGCGAGTAGGGCTAAGGGAGGCCTGGTTACCTTTATAACGGTATTGGTAAAGGGGGTGGATGTGTGTGTCATGGATGCAACCCCATACTATCTGGTCCTTTTTCTTAAACTGAATGAGCCATATGATGTGTTGCTGATTAATTATTATTATAATAATGTTTTCGATCCAAAAGACACTAGTGTTATCGATAATCTCGAGGATATGGTACATAAGGCACTAAAAGTGAGCAAGAAGGATCTTAGAATAATTTGGGTTGGTGACTTTAAGGCTCATCTCTGTGAATCAGAGCTCTTAGATTGCTGTGGGCTCCTTGATATATACGATTGTCCTATGCAGCACTCCCCTTACGGAAATGCGCTCAATCGTATGATGGCTGCCAGTTCTTTGTTCTTCCCAACACCAGTGGTTGAGGGGATTCCTACGTTTATAAGGGGAAACACCCATACTACAATTGATTTTATTGTTTACTCTAGATAACTCACCCCCTTTGTTGGGAAGTTTAGGGTGATGCTAACTTGTATCAGCGATCATAACCCCTTAATTTTAGAAATAAGATTAGGTGTGGACAAGGATTCAAGGGTAGCGGAACAACTGCCTGTTATGAAGCTCTCTGCACAGAAAGGTTTGACCATCAGGTGGGAAAAAATTGATAAGTATAGTTTTTTTAAAGACTTAGGGGCACATTTATACTCTATTTGTGCCGTATTAGCATCATTTATTTTGACGCAAATTCGGCACAAACTTAACTCCATATTTATACTTTGGCGCTAGACCCGTCTAGCGCCACAGTTATGGAGTGTGCACCATTTTTTGTACGTTAAAACCTAACTTGCACTAATGACATGCAAGGTAGGCGTTCCCGTGCAAACAATGACTCTAAGACATTTGCACCTTATTTATCCTCTGGCGTCTAAATGACGCACAGGAGGAGGCGGACTTTAAAATATGGCGTCAAGCCAGATTTGCACCGCTTTTTTAACGCCTGGTCAGGACAGGCGTTATGGGACCTGTGGGCTCATTTCCATGGTGGGAGACAATGGAAGCAGTCCACAGGTGCCCTTCCCTGCACCCAGGGACACCCCCTGCCATCCTCGCCCACCTCTGAAGGACTCCCATGGATGGGGGGACCCATCTACGGTGAGTACAGGTAAGTGAAGGTAAGTATTTTTTTTAAGTGGCATGGGGGGGCCTAACTTGGGCCCTCCTTCATGGAACTGTCCTGTGCATTTGACACAGTTGACAGAGGGAAACTGTGGACTGTTATGCTAAATATGGGGGTGAATAAAGATATCATTGTTTTACCCAGGTGGGTGATTTAACGGATAAATTTGCTTACTTGAAAGGGGTAAGACAGGGGTGTGTGTTGGCCCCTTTCCTTTTCCCCCTCTTTATGAATGGGTCTGATTTTTTTTTATGTGCAGTGGGGAAGGATTTGCCACTTATTAATAACTGCCCAATCCCAGTTCTCCTTGATGCGGATGATGCTGTACGTATTTCAAGGACAGCAAATGGTCTCCAAATTTTATTATATGCTTTTAATATGTGTATGGGAAACTTTGGTCTTAAAACTAATAGAACAAAATTATTTGTGATGAAGAGCGTCCCAAAATTAGCAAAAAGTCAAAAATGTATCTTGGAAGATGTAGAAATACTTAAGGTTTTCAATTTTACTTATTTGGGGGTTCCCATTCCCGTAGATTTGAATTGGAAATTTTTAGCAAGTGTTAGCGCAATGCAATTCCAAAGAGCCATAGATGCTCTTTTTAGATTTTCTAAAAAGCTGGGGCACAAACCTGTTAAAGAGATGTTGACTGTTTTTAAAAGTAAATGCTCTTCCATTGCAACATTTGGAGCATGAGTTTGGGGCTGAGCTAATTGTTCAAGTCTTCAAGTAGTTGAAAACAAGTTTCTAAGAAGGTTATTAGCAGTACAACAATCTGCCTCGGTCAAGTTTTGTCATGAAGAAGTAGGTCTGAGGGGCATATTAGATTATATAAAACTTCAACCTGTATCGCTATGGCTACAAATGTGGTCAAATCCTGAGGCCCACTTGTGTAGAACAGTGATCCAGGACTATCTCTTATTATCATGGTTGATGGACATACCCTGGCTTAGATACATTAATTCTAATCTTCTCCGTCTTGGGGCAGGGGAGTTTTTCTTGCCCCAGACTTTTTAGCGGGACGTGATATTAAAAGGATTAAGGAGACATATTGGCACTTAATTCATGACCCAAAACTAAACTTGGCCACAACTATGGATCAGAAGAGGATGCCGCTACAGCAACTACAGCCTATGTTATAGTTGGACATTATTATCTCTGAGTGGCACAGGTTTTTACATACTGGGCTACGCCTGAATATTATATATTATTTAGTAGCATTCCCTATCCTTGGCACCTGGTTTAAGAAACTTCCACCATGCTGCTGTGACGGTAAAACACCTCAAAGCACTTTGCACTTTGTCCTTTTTTGTACCCTCTATATTGCAATTATTGTGCCGATATATAAGAAAGGGGAGAGAGGTTCACCAGGGAATTACAGACCCATCAGCCTCTTAGATAATTTACAAAAATATTCTGTTATCAGCTACTAAGCAGGCTGAAAAAATGGATAGCGGGCAATCAAGTACTAAGCCATCTCCAGGCGGGGTTCAGAGACAAGGTCAGTACAATCGATCAGGTCTTCCGCTTCATTACCATAAAATGGAAAACTGTTGATGTGGATTTAGGCCCCCTTTTTGTGGCATTTGTAGACCTGAAATCTGCTTTTGACCTTGTCCCACGCCATAAATTGTGGGAAGTCATGAGCAGTGTAGGGGTTCCTTGTTTTATGTTGAACATAATCAGAGCTCTTTATACTGTCAACTGTGCCAGAATTCGATGGGGACAGGAAGGTGAACTAACCCCAGAGTTTCCCACAAATCGTGGCGTGAGACAGGGCTGTGTACTTGCGCTCACACTGTTCCTTCTATTCATCAACGCATGTATCCCCTACCTCTTGGAATGCTCTAGCGATGCCCCCAAATTGGGAGGGCAAAAGATTCCATGCCTCCTATTTGCTGATGACACTTTGCTAATATCCCAAACAGCTCTAGGCCTCTCAAATTTGCTCTAGAGGTTTACGGACTTCTGCAAAGACCATGGTTTAGAAATTAATTCATTAAAAACTAAATATATGGTATTTGGAGATAATAAGCATAACATGAGGAGACCTATTCGCCTAGAGGGTGCCATATTGGAAAGAGTGGGCACTTTTGATTATTTAGGTCTAAAATTCGAAGACTCACACAAATGGCATGTCCACCTCCAGAAATCAACAATGTGCCTGAAACAAAGGGCGGGTGGTATTGTGAGATTTGCAGCCAGATCCCCCAGATTTGCTTTGACTCCTGCCCTAGAAATATACAAATCTCAAGCTGGGGGGGGCTCTATATGGAGCTGAGTTGTGGGGCCACTGCAATCTGGAGGATTTGGCAAGGGTGGAAAACCTGTTTTTAAAGATCTTGTTGAGAGTTCCTTCAAGTACTCCATCCTGGCCTATACAAATGGATCTAAATCTTCTCCCATTTAATCAGATTGCCGCCCTAAGACCATTGTTGTTCTGGATTCGTCTATGGTCACTAGACGCTCTCATTCCATATAGACTTGGGCTGACCAATCTGGTGGGTACCAACTTTACTACTAAAATTAAGTGGTGTGCTTATGTAGAACGGTCCTTTTTTCATCTTGGCTTGGGGACCTATTGGAAGGACCCTTCCTCTATTCCTAAAAGTGCTACATAGATCTTGAAGGACGTATTTTGGCTTAATGTCCAAACTTCCCAATTGGCCGAAGTTTCGCCCTCCTCTATGACTGGCAGTTTTCTACAAACCAAATGCCATCATGAGTTCGAGCATTACATGGACGCAATACTTTCTCCATTTGCACGCGCCCTGTATACTAGATTTAGAATAGGGTCTCTTACTCTGCGTACCCTAACCTATAAATGGTCCAATACAAACAATAGGTCCAAGTCATGTCCGATGGGCTGTGAGAATGAAGAAACTGTGGCCCATGTTCTTTTCCAATGTCCTGCATACTGCAAACAGAGGGCTCTTTGGATTATCCCCCTATGCAAACAAATGGGTTTTAGGAACTGCTTACCTGCTCTGAGAGTACTCAAGTCAGATTAATCTGTATAAATTGCGTGTTCTTTGGCAAACATTTTTGAATCTATCTGGCACTTTAGACTTGGGATTTTAAAGAACAAAATTTAGTAATAGATACTAGAAGCAGGCACAGCAGATTATAGTTGTGAACTATAGTGTATGGCTAGTAGTATATTGTATTCATTATTCAGCTGATGTCGTATGCCCCTTTTTATATTTTATATTTATGGACATTTTTAGGCATTGCATCCTGCTGTTTTAAATTTGCTGATTTTAGAGCATTACTTTAAATTTTAATATTTTTGTTCCTATTTCTATTTCCTTGATTGTTTTGTATTGTACTTTTGTGGTATATTTTTACTGAAATAAAGTGATGATGATGATGATATTGCACATAGAAGAAGGTTTTTACGTCCAGTTTTTATATCCAAGGGCATTAGGTCTAGCCATCTTGCTTTTTCTTACTTATACAATATAGGAAACAAAGAGATAATACATGCTGTGTTAAATTATATATATGATGTTTTTGGTATTCAAAATTCTTATTAATACTGTTATTTAGTGTATGTCTGAGAATTTTGTATGTATATATTTGATGTCTTTTATGGTTTTTATTTGAACCGAACAAAGTATTTGATGATGATGATGATGATGATGAGTCCCCTGATGGATCCACTGCAGAAAGCAGTGCCTTCTCACACACCGTGTCTCCTGAGAAATTAAAAGACAGATAGGCTGAGAGGGCCCAGAGGCTGCAGCTGGCAGAGCCGGCAGCAGAGGAGAGAAGCACTGAGGCTGACAAAGCCCTGGAAGAGGAAAAAAGGCGGAGGCTGTGAGAGCCTTGGAGGAAAAGAGACTTGCCATGGAGAAGAAGGGGATGGCCCTGAGCTCAGTCTCAAGTAGCTGGGCATGGTAGTCAAACAAATGGTAGAGTATGGCAGGAACTGTGGCAGCTAAGTACTATGTCCAGTGTTAAAGGAAGGGTCCACATACCCAGAAACTTTGCGCCTGACTTCAGGGAGGGGAATGAAATAGGTGGTTTGAGGTATATAAAGTCGCTCTTCAAACACACAGGATCCCTGAGGAGTATTTGGGAGCTGTCCGATGGAAGCATATAACTAGAGATGGTGAAGCATATACCTAGAGAAGGGGGACATGCTGAGGTATCCCATCATGAAGGAGATCCTTGTCAAGAGATATGGCTTCATCCCAGAAGAGTGTAGTTTGAGACTCAGGGGGAGTAGGAAACAGTCTTATAAGTCCTTGGGGGATTTTGTAGGTTACCTTTGCAAGGCATTGGATGGTTGGGTGAAGGGTAGCATGGTAAACACTTTTGAGAGGCTGTACAGTTTAATAGAGAACACAGCTATGTCAACACCTGGTGGATTGTACGTTCACTGACCCGAGGGAGCTAGCAAAGAAGCAGGCCTCTGGGTAAGCACCAGCGTGTCTGGGGAGGCATTGGGGAATGATCCAAAGGAGGGTGCCTCAGGTTCCCCCATCAGAGTGAGGGGAAGGTACTCAATATAGTGGAGGGAAAGGAATCCCTTGTCCCTTCCAGGGTTAGGAGGGGAGGTTATGGTGGCCCCCAGGTGAGAATGGGGCATCCTGAGTGAGACCCAGGATGCCCCATTTCCAACCCCATTGCTTGGGTTGCTCCCAATGGGAGGACGGGCAAGGGAACTTGGTCTGTACCAAGGTGCAATCCACTGATGGGAGCTCCACAGCTGCAGGAGAGGTGGGTGGGGCAGTCACCTGGAATCAGCCTGAGTCAGTCCGGAACCACCAGAAGGTCTCCATCCACTCCTTGACCCTTGGTTGTGGTGCTAAAAGTGCCCAGATGGACAATTTCACTTAATACTTTTAAAAATTCATATCTCCGGGACTACTATTTGGAATTTGATTTTGTTGGTGTCAAATAAGTTATTAACATTTTCTGTATTAGTCTAAATTGGTTTGGGATTTTTATTGTTTTGGGTTGTCACTGTATTGATGTTTGTGTGCTGTATAAATATTTTACACATTGCCTCTAAGTTTAACCTGACTGCTTTTTGTGCCATGCTACCAGTGTTAAGCACAAGTTGAATTAGTGACTTTTTGTGGTCCACCCTGCAAGGGATTGTGGCTGTTGCTTGACCAGGGCTCAAACCCCAGTCAACCAGGAACCAAATTTCTCACAATGCTGTAAAACATCACTAGTATCACAGTTAATCCTGAAGTTTGTTTTTCTTTGCAAATAAACATGTTAAAAGGTTCTATTGTATTGAATCGTTGAGGGGTATGAAACCATATTCTTTTAAGCAAGAAAGAAATAAGCAGATGAAACTGGACAGGTTATCATGGTATGAATGTGACAACATTTCCAAACTTAAGCAAAAAGCAGGGGTGTGTCCACTGGAATGTTTAAAACTCTGGACAGCTAAAAAAAATAGTTGAGAGAAAGTTGTGTAATTGATAATGTAATTTGAAGTCATGAATTCTGTTTGTTCTTCATAAACAAATATTTATCAAGGAGCACATGAACTAGTGCACTGGCATACCAAAGGATTTACACTCAGCAGAGACTATTATTATCATATAAAAGAGAAGTCAGGCACTACTAATACTAGACTCTTACCTTAATTATTCCAAAACGTCCTACATTCAGCATTCTTAGGTTGGAAATGGGGCATCCTAGATCTCTCAGACTGCCTTGACTGGTAATAAATACGCATCTGGTAGGTGAAATAAAGAAAAATAGTCAGTATTAGAGTGCCCTGACACTGCTTTGCACAGGTAAGGTATCTATGACTGCTCCAATATATACTAATGTTACTGTGTTTTGGTTAAAACATTGCATTTGGGGTCAACATTCCGGTAGCAGGAAAGGACACACTAGTTATCTCTTCTTGCTTAGCAAAACTGAGGTAATAAACTCTACAAATTATGAAGAACTGTAGCTAATTTATTACTGGCAGTGGACTACTGCTGTTTTAGCTGCCACAACAAATGTACTCCTAGCACTATGGGCCTGATGTACAATGAGACAGGTCACAAAATGTGAATGTAAATTGCACATCAACTATCTATGATCTGTCTCTAATTTTGCCATGCAACCTATGTACTAATAGGTAATGTTGCAACATCTCATGCTATAGGGTGGTGCAGAATGAACTGCCTAAACAATATGAATATGAATTTGTGGCCTGCATGCTTGACTCTTGAACAGGGATGGTGGCCCACAAGGGACAGCAGACTGCCATCCCTCTGTTGACAGTTCCAAATTGGAATTATTTTTAAAACAGCCATGTTCCCCTATGTTCCTTAAAAGAATCATTGCTGCTTTAAAATAAATGTTTTACATATTAGCCAATATTAGGTCCCTGTGGCCACTCTCCATGGTTTCCAAAGTGGAAGCTGTTCAAAGAGGACCGTTACCCCATTGTAAATGGATCACCACCTCCTTTGAAGAGTCGGTAACTTATCAATGGTTTCTGACCTCAGCTTTGGTCACAAGCCGTTTGTACATCTCATTGTGATTAACATTTTTGAGGGAACTCCCCTTTCAAGCCGTTCATAATTGCGATTTGGAATGAATCAGTAAGCAACTTTTACAATCCCTAAAGGGGTTTAGAAGATATCTAAAAGCCATTGCACAGTCATAAATAATGTTGTACTTCAGATGTGTGGGCTTAGTGGAGGTCTTGGTTGGTTTTGTTTGGTTATGAAACCACTATGGAATCAATTGATTACCCAACAGAAAAGGTCTTATACGCAAGAACACATAGGTCGAAAAGTAACCTGAATGAGACATTAGGACTGGACTCAAGTTTCTAGAAATGACACAAATTAGAAGCATGTTTGATCACAATGGAGGCACATAGTCATGTAATTAAGTATTGACCCACCCTCAGCATCTTTTTCCAATTAAGAAACAAGTACAAATTGTTATTTGATTAGGATTAGTATGGTTGTTATACTCTTTAAGTTTTGATAATTCTGTTGAATTTGATGTGTCTTTATATACCAAACATTTTTGTCATGAAAGTGATTGCTTTTGTAACCTACACAAACAGTACAATGACTGTGTGTTATTGTGATCATTTATACTCTCTTGGTTAGAGGGAAGACCAGTGATGAAATTGTGTTACATTTTTCAACTTTGGCCTGGATAAGAAAAAATGTAGCATGTTGGAACTGAACTATGCATACCATGCTCATGTAACCTTATTTCCTATCTATGAAAGTTGATATTCACCTTTTCACATGACATATTTTTTTATTGTTTTATGTGACTTATGTGTTTTAAGAGTAATATTTATAAATAGTGAAGTTTAAAAAAATGAAACTGGGTTTCCGGTGTGTCTTTATAACGACCCTCAAAAGACCAACCGTGAAGAAAGGGGAGACAAGACCAGCATTTTTTGCTTCTGCAGTGATTGTCAGTGTTCACTAATAGTGCTGATGGAAGGCGGGTAAGCAAGCAAGCCATCGACCACCCACAAGAAAAGCTCTTTTTGTCAAAAATAGTTAACAATAGGGATAAAGCATTATGATCACCATGGAGCCAGGAAGTACTGCCATGTCAACTAGGTTGGGCCAGAGTCTGATGTCTAAACATTTATAATCAATCAGACTAGAGTGATTAAATCTATTTTATGAATGGGCACCAGGGAGGTCAGCGGTTGTCCTACCAATACAAGTGCACAGTGCATGATTAGAATTAAATGCAGTTATTTGGAGGGCTACTGTTGTCCATTTTTTGATAGGCTCGCTTCTAGTCTCCGGGATACTCCAACTATCATCCTCTTGAAAAGCACAGAGCAGATTATCAATAGTTAATGGTTCATACTGACAATTAAAGTCTCCGCTCACCACCTTCTTTTAGAAAGTGGAATTTGAGAGAAACGAGTATTCAAAATTTCTAAGAACACTGACTCATTTCTAGTACCAACAGATCTAGAGTAAACATTGTATATATGAAGTGCCAAATCATTAGACATATTCAAACGTACATATAATAAATCTGGAGAATCTACTGTCATCTCCTGAAGCTAGCCTACCGTAGAGGTTTTTACCTAAGTTGATAGCCCCCCATAGGGTCTTCCCAAGCCTAAAGAAATCGCAGCTTTTGAAAAATTAATAAACTCTGGAAAAAACAAGTACAGCATGGCCCAAGTCTCTTGGAAAAGGCAAATATCAAATTGTTTAATAAAATACACCATTCTGGGTCCACCAATATGGGTCCCAATCCTGCCACATTCCAGGAGATCAGTTGAAAATCAGAAACCTGGGACAACACAGATGTTACTCCAGGAGCTCCATGAAGTGGTACTT
The DNA here is from genome assembly GCF_031143425.1 of Pleurodeles waltl. Taxonomy (NCBI): domain Eukaryota; kingdom Metazoa; phylum Chordata; class Amphibia; order Caudata; family Salamandridae; genus Pleurodeles; species Pleurodeles waltl. Next base: position 977,477,569 of record NC_090447.1, read on the forward strand.
CCAAGTTGGGCCAACAAACAATTGTGTCCCAGTGTATTGGGGCAATACTGGAGTAGCTGTTGGGATGGTGCACACAGAGTAGTTGGAGGAAATTGATTGTCTGCCCCTATAGGAAGCTCAGGGTTTGCAGGGACACACTGTTGGTTACTTTTAATGAGTCAATCTATCCCACTGAATGTCTCAAACCAATTACTAGTAGGGATTGCATATAAATTAGCTCCCCTTGCTACAGGAGGGCAAGCTTGGGCTACAGCAGGGATAAGGCCTGGTGCTGAAGCTGACTAACTACCAGTGGTATTGTCAGAGGTCTGTAGAAATACCCCAACAGGAGTGGCGTAATATCACTATTAAGCTCATACATACTATTGGTCCTTCCAGACAAAGCTAGATGGGCCAGGGATGAAAGCCTAAAATTGATAATAATACAATCCCCTTCACGGTCCACCCTACCAGATCCCAACCAAGCCACCTGCTGAATGAACAAGATGTTATGTGCTTGTGATAGGGTGAAGTCTCTATGCTTTGCACACTAGTCCAATGTTTTATTAAACAGCACCTCATAGGACTCTTTTTGCTCAACATGCATCTTTGGTACTTTACTTAAAATTACAACATATGGGCATGCTGGTGGTGGTAAATTAATCATAGGTAGCCTATGTAGCTCAGCTCAATTTCCTAGACTTATGTCTTCCCTGGGAAGGGTTCTCTGACCATGCTCTTCTGCCTTATTTAGTTTCAAACAGACCTGGTGGGAAAATGAAGAAAGGGGAAGGGCAACAGAGCCTATTGGGACAGATATTGGCCGGGGATCATTTATAGTGGAAGCTCTATTAGATCAATCACAATCCGTTACCACTGTACTAGTGGCAGCTAGTAAATCTCCAGCCCAGCCATTATCAATAGCCCTGCTGTCGACCCTGCTGCTATTGTCACCTACTGTAGTACCAGTTTCAGGATGAACACCTACATCCTTTTTATGAAACACATCATTCTCTATGGTATCAAGTCAACCAGAGGACTAAGTTCAGCTCTCTGCAGATCTTTTGGCACCAGCGCCTATAATTAATTGGACTCCAGGAGCCAATATCAGAGCCAATTTACTTTCTATAGCATCAAGGCGGGCCATCAAAGGACTGATTTTGGCTCTGAACATGTCCTTAGTATCATCCATACAAGCTGCAATAATTTGGCCAATCCACCCTGATCTTAAAGGACAAACATCTCCAGAGCGGACCTCATTCAAGGTCCCAGCAAGATCAATGGATTTGCTTGTTTTTTATTGGGGAGCTACGCTAGTTTGTGGAGTAACTGGCCTGGCTTTCTTATCCCACCCTGTTTGCTTCCTTGAGGGGTTTGGAATGACTATGCCTAGGTTGGGTACCAATACATCATTAGTTCAATTTGTAGTGGATTTTCAGATGGTGGGAACAGAACCTCTGAAGAAGATCAAGATACCGGGGGTTACTCAGCCCTGGAGACTGTCCTGAGTGAAGAGAAAGACATTATTAAGTCAGTTCAATCTCTGTGCTGAACACCCTCAGTGCCCTATGGAGCATTTTGTCAATTGAAGTAGCCTTAACAGGTGGCAAAGACATTGGTCGACCATCTAGGGCGTTCCTCTTGCCCATCCCTGGCCCCTAACAAGAAGCAATCAAGAGGCAATCAAGGATCAAAATGCCCTGCCTTAAAACCAAGTTGTTATGCACAGTTCAACAAAGGGCTTGGGTAAAAAAATAATCAGATGGATAAACAGGCAAAGAGCGGTAAACAATAGATATTGAGAGTGCTAGTAGTTTGTGACCCCAGCGAAGTGTAGAAAAGTGCATGGGCAGCTCTTCAACACCTCATCAACAAACAATCTAAAATCACAATTAATTCAGGGCCCTTCCAGCTGGCCCCAAAAATATCAACAATAAATATATGTGAAAATAAAACATGAAACTTATTCAAGAACCCCGAGCTCATACATCAGGGAAACCCAAGTCCCTGCTAAAAGCTCAAAATACAGGTTCTACAACAAAGGGGAGTAAATGCAAGTCAAGTTCCCAGAAACATCTTAAGTTTGCCGAAAAGAAGAATACAACTTGTATTCCCAGGAACCAACTCCGCTATAAGGATTACCATAGTCGGTCGAGACCACCCTCCAGCAATCGCCCATGCTCAGGTCCTTGGGATCTTTGAAACCGCTCACACATGCATCATCAGTGGCTCTTAATAAAACTTACTAACCACAATCCACATGAGTTCTCGGCCTTAAGACCTACATTAAATATAAGAAATCAAGTCCAAACTGAGCCAGTCTAAAAGACCAAGAGGGAGGGCCCGGCCTCGGCCTCGATTGCCGACTGACAGGTGCAGATGGGCCTGCTCTTGGCCCTGCCTTCCCCAGGCATGTGCCTGGGCGTGCCCCAGTGCATACCATGAAGTGGGCCAAGGAATCCAGTTTATAGTGCTTCCCAGCACATTAGTGCAGCCAAAGCAGCCTCCACTGAAAGCAATGCTGGGGTATATAGTTCGGCTCCCCCCCTACTGTCACGTCTCCGCCACACAGCAGGGCCAAGGAATTCAATTTATAATGCCTCAGATTGCGTTAGTGCAGTCAAAGCGGCCTCCGCCGCGAGCAATGCTGGGGTATGTACTTTGGCTCCCCCCGCAGTCACCAGTCTCTCACCAAAAAAAGCTGTCAAAATCAAGGACAGAGACATGATGTCTCCAGATCTCAGTGACACTAGAGACTAGCATATATCCTTGTGTGGGATTTCGGTACCGGTGAGGTTGACCTATTTGGAGCTAATACTGAACTTGAAGGGTGTTCTATTTAACATAGGAGTAACAACTCTTCTGTAGATAGATTTAGTTTATGAAAGAACATCTTCACCTAATCAGTTATTTCTACTAAGGGTATTTTACTAAATCTAAGTTTGATTTTCAACTACAGTTCTATGTCATATACATGAAGGTGTATGCCATTTTTTGAACATAGCACTCATATGTTCTATGTATGAGTTGAATAAGTAGAGGGATGGAGCAGCACCCTTTGGCTCTTTAATAGTAAAGTAGTGGATCAATATGATTCCACTTGAAATCCTGATCATAGGAAGAAGGAAAACCCTTTCAGCACCTGATCTGTAATTCCATTCAGGTGGGTAGGATGGAAATGCTGATGAAAGGTCTAGGTGCTGCATTTAGGACAATATCCTGATTGGTATGCATTCAGGAGATTAGTTTAGATGTGCCAATCATATTTAAGCTGTGTTTTAAATTGTTTACCCAAGGAGGACAATACTGGTCGAGGATTGTGACATTACAGAGGGTCATGGTTGGGTTTCTTCAGAAGAGGGCTAATCTGGTCTGGCCATGTAATGATGGATATTGCGGGAATTTAGAGGATGGGTCAAACTGTGATTCTTTTTTGTTCTTTGTTTATGTTAGAGATTATCCAAAAAGTGTACAGTTCTGATGCCGATGTATGAATGCATAAGTATGTTGGGGTTTTGGGATGCGTTGTGGTAGAATTGGGTCTCTAGTTGGCAGAGGTATGCACCCTCTCCAAGAAGGAACCACAATCCTAATCAGGGTAAATCAGATACTCACCCTAAATTAATCTGTGCTCATCCTCTGGTAGGTTGGCACAGAGCAGTCAAGCTGAACTTAAGAGGCAATGTGTAAAGTATAGTTATAGCACTTAAAATACAGTAACACAGTGAAAACACTACAAAGAGACTCCAAATCAGTTTAGAAATATAGAGGATATTTATCTGAGTAAAAGAAGACAAAATGATAAAAATTCAAGAAGTAGAACTCAAAATATGACCTTGGTAAAGAATAAACTGCAATGTAGTGCTTGAAAGTCAGTAGCACTAAAAGGTTACTTAAGGTCGTGTTAGACCGGAGTAAATCCAAAGTTTAGGTAGACCGCAATGGAAGGCAGTCCAGCTACAGGACCCATGCAGACCCTGCTGAAACAGTACAATGGATGGAGCTAGCGTTGGGGTCGAAGACTGAATGCGTCTGCTCATGTAGTAAGTAGGTGTGCCGTTGTCAAAACCCTTTCAATGCAGACAATGCGTCATTGTCGAGCCACGCAGCAACATCTTTGGATCAGTACTGTGCCATCATCGAGCCTCACAGTCGGGTCCCGCATTATCATTGAATCGCCACTGCATTGGCATCAAACCTCACAGTTGGGTTCCATGTTGTCATTGAATCTCTACAGTGTTGGCTTTGAAGGACATGCGTCAGTTCTGGGCAGCATAACGAACTTGATGCATCAATTTTTGCAGAAAAACAGCTGCAGAGTCCAGTCTCAAGGCCCAGGACTGGACCACCTCTTAGCAGGGCAGGACTCACAGTGGCAGAGTTCAGCAGTTGAAGCAGGGTTGAGGAAAGTCTTTGATGGCCCTGAGACTTCCAGAACAGGAGGCAAACCATCAATCCTTTAAAGAACGTGGCTCAAAGGATGTAGAGAGCAGGTCCAGTCATTCTCACTCCCAGGCAAGAAGCAGCAGGCCAACACAGCAGAGCAGGTACCAGAATGACAGTCTCTCCTACAGTAATCGGCAGGCAGCAGGCGAACACGACAACGCAGTTACCAAAATGACGTTCCCTCCTACAGCACAGTAGCTCTTCCTCCTGGTAGAATGTATTTGGTTTCACAAGACTTCAGATTTGGTAGATTTTGGGGTCCAGTACTTATACCCAGTTGACTCTCTGAAGTGGGGGCCACTTCAAAGAGCAGCCTTTGAAGTGCCCAAGGTCCCTGCCCTTTCCCTCCCTGGTTTCAGACACTCTATAGAAAGTTATACAGCTCTTTGTATAGGGAAAGACACAGTGTAAGTGTCACCTTCTCATTCCTATCTAGCCCCGGGAGGCCTATCAGCCAGATAATGCACAGGTTTTATGGTTTTAAAACTTTCGATTGTGTTTTCCCAAGGTCTTCTTTAGTTTCCTTTTTGACATTTTGCATGCAATAATGGGTCCATGTAAAATGGAAAGGCTGAGTAGCCTGGCCAGTCTAGCTTAATGGGTTTTTCAATCTTTATGGCATCTTAGGGATCTTGGGTATCCAGAAACAAACTATGAAAGGGCAATGCAATAAGGCAGGATGGAAAAATAATAGCAAGTGAAATATTTATATGTAGAGGAATGCTATTTTTAATGATATGCCATGCAAAACTACTCAAAGTAGCATGTATCATTATCAAGTTCCCGCTGAATCTGTTGGTTTTGTTGCCAAATACTCTGAGTTGGATCTTGTAGGCAGAGCGTTTCTTCACAGATGGTGTGGCCATCTTGAGCTGGTCCAAGATTATACCCTTGGACTTCTTCTTGTCTTCTGTTCTTAAAATCCTGCAGTAAAGCAAGGTTAGAAAGTCCAGCTGTGTAGGGCTCGAAGAGGCTCGATATCTTCACTCAGCCTCAGTACATTGTTCTGATCTTCTGGATGATGTAGCATTTCTAAGTCATGCTTTTCTCCAATTGCTGGGAAAGGTTCTTCTGTACAGCCAAAGGTCACCAGAAATGTTTTGCGGCTTCAAGTTTTGTCCATCAAGCAGGGTTCAATCCTCTGTGGTCAGTTTGGCCTTGCTGGAGTCAGGAGTTCTTCAGCATCTTGTGTCCCTGAAGCAGACAAACAGAAGGTCTAAGATCTGACCCTCAGAGAGTGGTTCCAGGCCTTGGATGTCAGGTAGAGTTGGGAATCCTTGAGTACACTTCTTCTAGCAGGAGTTGATGGTCCTTGAGTACTTTTGTTCTAACAGGGCCATCTTCGTCAGATATACTTTCCCCAGGCCTATGGCTGTCCTGAGAAGGTGATGGTGAGGCTCCCATCTTATCCTGGACACTATCCGGTGATTGGAATATTTTGTCAACTGAGTGCTTTCTACTTTATTGTCCTATTCCTGCCTTCCTTTCTAACATTTGCTTTTTGCTTCAATTAAAAAAATTGCAAAAGCCCTAAATTTAAGATGGCTGGAAGAATTCCTTGCAGGCCCTCAACCCCTTACCTATTTGGATGCGGTCATCTACCCTTTGTCTTTATCCAAACTGGTTCTCCCTCTTCCTGGGTTTATAGCAAAGGTATATAGGAGTGTCTTGAAAATTAACAGGAACAGATCTGTTGGCCGCATTTATGATAAGTAATTCAAATGAAGAAGTGTTTAAGCTGTCCTTTGTTCTGCCAACTGTCCTGTGCTGGGGGCTAATGCCTGGTAAGTGGCCCTTTGTTGACAACAATCCTATCTTCATTGGTCCAGATACCAAGCAATTGTCCTCTGTCAGGCAGAATCAATAACTCTAGCCAGGAATGTGCAATAGCCTCAGGAGGCTTCATGAGTGGGAAGCTGATTTGAAGTCAGCTCTCAGGCATCCCAGAGTACATTTTTATTGTTACTTTTCCACCAAAGTTATCACAAAAATCTGATTTCACCACTAAATCGGATTTTGAAATCATAGTGGAAAATAACTGAAATATTTTTCTAGTGTTTTCCTAAGAAGAGACGTGAAATGGGCATTTTACTCATTCCAAAGCTAGCTAGTCTTTGAAAACCTAGCCTAATTTTCATAGTGAAAACTGTTTTTCTGCATCATCAACTGTGGCCTTATTGAACATTTAAATGGACCAATTGAGTGGAACCAATTTAACCTGTACAATTTTAGGCTGGGAGTATATACACACTACATGGCAGTGTCATGAAGGTGCAAAGTGCTAATACCAGCAAATATAAGGCCTATAAAAGGATCAAAATCAGGGGTGACTCTTTGGTGCACATAGACAGTATCCTATTCTTCTCCTGGTGTGTGGTATCAGAATATGCAGGGAAATCGTTCCTCCAGCCCATCCACACTAGTATCTCTTCCTGTTTAGTTAGATGTTAAAATTGCATTATCGACTGACTGAGGTGTGAAGCTTAGACGAGCAGCCATCACAATCCAAGTCAGGGTAAGTCACAAACACACCCTAAATTAACCTGTGCTCACCCTCTCGTAGCTTGACTTAACTTAGAGGCAATGTGTAAGGTATTTGTGCAACACTTCAGGCAGTAAAACAGTGAAAACACCATGCAAAATGAATCCACATCAGTTTAGAAACAAAGGGCAGACTTTAATAAATAAAACAAGACCAAAAATCCAATAAGCAGAACTTGAGTTATGAATTTTTAAATGTTAAGCTGTAAAATAGCACTTGGAAACAAGAAGCACCAACTGGGGATGTCTGGTCACGCTGAATTGAGACAAAGTCAAAAGTTCAGGCTGACTGCAATGGAGAGCAGGATGGCTACAGAGACCCAGTGAGGTCTGCTGAACAAAAGCACCTTAATCCTGGTTGCATCATCGACCAAAATTCATGGTGCAGCTCTAAGTGATGCGCCGGTGTCGATGCCACAGTGGAGGAGATGCATCCATTTTCCCCATGCAGTAGAGGAGATGCATCAATTTTGTTTCACGTAACAGGTGATGTGTTGGTTGTGAGATGCGGGGTCTTAAGTCAATGCACCAATTCTGTTCCTGCAACAGCGGTGATACGTCAAAGTCAATCTTAGCATCTGAGGTGGTGTGCCGGTTCCAATAACGTAACGGGCGATACGCCGGTTCTGATTTGCGCAGCGATGGTGATGCACTGGGTTGCCGGAGGATGCACCAAGTCAGCTGCAGCAAGCACCCTACACCCACTTCCCAGGGTCCCAGTCTGGAGTGGCACAAATTGGCAGGGCAGTCTTATAGATGGTAGAGTCTAGGTGCAGAGGTAGGATGGCTGGAAGCACTTTATGTCCCTGAAACTTCAGATCAGGAGACCAGTGAGCTGGCCTCTAGAGTCACTCTGGGCTCGGGGTTGCGGAGATGCAGGTCCAGCCCTTCTCACTCCCAGGCAAGAGTGCAGCAGGCAGCAGGGCAGCACAACAAAGCAGGAGTCCAGCAGAGTAGCAGTCCAGTAGAGTAGCAGTCCTTGTATCAGCACAACAGTCCTTCTTTCTAGCAAGGTATCCATAGGACTAGAAGTGTACTGAGTTGGTAGTGTCAGAGGTCCAGTACTTATACCCAGTTGGGACTTTTAAGTAGGGGAGACTTCAGAAACAGACCTTTGAGTGCACAGTGAACCTGCCCTTCCTGCTCTGGCTCCAGAATCACTACATGGTGTTATGCAGCCCTTTGTGTGGGAACAGGACACAGCCTGTGCAGGTGTAAGTGAGGGTTTGGCCAGTGCCTCACTCCCATCCTCCCAGGATTATCCATCAAGTCACACCTAAACTCCCATTGTGTGTGGCTGCCTAGAGGGAATACACAAAGTCTAGCTGTCACCCACCCAGGCAAGTGATCAGAGACAGGCAGCAGGACCCCAAATTGCTAAAATAGGAAAATGCTAACTTTTTCACTTCACCACAAGTTGTGATTTTAAATTGTCATTCTGGGGACACCAAACTTGAAAAGTTTATCTCTTCCAGATTGAAAATTACACTTATAAGATGTAAAAAGGTAATCACAATGTTATCCCCTCTGAAAGACAGACCTTGCTATAGTGACAAATGACTTTGTGGGGGTTTCACTACCAGGACATGAAAAACTAACAAGCATTGGTTTTGTCAATGTTTTCTTAGACATGTTACACAGCAGCACAAGCTGCTGTGCAGCATGTCTTAAAGTTAAAACAAGGGACAATGCAGAGTGGACTGGGAGAGACCACAACGCAGCAGGAAGGGATGGGAGGGATAGATATGAGCACCAAAACGTAAAATATAAGCCTGGACAAAAAATGGGTTATAGAGAGGGTGGGATAGGTGAGACATAAAGTTGAGTGGGATAAAGAGAAGTGTGTAGGAGTACTTGGTCCAAGCTCTATGGGCGAAGACTTGACTCAAAGCCTAGGAGGAAGACAGAGCCCAGGAGGAGCAGCTGACCAATAGGAAGACTGGAATGGAAAGTGACATGGGTACCAACCAATGGTAAATAATGGGCCGGCTCTAAGCCCCTTTTAAGATGACTTTTTTTATTTACAAAAAACGTTTGCACACAGCACAAGAGTTGTGCAGGTGAAATCCTAAAAAGAACACATACTGCCTTTTAAATACATTGCACCCTGCCCTCTGGGTTGTCCAGGGACCACCTTAGGGGTAACATATGTATAATATAGAAGGTTTAGGCCTGGCAAAAGGGTTATTTTGCCCGGTCAGCATGACAGTGTACAACTGCACAAACAGACTCTGCAATGGCAGGCCTGAGAAACATGGTTAAGGGGTGACTTAAGTGGGTGGCACAATGGTGCTTCTAACCCACAAGTAGCATTTATTGTACAGGTCCTTGGCACATATAGTGCAATTTACTAGGGATTTATAAGTAAATGAGCGTAAATTAAATATGTCAATTGAGGATAAGATAATATTACTATGTTTAGGAGAGAGATCGCAAACACTTTAGCACTGGTTAGCAGTGGTAAAGTGCATAGAGTCCTAAAGCCATCAAGAATGAGGTCAGAAAAGTGGAGAAGGTAGGCAAAACGATGAGGGGAACACCCACCTAAGGCTGTGAGGTCTATATTGGACATTTTACCATGATGCATTATGGTCTGGGATTCATAGTCTGCAGTAATATTGCTTGTGAAGCAGTGGTGTGTTATGGTGTTCCCATCTTTTCTTGTAAATTCCAACTGGATGAGACAGACTCTCAGCCAATACTGGGCAGGTTTGGCCTTGTTGCAGTAACAAGGACCCATCCTTATATATCCAACCACTTGTGGTAACTCTTTTGGAACCACTGGGAATGTTCGTGCATAAATTAAGGCATTCTCTAGTTATTGAGTTGGAATTATTTTCTTTGGGAATTAACAGGTATGTATTGCTAAAAAGGAACCTTTTCAAATGCTACAGCATCAAAATTTACCCAAGAGTAAACATTTTCAGTGATAGAAACCAAGCTAACAGAGAGCACAAACAAAAAGTATCCCTCTGTAGTGGGGAGTCCCACTGGGTGTAAATTGGCCTCTATAGCTACATCCAGTAAGGTTACATAAAATCAGATTTTGATCAATTAATTAGGGCTCTTTTAACAGTTAAGCTGAACAAATCCTTCAGATCAGTAGGGCACTCATTTCCTAGGTAAGGGAAATAATTTTATCAGTATTAGCCTAATGTATGTGTATACCAATGTATGGCTGTTTCGAGTTATGCCCATTAGAGAGTCGAAGTAGACATTTGATGCATGCCATGGATATAGTCATTCCTGGCAAATCCCCTTTCTGCCCACTGAACACAGTGGTGTACTTCATGTGTTCAATCGTGTAAAGGAAACAGATGGGTGCCCCATGGTCCCACCCTTACACTCTATGAGGGGAGGCCCACATGGAGTCTTCAAGTCAGTTCTGCCAGATACTCAGCAGGTTATTGGTGGATCCTACTTAATTAATCCTTCAAGTCAGCACACACAACACACACAGAAATGTATACTAAATGGCTTTCCTATACATCAGCCTAGCACAGAATAAAGAAGCAGAATGGTTGCAAAATCATGATTATATGAGAAGTAGTAAATATGAAGAACATATGGAGGATATAAGTAGCAAGCATTATATTTACAAGTGTTTATCCATACATAGTTTAGCACCACTGCTAGAAGCAGATAATATGTCATAATGAAAAGCAAGATGTGAGAGTCAAACTCCTCTAGCAAAACTGGATACAGCCAGTTCTATTAAAGCTCCTGAATAATAATAGGTGAAGCCTGATGATGAAGCTAGATGCTCTTATCGGTGCAGCTTCTTGATAGTTAATTCTTATTTACTTGTTGAACGGAGCATTGTGCCCTTTTGTAGTTGTTCACACAAAGTTAAACAATGCATGAGGAGGTATCATAATGTGTGTGAGAATATTAGTTTGAGAACTTGTGATATAAAAATATTCTCATGTGAGGACTAATGGTTAATTGCATTTGTGAAGGGTAGAGCTTTCTATCACAAATAAACAACTGCACCATACCTATGCATTGTGTATATAGAACATATGCACACTTTCTTAAATAATATAGGATAACGTTAAAAGATAGGCATATCACTGCAATATTCCATAGGGCTTTTTCCAAAAGAATATATATTGTAGGTGAGGGATCCTAGGCGACAGGGTAAATAGGCCTGAGGTGTACACATAACTGAAATAACATACATACAACAACAGGAACACACAGGAAACCCCTATCCTCTGTATCAGATAACACTGGTCAGGATCTTGCGATTCAGAGCAAACTACCTCAGTGGACTTCTAAAATCAAATTACAAATCTCATAATATGTACTAGGTAAATTGGAAGAAATAAAATAAACTATGTGGAGGATATTCAACTAAATTTAAATTATTTTGCCAGTCTGGTGTAATTTTTTTCTCTGAAAACGGTGACATCCGCAAAAGATATTTTTTGCCTGATGGAAATTCCACCATCTCAATGGGAATTGTAATTTTTGCCAGCACAGATGAGCACAGAGAATAAACCTCCTCACTTGGGGATACACTGTCAACTCCCTCTTCACAAATCTCCCTAACTTACAGGGGGTTTCCCTGAGCATGTTAGGTATATTCGATGTACACTTTGGCAAAATACTGCAATTTCTATTGTGTTATTTCATTATTGCAATGTTGCAGAAAAATGTCAGTGGAAGTATTATCCTAGTTTGGCTGTCAACTCTGCCACTACGTCTAGCAGCATTGCAACTGCTTCATGAGTAGCTTAATTGCAAAGCTGATGAAGGCACTGCCAATCGAGAGTCCACTATGCGCCACTCTCCTAATAGTGTGGTGAAGCGGGAGGCCCAGCAGATAGAAATCCTGCTATTTTTGGCAGAATTCACATTACAGCACTTCTCTAACTTAGGGGCAAGGACGGGCTCAATGTATTTGCAGAAAAACGTTCTGTGTGATCCCACCGTCTTACCAACATTACAAATAGAATATTGCATGGCTATTGAACTAAAACGTTGTAGGAATCCTGCCATTGTTATTACTTTTGTGGAAACTACCACTCAATATGGAAAAAGGAAAAACCACCAACTCCATTGTGTTACCTTTGATAGTATAATTGCCCCTGGTGATAAATGTAACACTGCCATTGATAGCTGCTTCTGTGACAGAAATCCGGTTACAGAAAAAAGTATTGTCCAGGTCTGCTAGAACCTTCCACCCAAAATAAGATAAGTATAGGACTGTCCATACAATGAGTAAAACCCATAGTCAGCTTTGTACATGTTGGGCACTAATCTTTTGGATCTTAAAACGAACTAAGCCTTAATATGGCTTCTGCTTTCCGATGTCATCTCGGAGGAGGGCTTAGAGGGGTTTTAACCAGGCTCCCAGAGACCGTGGGGTGGTGGTAAAGTGCTTGGAAATGGATATTACGCTAGTGGTTTTACAACCAGCCTTATGTCTCTTTCAAAGCACTTTGACAGACATCAGCAATGCCCAAATGGACTGACCAGTGTACCGCTGCCCCCCAATTAAAAAGGCAGAGTCTGAGTGAGCCCCTTGTTGAAGTCTGGAAAACACCATGTAGTCGAGCTTTTCACTTCACTTTTGCTTTAGCAATAACCTGTAACTGGGGATCTCTGAAGCCCCCATTATTTTGATAATGTATGGTATTCCCTTGACTGAGGTGTTAAGGTTCGCCTAAAGGCATTCTGTTTCATAAGCTGGGTGATGGTGGTACAAAAAGTGGAAAGTTAAGTGAGGGTGGACTGGGGATGTCATGTCAGCATACAAAACGATTGCTCTGGCTTCCTTTAAAAGAACGTTGTACTTTTTTCTTGTAAGACCTCTTGAGTGAGTGTATTGATTATACTTTTCAATTTTTAATATAAAGCACTGTCTTTTGATGTTAAATGGGAAGTGAGGTGATATTATCTTCCTGCCTGACCAAATTGCATGATCATAGACAATTCATTTACTTCACAGTGCCTCCTTTCCTGATAATCACATTTGAGAGTGCTTTCAAATGATTCAGTTCAGGATGTGCGCTGTACAAAACCTGTTCTTGTATAACCTTAATGTTGCTTCATCTATAGTATCAATAAAGGCGTTATTTAGAGATACATGCCAACTGAACAATTTACTTGTCTCTTGGCTCATGAATGGCATCTTTGTCAGGGCGGTGAGGGGGAGTGGGTTCATGAGTGTTTCTAAGTTTGTGTTTTGAATCATTCACTTCTAATAAATGCCACTCAGTGCAATGATATAATTTAACTTACTAAAATGTATTTCTATCATTACCATGTGCTATATGCCTGCTGCTTGAACAAATTATACCGTCTGTCGAAATTAGCAATCACAAAAGATGTCAAAGAGAGAGCGCCAATCAAACGCATCTTGTCATTTTGGAGCGCGTTTCTTTAAATGCAAAACAAGATTGCGCAGTTATTTTTTGTAGGATTTGAAAAATCACATTTCCTGTTTGATCTTGCACAGACGCAAAAAATCAAGCTGTCCGTCATTCAGCTGAAGGCAACGATGCGGTCGATTTTCCTTAGAGGGTTAGGTGTAAAAAAGTAACCGGGGTGCAAACATTAGATTACTTCCTGTTTCTGACACTATTTCACAAACCTTTTACACTCCTAATGAAAACCCGTCACTGTGAGCAGGTCAGCAATAAGGTTTCTGCAGGCTATGCCTTATTGCACAACATAGACATAGGTCACGGATGAGTGACGTGTAGCGTTAAATTAGGCAGTGTCAAATTCACTGATGCACATCCTCTGGTGTCAAAGACGAGAGAGAACATTCAGAGACAAAAGGGAAAATCAGTTCATTTTATTACAAGGTACCCGCTGAGTTAATTTGCCAATAAAGAAAAGTAATTAACCGTGCTCCCATTTGTTACTTTGAACAAGTCACAAGAGTCAGAACTACTTCCAATGATCTGTTGACGGATCAAAATGTCTATATTACAGAAGGCGTTTGAGCCTTAAACCACTTGAAGTGATTGTTCAAGGCCCATTACTGCTCGTTTTGTCTTTAAAGTGGCACGAGATCCATGCTTTAATCATATTACGTTTCCTGGGGACAACCTGAGGTTTGCTATTTAGTACTGATGTAGCAGAAACATTAGTACTGTCGCAGTGATCATCTATAGCTACAGTCAATGCATTATGTTAATCAAAGTGCTAATAGTTTGACTGATGCACTGAGAAGCAAGCTTATTGTGTATTTGTTTAGACTAGAGAGTTAGAACTAGGTAGTATGAAAGTTCACATTAAATGTTTGAAGGATTAAACTGACATTGTTTTATAATTTAGACTCTAAATTAATATTCTGTTTTGAACAATATTAAGTTTCTAATAATTAATGTTTTAAATATGTGTGCAAAAAAGAGAAATGTAGTTCTGTGTTATAGGACTGAAATGTATTAACAGTTATTTTGTTTAAAGTTAATGAAACATGAATGCAATGAAGAATTATTAATGCCGAAATTACAGTTTGAGTATTAAAATGTGTTTTACTTAAATGTATTAATGTGCTGTATTAACTCATTTGCATTAGCCCAAGTGAGGCCCTCTAGGCCCTGAATTTCGTGACTGTGAAGAAAATGTCAAGTCATCTTCCCAAGGTGTACCTTTCTTTGAGACTTGGTTCTCATGAGAAAACCAACTTGGTAATAGGTGTCTATTGTTTTACATGTAGGGAGTTGCAAGCATTTGACCTTGAATGTAACACATCGTGGACTGTGGACTGGCAATTTAAACATTTGTTTCAATCTTGTGTGGAACTACACGGACAGATGCTTTTCTCATGACAGACTTGGGAAAACCTGAAGATGTTTCAAGTTGGAGTTGTATGATTGATTGGTATTGGATGATGCCCCTTCAACATCAAATGAACTGTTGATTTGATGAATCAGATTGTCGTATGAACATTGATATGTTAATGCCCAGCTGGAATTTGTTCAGACTCTCTGTAGAGATGGAAAGAATTCCCAAAGATGAGCAGCTAAACCGCTTTTGCCCTTTATCCTGAATGCTGATGCCCTTGGAGAGGTATTTTCTTCTCTGCCTTTAGCCCCTTTGAAATGCCTTATTGATACTTAAAGATTTTCTTCCTAACCTTTACAGAGGACTCTTGACCGAGTTTCTGACATGATGACGCTTTCTCTATTTACCTACTTTTTGCCCACCTTAGTTAGTAGCTTGCTGCCCGAGATTACCTTTTTTTAAATTATTTTTGCCCATTTTGTTCTTTTGTCTACATGTGTTCTGGACAAGGGGCCAAGGCGCCAGGTCACAGGCACCGAAGACAGGTGGGGGCCGGATCGGACCGGTCAGAGGCAGGGGCCAACAGTGGCCACTTTTTGAATTTCTTGCAGTGAGCAACCATTGGTTGCTCACATCAGTGGCGGGGTCGCCCGGGAGATCGTCAGGGGGCAGGGCATGTTAAGTATCAAGCTGGCCCAGGTTACACATTGCTGCCTGGGCCCCCACCCCTAGACGATTGCTGATGTCGTCCACCTGTTTTTTGGGGTCTTTTCGAGCAACAGAGTGCTCACCCCCTTTTTTCCCCACCCTCCCATCCCTGTGTTTAGCCCTATGGGGGAATGTTCAATCAATGTTTGGAGGATGAGGAGTCTTGTTTGGCCACTAAAAAACTGGTAGACAACCGTGGCATCAAGAATATGTGTAGGCAAATTTGGTATGGAATAGGATTGTTTAAGCATTTAGCTCAATCCGGGGCAGAAGTACTGCAGTCACTACTGGAAGGCTGGGGATGCCCGCTACTGCGATTGTCCATAGCCAGCTGGGGTACTCATCACACGGCCCTGGGGATACGGGGGATGGTGGGCTGGTATCGGGACCAAGGTATGGCCCTAGTTGGTCAAGGCCCACCTCCCAATGGGTGCCAGGGGGAATCCCTGTATTGGGTAGCTCTGGCATGGTTGTTTGGGGGTACAGCTGTTATGCTGGCCCAAGCTCCCTCTGTCTTGAGGGGGCAAGTGAGTTCGCCTTGTAGAAGACAACTTATGGAGAGAACGGCAGGGTCTTGCCCTGGGTTCAAGTCAATTAAGTCAAGTCAATTGAATCAGTCAACACCACAAGGGGCCTGAGGGTGGTCAAGCATGACTCCTTAATTTGATGTAAATTAATGTATTCATGTATTAGTTATGGAATATTTGATAGGAGAATTTATGTATTAGATATGGCCATGTGGCCACTATGCTGTACTTTACTTACTGTCATATTTATGTGGAAAACAAAACATTTGTTGTGTTTGTGAATTGTAATAAATACGGCCAGAGAATGTTATATTCTCTAACGCAAGAAAACTAGCTTGCATGGGGTCCTTCTTCTATAATCTGCCATATGAAGTATGAGTAATTGTATGTCTGGTTGAGATATGACTGTCTCGCTGCGGTCCCACACCTGTGCCACAAACATGTTTTTCCATCATTAGCTAAAGTCTAAGGTTTCCCTGTGCCCAGCTAAATTGAATTGTGATGGTTTGAACTGCCTTAATGCTTATTAGAACTGAGCAACTTTTATTCTTTGTACATCAAGTTATCTTATTGATGTTTTGTATTGTCTTTGTGGAGTGCCTAAACTTGTTTCGTTGCCTTGGTCAAACCTTGGCGATTCCGTATATTTATAACTTTGGCTTGCAAATTTTCTACATGTTTTAAGCTTAAGTTTGTAATAAACCCCTTAACTTAATTAGTGACTGGAGTTTTCCTTGTACTGCCACATTGGTCATACTGTAAAATTGAATTGGTTTGTATTGACATTTTGTTGCATGATTCTACCACATCCTATGCAGGGACTAAATATCCATTGGCCTCTTTGAGCATTGATTCCTGCAAAGGATGAAAATGCTCCACCAATACAGATCTGGTTCTTCTGCTTGCAGATGATGTTACAGGCAAATAGCTGTAGTTGCATCCTATGTGATTTAAATTTGCATCACAAGACAAAGAAGACAAACCATCCATGCATGCCTGGCTTTAAACAGCTGCAGACAAAAGAATAGGTGCTTATACTGAGGTGCTGTCCCACAGTAAAATGCATATTTTAGCTGTGCATAGTGGTGCTTTTCAAAGAACAACGAATTAAAAAAAAAATTACAAATTTTAAATTGCACCATTACTAACATAGCTACAGTTATGGAAGACATGTATTTCTGTTGTCAGTATCAAAAAACTATAAAACAGAACATTACAGCATTGTTCAGATTAATAGACAGATTGAAGCTGTGATTTATTTCTGAAAAATATGTTTACAGAGTGCGGACCTAGCTGCCTACACCACAAAGAATTTCACATTAAACAAGAAATGCAACACCAAAAAGAGAGCTATTTTTTTAAAAAGAGTAAAGTGAGTTTTGAGACGACTTTTGAAAAGATGAGCTTCCAGGTAGTACCAGAAGGAAAGAATGCTGTGTCTAAGTATTAAAGACTCTTACCATGGAGGCAAGACTGCTGGTTTTGGATGGTAGCACCAATGCATGTAGGGACTGAGTCAATACCACACCGTCTGGTAGCTGTTGGCCTAACCCTTCTTGCTGGCTCAGAATGCAGAAAGTGTCTTTGTGTATCAGTGGAGTTGTTATTTCCAGGCTACATTTAGAGCAAAAGCTGATTAGAGAGAAATTAGCAGTACAGTTTTGTATGTGAAAAGAACTTGTATAGAAAACAGCTTCCTCCTATGGAAAGTGTAGTGAATGGCCTAAGGTTTGGAAACCACTAGGATCAATGCTTAATTTTTTAAGCAAAGATCTTCCATAACCAGATTTAAAAGAAGAAATGCACAGGCTTTCTTGTAATGTGGAGCTGACAATTGAAAAAATTAGGATGGTTATTTCCTGTGAACAAGATTTAATCGCTGAAATAAGATCAGTGTTTTATAGAAAATATAATTAGAAATAGAGATTTAGTGACTAATTGTTTGAGTGATTGGCAAACATGTTGGAATCAATCCGGGATCATAGTGTATTGTAGGTTCTTTAAAGACAAGAAGTTGGTATGTTACTGTTAGAAATGGGGTATCTAGTTGGCAGAGGTATACACCCTTGTCCAAGTAGGGACCACAATCCTAGTCAGGGTAAGTCACACACAATCCAAATTATCCTGTGCCCACCCTCTGGTAGCTTGGCAGTGAAACACCACAAAAATACACCACACAGGTTTAGCAAAATACAAGACATTTATCTGAATGAATTAAGGTCACAATGATAAAGATTTGATACGTACAAGTTGAAATATCACTTTTGCAATATTAAGAAGAGTCTTTAGTCTTTAAAAAGCAACAAATGCCTCTTGTGTGCGCAAAGTTCCTGATATGCGTCAAAATTACACACACAGAGTCCGCAAAGGAGGAGATGCGTGGAAAACAAAGGGTGTGCGTCAGATTTCCAGGCGCACACAGATGATGCAGTGATTCTTTTCCAAGCGGCAAGGACTTTGCATTGAATTCCAGTGCTCAGGCTTGAATCCTCTTTGCAGTGTGGGGTTTTTTGACTCCCAGGGATGATGTGTGGAAATCCTAGCCGTCCTGGACGAAGTCACTGGTGCTGGGTCGATCCGGTGGGCAATGCGGCAGAGTTTCTGTTGCACAGAAGGCTCTGCATCAATTCCTCATGCAGGAAGTCAGGTTGTGTCATTCTGGCTCGGCGATGTGTCGATCGGGTGGGCTGTGCATTGAAGTTCTGGTCACAACGCTGGTGCTGCATCGATCTCCACTCAGGAAGCTGGGATAGATTGTTCCGGAGTGGCGATGTAGTGATTCTTTCACCGCTAGGCAGGCTGTGCGTTAATTCCAGCAGGTTGTGTATCGATTTGCGTAGCACAAGGAGTTCCTTTGAAGAGAAGAAGTCTTTTTGGCCCTGAGTACAGGAAACAGGAGGCAGGCTCAATCCAAGCCCTTGGAGAGCACTTCTCAGCAGAGCCAGAGGCCAGCAAGGCAGCAGGGTAACAGCAAGGCATCAGTCCTTCACAGCAAAGCAGTCCAGTTGAGTCCTTTGGGCAGCCAGGCATCTCCTCTTGGCAGGTTGCAGGGTCTGGTTCAGAGTATCTGTCCCAGGAAATGTCCAAGTTGGTAGGGTCAGGGACCCAGTTTATATACCCAAAAGTACCTTTGAAGTGGGGGAGACTTCAAAGAGTGGTTTGGAAGTGCACAAGGTCCATTTTCAGTACAGGTCTGTCTGCCAGGGTCCCAGTAGGTGGTGTGGCAGTCCTTTGTATGAGGGCGGGCCACTAGTCTATGAAATATGTCAAGCCCCTCCACCCTTCCAGCCCAGGAAGATTCATTCAGTATGTAGATGTGTGCAAGTGTGACTGAGCATCCTGTGTTTGTGTGGGTAACATGCACAAGGGAGCTGTCAACCAGCCCAGCCCAGACGTGGACTGGAGACAGGCTGTAAGGCACAGAACGATTTTAAGTGCAGCGAAATATTCAATTTCTAAAAGTGGCATTCCTCAAATACTTATATAAAATCCAACCTCACCAGTCGCAGGATTCTATATTACATTGTTAAGGGGCTACTTATGTGGGTGGCACAATTGGTTCTGTAGGCCCACTAGTAGCGTTCAATTTACAAGCCCTGGGCACATGTAGTGCATTTTACTAAGGATTCACAAGTAAATTAAATATCCAATTGGGTATGAGTCAATGTTAACATGTTTTAGGGAGAGATCATGTGCACTTTAGCACTGATTAGCATTGGTCCTAAAGCCAGCAAAAATGAGGTCCGAAAAAGAGAAGGAGGAAGGCAAGATGTTTGGGGGTGACCATGAGGAGAGGCCATTTCCAACAGTTACTATCATAATCAACCTTGGAATTTCATTTTTAGTCAGGCTAATGCAGTGGTTAATAGTTTGGAAGAATGGATGGTTCAAAGCCTCATTTATTTCTATAATAAGTTACCGCTACAGGAGAGGTTTGATCTTTAGTGTATTCTTGTATGGTCTATCAGAGCATTTACTTGTTTAAGGAGTGTGGATAATTGTTTAGAATTATTATAAGGTTCTTATTGTTGTTTTACAAGTGGTGTCAATTGTTTCTGCCCGATTCTTTTATCAGAAGGGCGAAGGAGTGCTTTGTTTTTGAGAGAGCTGATAAATGGACCTGTCACTGGGTGGTCCCTTTATGACTAGTGATAGTTTAGGGTTGGCCTTTCGTGTCAAATTGTAGCATAGGAAAATGGAATGGTAGAGGGTTCTCATCTGTCAAGTGGAGTTTCATTGATTTCTCAAAGTTGATAAGGCTAGGATATGATATTATGAGCTCTCAGTTGTCTTCCAGGCTTTATTGGCAGGTAAAGTAGTATTGCTGAGGGCAAAATTCAGATTCCTTGGTCACTATTCGGTGTGCACGTTCATTTCTTGGTGACCCTAGCAGTTCATGAGTGTTGTTGCACCATCTACGTTTTAATGTATAAAATGATTATTTAATGGCATTATGTGTGTTTTCAATCAATGGTCTCCTCATGGAACTTTTTGCTACAACATGTGCATATTCACATATCTTTCTTTTTTACATGAGAATCATTTTGTTAATGTGCTATGAAAATTCTATTGTAATTGTCATTAATTTGTAACTATTGCAGCCTTGAAAGAAATTTGGTTAGACGAAACACATGTTGGCTGCCTGATGTTAACATATACACGATCAAGACCTGTTTGAAAGATCAGTCACTCATTTCTGAACTACTGTTATGACTACCTATGTAACTATAAGGACTGCTTTTTGACATGTGGTTTGGTATTATTTGTTTTGGTCTGTTGGACTGTAAACCCTTTGGTTTGTAATCTATTTGCACTCTATTATAAGTAGGGTGTAAGATACCATGTGAGCACCGGTGTACTGGTACTGATAACTATTTGTGATTTAAATGAGAGGTAATGTAGTAAAAATATTTTTTTAGTTTCATTGAAATAGGGTATTTCGGATGTTTCACAGGATTTCAAAGTTGTGTAGGAGAATATTGATTGAGTTGTGACTTATGATATAACTGTTGAAGTGTTCATGGAAAGTTCACTGTTTCTTTTAGAGCATGCATTTGGCATGGACATGTATGGTTTTGGTTTTATTTTAACTGACAGTAACAACGAGTTTTTCAAAAGAGGGGAATGACCGATAATCTGCAGTAATTGTGTGTGTGATTGCTACACCTTCCCCAATCCTGGGAACTATTGTCTTACTGAGGAGAGTGTGGTCTTTTGGAACAAGGTTGATGAATAGTAAATACAGAGTATGGGATATGGTAAGGTCATCAATTTCACAGGAATAAGGAATAAGCGAATCACATATTATTAAACACAGATTACTAACTTCTACCTTTAGGGATAAAGTGTTAGAAGGGAAGGTGATTTTAGTTTGGATTAGGAATTCAGGGTGAAGCCCTTACTAATTGTTTAGTGTGGGTTGTGTATGCCCCTTCATGGCCTAAATAAGAGGAATAGGCAATCCTTTGTGTTTTGATAGATAAGCTCTACTGTGTTGGAAAGATAATAAACAAATAAATAAAATAAGCAACATGGTCTGAATTTACAGTTCAGACATGGCTGAGTGTGCAGAAGAGTTTTCCTGTGGGTGTGATCCAGTTGTATATTAAGATAGACTATCAGCAGTATTCTCAAGTTGGCCACTGGTGTTAAGGAGCTTTTCCTTTGCAGCAGCCTAGATGTGATGTGTTAAGAACACTGTGCTGAGGATTTGAAGCCCTAATTCTGTTTGAGCCCAAGATCCAATTTGATGTTTTCTAGACTCTCATACAATCACTTAAAACTAGCAGTTTGGAAGACATTCCCTCTGCTGGCAGAAAGGAGGGTTTGTGAGTGAGGATTGGTTATACAGTTACAATACCATCTCTCAGAATAACTCATAGTACTTCTCAGCACCAGAGATATGGCTGATTTCTTTAAAATGGGCCATTTCCACTGATTAACTAGGCCAGAGTCAAGTCACAGAGTTTTGGGACCTTCCTGGATGAGTTGAAAGTCAGTATCCTTAGCAGAGAACATGAGGATAGCTGCACCAGATGATTCCAGGTACATTGAAGGAGAAATCACAGCTGATCAGAGTAATGCAAAGTATATTTTAACAACTGTGATCCACAGATTTGGGGGCATATTTTTGAGAAGCTTGCCCCACCATTGCCCCAAAATCTATGAGATGACGCATTTGCCCAAATGCGTAATTTTTTTAAAGGCTTGGGTCGGGCAAATGCTGTGCCTAAACCAACTGGGCCACGCATAAATGAAAATATGCATGGTAGACGTTCCCCCAAAAAATCTCATGCAAAACTAACACAGTGATATTTATGGGTTTGGTAATGTGTGATGCATTATTTGGATGTGGCGCACAAAGCCTGAAATGTGCCAAAAAATCTGCACATCGGTAACCCAGGCATAGAAAATGACGCAGTGGCTGTGGTATAAAAAGTTGAACATCCAAAGCTATGCCATGGATGTTATGATACTGCAGTTTGGTGTAGCAAGGAGGCCATTACCAGTAGGCAGTAGGCAGCGAAGGAGGATGGGGCATGTGTTCCAGCAGCCCATCTCCCTCATCAATCTCAGGGAGGGTGAGGTTATTAAATTCTTTTGGCTCAGGAGAAAGTCTGTAATAGAATTGCGCAACAAAACTGGGCCAAGCCCTCTGCCAGGCCCACCAGAATTCCTCCCCAGGTGCAGCTGATGGCTGTGCTCCTCATGATTGCTTCTGGTTCCTTTCAGGTCACAACAGCAAGAGTGGCAGGAATATCCCAGGCATCATTTTCTGCCTTCTTTGTCACTGCCCTGGATGTTATCATCCGCCTCACACCCCAGTACCTCCTCTTTCCCAACACCCACCAACAACAGCTGGAAACTTAGCAAAGTTCTATGCATTTCGGGATTTTCCCATCTGTTAGGTGCCATGAATTGCTCACATGTGTACTTGGTTCCCCCTGCAGAAACATCACACCTGTCCCTGACCAGCAAACATACCTACTCAATCAAAGCCCAGGCCATTGTGGACCATCTGGGGATGTTCACCAATGTGCTGGCCAAATATCCTGAAAGTGTGCATTATGCCTACATCTTTCTTTTGGCACAGTATTGTCGATGAGCGCTTCCAGAATGGTCAGTATGGGAATGGGCTCCTTTTTGGTGAGGAAATCTGAAGTATACAAAATGCCAACAAACGTGTGGAAATGTATGACATAATAGCCATTTCTGTGTCTGTTGATGGAGCCAGGTGCATATGTATTAGTGGTGTGCCTCATACTTGCACCATGCATTGTGGTACATCTGTGATCCAAACTCCTAAGTCAGATTTTTGAGGACATGCTGAGTCACTTTGTGTGGCTTGGAATGGTGTACAACATTTGGAGTCATGCAACATTGCTCCAAAAGCTGTGTTGCATTACTGTATGCAAGGGAGGTGTTCCATGTTTGTTGTATGGGTGTATCCATGCAACTCCCAAGGTTGATGACGCATGCCATGTCTACCAAACATTGTAAACCTGGGAATGTATTAAATAAATATGCCTCCCAGGGAATGTGTAATAAGGAAAAATTACGTAAGCCCTCCAAGTCACTTCAGCTTCCTATGGGTGCTGCATACTGTGGCACACACAGATAGAGGAATATGACTATAAGGAATGTTTATGTGCTGGATGGTTCACCATCCTGCACTAAAACGATAATGCTTGCAACGCAGGCACACTTACACCATGGTGCACATTGTGTGCCACTGCAGGGTGAAAGTACATGAATGTACTGGAATGGCTTAAATTCTGTACATTTCTTTCCTTTCCCAGTGATACAGTGCAGCACAGCAAGGTCTTTTGCTGTGCTGTACTGTGCCACTTTGGGAAATATCTGTCCCTAAATGTCATGTGCACATAGTGTGCACAACTTTCATCAATGTGTAGACAATGATTTCCCATTCTGTCAAACCCTGACTAAACCTGCAACAGCAGTAGCAACAGAATATCTGCATGAAGTATTGCCTCATCTCACACTGTCTGAATGGACTGAACCACATCATCTGCATTTGTTAGCAAGTCATGTGGTATACAAGACAACTTAATATTAGTACAAACTGCACATAATGTCTAAATGTGGGATGAGTATTTCTTCAATGGTGAACCTAGTCTTGGTATCAAGTAAACTTCAAATATGCTAATGGCATGTGAACTAAACCTGTGCATGTAAGTAAGTGTGTTACACATGGCTGAAGACTTGTATGTTGACCATAGGTCCTGGAGCAACTCTGGAAGAACTAGTTTAAAATGTCAATTGTGTCATGCAATGTAAGTGTAGGCTACAGTCATATGTAAAAGTTAATTTAGTATACCAATGTGACATCCAACATTAATAAACACATATGTGTCTCGGCCATACTGATAGTCTAGGAACACACACATATATATGTATCAAGCCACATTGACATATGTAACAAATGTGATAGGTCACCAGTATGTTTTGTGACTAGCCCACATTCCCATCATATGAAGCCTTCTATGCTAAACTCAAAAACTCAAACACAATGCTGTCAAGTCATACATCAGTAACTAATACAAAATGGAATGCAACCAGGGCAAGGTATCCCAATGCACCCAAGAGCCCAATCTCAACCTTCTCAAGCCAATCAATGATGACAGAATCAATGCATAGAAGTACAGGATCCTCTACGAAAGATAATTATGAATATACAAGGTAAACAATAAGTTAATGTGTTCTGGACTGTAGTAGAATGTGACTTGTATCTACATCAGTGTTTCCTACATATTAATGGTCTACATTGTCATACCTGTGTGCCCATCTATGTTCAGCATTACTTGTTTGACAAGAAACATCAGCTGAAGGCTGACAACAAAATGTATAACTATCACTGTCACAGGTTGCAAATGAAAAACACGTAAACAGTAGGGTTAGGCAAAGAGCTCCGCTGGACTGGCAGGGCTTAATGAGTTTTTGGCAGGGCTCACCTGGTGTACCCTGTAGCCCAGTTATGGGCTACACAGCACAAGCGCAGACATTCTGTGCTTGCGCTGTGTAGCCCATAACTTGTCTCCACTGTGCACTGGTGACAGAATGGGAGGGCCAGGCCTCCCTCAGCCAGCAGCAGAGCAGGGGACAGAGGGAAGTAGAGAGAGAGAGCCAGGCCGCTGGGGAAGGATGACGAGGACCCAGATATGTCCTTGTCTCCCATATTCTTTTGTTGTTGTTGTTTGTGCACACTGGTAGCTAAAGAAAGCTGTCATTTCAGGACTCTTGTGCACCAGCCTGCCCCCTGTGCACTGCACACAGGGCAGGCCGGTGCACAAGATGCCTGGCAGCTTTCGCTGCCTACGGCCACCTCCTGAATGCGCCCGATCTCGGAAGCGCTAAGTTGGTCTTCTGAGATTGGGCACTTTCAGGACTCTGCGGGTCACGGACCTCTGCCTCTGTGGAATTCCACAGAGTTTTTTATCAGCTCGTGGAATTCTGTGAACTCCGCCCAGGCCTAGTAGTCAGAAGTTTTCATTGTCAAAGAAGGTGAACAAATCTAAGCCTGGGTCAAAATCATGTAGCCAAGAAACAACATTCATACTTTTCAAAAGGACATATGTATATGTGAGTGTCAGAGTTTGGCACTGTCCAAACCTACTTAGTGCCTTATATATGCTATAAAATTTGATCACTACTTAGGGTCTGATGTAGATATTGGTAGATGAGTCACTCTGTCACAATGGTGGCAGATATCCCATCAGTCGAAATCTAAATCCCGTAGGATATAATGGGATTTGGATTTTGGTGTTGTGTGAAGTAACTTTTTTTTAACACATTTATTTTACTTTTACAAGAATACCCCTGTGCCTACAAAGTGTCAATTCTCAGTAATTCAGTGTGCTTTCATGTTACAAGTATTTGACCCATAAGGAAGGGGGAAATTAGTACATTCAAAACCCGTCCAAGTCCCACCCAGCCCCCCCCTCCAAAGTTGTGTTGTCAGTTAGCCTGTAGAGGTAGAACCCCAAGGGTTCTAGTGCTGTATAATAAGGAAGAGCAATGTGTAAGGAGTTATCTCCATCTTATACCTATAGTGGAAGAGCCCCTGGATGGCGTTAGAGGTCAGTCTGCATGCTTGACATGGTCTAGTCCTACAACGCTTTTATATCAGCACCCCGGCTGGAGAGTCTAGTGATGAGTCGGCTTCTGGGGACATCAGGCTGTCTACCAGAGACTTCCAGGCCTGGGCCACCTTGTATAAATCAGGCCCTTTGTCTCTGTGCACATGTAGTGAGTGCATATAGCAGAGTTGTCCACAACATTCAGAAATACCTATCACAGTAATCTACTGCCTGAACATGAAAGGCAGCATGTGGAAGTGTCTAAAGTATCCAGACATGGAAAACATTAGCAATGACACAGATAACTGGATGAGACAGGTGCCAAACCATGGTCAACTGTATTTGTAACCCATAACATTCAATACTGTAAGAAATATCTATGTTTTAGTCCGTATACATAACACACATAGACAGGCTTGTCTCTGTAACAATGTGCATAATCACTAAAAATAAATTAACTTCCAAGTGACCATGGATATGGTCTGCAGCTGGCACTCCCAACCCCATTTCCCTATCCCAAGACGGAGGCCGAAAAACAGTACAAGAAGGCGCTGACCAGGACTCAGAATGTGGTGGAACAGGCATTTGGTGTTCTGAAGTCCAGGTTTCTGTGCCTTCATAGGTCAAAGGGAAGATTACTTTACTCCCTCCTGTGGTGTGCAAGATCATCCTGGTTTGTTCAATCCTGCAAAATATTTGTGTCAGAACAAATGTCCCATGGGACACGGAGACAGAGGAGAGTGATCCAATGGAAGTGGAGGATGACAATGTTGGAGACCGCAATACACATGGCTGGTCGTTGGTGACGCAACACCATTGTTTCAAATTTCTTTTTACAATAACTTTTCAGAGTGGACAAAATGTTTGAAACTTTTGTCAATTTTTAACATGAAAAAACCTTTTAACTCATTCATTGCATTGTCTTTATATCACAGTCAATGTAAACACCAAGTCAATCACATCTTCTGAAATAGAAGTGGGCTTAAACATGTATCAATCATATTGTCAGAGCCGTTGAGCAACATGGGCACATGGCTCCAAATATTCATCAACCAATGCAGAACTCCAATGTAATCAGTGTATAACATATAAGGGACAGGCCAGGCTTGCCACATAGTCACATCTAAAGAGTGCAATTCTGTCCTCATGCTCTTGAATAAAGTAGTGCTGCATAGTTACCATTATTGCTGTGTTCTGCAGCAGAAAAGAGTGTTTGCTATAAAATTTAGTGAATGTTGCAACACAAATCACCCAATATGTCCATACCTGAGACACACGACTAAGGGGCATATTTATAGGTCCCTAGCGCCACTTTGCGCCATATTACCATCATTTATTTTGACGTTAATGTGGCCCAACGAGGCCAAAATCTCTACGCCGTATTTACAGAGTGGCGCAATGCATGCGCCAGGCATAATGTATGCAAAGGGAGCATTCCCCCGTTAGGGGAGCTGGTAAAATGGTGCAAGGAAATCTATTGGATTTCTGTGCACCACTTATTACTGTATTTGTAACGCCTGCTCAAGAGCAGGCGTTAAAAGGGGCTTTCATTCTTTAGAATGGGCCCCTATGTACTCTGCAGGAGCAGCGTCTATATTTTGGCGCTACTCCTGCACAGTACATCAATACTGTCATAAAAGATTACACTATTGCCCCCTGCCCTGCGCCATGGTACGCTGTATTTTAAATACGGTGCACACATGGCTGTGGTAGGTGGTGCTAAGGGGCGCAGGGAAAGTGTCACTGCACTCTGTAAAGCGCCACTTTCCACAAAATTGCCCCAAAGTGTAGTGTGTCCCACTAATGTGGTAGCATGCATAATAGCAGCACTTGTCTGGGGATCCTCAAAACACTACACATGTAAGTCAATTCCTGACATATAGCACTTCAGGCCACAGTGGCAAAATACACGTTTCACAAGGATTGCACAGAAATGTAATGAGACTTAAAAGTCCTGTAACACAACAATATGAGCAGATTACTTTCTAATGTGTGTAATTATCTAGAGAAGTATGACAATGAAGATGGTTTTTAGAAACATCACAAAACCTGAAGAATGCAGAGATGTCAAGAGTGTGAAGTTCCCACGTCAAAAGTCAGACAAAACTGTGTGTGTACACACCCTAACTCATTGAACATGGTGTGATGAAGGAACTTGGATTTGAACTTACATCTGCATGGAAAGAGTAGTTTACTACTGCCTTGAGTGTACAAGTGCATAGTTAAGGGGATCACAAATCTTTTATCATCCCAAAGGGAAAATGACATTTGAGTGTGTATTATTACATATGCCTGTGTCAGGGAATGCAGTCTTTATGGACCAAGAAGGCCTCACAGAGACCTGATCTCATAGTAGATGTACTGCTTCTGCCTTTGACAGGGGTAAGACAGAGTGTAGGAAAATGGCTCCCTGTTGCAGTTACCCCCCACTTCTTGCCTGATATTGATGCTGACTTGACTGAGAAGTGTGCTGGGACCCTGCTAACCAGGCCATGGTTTTTCCACAATTGGCACACCCCTGGCACACAGATAAGTCCCTTGTAAAAGGTACCAGTGGTACTAAGGGCCCTGTGACCAGAGAAGGTCCCTAAGGGCTGCAGCATATGTTTTGCCACCCTAAGAGACCCCTCACCTAACACATGCACACTGCCATTGTAGGTTGTGTGTGTTGGTGGGGAGAAAAAGAAAAAGTCGACATGGAATCCCCCTCAGGATAACATTCCCACAAAATACTGCCTGTGGCATAGGTAAGTCACCCCTCTAGCAAGCCTTACAGCCCTAAGGCAGGGTGCACTATATCACAGGTGAGGGCATATATGCATGAGCAATATTCCCCTACAGTGTCTAAGTCTATTCTTAGATATTGTAAGGACAGTTTGGCCATATTAAGTATATGGTCTGGGAGTTTGTCAAAACGAACTCCACAGCTCCTAATGGCTACACTGAATACTGGGAAGTTTGGTATCAAACTTCCTAGAATAATAAACCCACACTGATGCCAGTGTTGGATTTATTAAAAAATGCACACAGAGGGCATCTTAGAGATGCCCCCTGTATTTTACCCAATCCTTCAGAGCAGGACCGACTGGTCTGTGCCAGCCTGCTTTTGAGAGATGAGTTTCTAACCCCCTGTGGTGAGGGCCTTTGTGCCCTCTGAGGCCAGAAACAAAGCCTGCTCTGGGTGAAGGTGCTTCACACCTCCCCCTGCAGGAACTGTAACACCTAGCAGTGAGCCTCAAAGGCTCAGGCTTCGTGTTACAATGCCCCAGGGCACTCCAGCTAGTGGAGATGCCCGCCCCCTGGACACAGCCCCCACTTTTGGCGGCAAGTCCAGGGGAGATAATGAGAAAAACAAGGATGAGTCACCCACCAGTCAGGACAGCCCCTATGGTGCCCTGAGCTGAGGTGACCCCTGCCTTTAGAAATCCTCCATCTTGATTCTGGGAGGAGGCACAAAGAGGGTGTAGTCGCCCTCCAGGAGAGTAGCAATTGGCTACTGCCCTCCTACCTAAACACACACCCTAAATTCAGTATTTAGGGGCAACCCTGAACCCAGGAAATCAGATTCCTGCAACCTGAACTAAAAAGAAGGACTGCTGACCTACAAGCCTGCAGAGATGACGGACGACGACATCTGCTTTGGCCCCAGCCCTACCGTTCTGTCTCCAGAGTCGAAAACCTGCAACCAGCGACGCATCCAACAGGGACCAGCAACCTCTGCAGCCTCAGAGGACTGCTCTGACCCCCAGGACCAAGAAACCCCCATGAGCAGCGGCTCTGCTCAACAATCTGCAACAAACTTGCAACTTTTTAACAACTTTAAAGACTTCACGTTTCCCGACTGAAGAGTGAGACTTCCCACTCTGCACCCGACGCCCCTGGCTCGAGATCCAGAGAACAAACACCACAGGGAGGACTCCCTGGGGACTGTGACCCCTGTGAGTAGCCCAAGACGACCCCCCTGACCCCCACAGTGATGCCTGCAGAGAGAATCCAGAGGCTCCCCCTGACTGTGACTGCCTGTAACAAGGGACCTGATGCCTGGAACTAGCACTGCACTCGCAGCCCCCAGGACCTGAAGGAACTAAACCTCAGTGCAGGAGTGATCCCCAGGCGACCCTCTGCCTAGCCCAGGTGGTGGCTGTCCAGAGAAGCCCCCCTGTGCCTGCCTGCACCGCTAGAGTGACCCCCGGTTCCCTCCATTGCTTCCTATCTGAAACCCAACGCCTGTTTTGCACACTGCATCCGGCCATCCCTGTGCCGCTGAGGGTGTGTTTTGTGTGCCTACTTGTGTCCCCCCCGTGCTTTTCAAAACCCCCCCTGGTCTGCCCCCCGAGGACGCAGGTACTTACCTGCTGGCAGACTGGAACCAGAGCACCCCTGTTCTCCATAGGCGCCTATGTGTTTTGGGCACCTCTTTGACCTCTGCACCTGACCAGCCCTTAGCTGCTTTTGTGGTAACTTTGGGGTTACCTTGAACCCCCAACGGTGGGCTTCCTATGCCCAGGAACTGAGACTTGTAAGTGTCCTACTTACCTCACAATCTACCCTTTACTTACCTCCCCTAGGAACTGTTGATTTTTGCAGTGTCCACTTTTAAAATAGCTTATTGCCATTTTAACAAAGACTGTACTTGATATTGCTTTTATTCAAAGTTCCTAACTTACCGGTGTGAAGTACCTTGCATTTAATGTGTTTACTTCAAATCTTAAACATGTGGTTCTTAGAATAAACTAAGAAAAGAAACCTATTGGCCTGGAGTATGTCTTTGAGTGTGTGTTCCTCATGTATTGCCTGTGTGTACAACAAATGCTTAACACTACCCTCTGATAAGCCTACTGCTCGACCACACTACCACAAAATAGAGCATCAGAATTATCTAATTTTGCCACTATATTACCTCTAAGGGGAATCCTTGGACTCTGTGCACACTATTTCTTACTTTCAAGTAGTATAAACAGAGCCAACTTCCTACACAGAGATCAGGTGTGTTTGGCAGCATGATGTCCAATGAACTATTACAAAGGTATGTTGCTGTGTGACACATACGCCCCTGTCCAATATAATGCAGCTAAGAGTGCATGATAACACCATGTGCAGAACACACTTGCATGTGCTAGACACTCACAACAGAAAGACACAGAAAGAAACAGAAAGCATGGAACATGCTGTGAGTGTTTTTGCTGCATGAGTGTGTTCACCTTCAGATACTCTAGCAGAGTCCAAAAAGGAGTGTAAAACCAAACGGTGTGTGATGACTGAGTGTGTGTGCTGCACATCATGATGTTTGTGAATGTCTGACACATGTGCATCACAGTAAAGGTCCCCTAATGTCCTGTGACTGTAAACAGGGGCACATAATAAGCATTCCACACAGTGCAGCAGAGATAGTCTCCTTACTGCACTGCTATGTGTCAAAGCAAATTGCAAGTAATTTGCTGTATGTAACTGAATACTAAACAATCATGCCTTTCCCCTGTGCTGGTACTGTCTTGGCTGCGTAGGGCCAACACAGGCACACCTGCACCATGGAGCAGGGATGCACCTATTGCATACAGGATTGTATGTGTGCATGAAGATGAGCCTTCCTGCTAACCAAAATATGCTGCGAGCCATATTCCATCATCTATGTGTGCCTCAGAATGCATCACACACAGAAACATGAAGTAAGGAGGTGGTTTAAAGGTCTACCCCTTGCAATGCCACTTCTGGGAAGATTGTACTCACTGCCGCATTTCAAGGTTTACCTATTTTGGTATGTTTGGGAATGCATATCTAACAATCGGATGTGAATGGGTAACCCCATGCAATGGTTAAGGAGACTATCTCTGGTGCAGAGTAAGACAACATAGTGATTTCCAATACATAGTGTCACTTGTGATTAATGACACTTGTCAGAGCTGCACAAGCTGGCCTTGTTTGGCTCAAACAATATACAAATAGATTGGTGTAGCACATGTACCATGGTTCATTGTACAAGCGTCACACACATTGTTTCAGACATATAGCCCTGAGTGTAGACATGTCTTTACCACCACATTACAATGCCGACATTTCCTAGCTTTGTATGCAAATACATTGTTGCCTGACAATCACATGTGCCATACTGGAAATCCGCCATACGTTTTTGAAAAATCCAGTAAATATGCAAGGGGGATGGCACATACACTGTAGTATGGGTGAGCCAATCTGTCTCTGTGCTTCTCTAATTGTGTGATGTATCCATAATGCATCTTATAGCAGGATTCCTTACACAATGAATGATTAAAATATTGGGCAAAATAGGGAATATAATGGCGTGGCACATAGGCCCCAGGAGCAATCTTCACATGAAAATATGACTGGGGAGGACATTCAGGTGTGTATGCTGGTGACGGCTGTGACAACTGAAGTGTGATCAGACAGCTCCTGATTCCTTCCTTGCTATGCTGCCATGTTGCTTGCTGTTCCCCTGGCTGGGTGAAGAAGAATGCACATGCTCTCCTTGAACCCAGACTAACTTTACAGCCCATGTGCCCGTCCACTGGTCATGAAGTGGCAAGGGCATGAAAGAATTACTCCCACCCAGATTCACCACCTGGACTCTGCCCTTTGTCACACAAACCTGCCAAGTGGTGCCAACCCAGCCCACAGCTCTGCCAAGTACCATGCAACACTGGGTGTAGTAACACATATATAACATAATTCCAGCATGACTGCAACTACTTAAGTCAACCCAAGCCTACTACAGACCACACAAGGAAGATAAACTAGAAAATTACAATAATTACTTGGTTCCCCTCACAATAAATTGTCACTTAATGTATCACACCTAGGAAGGTAGAATATCACACATAAGCACACTAGGACCAATGAAAGGTCACACATAACCAAATGTAAACTTGTCTGCTAAAATCCAGGACCAATTAAAGTGTGTCCAAGATGTGATTTCTTGAATTTGACAGTCCTCTACATTAAATCTAACACATTAGACTAGTTGCGTGGGTCAGAACCCATGCATCGCCCTGTTGCCTGGGGCTTTTCACCAGTTGCACTAGTGGTAAGCTGCGCATCAACGCCAATGCATGGAAGTGATTGCGTAAGTGCTAATGTGCTGTGTTTTAATCACACAATGGCAATTTCAGTATGATGCATCATGAACAACAACACGTTTGTCGAAAATGGGTGGGTTGTACCCTTGAAATGACGCAACAGGTGTGGCAAGTTGCACACTAGAAAGTGTGAAGTTACTTTCACTTGTGTTGGGTGTTGGAGATGTTTTTGAGAGTGTCTGTGTGACTGGCATTTTTTTGGTCTTGTCAGTGTTTGCTCTGAACCTGTCTTGTGTCTTTGTTATACCTTTTTGTTCTTTTTCATTGATTTCTCAAGATGCTTGTCACTGTATTGTTAGGAGTTTGTCTTTTTGAGGTTTTATCTGTTAGGGGTAGTTATAGTTGTTGAAGGGTGTTATTTTGGGTTTTAGTGTGTCTGGGAAAAATAGGGACATGTCTGAGAGAGAGAAGAATTTTTCAGAGGTGGAGTTGGGTGGACTAATTTGGTTAAGAGACCATTACCTGCCCAGGATGCTGATGGCTGGGGAACGGTCAGCCAAGGGCTTCCCAGCAAAGGTAAGTAAGATCGGTGGGAGCGTTTGCACTGGCATCATCAGAAGATTTTTGGAGTGGATTGGACCGGTGTCCAGATCAAACATCGATGGGCTGAGATGGTGGAATGAGAGGCGGATCTCATTGACCTCCTTGGACTGGAGATTGGCAAACCTGTAGGTATGTATGTATGTTCCTTCTGCATTTAGTGATGTAGCAATATCATGAATGCCAAACATAAACATGGATTGTATATTATTTGTTTAGTTGTTTGTTTACAGTGCAACATGCAAGATGTATATCAAAATAATATAAAATAAGGGAATGAAGGTAACTAAGGGAACGTTGTGTGCCTGGGAGTGGCTACATTAAGCAAACATAAGTCAAGCACAGTGGCAATTGCTCCAATGCCATACCCTGGCACAAGAGCCTGTTCAATGGTTAGTGGGTGGTAGTTTTCAATGAACAGTGAAATAATAAATGTATATCCAATATACAAAAAAACAGCCAGCTGTAACTGGTGGTTTTTATTCAGTGCCACATATTCCTAGTTTCCAGTACTGATGATGACCCTTAAATAGATAGGGTTCAAAACATCAACTACCATACAGCTATCTGTGACTATCTCCATCAGACTACTTATTGTAGCAATTCATTAAGGACATTTATTTTACCTTGGCCACAAACTATTGGTGATGACGATAGCCCACTGGCTATTTATTATTTCACTGTGCCATTCATGAGCACTTAATTTACTACGTTGACTGACACCATTGTGGTTGTGTGAAATGTGATTGCTTCTATCGAATTTGTTTAAAAAATATAGTTATGCACTTTGGTACTCCCTTCCTGAATATTTGATTCATTGTATGGCTTGTTTCTTTTTAATGGTTCCCGATGAAACATTGTTACAGGTATAAATTTATACTCAGGTCTCAACTTGGTTGTCTTTGGGTATCCCCTGTTGTAGGTTTCCTCCCCCCAATTTTATATCTGGGCATCATCATAAGTGTGAAATATTGTCCTATATGATAATGTTGTAATGTCATTGTGACTACATTTACCTATTCTGCATCTACACAGCTGACACCTGAATCAGATTTCCTTGCTCAAGTAGAGGGTGTCTATGTAGTGACAGCATATTGTCCATATATCCATCTCTATTTCTAGGTTTGGTCTGATCAGACATATATGATTGTGTTACAATGTCAGACTATTTTCACACACGTCATGTACATGTACAGCTTGTGCTAAAAACGGTTTTCCATTACCACCCTAGATAACATGACATCTGAAGAGGCCAGAACCTTTGAGATGCGGTGGGACTTTTTCCAGCACATTCAAATGTATCTAAGGCAAAGATTGGCAAACTATATGAGCATGCTAGTTTAGCAGGGTCATGGGATGTCCCTCCCAACACAACTTCTTCTGCATCAACATCTGCCACAACCCCTACCACTGGGGGTCGAAGCGGCAACAGCCATCTTAATGCCACGTACCAGGGGCTATACCTGCAGCCACTCAACCCACAACCACACAGGCCAAGATACCCAGAAGACTCCAGGAGTCTATTTCCAAGTACTGCATTTTATGTGAGATAAAGAAAATTAACCTGAGCCTGGATGGGAAACAGAGGGAGCCAGGCCAGCCTGTGTCAATGTGTCAAGACAATGGAGGAGGCCCCTGTGCAGGTGTCCCAATCTTGTGAACTCTCTCATGGACAATTTTGTCGTTTGGTTAAAATTCTTGTTTGTTTTGTTAATAGCTAGGCATAAAGTTAGGTAGTGATAAGGATAGGTTTAGTGTAGTTAGGTTTTAAGTTTTATAGGTAATTGTTTTTATATATTTTTCTCTGTTTTCAAGGTTTGTAGTGGGTGGAGGTTTGTGCCAATCTATATGTGTTAAGGGAGGTGGGGGAGGCTGATGTTTAACATGTTATGTGTCTTTAGTATTTAGGATAGGTTAGGATAAGTTAAGTTAGTGTAAGGTTAGTTACTGTATGATAGGTAGATGTAGGTAGTTTAGAATATGTTTAGGTAGTGTAAGTTAGTATTTAGGTTAGTTAGTGTAGGATAGGTAGTTGTAGTTTATTTAATTAGATTTCTTAGTATAAAAACTTTTTATACTTTCACAACATTGTCATTGTTGCATCATTAGGAGTTTATAACGTTGAGTAGATTGAGTACATTATGTAGCTATTGCAGTGCAGTTTTGAAAGGGATACAGTTAGTGTATCTCACATTTGAGTCACTTAAAGACTATTTCACATTCATAATGGACTGTAAATGGTCATCTTAGTATGATTTGACACATAGCTCATCACAGATGGTCACCTACTGTAGCACTGTGTGTAAAAGAGATACAACATGTATAATTCAGATTGGTTTGTCACTATAGATTACAGATTCCAGTCGTGACACACACTGGTGCCTGCCACTAACACACACACCCTTGCACCATTGTACAAGAAGATCATAGTTGTTAGCAGGTTACAAATCATGAATGTGGCCTTCTTCTGCCAGGAGAACCTCAATCAGCCTTGGCATTGCGTACTTTCTAAGTGTGGCACTTCATGCATTTAACTTTGTGCAACTACTTGCATTTCGACATGGATGTACTTGATGTTGGGGAATATACAAAAGGTAATAGTGACTTTAGCTCATTCCTCTTAAGATGCTAAGAAGTGGGTTTTGTGTATACGCATCCACCCTGGTATAAGTAGTCCTGTCTGCAACAAACATAAAACACTCTGGTTTATATAAGGGAATTTATTTACATGTTTGGGTTGGTTAGCATGCACCTTTTTGCATTGTTTTGGGCAACAACACCAACATTGTTTGAGAGCAAAGGATGTCCAGGCAGAATCCATTTGGGAGACATGCCATGCAACATGTAGAGATGAGGAGAATTTCAGTGAGGAGGTTCAAACTGCCACTAGGGAATGCAGGCCTCTTCAACAGTCCACAAGTAGATAAAATTTACAGGGACACAGAAATGTTGCAGTACTGGGTGACAAAGGAGGTGGTATGGTATTAGACACAGGGCCACTGGGGAACTGGCCAGAGGGCACAGGCAAATCCTACCTGGCAGTCCTTCAATGGAAATTGGGGAAGCTCACGTCTTCCTCCTCTGATGGGGGTTGGGCCTCCCCTGCAGTTGGTGGTGTTTGTGTAGAAGCCATCTGAGGCACAGACACATCAAGGGCAGAAGATGTGGCTCCCTTGTCCCTGCAAGCATTTCTCTGTGCCAACAAGGAAGGTAGCACAGCACTTACAAGGGTCTGATGGCTTCTAAGCAGTGCAACAACATCTCAATGGAGGGCACCCAATGTTGCTATGTAGGAGTCTAACTTGTGCTTCATAGCTGTCATGATATTAATGATGATCCCCAGCTTGGTGGCTACCTCTCTGGTGTCAGATGTTGAGGCCTGTTGCTCTTGTCTCTGCTTTATGGCACAAGCACTGTTGGCTAGGAACTCATCAATCGAATGGAGCCAAGAGTAAGTATCTGTAAAAGCCTTAGCCATGCCCATATTAGGCCTTGGCCACCTACAGACTCCTTCTAGGGTACCAGTACTGGCTTCCATCCTCGCCTGCACTTCATCAATCATCCGCTGCTGGACTCCTACCACTCATCATTGGAAGACAACTTGGGGGTCCTCGTATTCAGCAGTTGGGCAGTACTTGTAGATGGGGCATGTCCTGTGGGTGGCGATTCCTCTGGAGAGCCTGCAATGCTGTGATCCCTTGCCATGTCCATGGAAGGAGATTCTATGGAGTACCGGAGTTGCTGGAAGGGTATCCTTATCCATGGGGGCAGGATGTCATCACCAACACGTTGGTCACCCAGGACAGGATGCTTGACAGAAGGTGTTGTTTGACCCTCAGCAATGAAATTGTGATATGTTTATGGTGCTCTATGATAGATGTTGACAATTGTAATTTTTGACACAAACAAACTGTATAATCATTCACTTAATGTTACATATAGATGTGTTAAACACGTGTTACTAACAGTAACTGAAGGTAAGTTACTCTATTTTTGCCTTGCACATGGCAATATCTGTGTATTTTTCCCACAACCACTGTATGACAAGGGGGAATTTTTGTGTCATAGCATACACTGTAGGACAGTAGCGCAGCTTGCTAGCCTGCCCTAGCTGAAAGGATTAGTGCATGTATGGGCCCCTTTTACCACGTCGCTTGGCTTATTTTCATATCCTGGTTATACTGATGTAAGGTTCACTTTTTGACACTACTACTGAGAATACTGCATCATAATACCAAGGTCTGCATTCCATCTAGCCATTACTTAGCCCAAAACTACTGACAAAGTGATGTTAGTTTGTTCGTATATTAGTTTTGATCTATCACACTACCTTTCACACAGTAAACCACGCCAATCTGCTTGCAGTGCTGTATTGCATGCAATTTGTG
Organism: Pleurodeles waltl; assembly: GCF_031143425.1. NCBI lineage: Eukaryota > Metazoa > Chordata > Amphibia > Caudata > Salamandridae > Pleurodeles > Pleurodeles waltl. The sequence goes on from NC_090447.1 coordinate 977,515,632, forward strand.
CATTCATGTGGACACAGGCTCATATTTGACACACATCCAAATAACTCTATACAGCAAGCAGCCTTGCTACACTGCAGGAATGTGTAAGGGCATGTACTTACCATGATTTACCTATTTGTTTATACTCCTGTGATTTCCTAGCACCCATAGGGGGTCATTACAACCCTGGCGGATGGCGGAGAACCGGCGGTAAGACCGCCAACAGTCTGGCGGTCTTACCTTGGTGTATTATGACCATGGCGGCCATGGTCATCCGCCGGTTCTCCGTCCCGCCCGCCAGGGCGGAGATGACCGCCGGGCTGGATACCTGGGTCTCCAGCCCGGTGGCTGTCAGTATACCATCAGTATACCGCCGGCGGTATTTGGACCCAGCTTACCGCCGTGGATTTCCAGCGGTTTCAACCGCCATGAAATCCATGGCAGTAAGCACTATCAGTGCCAGGGAATTCCTTCCCTGGCACTGATAGGGGTCTGCCCTTCCCCCCAACCCCACCCTGACTCCCTCCCCTACACCCCCCACCACCCCTGCCACCCCCCAAAGGTGGCAGGGCCCCCCTCCCCACCCCAACCCCCAACATAACATTACTCACACACACCCGACACGCATGCAGGCACCACCAACACACACACGCACACACCCCGACATACATGCCTACATCCACACACACAGTCAGACACGCACACCCACATTCAGACAAACACGCACACATCCATACAGACATACCCACAACCATACACGCACTCATTCCCATACACACAACACCCCGCAAGCATACACGCACTCACACCCCCCCTCTACATACACACACCCCCATGCACGCACACAACACCCAACACCCTCACACCCCCCTCCCCTAACGGACGATCGACTTACCTGGTCCGTCGATCTTCCGGGAGGGGACGGGAGCCATAGGGGCAGCTCCGCCGACACCACACCGCCGACAGAACACCGCCACAGCGAATCACAGGACGTGATTTGCTGGGCGGTGTTCTGTTGGCGTGGCGGTGGAGGTGGAGCAACCTCCACTTCCCCGCCGCCCGCAAGTATGGCTGTTGGCGGCTCTCCGTCGGAATAACGACAGAGAGCAGCCAACAGTCATAATACACCAGGCGGTCTTCCGCACGGCGGTCCCTCGGCGGTCTTGAAAAAAGACCGCCAAGGTCGTAATGACCCCCATAGAGTCTGATTTAGATATTGATGGATGGAATACTCGGTCACAAATGTGATGGATATCCTGTCCACTATACTATGATCTCCATAGGATAAAGGAGGATCATAACATGGTGGACTGGATATCTGTCACATTTGTGACAGAGTATTCCATCCGCCAAGATGTAAATCAGGCCCATAGTCATCTGCAGAATCCAGGACAATAGGCAATGTGAATCATCTCTGATGAGGATAAGCACAGTCACACTTGGAAATCTGCAACCACTGAAGTTCAGCCCATTTTGTCATTACCCAAGTTGGTCTTCTGCAGAGTGCCAGAAATCTCTTCACTCAGGCCCGCTCACTTGTACCTGTACATAACTCCTCTGTCAATCATCATTTAGGGCCAGGGTCAGGACTTTCCCTCACACACTGATGACACCCAAATCAGCCATTGACTCTCAAGAGTCACCTACACCATACAACATTTGTAGATTAACATGCCTACCTGTATGTGAGAGCTATGGCTCATGGTGAAGCTCACAAGAGAATCGTGATGATATTCTGCAACATGTACCTACCCTGATTGCCCACATGAATAGGCCCAGACACCTCATACTTCAACCATCCCCAAAACATGCCCAACATCCTGGCCCATCCTGTCACTTCACAATTCCCTGTTTCACATCCTCCTGCTTTGACATATGTAGCATAGTCTGACATTTCTTTTTACACCTCCCACCTGACATCTACTGCACCTTCTGCTAGACCCACATCATATGTCAACTGTAGTGCACTGATGCCCTCTTCTACACCATCCCTTCACAGCTACTACACAAGTGTGACACTATTAAACACAGCAGTGCATGACTATCGCTCAAGCTACCTTGTGGCACTAACATAAAACACCACCTCCTTGAGATCCAATGGCTTTCCATTTAGATACACTGCCAATTCAATGTGCTCAGCCACACACACATGCCACTACACTGCCAGGGGCACACCAAGATCACACATCTATGCTTTTGACTAACATTCATGGACCTCTGGTGTGCATCACTTGCATTCATCCCAACCCACAATATTCATTTGTTCAAGACAAGGAGTAGCGTGGTCTCTAACATGGCAGGAAACACCTGTGAGAGCTGACCCAGCACATCAGGACACCTGTGTGCAATGTAGTTTCATGCTTGTTACTGTATTATTGTCTCTCCACATGCTCAACACCTCAATCCTCTCTCAGGTGAGAAGTTAATCTTTTGGCAACCTCATTCCATTTCATTACTTTACACTCTACTTTTGGATGTGTAGCCCCAAGACAAACAGATGTGCCTCATGTTGCAAGGGGGCCTGTATTGTCACAGTAAAATTGGCTAGGTTTATAAGGTTCATGCATGATATGCTGCTCCAGTCCAGGTGTTTTGCTTTGTATTGTAGGACTTGTAGTCCTGGTCACTCATGTTAAACATTAGGCCCCAATTTGCAGTATTGAAAGGACAACCTGGACTTGGGCAGCACTTCACGCATGGTCCTGGGAAACTTGGTAGGAGTGGACTGGGCTGAACAAATTGTCACTGGGCAAGAAACTTACGTTTATGTGATGTGTGAGTTTACATCCTAGACATTCCTCCCCTTTTGTCTTGCACACAGAGCAGTGCAGCAAAGTGTGTTGCTGCGCTACACTGCATGCCATTTTTAAACATATTGTCACTTGTTGACAGTTACCCTGTATATCTTCCTGGTCCTCAACCCAATCACTGTCCTGTCCTTCGACTCCTGCCACCAAGTCTGTTAGGATGAGTGATGTCACCTGCTCGTACAATGAGTCCAAGTCCTCCTGGTCCTCAGGTCCTCCTCCGGTCTAGATTACTGCCCTCAAGTTCTTGGCCAGTTTCTCTTTGGTCCTGCACTTGTAGTCATGCCACCTCTTCTTCAACTCCAGCACTGTCCTTTTTCTTTGATCTACACTGGTAATCTAATCCCCTATAAACTACCAAATGGTTTCCTTTTTACCTAATGGCAATCAGGTGTGACAAAGAGGTGTAAAATGTGGTTCTCCTCCTCTCTGAAATTGCTCTTTCTCTTCCCCTGACCTGCTGTCTGGTCATCTTGGCTTGGATTGGGAGTGTTACCCTCCTGACCTGTAGCTGGTGCTCCCTCCATTTTGTGCATTTGTTTTGGTCTGCTGTTCAGATTTTTCTAATACAGTGCTTTTTTACGCATCTTGCGATGCAATGCACTCCTATGTGAAGCAATGCTGATTTGCGACACTTGGAAGTGCTTTATGACACTCAAATCAGGTTTGCATCACATAAGGGACAGTTGCCTTACGACAGGCTGTGTAATTTGTTTTAAACAATGTGTCAAAATGTTTGACGCACCTTCAGACCTTACGACATGGTGCGCTGTTCCATAGATCTGGCGCAACCATGTCATAAGGAAATGGCGCTCCCCAGCAAAGGTTTTTTGACACAACGCTGCAGCAACACAGCATTGAGTCATTTCTTATAAGTCTGGCCCTTAGTAACAGTGTCAGTCTCTACAGAATAAGGTCAGTTTAAAAACTGCAGAAACTGTCACAGGATAAATAGCTATAAGTTTGAAGTAGAAAGCTGGGCCCATGGCTCATTAATACTAAAACACACTATGGTCCAATTAAATTTCTGCCTTTTAGTAGCTCCTAAGGGTCTTTGTGGAGCCTTTTGCTTTCTTGGATAAAGGTGTATCATATGAATATCATAAAAAAATACAATCATCTAAATACCATTCAATGAGATCAAAGTTTTTCAGTTTTTCACTAATCAAATGAACTTTAGCTGCTTTGGTATTTAGTGGAACATATTTGATATCAGCATAGCAGGTTTTGTCTTATGGTTAGGACCTAATCTCAACAAGAACAATCTTTATTTCATCTCTCTCAATAAGTCATCAATCTCCAGAAGCACTATGGGTTAGTTTGGCACAATAGAGGCTGAAAATTAACTGGGGTTGTTCTCCAAACGAAACACTGCAAAGTGTAAACAAAGCAGAATAATAACAATACAATTACAATTCTTCTACACTAATCACAAACAACCTTTAAACTGATCCTTTATTTTACTGACACACTGGAAACTTACATTATGTTTTTGATTTTTATCTGTTTTTAGACCATTGTGTGTCAAATCATCCTTCATCTGGGAGGAGCCTCTTAGGTACCTTTGGCTGCTTTTAACTAAAGTGTGGTGTACCTCATGCAGTGCCACTGATTTGTTCTTGGCAATGCACATACAGATTTTAAGATTATCAACCTGGTGCCAAGAAATGTGTGTTTCAATATATTTATTATCCTCCCTGTGAGCCAGGTACGTCTGTATCATTTGAGTCCTTGTAAGTAACCAATGAATAGTGTCTTGCCTGTATGAAATTGTGGATGACAACCTGAGTTAGAAGAAGTGTGAAAAGTCAGGCTGAAGTGCAAGGTCATTTTTCTTCCCTTTGTGCCCCCCTAAGAGCTCTCAGATACTTTTCCATGTTTCTACATCCCTTAGCCTTGTTACCCATTCTGTATTACTGTGTGTGAAGGCACTTCTGATGCCCCTGTGCGTTCCTTAGGTGCCATTCCTGAATGCAAAAGAGAACCCCCCCTTTTCTTCTAGTCACATTCCTACTGTGGAGCAAATGCTTGGGCAAAAAACCTTTGTAAGACAATCACAGAATATGTGCCATTCATGAGGTTATATACATGCTGTACTCTGCAATCTGGTAGATGTTTGAGAGACGTACTGAGGGATGCACATGTACTTAAGCATCAGGACCCCTCTGGTAGAGTCCTGAATTCTTCCCAGTGCCAGGCTGGGTGTTCCCTGATGCAGAGTTAGACATCTCCACTATGACTGTTCATTAACTGGGGCTACATACATTGGCTATATGCAAG